>NC_137176.1:36417101-37017101 GCF_951804945.1 Podarcis cretensis
AAGTAGGACTATGGAACAATGGGCTCACCCCTGCCCTATGCATTTAAAGCACTCTTATACCACTTTAACAGCCATTGATAATCCTGGGAACTGTAGTCTGTTAAGGGTGTTGGGAATTATAGAACTGATAGGTCAGCACCCTTAGAAAATGACAGTTCCCAGGATTCTTTGGGGGGGGGGGAGAGAGCCATGTTGGTATAGGATGGTTTTAAATGCATGGCATGTATGTGACATGAGGTTTAAGAACAATGCTGTAGTATCTTCAAGCCCATTTAAAATCGTGGCATAAATGTATTAGTAAAACAGCGTAGCTTTGAGAGAGGAAGACAAGAGAGGAGGGCTATGGGTCATTTTTTGAGCTCCCCGAAAGATAAACTATCCAGACTGATGCAGAGCACTGTATATTGACATGGTAGTAGTAGAACAAACATATTTATTTTAGCCTTGCAGAATGTATTTGCTATCCGTAAAGATTTGTGTGCACTGATTAAGGGTCAAAAGGTTAACCTAAAGTATTTTTATTTTTATTAGCCAGATTGCTCTATATTATAATGAACGTGGAAAATGTGCATCAATAGAACACTTTCTTGTTTTGTTTTGTTTTTTTAAATATCTTTAGTGCTGTTAGGACAAATACAGTTTTGAAAGCTAAAAATGTCTGCTGGTTCATTGAGAAGTGGGTTATTAACAAGTAGCGTATCATTTTCTTTCAGCTATTTGATTTCTCATTAATTGATTTAATGTAATAAATTAATTAGCATTGTCATTTTATTTGTTTTCACAGCTGCTTAGCTACAATGAATATTATTTTCTTAAATCAAGCCGTCATAAAGTGTTAATTATAAGTGTCTCTTTTAATAATAATTGTTCCTATGCAAGCTATAAAACCCTTGGAGAGAGAAAAAGTCATGGAAAGGAACAAAAAAAAATTCCAGCTATTTCCACACAAAGAGTATATGGGGTTTTCCATTAACCTGAAGCAATAATTTATGTTTTAGACACATCACCATATTTTTTATATTCTGATGTACATAATAAACCTTTCTGCATACATCATATCTTATTTCATGCATGTGACCCTAGATGACAACCATGTACATCCCTTCAAATACCAGCTGAATTTAATAGCAGTACGGTGCCAATTTAAAATGTCAGGAAATTTGTTTTATTTATATCCGGGTTACTCTCAACTTAAGCTGGGGTTACATTCTGAGGATCACAGGTTCGGCTGCAAGTGCCTGGCTCAACATAAAACAACTGAATTTCAAGGTTAAATCAGGAGTTGTACTCCACTCATTATACCAGACTGGCTTCCACCTGAAGCCCCTGGATCAGGTCTGTTTTAATTCAAGGCCAAAACAATCAGCAATCAACCTTCATCTTCACAGCTAGTGCCCCATTTCTCAGCTCCCTGCCTCCTGACCCATTTGGCAAGAGAAGCAGCTACTATTCTGGAACGACTGAGGCACAGGTGGACTCTAGGCTACTTCACATTTGCATGCGGATCATTTGATGACCGCACCAACACATAAAACAACAACAACAATCAGTTTCCTGTTTTTCACACTCTTGCATGGCTACCCATTCATTACTTCTGAAGGAAAACTGTTCAGAAGAAAGTTAAACAATTACAAAGAACAATGTATTCACCTCATCAATGCAGTACGGTGCTTATCAGTATCAGTAGAAGCTTGCATGGGATTGTGTTTCTCATGACAATGACAATCAATGTTGATGCTCAAAAACTGCTTTAAAATCCCAGAATTATAGACTCACCTGATTGTCGGTTGTCCTGAACCAAGGGGTATCTAGCAGTAAGTCCACTCGTGTACACGATCCCAGGGCAGATGTTAGCACATAGTCTAGCAGACTAACAGGCCCAAAGTCCAGTTAAGCCAGGTTCCTGTCTCTGCAGCTGATCCAGGAGTCAGGACACCTGGAGGTCAATCCCATACAAACAGTCCTGAAGAGCTCCCTGGAACATCCAAGCTATGGTCTAACCAACACAGGAAGACATAGCACCTCAGCTCTGTTTCCTTTTGATACTTTGCATGCTAATTGCAGCATCTGGGCTTGACGAGGCATGTGCCCCTCACCTGTCCTCAGCTGACTCCTGCTGACACACCTCCTCCCAGAGCTAGTGAGCCCCACCTGACCAGCTAGTGAGCTGAGCTGGGGGTCCTTGGCTGCCTCAGCCTCCAAGAGCATACCTCATGCTGCTCCTTACGCCCCAGAGTCTGCCACGTTCAGGGAGACAGGAGCCCCTCCAGCTCTGGTGATGGGTGCTACTGGTCTGGGCACTGTGCACTGACCCCCATTCCCTCAGCATCCTCCATCACCCTGTGTGTACTTCCTCCCCCATCCCCTGCTTGCCCCAATGTGTCCCAGTCATGGCTACACCCCGGTTGTCGTGGGCCAGGAGTCAGCTTCACCTGCTGAGCAGCAGCCGGAAGGAGCAGAAGGCGAAGTGTCTCCACCTCCTGCTGATCAGCCTTCTTGCTCCTGATGAGAACCAGCTGGCTCCAGCTTCCTTAAGCAGGATTTCCAGCCTCAATCAACTGCTGGAAACAATATTCGCCATTCCTGGCCAGACCTTGCTGCTTCTTGCTTCTCATGACCTTGGACCTTCGGCTTTCTTGACCCCCGGATTGTCTGACTATGTGAACTGAGATACTCCTGACCTTAGGACTGGACTGAACCTTGCTTATGGACTCTGCCTCCAGGCTAGTACCCCCCTGACTTTTGGCTGGCTGGCTGGCTTCTCCCTCCACTGAGCTCTGCCGTGGCTGGCAGTACAAGACCATGACACTTGCCAGAATCTTCTCTTCCCTACTGTCCTGCCAGTTCATGGCATTGGTGCTTTCAGGGAACCCTGTGCAGTGCTTTGAAGTCCTGACAATCAGCTGATCATTGGGGCTCCAAAGCATTGTGCGGGCCACCTGACATCAGGTACTTGATAGGTGGGCAGGCCCATGCACAGTCAAACTTTATGAATGTGATCCTTTATGTGAACCGCCTTGAGACCTTCGGGTATAGGGTGGTATAGAAATAAAATAAAATAAACTTGGCCTGCATGGATTGAGGGGAGATAATGATCCAAGGAGAGGCCAGATCCAAGTATCCACCCCTGCTGTGGAAGCTGCATTGAGACTAGCTATGGATAGCAGCCTGGGGACGCGGGTGGCACTGTGGTCTAAACCACTGAGCCTCTTGGGCTTGCCGATCAGAAGGTCGGCAGTTCGAATCCCTGTGACGGGGTGAGCTCCCGTTGCTCAGTCCCAGTTCCTGCCAACCTAGCAGTTCGAAGCATGCCAAAAAGTGCAAGTAGATAAATAGGTACCATTCCGGTGGGAAGGTAAACGGCATTTCCGTGTGCTGCTCTGGTTTCAGTGTTCTATTGCACCAGACACGGCTTAGTCATGCTGGCCACATGACCCGGAAAAACTGTCTGCAGACAAACACCAGCTCCCTTGGCCTGTAAAACGAGATGAGAGCCGCAACCCCAGAATCATCTGTGACTGGACTGGTTAACATCAGGGGTCCTTTACCTCTTTTACCTTTATGGATAGCAGCAAATGGTGCTTGGGGGACCGAAAAGAAAGGATGTAAGCTGAAAGTATTTCGGTAGTTTCCTCTGAATATAGTTATAGAGCAGCCATGTTCTAAATGTCCAAATGTCTATGGAACCTGAATTATAGGGCAGTCTTGGGCAGCATTACAATGATTAAATCCACTTAAAGAAAACTCTGCAGCAACGCTTGGATTTAATGCTGAACAATAGCATCATCATGATTGGTGTGGTTAAGAGGCTTGTTTAAAGGCAACAGGCATTATTTGCCATGGCTTTTAATTTCATACGGTTAAGAAAGGCGATGGGAAACTGACTTACTTGAGATCATATTATTATTTTCAACGTAAGTTACTTTGTTCCTTCCCCCCACTTGCATTTCCTTTAAGCAAAACAGCTTGACGGTTTTATTGCCCAAAACTCTCGACTTTGATTATATACTTACATAACCTGACACAGCGGATGGTTTTTATGGCAGTTGTTGTATGATTTGTATTTTTATAGTGCATCGAGGACAACTGAGAAATTTCCATTTGTGTTTAGGATCAAAACCTGTGTTTATTGAAATTGGCAGGAGGTTCTCCATCAATCTGAATGAGGAAGGGGGAGCAGAAAGAATTGGCCCCTGGCTCACCGAAGGTAGAATACTTGAACACAATGCTGATCATATCTAACATTAAACTAAATTAAATGCCTCAATAACCTGTTGTTTAAGGTAGGAAGGAAATGTTTGTGTTTACTATTACTTTTTTTAAAAAGGCAGGCTATAAAACCAGTAGGTTTCCTGTATACCTCTTAAATAAATGATCTTTTAATGGGTAACTGCTGATTTGGTACAACACTTTTCTTTCAAAAGCACTGAAGGTCTCCGTAGCCAAATTTTATCCCCCACCCCACCCCCCGTTACACACCATACTTACGTTGAGCCTTTTGGAACATATCTCTGAAGTGATCACAGCAGTAAATTGCTTGTGCTTGTCTGTTGATTGTGAAGGGAAGAGGGAGGTTAAGGGTAGAAACTGAAGAACTCTATTTATCCACAGGCTAGCAAGATTAAGTGGTGCTGGAAAGGGACTGGACGACTCACAGCTTGACCAGTGACCTCCATCTTGACCTTGAGCTTGACCTTTACTGAGGTTCACTTCCACCTCTGTAAGAGGGAAATAAAAGGTACAATGGAGCCCATAGGCAGCTTTATCTCTGCCGAGATCAAGAGAGGCAATCGGCCGTAAACAGAGCTAACTACAGCTACCTGGTCTACTTAATTCGGTAGCTTTCAGTTCCGCAGAAGGAAGGTTTGTTGCCTGTAAATATGGACCACTATTAGCAGGTTGCCTTTTCTCTCACATGTCATATTAGCAACCACCATCACTAGCTTATGCTGATCACCATAAGAAAAATACGTCGGTTCTTGTGTTTTGTTGGCGCACCCTTCGAACTGGATTTTGCATCACGGAGCAAGAATAGGAGTTGATGACTGATGTGAAGTTGTCATTCATGTCAGCTGCCTTGTCAGAGGGCATTGGCATGGGAAGTATACACACTATCCTGGTAGTCCTATGTGATCCTTTCAGGCAGTACAGTATGTCATCCAACTGTGAGGAAAGTGCCAATGACACACATTGCTCCTGGGGCCATAGCTCAGTGGCAGAGCAGAGACCTTGCATGTAAAAGGTCCCAGGCTCAGGGTCCAGGTATGGTTAGGAAGGTCTGCAGTCTAAAACCCTGGAGAATTGCTGACAGCTAGTGTCGGCACTAAGGCTACTCCCATATTATGTTTCATGAATGTGCAATCTGTTTAGGCCAGGCATGGCCAAACTTGGCCCTTCAAATGTTTTGGGACTACAGCTCCTATCATCCCTAGCTAACAGGACCAGTGGTCAGGGATGATGGGAATTGTAGTCCCAAAACATCTGGAGGGCCAAGTTTGGCCATGCCTGCTTTAGGCAGATAGCTGGGCTGTAGACTCACGTGTAACATTCAGTGAGTGGGCAGGCAGGTGCACCGGCTTGCCCAAGTAATTGAGGGGGCCATTGCCATGCGATGACCTCACATCATGTGTGCATGCCACACAATGGGCTGATGTGTTGCATGCACGTGTGGCAAGAGCACACCACACACCGGATGTGCACAGTGTGAGCAAATCACTGTGGCATATTGAGGGGACCTGGTCCCCTCCTTGAAAATTTCAGGGGGGCCAGAGTCCATTGGCCCCCCTAACTGGTGCCTCTGCCTATAGACTTATTCACACATTGCACTGAACAGTGGTACAATCTGTCTTTACATATGTACAATGTTTGTGTGAAAGACTCTACAATTTGTGCAGCTCAACTATTATAGATGCAGGGACACAGCTTGTACACTCATTCAATGTAGCATGTAAACAACCCTTACGTACAAAATAGTGCAGCTGTACAAATCAACAAGGGGACACTCTTTTCCACAAACACTTGCAGAGAGGACGCATGCATCAGTGTAATGTGCTAGCAAGTCTCATGCTTAGCTGGCTGAGCCAATGATCTGCCTCAGCAGATGACATCTTTTGTATGGACACACAACTTTGGCCTGTGGCAGACCGCAGCACAGATGTATCACTATATACCAGGGTGGGGACACTCTGTGGGTCAAACCTCACCTAACAAGGGTTCAAATTTGTTTTTCTTAACTGAAGCCCCCTGTCCCACCCTTGATGTCATGCACAACATCAGGTGTGGGAAAGAGAAAGAGAGACGGCTGCCAAGGCCCAATCAGAAGCCTTAAAATGTTGTTCCCACTTGTGCCTTGTCAAGGGAAAGCAGTCTTTGCTGCTACTGCCCATCAATTAAGTCTAAACCTGCTGGATCGGCCGTTTGTGGTGTTTTGCTGTCCTGACTTCAGGGCTTTAAAGCACCCAGTCACTTGTAATGCCCTGTCCAGTAGCCAATTCTGTCCCTCAGCAATAAACCCTGAAAAGGATCTGGCCCATAGAACCAAAAAGTCCACTTTTTGCTTTTTACAGTGTGTTTATGACTGGGATGGAAAAGAAACAAACAAAAGAGGTGACGTATTACTTGTTATTACTTTCTTTTCTTTGCTCAGCAGGGTTCAGGCATGGGCCAACAGCTCAGCTCTCACATTTTAACTGGATAACACACACACATGTATAAGTCCATTCATGAGTCCCCAACGAGCACATTATCTTACCGGAAATGATAATGAGAATTTCGCTCCTTATGGGCTCCTGCATTTTCCAGATTTAGCAGGATGGAAGTTTGACTCGCCAAACAGTGTTCCCTCCTGGCTCTTTTCTGCCAGCTTATTCAATAAAGGTGTGCACGGGGCCCAGTATCTATGTCTCAAGTAATTGTATTTGGTAGGGTGGTTGTTTATTTTTAATGGGATTTTTTATTGCCACAGAGAGATAAAGTGAGCATGGTGTACACTCAAAATAAATTCAATAAATGCAAGGTAACATACTTGCTTCATGCCTGAGCCCATTATTCCATGCTTATGGAAGAAAACAGAAGAATATATATTCCTCAATTCCCTGCTTTTAAGGCACTCACAATAATTACATAAACAATGTGTGTTTTTATGATGGTTGCATGTGTCTGACCCCTTGTATAGGCACACCACCTCTGAGGCAGTACACAGCCTAGTAGCTGTTGATAGCCTTATTGTCCATAAACATGAATTTGTCTAACTCACTTTTAATGCCATCCACATTGGTCACCATTGCTACATCTTGTGGTAGCTCATTCTGGCTTTGATTGAACTTGCCATAGGCATCTGGTTGGCTACTGTGAAAACATAATGCTGGAATCCCTTTGGTTATATACTGATATATACACATACTGATGCAGCAATAGCCACTTCTGTGCAACATGAAATTTAGGGTCATAAGAAATGCCCAGCTGGATAAAACCAAAGGCCTATCCAGTCCTGTTTTCTGACTTCATAGTGACCATCCAGAGGTCTGCAGGAAGCCCATAAGTAGGAAATGAGCAATACAGCCCCCTGCCCCCAACCGGTATTTGGACGTAACCTGCCTCTGAATACTGGAAGTAATATAGCCATCATGACTTGTAGCCATCATAGTGTCTCGGTTTAACCATGTGCTCCAAACACCATAGCAACAGGGGACTTAAAAACCTAACTCCAGATTTTGAGATCATTGGATTGCAAAACTATCCACTCATTAACACATGACTCAGCAAACTTCTGGTCTACTTACCAGTCCAGTATATTTTCCTCTGACTAGCAGCAGCTCTCTGGGGTTTTGGGTTGCAATCTTCTCTATCCCTTGCTAGCCAACCATTTAACTGCAGATGCTGAGGATTGAATCTTAAACCATATGCACGCAAAGTGTGCTCCGGGAATGAGGAACCTGTGGTTCCCCCAGAATGAACCCACAAATCCCAGGTTGTATTTGCCATAAACGAATGGAAATTCCCCCTTTCTCTCTCACATACATTTCTCTGATCAAAAAATATATTCTGCTTGTATTTATTAGCATTAGTATTTATTAAATTTATACTATGCTGATCCTCCCAAAAGAGCCCAAGACGGCAAACACACCAAGTGATAAAACAATTAAAACAACTTTACAACATTAGAAGCAGTTCTAATATAGATGATGACTGGGAAATATCTCTACTTAAAAGGCTTGTTGGAAGAGGTTTTCCCGTGACAATATTGTTACTGACAGTTTTTCAACAGAATTACGGGCTATATAGCAGGGGCAGCCCTCCAGATATTGTTGGACTCAGCCCTTCCAGCATGGCCAGTGGTCGGGGCTGATGGGAGTTGTGGTCTAACATCATCAGGAAGGTCAGAGGTTTCCCAGCCTTGGGGCATGGTCTGTCACTGGGCCCATCCAGTGTCCCATAAACTCCCCATTACTGACCTGCTTCCTGGCCCTGCAAAATGAGTCTAAGCATAGGTTTTAGGGATTACAATCCTATGCACATTTGCCTTGGAGTTAGTCCCATTGAACTAGGACTCATTTGCACATCAACTGGCAGGTTGCAAGGCTGCTACCTTATTCAGTGATTTTACTCTGCTCCTACCTTTTAAGAATTACCTGAAGGAGCAAAGCGATATGTTGGCAAGGAGGCTGCTTGTCACTTTTTGTCAGGGAAAATGCGCTCATTGCTGACTCCTGTGCTGTTTGCCATTAGATAATAGACATACAAACTTCTGGCTATTTGGACCTCGCAATCTTTCATCCCCGAGAGAAAAACCATTGATCTTTTTCATCAGAACATACGTCAAAAAGTAGTAGCAAAATACCCATGATGTCCAGCATTTTATTCCCTTGGGCTCCTGGTGTGAAGAAGGAGATTGATTATTTTTTTTTTTTAAGAAAAAAACTTTTTAGGGTGGATTTGATCTTAAATTAGTCTCCTTTTCTTTTTGCAGCATTAGATTCTGGAAACTTGTAACAGTGAGACAAAACAGAAACTGCTATGCAATGCAGGTGGAAGAAATGGACATTCCAACTTGCCCCGATCATCTACTCTGAATTTTAAGAGAAGCTCCATTTAAGTAGAACTTGTTTAGGCAAGGAATGTAGCAAAAATGGTAGAGTACATGCTTTGCATGCAAAAGGTTCCAGGTTCAAACCCGAGCATCAAGTGCATTCTGTTAGGCAGAAATACTTGTAGAATGTCCGTATAGGGTAAAATTGCCTATGAAAGTTTGTTCACCGAGGGAAACGCTCACTAAAATGAATTTTCCTGAGAACTTCTCCTTTTCTTTAAGGAAACTGATGTGGAAATATGAATCTAAGACTAGGAAAATGTGAAACCAAGCATGGCAGACTTCTCCACTCATAGCATTCTTAATAGATCTCTTGCCTTGGAGACCTATCAAAATCCATTTGGAAGAGAGTTCTTGATGCTGATAGGAACATTTGCTCCTACCTTGTTATGCAGATTAATTAAATAAATGCAATTTTTCCCATATGGTTGATGTGCTGGGGAGGGGAGGAAATGAGAATGTTATATCTATAGCTGTAATCCTATTTTCATTTGCCTGGGAGTAAGCCCCACTGAACGTGGTAGGACTTACATCTGACATGAATAGCATTGTCATAGAACTTACATTCCAGAAATACTGTAAATTGATCTGGATTAGGATTTCTAATCTAAAATATTTTACCCAGGACCTTTTACTTTATTACAACAGAATTGTTGAGTAGTAGTAGATAAAAGAGAGGAAAGAAAAGTCTGTTGCATTCCCATTTTACAGATGGGAACTGAGACAAGAAATAATGGCTTGTTCAAGGCTACCCAGATGTACCAGGTTCTCACAACTGCTACTGAATATAGGGAGGGTATGAGGAGAACCCTCAAGGAGGTGTGTGGCCTGGAGAGGCAGGAGTGGCCAGGGGATAATCTAGAGGGCTGGTCAGAGGCTGGTCAGAGGAGCTGGGATGGCTATATATTTTGCCCCTGGGCAGGGAATTCACCACTCCCACTATAGCCAATTCCCTTTCCACATTATACAACTACTGCACTCCCAGCTGTAGTAGCAGAAAAGCTAGGAATTGGGATGCAATCAATCAAAGATGGGAAGGAAAACTGATGCTGTTGTTGGCCAACTTTGGGTGTCCCTCCCCCCCCCCCCCTTCATCACAAAGGTAAAAGGATGGAGGGGAAAAGCAAGACCATTTGTATTACAGTTATTTGCAATCTAATTTGCCAAGCCAAGGGATAGCCGCAGTGATCTAATTCTCAATATACTACAGGACTCAGGTGAAGTACAAATCATCTTAGAGGATCCAATAATTTTGTTTCAATTGATCAATTCCTTAGATGGTATCCTTCGGTGAAGACTTTGCAGATAAGTGAAGTAAATTAGGTTCCAAAGAAAACACTGTGTGCACGCTTGCTTGCTTGCTTGCTCTCTCTCTCCCTTTCTCTCTCCCTTTCTCTCTCTCATTCTTTCCAACAGGGGCTTCTGCCATGCCTTTCCAGTCCTCCAGGAGCTCCGTACCCTTTGCAGAATGTGCTTGGGGCCTCCTGAGCTGCTTTTACTGTACTCTATCAAAGCCCAGCTCTTTGCAGCTCAGTGAATAAAATACTGCAGTTTCTCCCATTGACTGACTGAAATAAAATAATCTATGATGCATGAACAAGTCTAAATGAAATAATAATATCCTTAGCAGTGAAAAACGGATTGGTAATACAGTAATTGAGCAGATTTATTGCCATCTCCTTGAGCTAGCCTGCTGAAGCAGCCTGCTATTTTATTTAATCTCATATCAGAGGAATTACTGGCTGGTAATCCATTGTTAAACATCATTTAGAATGATGGATGAAAATGTCAGCTTTTCCAACATAATCAATTCATATCTCATTAGCACATATTATTTATGATTCTCATAATGGGACCTGCAGGGGCCTCCGGGGGAAATGGAGACCTCAGCTGTTGCTGAAATGAGATGAGATATACTGTAGCTTATGAGTTAATAACTGCATATAAAAATACTTGCCCACCATATTGATTGTCCTTACCGTTTTATAAATGAATTGAGTGCCTCGGCCTTCCCTCTTGCTGTGTGTATGGCAGATCTTCCTCCTACTCATTCAGAGGAAATAATTCCGCGTATGTATATTTGTGTGTGTGTTTTACACACACACACACACACACACACACACACACACACACACAACATGTTAGAAAGACTGGTTTAAAAAATAACTTTTAAGACCCGTGGAGTTGGGAAGGGGAAGAATGCCTCTGAACGTGAAGTAATAAGAAACACTTTACTGCTCTGTTGCTGTTTGTTAAGGACTTTGGGCCTTTTTTCCCCCTCAGTACCTATGAAGACAAATCGACATATTTCTTCAGCTACAGCAGAGTTGCATTTTAAGGATACTCCCCCCACACACACGCTGCCTCAAAGCCCAATGAAAAGCAAACCTTAATGTAGTTGATGGTGCAGCTGTAATCATGGTCACAGTGTCAACTGCTGCCTCAATTAAACTACATTTGAGAATCATTTTATGCTTCAGCTCATAAACATCAATAAAGGAAAATGAGTAATAAATGACTGTCTAGAGTACAAAGGACCAGCTCATATTTCAGATGAAAATGAAGACAAAATGTAGCTTTTATTTGCCTGTGGAATTCCCATTAACTGCATCACTGACAGGAGGGAGCTGGATCAATAGTTGGCCGGCCGCAGAAAACAGTTTCTGGCTGTTCAGCAGCCAATGCAAAAGGAAAAGTGTCATATTGTGATCTTTATCAGGTAATCTTCATTACACCAGACCAATGATATATGTATATACCGGTCAGCTAGGGGCACTTCTAATTCTTGGGTCTATTTGTGTCCTGAAGTGCAGAGAGCTCACAAATTATTTGTTTACAACCATGAAAAACCTTCAATGTTCATCTCTTTTATTCTTTTATAGGTAATCCATAACTGGAAAGTTTCTCTCAAGACCACTTTATTCACTCAGAATGTTCAAGGCAACACTGCTTAAAAACTTATCTCTCATGCTGCTTGAAGGACAAAAATCTTGCAGTGCTGGTTTTTCCCCTCCCCTTTTTATTTCTTTATCCCTACCCTCTTTCGGTGCTGTTTGAATGAAAGATTCTAAAGGTATCCTTCTGAAGGCATTTGTGCCTTTTTTGGTAAAGGTTCTCCTTCGCAGTTTATTTGAACAAAGGAAACATGTGCCTTGTGATGAAAATAGCCCATCTGCAGATGGACAATTGTGACACATCGTGGCTTGTTTGGACCGCAGCCTGTTTGCAGTGAAAACCAAAATGCACAAAGCATTGAAATGCATTGAACTTAATTTGATAAGCATGCCATTATGAATGGCCAAAAAGTTTATTGCAGAAATAAATATAGCACCATCATAAGGGCAGCTTTGCCAATGTGTGGAGGACAGGAAGACTCTGTGCATAAAAGTATCCTAGGGCCTCACACATCTCTTATCTTTCAATACCTTAAATCACAAAGAAATTTGTTATAACTCAGCTATCCACTGTCACAATATCACAAATATGACAACTGTTCTCGTCATAACCTACGACAGGCGTAGCCAACATGGTTTCACCCAGATGTTCCAAGACTAAAACTCCCATCAGCCCCAGCTAGCATGGCTAATGGCCAGGGGTGATGGAAACTATAGTCTAGGAACACTTGGAAGGCACCACATCCATTACCTGGCCTTCAGTACAGCCGACATACAATTACAGAGGCTGTGATTCTTCTTGCATGGTGAAATAGTAAGCACAGACTATTTCTGCCATGCATATCAGGTAATATCTAATGCTGGTTTTGAGGGTGTTGTTGGACTCCATCACCCATCTGTTTCAGCCAGTACAGCCAGTGGTCAAGGATGATGGAAGCTGGTGTTCAACCACATCTGGGAGGGGCCACAGGTCCCCCATCGCTATTCTAATATTAAAGTCCAATGGGTATGCAGCCTGAGTAAGGGCTCCTCCAGACATCTTGCTTATTCGGCATTCATCTTCCTTTGCTTGCACAAAGTTTATGCAGCAGTTAGGCTATGTCTGGTCTTTGTTGAACATTCATTCTGAGTTGTTCACAGGACGGTCATATAACAACAAGTATTCATCCTGATCTGCTTGTGGGGTAAGTAGACATTAATATATCTTCCTACTTTAATCATTAGTTCATCCCACATTTTTGATGCGTTTCTCCATCACTTTCATAACCACAGAACAGTGTGGGTTTCTTAAGTGGATTTGTTGCACTAGAGCAGGGATGTTCAACCAGTAGATCATGATCTGCTGGTAGATCCCCAGCTGATCCTGGTAGATTGTGGGATCCTTATCATGTACAAAAAGTTACAGGGGGGGGGAGCTAAAAAAACTCTGTGCTATCCTCCCCCAGAAAGCTCAACAACTCTGGGCAATCCACCCATCCCACACACGTTCCACCTCCCTCCAATGACAATGGGTAGATCACTGCCATTTTTTATATATATATATATAATATACTGGGAGTAGATCAGTCTCTTGGGGGTTGGGCATGCCTGCACTAGAGTGACAGAGCACTCTGATCCACTTTAACTGTGCAAAACTAAAGTTCCTCTCTCAGAAACAGTGATCGTTTGGAGGTTCCCTAAGAGTTCAGAGGGACTTGTGCCAATTGCACAGCATTGCTGCTGTGGGAAAAACAACTCCAAGGTACCTAGCGTTTTGGATTTTTTTTAAAATGGCATCATTTCTCAGCACATATATCCCAAGTAGACATCATTCACTAAAGTTAATCAGATCTGCTGGTGCTTGTCCCCTTTTCATCTCACGCAGTGACAGGGAGGAAGTGGGCTAGGTGCCTACTTTCTCATTTACTGTGGCAACAAACATGTATTTCCCCAGTGAAAAATATTGAAATACAAATATTTACTACCATTTTGTGGGATATATAAATTAGGCACACACTGGCTTCCCCACCCCTTTTTGCACTTAGTAGATGTGTAGCTTTTAATATTGGATGGAAGGGCAGGTAACAGTGTTTGATGCTAGCAAGCTATCAATAACAGGTACTCTTTAATATAGTGAATGAAAGACTTCATAAATCCTAAGTTATACAAGGGATCATACAATGCTTTTAGCAAATTTCCAAAGACTCATAAAAACTATAAATCAATGCATTTTTGATTAATCAAGCCATACAGTAAGGTTTGAGAGTAAACTGCATGGTGTTTTCTTCTTTTTGGATGTACAATACAGGCTGAATGAGAAAAAAGCAGTCATAGACTCAAAAGGGTGACCACACCCAGTAGACCACAATATCATCCACAGTATCCGGCATGAAACATTAATTCATTAATTAAACCACTCCCTTTTTCACCCCACCATTCCTTCAAGAAGCTCAAAGTAGTATTCATTATTCTCTTTCTCTCATCCCAGTTAGGTAGCTTAGGTAGAGAGATGATGGTTGGCCTACATTCACCCAGTGAGCTCTGTGGCTGAGTGGGGATTTAAACCCGGAGCTCCCTGGTCACATAGTTAAACTGTGGACTTCACTCCCACAGAAGACAGTGCTAGTCAGCAACCTAGATGCCTTTAAAAGAAGACTGGATAAATTCCTAGTTACTGGTCATGAGGATTATGCTCTCTTCTGTGGTTGCTGGAAACCATCAGAGGATAGAGTGATCTTATGCTTGGGTCCTACTTGCAAGTTCCCCCATAGGCATTTGAGTAGCCACTGTGAGAACAGGATGCTAGGCTAGATGGTCCATTGGCCTGATCCAGCAGGCTCTTCTTATGTTCTTAGGGTCCAAATGCCCTAAAGCCACAGTCAAATTGGTGATTGTGTGTGTAGTCTGCAGACAGAAAACCTAAGGCCAATCTGTACAGTGGTACCTTGGGTTAAGTACTTAATTCATTCTGGAGGTCCGCTCTTAACCTGAAACTGTTCTTAACCTGAAGCACCACATTAGCTAATGGGGCCTTCCGCTGCCACCATGCCGCTGCAGCACAATTTCTGTTCTCATCCTGAAGCAAAGTTCTTAACCCGAAGTACTATTTCTGGGTTAGCGGAGTCTGTAACCTGAAGCGTATGTAACCTGAAGTGTATGTAACCCGAGGTACCACTGTATCTTATATACTAAAACTTTTCAGTTGGGTCAGGGGAGGAGGGTGGAAATCAGCAAATTCTAAGCTGCTAGCAGCATAGGGCTTGGACACACAGGAGGAAAGCCTTGGTAGGCTATAACTAACTTTCAAGCACATGTTGCCCACCTGGTTTAGTTGGTTAGGATTGCTGCATCAAAGCATTTTCCAGTAAATACTATTCAGATTCATTCTATCTCAGCAAAAGAAGAAGAAGTTTAAAACACAATACTTTATTTGTAGAAAGTACCAAATAGGTCCTAAAGAAAATGAAAAACCTTATCAGGCCAATGTATTCTAAAGATCAGGAACTGACTGACAAAAAACAACAGAATTCTAAGAGAATTTAAGGATATCCTAAGGAGTCTTTAAATAATAAGTAGCGGTGGCAGAATTTTTAGCTGAAAATGCTGTGTTGTATAGAATATTCTCATGCACCTTGTAAAATCCTCTGACATCAATATTTAATTTTACTAGATATTCTATAGGTTTTCCCAAAACCTATAAAATAGAATAGTGATGGGGTATATTTTTAATATTGATTAGCATTCAGCAATCCCAAAGCAAACTATTCACAAATCTGCACAATTAGAAATTAGTCTCTGAGGTTATGATGTTTTTTTATATAGGGCTAATGTTATGACCAGCACATATCCTGGCCCTTCCAAGTTGTCACCTTAAAACACTGTGGTGTGTTTTTTAATACCTTTAAACACAATGGCTTGTTCTTCTAAATCTCATCCCATTCTTCTTCAGAATGCAACAATGAAGGTGAGTTATGGTTTTGGCATCTTGTGCAAACACTGTAATTGGTTTCTTTCAAGAATACTGTCCTGAAATCTATTTCTGATTGAGAAGTGCAAATATATTGGAGGGATGGGGTTGTTTTCTGACTTGCAGAATAAATTCAGAATTCAGTGGGGTTGTGCAGTTCCAGTCCCACCCCACGTAAAACCAATAGCCATTTTGCTATTGATATTTATGGGGTACATCCTACATCTTTAGGCACAGATCATGTTGTTTCTCTGTTCCCCATTTTCTACCTTGCTTCAAGTCTATCTAAAACCAAAATAAGGGACATAGGTGTGATACAGATTCCATTGGCACTCTCTTATCGTCTGGGCAGGATGTTGCTATTGGGTCCATGGTGGCCAGAAGAGAGGTGATTGTTTCACGCAATTTGGGAACCATAAATCCTGGAATCCTGCATAGCAAGAAGTAGTGTATCTATAAACAGTCCCTCTAAACAGCTAATGCCCACTCTCCTCTGAGAATCCAGGGTTGCTATTTCTAAAGCTGCATGCAGTTTACAGTGACATGCTCCTAGTAGCTGCAAACATTCTACCAATAGCAGACAAATATAATCAGGAATGTAGCAAACAATATAAACTAGGCAGTTCAAAAGATCTGAAGTCAAACTGAAATGTAAGGCTATTAGAAAGCTCTTGCAGAACAATTACCAGTGGAAGCAACTAAAACAGTGTCTGATAAGAATCCTTTTCTTGAAACCACATCCTGGTTTTATAGCCACAAATAATTGTATTATATAATTTCTTAAATGTCTCAGTTGTTTGTGTGTATTTATGTATTTATGTATATGTATATCTTCAAATCCAGAAGACACATAGGTACACACATGCATAAACACGTTCTCCCCTCTCTCTATATATAATATAATGCCAGGCCTATAAAACAATAGCTTAAAATGCCAATTAAACCCTTATCTAGATCTCATGCTATAAACCAAAGAAAAGGTGGTGGTAATGCTAGCCAGCCTAATACAGAAGCCTTATACACCATCTAACACTGAAAATCTTTGCATACAGATAGGTTGTATAATCCAGAATAATTTCATTCTGTCCCCCTCTACTAACACACACACCTGTTATTTTAGAAAAAGTGTCTCCAAAAAAGCAACATATGTATTTGCGCTACTGAAATATTCTCAGCAATGACACACACTGAACTGCAGAAATGACTTGCAGGCTCAGACCCACAAGCCACCATGTTTGAAGCTGAAGCAAAGTGAGAGCACAAATGAATGCAAGGTTTTATTCATGTGTGAAAATGGACAAGCCCTTTTTGTAAGTATGAATTGACTGGCTTTCCCCCAGCTCAGACACCAGCTAGTGCTTATCGCCTCTTCTCTGATCTATAGGAGTTGCATGCATGGTTCTGTTGTACAGTCTGCTATACACAGACGCCTCATGACAGCCCTTCTCTCCTGGGGCATCACAGGAGTAAGGAACAAGCCTAAGCCATCAATATTTTTTTCGGTGCACTGTGCAAAATTAATGCTTCCCAACAACGATGCACATCATATGCTTTATTTCTACAAGACAAGCGAGAAAATGATCCAGAGCTGATAGGAGCTAAGGTGAATTTTGTTTATTCTGGTTGCTCGTTCATGCAAAATAGATTTAGGCTGCATTTGATATCTATGCCACCTTCTCCAAAGGACACTGTCACAAGGACACAGTGCTTTGAAGGGCTCTCCAGAGCAAATTTTGAGGGCCTGCATGGAGTGGAAGAGAAAGGGAAGTCCCACTGCACACACAACATACCCTCCAAAAAAATAGGGGGCCCTAAAAGGTTTGTCCCCCAGGATCTGGCACCCCTGTTATACACTGTACCTGTCCTGGGCAGTAGGCAATGAAAAGCCACCATTTTAACTTTCCCACAATGACCCAGAACAACACTGGTTGTCCATTTGCTTTTGGAGGAAGTAATACAATATTAGCATATAAAGACCTTAGCAGCTTGGGACAAGTTTCCTTGTGGGTTTGCCTTACCCCATATATGCCCTTTTGACCACATTGATTTATGGAATTAGCACTGTTAAAGGTGCCACATACCATATTTTTCGCTCTATAGGATGCACTTTTTCCCCTCCAAAAATGAAGGGGAAATGTGTGTGCGTCCTATGGAGCGAATGCAGGCTTCAGGAAGCTATCTGCAAGCCTGCGGAGCCTGGTGGGAACTTCCGCCGGGCTCTGAAGGCTTGTGGATAGCTGCCTGCAGCCCGAAGTCCGGGGAGCGCGGCACTGTGCACCCCGGGCTTAGGGCAGCTAAGTAATTCTTGCCCCACTGTTGTAATAAATTGATCTTTGAGTGTGGCAGCATCTATATTATTGGTGTCAGGCAGGTGCTTTTGCTGTACCCTTTTTTTGGTGCCTGCTTAAAACATTTTTTGTTTAGGGAAGCCTAGTGCTTTTTTTCTGGGGGGACGCAAGGGGACACATAGCCCTAAACATTTTGTGAGTCTAAGTTTGGCCTCATTGAGGGGCAGTATTTCAATATGAGTAGGAAAATGAGAGTACCCCTAAACACCTTTTAAGAAAAATACACACTGGGGAAGCCTATCCAGACATGCAGAAGTTGAAAGCACTTCAGTCTGATTAGGTAAAAATCAAGGAAAGAAAGAAAGATCCCTAGAATGAAGAGCATCTGAACTGTATTTCATTTCATTTTATTTGCAAGCCAACATCATCTGTTGTAGTTTCATTCTTTCTGCTATTTTTGTACATTTATCATCCATGTAGATGTGAGAGGGAAAGCAGGGATGCCACTGGAAAGAACAGAAGCTTTCTTTTTTTGCAGGCTAACGGCATTGCATAAAATGATAGCCATGAAAAGCAAGAAGAGCCAAGGAGTCAGAGGTGTTTTTAAAAGGGAAAGAAACTCTGCAGGAAAAGGTCACATTTGGGCCCATCTTGCCAGTTTAATGCAGTTTCTAGCAAACCATTCATAAAACTTTGTTGCTCCAGCTGACCCCCATAACCGTGTTGCCTTTTAATGTATTGTTCAGGGGAACAGTGGAAATTGCCAGATACTACTTAGTTATAAAACAAAGGGGTAATACTCCAACCTGCCAGCTTTGATTTGCCCAATGAAAAGATGATGTAAATCCTTCAAAACCATGAAGGGCTTGGAAAGAGCCCACAGTATATCAGTCGGCTGTTTGATTTATATCCCATCACGGCCACATTCTTCAAAATCAGTGGGCTGTTCTGGAGTAGGTTGTTTGAGGGCTACAGTTCATATCACTTGGACTTGGATTCAAGTTTTCATACGCTGATGGAACCACAACTCCTCAACTTCTCATGAAACCGTTTACTTGTCCTCATGCCCTATTGCAACTAAGCCAAGGTACATATAGCTTAAATGATCACATGTCCTTCCCATATTTCCTCCAGCCTTCCTCCTTCATTTCCTTCCTCCTCCTCCTTCTCCTTCTCCTCCTCCTCCTCCTCCTCCTCCTCCTCCTCCTCCTCCTCTTCTTCATCTTCTTCTTCTGTTGTTTCCTTGTGTCTGTTTGTTTGGATTGTAACCCTTTGGGGTAGAGGCATGTCCTCCTACACTTTGCAAAGCATTATGGATGAAGTTCACCTCACCAGCTCTGTCAGTGGAAGCACTTCCACTGCACCAGCACTTCCACTTGTGTAATAAGACCTTCTTCCCTATCCTCCCCTCTTGCCCCTGAAATTGAATCTAGGAGGTAAGAAGAATCCACAGAATAGCATGTGAGGAGAGGGTGTATTGTTCCATCTTGCAAGCTGGACATTGACTTCCACCATAGGTAAATATGTATCATTATCAGAAGTGGACAATAAGATGCCTATGAGAAACGTGCAAGCAAAATATGAGTACAATAGCCTTCACTACAGGGCTGGGGAGCCACTTATGTCCAGCAAGCCAGATCAAAAGGTGGTCACCCCTCTACCGACCACTTTTAGCGAGTGGACACAGCAATCATCTGATGTCATAAGATACCAGATGGATATGAGCCTGCCAGGGCTTGCATTCAGGGCTGAATTTAAACAGAGCTGAATGTAATTCCTGTTAGCAAAAAACAGTCAGATGTGCATGGCACACTCCTGATTGTACTTTGGCAGCAGGGCTTGAATTCAGCCCTGAAAGCAAGCCCTGAAAGCAGGGTTTGGCTCTACTCTGAATCTACCCCTGCGAAGTCTTTCCAGTTGCAGGCAATAATAACACTGGGCACTGACAACAAATGGCTAAGCAGTTTCATTTCAGAGCAAAATCAGAGCCAACAAACAGGCTTAATAAGATCAACTGCAGAAACGAGTGCACCACTGCCCTGTGATAAAGCTGAGTTCTTGAAACAACTGTCTCCAAGAAAGCCTGCACTCACCTGCAAGACTATCATGTGTGGTGCGTGTCAATTGAGTGGTACCTCCTCCAACTGATGGAGGAAGACTTAGGGTGTGTGTGTGTGTAAGTAATGATTTTCTAGGAATAAGGTACCATTTGTGAATAACTTTAAACAAGAGTTCCCTAATGCTTGCACATACGGTTTTGAAGGGTTGATTGTTCCATTAAAAATCCTAATTGACTAGGTCTACTGTAATATAAATCTCAATCTTATAGGATTCTAGCTCAACCTATTTTCTCAATTCATCACCTGAGATGAATGGGATTATACCTCTTGTTGATTCACTTCAAAATATGCTCCCAAGTGTCACACACCCCACCCTCATACTCCTACCAATTTGTGTAATAGAGATGTTTGTATTTAGGGCATTTTAGAACTCAATGTTCTAAAATGGTGGTGATACAAGCACATTACAGTAGACATATTGACATCCTGCACCATTTATGCACATGGGTGCTTTTGTTCTCCTGTGATTCACTCATGAAAGTGGCAGGAAAGAACCACCCCAAATTTCATCAGTGTATTCCTGTGATTTTTCTGGGTTAACAGGGTTGCAAATGGATTTTATCTATTTTTTTATTTTTGTATGGAAGCAATTAACACGGAAAGGAGTGCTAAACTTCCATTAGATTCTGCTCAATTCCCAGAAGTGGCTTTTATGTCATGTGAAAGATCACAAAAAACACCAAAATTATCAGGTAAGGAAATGTTGGGGAAATGAAATAAAGTTCTGTATGAATGCAGACTACAACACACTTCTGCATGACAGAATAAGTTGTGGTTGAACTCATAATTAGACAGCTAAGAAAGCATTCAGCATGGGGTGAGGGGCCATGGACGTAAGTGAATCAGCCTTTATCTGACAATCTGCTGTTCTGAAAATTACATATTTTAGTCCATTTTGAAGAAACTGCACATTGGGACATTGGGACTAACAAGCACAGTGTACAGGAGCACTGGTTATACCTGGTCCTATATTTAAAAGGGGGAAAGTCAAGTGGAAGGCAGGCAGGCAGAAGGTATAGAAGATGTTCACAAGGCAGGTGTGACTATGGTTTAAGGGGATTAACTGTCTACTTCAGGCAAATGTGTGAACACATACCAATTTCCGTTGCAGAAATTTCCAGCATGAAATTTCACACTTTGCAGCAATGCTATGAACAGCAATAAGATAAAAATAAAATGCTAGTAAAAGCAAGGAAGAATTAAACAATTCTACACATCAAGGTTGCAGATAAAGGACATATAGAGGGTGGAAACCACAGAAATTAATGTTGTCTTTTTCAGATTTTATAGGGATTTGTCCAATGCTCCATTTATAACCACTTCTGCTACATACCAATATATTGGCACCCTAGGATCATTTTAGAGCAGAGACGGGATAGAAGACAGACAGACAAACAGACAGACAGACAGACAGACAGACAGACAGACAAATACTGCTGCACAAGTATTGATTTGAAATTATGCCATCATCTTTCAATGATGCTTTTATCCATTGCAGCCCAAATTGACAAATCTGAGATATTCATGATTTTTTTTTAGTACTTTGGAAGAAGGTGTAGGGGAGAAATTAGATTAACTTTGCATTTAAACCTAGCAAATTCACACTTTCCAAAACTATATGCAAACTGAAGCAAAACCTTTGAATTCTCACTTCTCTGAATTTTGCAATGCAATTCTCCAGCCAAGAAATGTATCCAAAAGGACATAGATCAATGGAAAGACATGCTAAAGTATTTATGTGCATGAAATCATGAAAATAGCACACACAAATGTATTGGGGAAAATTCTTAGCAAAAATGTGCATATTAGGAAAAATTGCATACAAGTGTTTATTAGAAGAAATTCACACGAAAACTCTGGCAAATTGTCACAAATGTTTTATCAAAAATTTTCAGTTGCTGCAAATATGTTGAGAATTGAATTTATGATTGGAAAAAATAAAAATTGAGATAACCAATTTGATAGCTCTAGTTAGAAGTAATGAACATATCTACTAAAATTCAGCATCTTAAATATTCTCTCCTTCAAACCCTCTGACACTGCCTATTCAGGATCAAAGCAAAGTAAAGTGACACCTTGATCTATAAATATTTACCTGGAAGTAGGGACCACCAGATCGGTCAATTTAGAGTCCATGCTACCTTCTTGTGTGTTCATTTGTAAGTCCATTCTGTAATTAAATATGTGCTTTGAACATATTTCCTCACAAAATTTGCATTTCTAAATGCATTTTATCTGAAAATACACATTTTAAAATTATTTCAGCATGTTATTTGAGCCAGATCAACATTAGATAATCCAAAGAAGTATGAAATTCAAAGTATTTCTCATCCACAAATTATTAAAATCCCGGAAAGGAGAAAACAGCAGCACATTTTACAAACATTTTTCGAGTCACTGAAAGTCTGTTAGAACAGATTAGTCTTCAATTGTCAATTGAAGCTCATGGCATTTGGTTCTTCCTGTAAGGTATACATTAAACCAGGGTATGTGGAACAGGGCAGTTCATAAAGGAACTCTCAAAGATTGAATTCCTTGTGCATCCCAACCTGGAAACTGAGCTCTGTTTTCAACCAGCAGTTCCCAGAGAGATTATGGACTTCACAAGTCCATGAATTAACTTTATAGTGCAGCCCAATCGCGTGCCTACTCAGAATTCAGTTCCCCTGAAGTGGGTGGCTCTTATTCCTAGGTGCATGCATACGGAATTGCAGCTCACATGTGAACCAGCCACTTATCAATGGAAGACCCATTTTATCAGCAGTCCCAGAAAGGGGTGTAGCTCTTCCAGTATCAGCAGCTGGTACACACACAGTAAGTCCCCAGCCCTCTTCATATGTCTATGTCAAAAGGAATGGATCATATGGATATGACCTGTGGATATGACCTGGCTCCATATCTGCTGACATCATGCTCACTTTTAACTAAGCATCCTTACAGTTTAATGTTTGCTTGATAGTAAATCCCACTGAATCCAATAAGCTTGATTCCCTAGTTAATGTAGGATTCCTGGCTAAGGATCGCTGAATTTGGCTGCAGTCCTAAGTACACTTATCTGGGAGTAAGCCCCGTTGAGTTTCTTCTATGCAGACAAGATTATTATGTTAGTGTACAATGGAACTATTCTATATTAGTTGTCCTGATTGATTAGTCAAATGGTATATTGTGGCTGGGGTGGGTGTGTTAGTAACTGTATACTTATTCACCACACACAAACAACTCACTTTTTGCTTTTATCATAGAGTGATTTATGTCTCTATTTGTGTAAGCATTTTATTTACTTATTTCGATGCATATATATCCCATCTTTCTTTCACAGAAGAAAGGTGCACCTACTCAATAGCTTACCCAGATACTGACCAGAACTGGACTTGCACAAAAAGACTTCTGAGCGAGGGCAGGAAGCAATCCTCTCACTCTGATTTATCTTCAGAACATGTCACATGCAAAATTAGAGTGAGAGCACACTTTATTCCCCCACTTTAGAGCCTTCTGAGTGAACAATGGCACCTACCAACAGCTTGCCCTGATATTATCACCCCTGTTTGTGCCCAGCTCCAGATCACTAAAATTCCACATACACATGCACACATGTCGTAGCTTATAAACAGAGCAGTGGCAAAGTAGACAGAGCTCTTTCAACTCAGCACTAGCTGTGTTTTATCAGAAACATGACCAATAGTGTTATAGTGCTGGTACTTCAGATCTGGAGACCTATTTTTATATGTGTCCATCTTTTGCTTCCCCATTGGAAACACACAGCTATGGACAGTGAATTTATAAATATTATCACACACAATTAGACATTTATCACAAGACAATAACCTAGTGTAATAAAGGATTCTTATTAGTATTTTTTTGCGACAGTACTCACCAATATGGAGTACTGTCGCATCTTTTTCTGCTGCCCATGGCAGCCACTTTGTGCCAGCCATTTGTTCTGGTGGCACCCACAATACCTTTACCAGAACTTCATTTTTTTTTACCCCCAAGCACTGGTTATTATTATTGACCTTGCACATATAAGAAATAACAATAAAATAAAAATGGTTCTGTTCCCGGCATGCCCTGTAGCTAATCCATTTGTGTTTGAAAGTTGTAAACATAGTTCTCAGTTTTCAATTGAACTATCAGCTTCGTGCTGCATAGTAGGCATTGTCCACAATGCAGAAATGGCAGTATGTGTTACCCAAATCTATGCTCCCCCCCCCCTTTGGAGCTCACTGGGGCATACTCGTAAGCAAGTGTCCACAGGCTTGCATGTTATTGGGAGTGTCCTACTGATCTTCTAGAAGACGTGTGTAGAATTTGTTTGTTTGTTTGTTTGTTTGTTTGTTTGTTTATTGAATTTGTATCCTGCCCTGCATCCACAGATGAAGCATAAAAAGACCAGATAAAAACACAAACTACAGAATAAAGCCAACGTAGTTTCAAAACTCATGATCTCATGTATCAATATCTACCCCAGAGGCCAAAGTAACAATCTGTCATTCAGAAGACTAGGAGACTTATGAGAAAGCTGAAGATGCTCACCTGGATCAGCTAGTAAGACAGTTAAACAAGCTATGGCTGGTGCAATAGTAAAAAGGCACTTTGGAACAAACACCTGCAGTATGTAGCTGTGTGGCTTTTTTCTTCCTTTTGCAATTGTAGGTATGCTCGGCTTTTAGCTGTACAACAGGGAGATTTTTGCCTATATTTTCCCAGTTAATTTGATCATTCAGCTTTAGGTCTGTGTGTATACTTGGTCTTTAAAAAGAACGCTCTTAAAATGCCTTCATCTATTCAACCCACTCTTGGGGAAAACCCTCTCAAAGAACGCTCTTGGCTTTGAAACTGATGCAACGCTGCCACCAAATGGCAGGCAAGAGATAAAACAGCAGGTTAACGATGCACTTTCAGCTTTTCAGACTGAAGCACGTTCAGTCACTGCGATAATGTCCCTAGTGATACTGTGGTGTGATCAAGATGACCAAAGTGAACAGAAGCCATTTGGTTATGAACACCTTGTAGAAGGAAGACAAAGATTAGCATACTGAGTGGGTGGGAGAAGGTAAGGGAATATTACCAATTCAGTATTTTGTCTGTCTCCTGAAAATATCATCATCATTGTTATTTTCAGTATTGTTTCTTTAAACCTAAGATGGGGGAGGAAGGCAGGAGAAACCCTAAAACTTGGTAGGATTGTGTAAAACCTAATCAAACAAAGATTCTGGCCTATAACTAGGCATTGGTCTTTTCCAACTACTTATAATGAAGTTACTACTAATAACAATAATATTCTCTTAGGTCTCAGGTTCAGTCTCCAGGATGTAGTTTAAGTAGTAATGGAAAAGCCCCATGCTTGACACCTCAAGAGCTACTGCCAGTCAGTGTAAACCAAACTGAATTGGATGGAGCAGGGTCCACACTCGAACTCGGTGTCAGGCAGCTTCCCATGTTCCTGTGCCTTTGCCTGTGAGGGCAGCGGGCGATCTGCTGAATCTGTCACTGCTGAAGGGTTCGGTGACATTGCTACCCTGCAGCATTGTAAAATACTTTTTACGGATTATGAAAGCATGGGGGGCAGTTGTTAATTTTGAATAGTAGCGACAAATTGATAGTTTTATCACCAGATGGCATTGGCAAAAAGCACCTCTCGCCCCGCCACTTACAGATGGGCGGTGTCAGTTTTATGAGATGAATTTACACATTCGTCTCAGGGCTGATGAATGGTCATGGCTTGCCTATCTCATGCAAAGTGTTCCAGGAAGCATGAATTAAATATAGATAGCCCTCAAAAGCTCTCCATTCAAGAATTGTACTTGTCAGGATTGAGTTCAATGGATCAAAATAAGCTGCTACTTGTATTGTGAAGGGTTTGCTAATGGAAGGTAGAACTGATATAAACAGTTTCCTAATCTTCCATAATTCTTTGATAATATTACTATGTACATAATAAAGTGAGAATGCTAAATAGCAGCAGCAACAACAATAACTAAGGAATACTTTCCAAATTTTTTTAAAAGCCGTTTTGGACAGGTCATGCTTGTTTATAGGAAAGTGAAGGAAATCCCAACGTCTGAAATTTTCCTGTTCTAAGCCATATGCTCTCTTTCTGCCATATTGTCCTCATAATGCTCTTCAGGTCTTTTCCTCGAGAGAGTACTTTAACCAAGTTATCTAAGCAGAATGCTACCAACTGTGCCTTTCCTGAAACAGCTTAAACATCGCCGGGTTTGCTTCAGTAGCTACAGCAAAGTAACACTCTTCTTTGAAATGACCTTTGGGAATATTGTGGGTGGCGCCCGAGCACTACACATGGTGATGACATACAATGCGCACTTCTCTATGAAACACTCGTAGGTAAACACACTGCTTCTATTTAATGCTAAGCTCAGGGAAAGACAAGGCAACATGTTCCCAACTGTTAACTATAATCAAAATTACTATGCACGTTATCACTGTATGTATTCATAATCCTTTTAAATTGGAAGCATTAACTTCCAGCTAATATTCCAGTATTAAAGCTAAGCTTGCCATTACTAATAAGATTAGATTATGTCCCAGAGTATTGGCAGTCACTAACTAAACTAAAACATTGCAACATAGAGTACTCTTTTCCATTCCCTTTCTCCCTCCCCAGCCCTGCTTACCATACCCCCCCCCAACATTCAGCCATCTTTCTATGGTTGCTAAACAAGTCCACTGAGCTTTATTTTTGTACTTCTGGAAATATCCCCAAGCCTGCTAATAGATGCTGCCATTTTGCCTCTATCAGGATTGCCATTTGGCTAATGAATCTATCAGTAAAGATTGCTGGAAACGTTATTTCCAAAATATAATCTAAAGGTTTAGATCGCCAAATGATTTTTTTTTAACATCTCTGGCTGCTTTTGTTCAAAAGAAATATTCCTAGCAGACCCTGCTGCGGTGTGCATCATCCTGATTAATTTATAAGCTAGGGAGGCAAGTTTTTTAATTGATAGTGATTAGTGAACTTTCTAAATCTGTAAAACTTCAGTGTGCTTAGGCTTCCAATAAATGCCAGCATCTATTTTTACACCACTGTTTCCATTTAACAGAAAAGCAAATACATCAGCAGGCAGCTGCTGATGTTGCAAACACCCCAAAAGTCTATTATTCCACCTACATTCTAGTAGGAGTGGCTCTCATTAGCATCATTGAGGGGTTTTTGGCATATTTTCTACATAGATACTTCAAAGAAGAGGAGATTCGTGTTAAAGAAATCAATTCTCACCACCCCTCAAAAAAATAAAACCGTGATCCACCTTCAGGTTAATGGAGACCTTAAACTGGTGCCTGACCTTTTAAAATATTCTTAATTTGTGTCCAGGGCAAACCACAGAAAGTTATAAATGGGAGCTTTAAGGACCACTTTGCATGCTAAAGGCAGGTTCCCACATCTCTGACACATCTTTTCTGTAATATTTGGAGATCATTGTAAGCTAGGACAAATGGATAGCTTTTATTGAAACATGTCAAGCACCACATTTTGGGCCTCGCTTATTTTTTTCATGGGAGTCTCGCCAAAGTCAGCTAACATCTAATGATTATGCACACACAATTCTAGATTCAGGTAGGTAGCCATGTTGGACAATACATTTTCATATAAAATATCGCAAGACAATATATAGACTAAAAACACAGTATTATCTGATCATGGATGGGAACCCTGTGGCCCTTGGTCTCCAACCTCCACTATCCTCAGCCACCATCTCCAATGGTCAGGAATGATGGGAGTTTGAATCCAACAATATCTGTGGGGCCACAGCCTACCCATTCCTGTATTTTACTTTTGTGTCTGATATGACACTTCAAGCTGCTTTTGGAGGCTTTCTTCTCGTCTTTTTAAAAGTACAAAAGTTTACTGTTCTGCTTGCCTGGGGAGTCCCTCAAGTATGTGGAAACATGACCTGGTCTTTTGCTGATAGATACAGGACCAACATATTCAGTATTAAGAAGGAGCAATGGAATATAAATTCATTTCTACCTTCCCAGAGGCATCTAAAACTGTGGTAAATAACATTTAAGGGCTCTCCTGAGCACTTTATTGCTGTATCAAAAGGGCAGGAAGGTAGCACTATGAAGAGACAGACAATGCAAGACTCCCTACCCACCGCCAAGATCCTAATCCTCTACCAGGCAAATCCAACCCATATCTGTCTGTCTGTCTGTCTATTTGTCTACCTATCTCCAGCTGAAGTTCCTGCCCTCATCATTTAGTGTTTTGGGAGGCCACTGGGCAATCTCAGTCTTTATCAGGCTGTTTTGAATATTGTAAGGACTGTTGGGGGTGGTGGACTATGGCCCTCTAAATGTTGAGCTACATCACCAATTATCCCTGGCTATTGAGGTTGATGAGAATCCTGCCTAGGGTTGATGGAAATTGGAGTCCAACAACATCTGGAGAGCCACAATTAGGGATAGCCAAATCTTGTCAATTTTCTTTTTTCTTCGTTTCTAATTTTTCCAGTCTTAAATTCAGTTCTCTACATTTCCACATCAGTTTAGAGGTTGGTTGGTTTTTAAAAGTTCACATACGATCTCCCCTGACATAATGCATTTTTGTATATAATTTTCAGTAATATGAGCATTTATGTATGCTAGCATATGCTTTTTGAAAGCATTTTTTTTGGTTGGAGAACTGCACTGAAAAACTTTGAAGGGATATGAAAATTAGGTAGGTTTGCATTTAATGATGTTATGGTTTTATTATTATGGGTGTTCTGCTGCTCAGTGTTGATTCGTCTTTATTAGAAGAGAGAGGCATAATGAATTTTTAACGTAAAATAAGAGTGCACCTAGAGAGAATTGTATTTTATGGTCCTTGCCTCTGGGTCACTGCCTCCCTTTAGGTGATCCCATTTTAAAAGATTTCAAAACCTTTGGAACACCAAGTTCCATTCTCTTTAATGAAAGCTACATCCCAGCAACATTCTTGGAAAAAGATATCCACCCTCAAAAACTCTCATTAACTTCAGTGAGAATGTTGCCTGAATAACGATTGCTCTGAACAATTGCTGACAGAAGCTATCTTTGCCCACAATATACAGCAAATTCTAGTCTGTTATGTTTTCTTAAATGGCCATAAGTAAGAATGATCTTTCAATAGCAGAGACACAGGTGTCTGACCAAACTCGCAAAGAGGCTGACATCCTGATGTATATTTTATGTTCAGCACTCGGTATTGAATAGAACTAATTTACCCAGTTCTGGGGTGCGCTACAATAATAAATTGTTGTTCTAGCGTACAATGTGGCACACAATGAAACATACTGAGGGCAAGACGAGTCCTATTTATTTCAAGGAGTGCTGTAGCAGGCCTAATATTGCACAATGGCAGCCCAAACCCTATAGGGAACTTCTCTCATGGGAGTGTATCGGCTGTGGAAACTACTTTGGAGAAAGAAGGCTTCAGTATCCCGAAGGGATGAAGTGGGTGATGGGTTGTGGAAAGGCAAGCAGTGAGATAATTAATGCAAAAAAGAGGAATAGGGGAGAAAGAAGACTGGAGGGAAACACAAAGGGATGAAGAAGAACCTTACCACTAGGATAGTATCTACCACCAGAGGGGAACCCTTGAAGAATGCAGAGGACAGGATTCAACTGATGACTTCTGTCAGCAGAAGGCACGCAAGAGGATTTCTACTTCTGCAATGGGGGTTTACCCCCCTCCTCCCCCTGCATGCACTGAAATGGACTTAGGGAGTCAATAGGACCCCTAGGACATTGTGGGGTGGATTGTTCCACTTACCAAGCTGAAATGCTTGCCCTGAGAGAACATTCTACATAGCATGCCAATTTCCACCTTGAACTAGTATTGTGATATTTCCCCCAATATTTGGCACTCTGTTCCTGATGTGTGGCTAACAGTTCTTCCTACCAGTAATCCTCACATCAAAATACGTAACTTAAAGGCTGCAATCATTCCCATGTTACATCTGAGGAACCTTATGATCACAGAGACGTAATAAGCTGAGCTGCCCAATGTCATTGAAGGAATCTATGACTATGCTAAGTTTTGAACCCAGGTCTTCCTGATCTAAATTCAACTTGCTCAGAACGATTCTAAGCTTAATAAACCAAAACAAATATGATGCATGAAAGATAAACAGAAAAGCAAAAACCAGATTTTGTCAAAATAAGTTTGCTTTAACCTGGAAGCCGAATCAAAATGGAGGGTCCATGCAAGCACACAGTGTAATTCAATATTAATAGAGCACATGGGCAAGATCCTACTACCATGTTTACTCACAAGTAAGTACCAGCCAGCAAACTTCAATTAAAAGTTTATTGCTTGCAGGCTGAGCTTCTCTTATTGATTCCTGTTGATCCCAACTGAGGGATTAGTCGTGAATAACCTCTTATTTGTCTCATGAATAGATTCTCTTAATTGTTAATATCAGGCTTTAATTGCCAGTTTCCTCCCATTTTTTCCATTTTTTTTAATAACAAAATTTCTCTATTAAAAGGAATAGAAATACAAGCAAATGGTAATTAGAGCCTCCCTCCCACACACAAATAAGAGGGGGGGGGACAGCCATTGGGACAATTTATGGTTAGTCAAGAGATAATTAATAACAGGGTCAGGTCTGAGACCACCACTTTAGGCAAAGGGCTTTCTATGCCTCAGTACCACCAGAATCACCAAGACGGTAGGCACCAGTGGGAATGGTCAGTGACACTCAGTCTTCCACTGTGAACAGAAACACCAGAGAACGTGATGGCAGTAACTGCTGACATCTTCATCCCCCCTTGTTGTAGTAGACTCCAAACATATTATAGGAAATTAAGAGGATGGTGACTACAGCTTCACCACAGCATCTTATATTGGCAATGGCACTTGCCTGAGAGGTGCTGGAACTGAGTTCTGGCGAGTGCCAGCTGAAAAAAAGCCCTGGTGTGCACCTTCTTGACCTAGTGGTCTGTGCATTTTTAATTTCTCAATGAGCCATAATTTCATTTCTTGTCACCACTCAAAGCTACTACTTGCAGTAATGTTTACGTGACAAAAGAAATTTGTTTCAAAGTCCTCTGACTTCAGCCAAGCAAGGAAATATTTGATTTACTACTGTAGGAACTATGATGCAATTATTACAAAAGAAAGTGAACTCTAAACATTAGTCTTCATTGATATCCAAGTAACTCCTACACTTTCCAGAAAGCCATTTTGGGGGCCCAGCACAAAAAGGCAAAGATACACAGCAAATTGGGGTGTGTTTTTTCCTTTTTCCTTTTTTTGGTCAATGATCCAAGGGGCTGGATTAAAAGTGATGTCAATAAAAAGATAAAGAAAGAGTTGCAGGTTCCAAAGAAAGAAATCTGATAAAATTAAAGTGTAATAGACACTTCAAACTGTGTGATCTGACCTAATAAGTTATTAATAGGGAACCATTACTCCTCATACATTTTTTATTAGCCAGGCATTGCCTTTTTGTCAAGATTAGTGGATTATAAAATATTTGTGCTACACAATATAAATGACCCTACCTATTAATAAGTCTCTGGAAAGATATGCTTAAATTGAATTACATTAAGAGGAGAAGTGCCAACTGAAAATTAGGCATAATTAATGGGAACACATAAATAAACCAGAGATAGAGGGGAAAGGACATTCTCTCCATTGATCATGTGGAGGATTAATTGCCAATATGCTCTAATGACATCCTGACTATTACTGTTTTTATAAGAGCCATTTCGGAGGATGAAATGTTCATGGTTGCATGAACTTCACATGCTGCACTTTATTGCTCAAAGGGAACCGGACTGATCACATGGCTCTAAAGTACTCCGCATGCCTCTGGAAATGTTGAAAGCACTAGCTTCCAACGTAGCCCACAAGAAAGCATTTCCCTGAGACAGAGCCGTAGCTTTGCTAATATTCAAGTACTAAGTTTCCTGTGAGCATGGATTACAATGAAGCAGAGGTATCCCTACTGAAAGACAGTGTGAGGGCACACCGCTTTATTATTTTCCATGGGTCAGAGCCAGAGATCCACTTAGCACAGCGATGCCTTAGAGATACAGGAAATTATTTTTCACATCTCATTCACATAATGGATAATGTGAATTGAGTTACACAGTGAATGAGCACCCAGGATCTTCTCTATTTGCTAGCGTATATATAAGGTTTCTCTGGATCTCGTGGCTGTGCCTCCAACGTGCTATTGTGTAACCGAAGCAAAGTTTTCACTTCTCCCTCCCTCCCTCTCTTTCATTCCATTAAAGAATGCTTGAATTTATTTATTTAAAAAATGCCTTCAAGTAGTGGCACTTTCTTCTGCAGGTGGCTCGTACTCAGTGAAACAGGTTGTCACATGGAAATAGTAGCTTTGTGTTCAGTTTTTGATACTGAAAACAAATCTTCATAAAATGAAAGCAAATATTTCAAACATAGAATGGTTTCTGTAACTAAGATCTTTTTTAAAAAAATTAAAAGCATTTTGAACATTTGTTAAATTCCATGGACTGTTATAACTGCAGGCCTCTTGATAGATATGGAATCATTTAGAGGATAATTCTTTCTATATTATTATTTGAGTAAAAGAAGCATTTAGACTGCAGAACTATATACTGTATACCCTGGGAGTATGTCTCACTAAACTCAATGGGACTTGCTTCTGAGTAGACTTGTATAGGACAGCATTGTTGAATAGATAAGCATAAGGAGTCCTATAAGGTAAAGGGACCCCTGACCATAGGTCCAGTCATGACCGACTCTGGGGTTGCGCACTCATCTCGCTCTATAGGCCGAGGGAGCCTGCGTTTGTCCACAGACAGCTTCAGGGTCATGTGGTCAGCATGATTAAGCCGCTTCTGGCAAACCAGAACAGCACACAGAAACGCTATTTACCTTCCCGCTGGAGGGGTACCTATTTATCTACTTGCACTTTGACATGCTTTCGAACTGCTAGGTTGGCAGGAGCAGGGACCGAACAATGGGAGCTCACCCCACCACGGGGATTCGAACCGCCGACCTTCTGATCGGCAAGCCCTAGGCTCTGTGGTTTAACACACAGCACCACCCGCATCCCTAAGGAGCAGCGGCGTAGCGTGGGTTGTCAGCACCCGGGGCAAGGCAAGTAATTTGCACCCCTAACCAATGGATTTGCGCCCCCTAACCCGTGGGCTTCCCTAACCCCCAGATGTTGCGCCCGGTGCGGCCGGCCCCCCCTGCACCCCCCACACTACGCCACTGCTAAGGAGTCCTATAGTCGTGAACTATTTACTTCCAACAAAGTTATCACCATCAGTCTACCTAATTGACACATCCCTTCAAAGTTTTTGCAGTACAGGATCTCTCTGAGAAAAGAGATCTAAAAGCCATGGAGCCACCACAGTGACAGCCCTGCCCCTGGTTTTTGCACCCATAAATCAGATCTTAACTATACCAGGAACCTGAGAGCGCCTGTGAAAGCGAGGTGTGCATCAGTAAACACATATAGCATGCGTCTTAACAAGCTGCATCCTATTAAAGTCCTGCAGCATAAGTTCATTGCATGACACATTGTGAGACATGCATCTCCCGCTTCAAACATTGCAATGTTTGTCACCAAAGCAGCGCTGGGTACTGGAAAACACAGCTGTCACAAAAAGTGTGAAGCGGCCTTGAATCTAGTATGTCATTAATTCCACCAGGCTCGGTAGCTTTCACATTCTTCTTCTCTTTTTTTAATAAGCAATGCTCCCTAGAACCTCCACCACCTGGTTTAAATAAAATATCAGGATGGTTTTGAGACCCACCTGCCTCTTTGGCTAAGCAGATAAAAAAAAAACCAACAACCGAGGGCCCATTCACTAGAAATAATCCACCTGAAACAAAACACCCAACACTAATCCCCTAAAAACCTTATCTACTCTTTGACACTGTTGTAACAAACACTTCCAAAGTCCCGTGCCAACATTGCTCATGTGTTCACTGGATTTTAATTAGAGCTCTGAGAGGTTGGGAAAACTGGCTGGCAGACCAGGCTCGCTCATTTCACAAGATACCTTCTACACCAGCCTTTTCATCCTGCTTGGCGGGGCTTGAGGAAAGTCGAGTAAACAGTAAAAAGAATACAAAACAGACCCCCAGAGACGTGTCTAAAGTCACTGCAAAGCACAGTAACAATAGGCATTTTCTGAATGGCGTTTTGTGCTTGCTAACAAGTAGGCACTGCAAACAAATCATTTTAATATCAAATCTTAGCGGATGAGGAAAAGAAATTCACTGCAAGAACTTCCCGAAAGCCGTTTGATGAATACTGACAGCCCTAGCCCAGTCCTCCTTGCTCGTCCCCAAAATGAGGTTATACCTTCATCCTGGTTTCAGAGATAATGATAGTCTTTTCCCTTATGAAAATTTTTCAAAATCTGAAATTAAGAAATCTGTTGAAACACAGTGTGCATTAAGTTAGCTATGTGTCCTGACTGACAGTCCTTTGTTTGAAGGGTTGTCAAAGGACAGTTCCCTATTTGAAGAAGCCCTTAAATTGAACAGCTGCTCTGTCTAGTTAAAAGTTGGGGGAACTATAACAAGGCAGAGCAGGATCCTTGAAGATGACCATCACCAATAAGTACCTGCAGAACAGCCTCAGGAGGCATGCAGGTCACTACTAGAGGGAGATGCATTGTATTTCTGTTTAAATTATAGCAATAATTTCTAAATGTGCATCTATAAATGTAAATTAAGACATGCAGATTTTATGCAGAACCATGTCCTCTTTTCTGGTAATCAATTTCCCTTTTATTTGGTAGGGGAGCAATGTGTACCAGATAATATAAAGTGAAATGTAATATTTCCAGAGACTGCCTTCTGCCTGTCTTTCCTGTTCTTTCCACACACAAAGCAAACCTGGAATAGAAGACTGAGGTGTAGAATCCGTCCTGCACCTCAAAAATCATTTACCTATTTATTTACAGTACACTTGCAGCTTACATGCATGTAACTTGCGTGCATTCAGCTTTAGCTTTTGGCAAATATAAATAAAAGGGGGCAGAAAGGGGCAGGCATCTGGTAAAAAGAACTATGGCAATCTCACCTGCCATTGCACCCAATGTGTTTTGACTATACTTTCTTTTTCCCTGTCTGATGGCAGGTGACAACAGGCACCTTTCATACCTGAGTTAAATATATATATATTTATAATATGTGTTCTCCCTAGAACATTATTGTTGTGAAAATATTTGTGAAAATTGAGGGGTCGTAAAATACCACTGTGAAAATGAAGAGAGCATTGAGGTAGCTACTATTATTCCTCCTCTTTATACCTGCTGTGAAAGCAACCTGACAATTCTATATCATAGGAAAAGAATGAGAGACAAAATTCTGTAGCTTGGATGAATTATTTTCTGACTGATTACAGTCTAGGCCTGGGCTTGTTTATTCAGAAAGTTGTTGTGCTGTTGCATTTTCCCCATTAAAGTGGCAATGGTAACATTTCAAAGATGCTCTGGGAATGACAACATATAAATGCAAGATGTAGCTTTACTGAGTTGAAAGCTGAGAACTTCATATTTGGAAACAATAAAGTTATTTTGCTGTTAAATGTAACTGCACTACAACTCTTCAGTTAGAGTTTACAACAGGAGTAGGTAACCAATTTCTGTCCACAGTCACATCCATACCATACTGTATATTTAAAACACCAGGCTTCTCCCCAAAAACTCTGAGACCTATAGCTATGTCAGGAATTCACCACAATTCCCAGGATTCTTTTCAGGAAGCCAAGTGCTTTAAGTGTATGGTGTTGTGACCAAGGACCACATTCCTCCTCCTGTCAGGGGTTACATGTTGAGTGATGCACCCAATCTCTGGGAAAGGGGCTGTAATAGAATGGGCAAATGTAGTGGTTTCAGACCCAAGTGGGCCTCAGGTCGCTCACAGGTGCTTGAGGGAATGTTCTTTTGCATGATAATGATACCCGCTGTAATGAAAGGGTTAGCTCTTCTCTTGAGAGGACAGCTTTGCTACAGTTGAGGGCAGCACACCTGTAGATGTGAATCTGTGTGCTGGACAAAATGGAGGAAATGGGTGCTCATCCCCCAGTGGGGACAAGCCAATTGAAGACTGATCAAAATGGCACAAGGTAAGCAGAGAAGGGACTGGTGTCCTAGGTGCATCTAACTAATTCAGGGATGAGCTAGATGTTCGCAAGCAATTATGTTGTTGTTTTTGCAAAAATGGACTTTCTAGAACCTCAAAATGTTTCCCAGCAGACACCCAAAACTTTGCCCCAGTTTGCTGGTTTCAAAACCCTGATCACTCACAGAACTTGATATATTATTTGTTAGAATAATACTCCTCCTTCCTAGTAACAATGCAAAGCAAATAAGATTTTGCCATATGATCACATCACAGGAATCAAATGCCATGACTCTGCACTAACTTTGTTCTTAGTGACATTATTAAGTATTTTGTGGCTATACCATCCTAACGTGAGCCCAGTCTGCTGTCAGCACCAACAATTGTGTATCAGCGTAGATGTGAAATACCAGGCTTCTGAAAGGAAAATACAGTGGTACCTCGGGTTATAAACGCTTTGGGTTACAAGCTCCGCTGACCTAGAAGTAGTACCTCGGGTTACGAACTTTGCTCCAGGATGAGAATGGAAATCGCACGGCGGTGGCAGGAGGCCCCATCAGTGAAAGCGTGCCTCAGGTTAAGAACAGTTTTGGGTTAAGAACGGACCTCCGGAACGAATTAAGTTCGTAACCCAAGGTACCACTGTGCACTATTGCTACTCTAATTGTGTGTGTGTGTGTGTGTGTGTGTGTGTGAGAGAGAGAGAGAGAGAGAGAGAGAGAGAGAGAGATGTAAATACCCCAAATCATTGTTAATCAAATGCCACTTTAGTCTGCTAATACAATCAACCTTTCTTGTATATTAGTTCTTACCATTACTTTTTCCTGCTCTGACAAGTACTGCTGCCACTAAGAAAGAAGCATTCAACAACAAAGGCTGTTCTTCATCTAAAAATGAGCTCCTTCTGTCCTTCAAAACTTCTGAATATTCTGAAAATGTAGAGTCATCCGTAAAACTAATAGAGCAAACCATGAGTTAGCCTAATATTGTTAGAGAAGTCAACACTGCCATCCACTGAGCAAGGAGAGAACCACAGTGACAACTGTAGGAGGATCTCATCAAATGGCAATTTATTCAAAGATGTAACTTGCAATTACCTGCAGATAAACTCCCCCCCCCCCGCCGCCGCCGCCACCCCAGTTTCTTACTACAGTAGGCAGGAATTCCATTCTTAAAACAAGGCTCCCCAAGAGAAAGAGGGAACTGGCCTACTCAATCCCCTGATATTTTATGGTAAGTATCCTGGAGTAGGACTGGGTGGTAGTGCTGGAGAAATTAGAGTTAGAGGGATGTGTGTTGTGCATTTAAAAACAATCCCCTTTCCGACACTATACAGGCAGGGGGCTGGAAAAGACAGTGTATCCTGCTCTTCAGAATTGCTCCCTCCTCATATACAGTGGTGCCCCGCAAGACGAATGCCTCGCAAGACGGAAAACTCGCTAGACGAAAGAGTTTTCCGTTTTGGAGGTGCTTCGCAAAACGAATTTCCTATGGGCTTGCTTCGCAAGACGAAAATGTCTTGCGAGTTTCTGTGGGTTTTTCCCCCTCCCCCCCTTTTTCTAAGCTGCTAAGCCGCTTATCCGCTTATCCGCTAAGCCGATAAGCCACTAAAAGCCGCTAAAAGCCGCTAAACCACTAATAGCGCTAATCCACTAAGCCGTCAATGGGCTTGCTTCGCAAGACGACAAAACCGCTAGACGAAGAGACTCGCGGAACGGATTCTTTTCGTCTTGCGAGGCACCACTGTAGTAATAAAATGTCCAGGCAGCCCAACCCAAATGATCCCTTGAGCACTTTATAACATAATTGGGAAAGGCCTTGGGGTGGGTGAAAAGGGGAGTGGTGAAGTCCTAGCCTTCTTCCCTCCTCCCAAGCCCCCCTCCACCTCACCAGATCTGAAGGGACTACAGTGGTACCTCAGGTTAAGTACTTAATTCGTTCCGGAGGTCCGTTCTTAACCTGAAACTGTTCTTAACCTGAAGCACCACTTTAGCTAATGGGGCCTCCCGCTGCTGCTGCACCGCCGGAGCATGATTTCTGTTCTCATCCTGAAGCAAAGTTCTTAACCCAAGGCAATATTTCTGGGTTAGCGGAGTCTGTAACCTGAAGCGTATGTAACCTGAGGTACCACTGTACAAGACTTTTGCTCCAGGAGAATGATATATATGTATGGGAGTGTGCAACCACATATACTTCCCCCTTAAATCTGTTGTTTGTGTTAACACCAAAGCAATCACCAGTAGCAGCTATTTACGTAATGTACAACTTGGCCCTGAATGCACCACATATGCCTCACATAAACAGCACCTGCTTTTCAGAAGTTTGGAGCAAGCCGACTCTTCATCTTTCCCAGTTTAAAAGCACCTGCCAATCATGCTGCAATTGCTCTGCTTCTTTGTGCTCCTCCTCCTCACGCCATCGAGCTCGGTCCCTTCGGCTGCTAAAGCGCAGTAACCCTAGACACACCAACCCTCCTAGTAAATAAAGACACAGAGCTTTAACGGCCATCTTCCAAAAGAAATGACACAAAGAAGGATGGATGCTCTAGAATTGTTGTCCTTTGAAACCACATGATGCATTCAGAGAATTAAATTTTCAACAAGTCACTTACTGATAGCCACTCTGCGAGTGCTACTCCCCCCAGCTTAAGTTTCTGTGGTTCCACAGACATTTATAGGACAGGGCTGTGTTATGGAATCGTGCCACAGAGGAGAAAGCCTGTTTGTCTTCCTCTGCCAATGTTTGTTCCACCACCAAACAAGGTCAGGTTTAAATTAAATAAATAATTTCTCAGCATTTCCATATGTTTTCTCAGTTCTTCCCCCCCTCCTCATTTTTACACTGATAGCAAATTATTCTCCCCTCCTCCTCCTCCCAAAAAGATTAATCTGATTATTTTAAGATGATTCACTTGCTATTGATGAGCAGCATTTGTAAATTAAGATGGCCCAGCTTGGTGTTCAATGATCCTGAAACGTGTTTGCTCTTGACCAAGTTTTATTTTCCTTTCTTTTCTTTTCTTTTGTAAAAAGATCTTTATCAGTTATGTAAAATAAACAGGCTTCGACGGAACTTCTCTTTCAGATGGAGTATGTTTATTGGACCATTTTAACAAGGTTCTATAATGTTCCACACAGAGATCATATCATGTACATCTGGGTTTCCAGGTAGATGACCAAATTTTAATTAAAGCCTGTGCTTCGTGTCATGATTATTCATTCATAGTTTTAAATTGAGCAATTCTTAATTTATAGGCTCAGCAATATCACTGGTTTTAGACTATTCATAATTTGAGAACATTTTTATCATAGCGATCCTGTTACACATGAAGGAAAACTGTCTTCAAAAAAAAATATTCATTTTGAGATAACATCTCCTTCTAATGACCTCTAAATGGGGCAGCATACCCACTATATATTCAAAGCACACTCTTTCTCCCAAAGAATTCTGGGCACTGCAGTTCACCCCAGAGTTATAATTCCCAGCAGTTATATTTCCCAGCAACCCAAACTACACTGTAACAGTGAGGAGTGAACTACAGTGCCCAGAATTCTTTGAGGGAAAGAATGTGCTTTGAAGGAATAGTGTGTTAGAAGCCTAAGAGTCAGTATGGAAACAAAAGATGGTTGGATTTATTTGGCCGTCTGTTAACAAAAACATCAGATTTTTAGGTGCCAACATCTGATCTGGACACCAGGTTTAAGATTTTCCACTTCCCCTATCTAGCCATGTGAGAGGCACCACCAAAAAAGATGCCAGAAGAGGGCACAATTAATATATTCATATGCTAATTTATATGTATAGAAGCAAATTTAGAAATAAAAGTAGGGAAGACTGGTCAGGTGCCCTGTGTGTCTACAAGCCACTTCAAGTTCCCTGCTCTTCTTCTTATGGTTCTTTAGACCATAAGTTGAACTAGACAGCTTCTCAAATGGACGACAATGCCCCATGGTGCCATCACCAGATCCAGCACCCTCCTACATTTGGTGGGTCGGTCCTTCCTAAGTTATGTGGGGTGGCTGAAGAGCTTCCCTTCATCACGCTGGCAGCTCCTGGCAGTGGCCATGTTGTTTACTTCACAACATCCTGTGAAGTTGAATTTTGTGGAGGGGAAACCATGACCTCTGACACAGAAACATGCCTGTTGCCATGTTGGTTGCTCCAGGGTATTGTTGAAAACAAAGATGGAAGCAGTCTGGAAGGAACATGTAAGGGGTTGGGGGACAAAGTGCCTGATGAGCCCTAATGGAGTCCTAGTATTTCAGTAGTTATCTGAGGATACCGCATGATGATCTTACAAGGTCTGGCTGTCACACACAGCTGTAGAAGCTGTGTGTGAAGACTGTAACCATGTTGGCAGGTCCAATCACATACCCAAACAGAGCCACTGTGGGAGAGACACATACTGTGTCTGTAGGGGATAGCACAGCAGGCAGGTGGATCCTAACTCCTTATGATGATATGTGTGTAAGTGTTAAGGGTACCTGAGTACGTGGCTGACTGCATGCTGAAAACAAAATAGAAATTTCATGGAAGTTGCCTATTGAACTTTAGCAGATCAAAAAGAAAGCTGCAGGTTTTTTTGTGGCGTTGCTGTACATTTTCCCTGATTTTATTTACCATAGATTCAAATCCTGCTTATAGAACAAGCTCCCTGCCGTTTACCTTCTTTGTCAAACAATAGGTCCTCCTGGCCTGACCTTGACCTATAACTAGACCTTGGTATTTAGTCATGCTGTGGTTTGTGGTAGCAATAACCGCAAAACAGGATCTTCCCAGTGGCTTCCAGCCAGAGTGTTACTCACTAGCTAATGGTTGGAATGGACTGATAAAAGATATGGGCTGTGGCATACAGGGGGGAGGGGGGAGCCACACATTTTGTGTTTGTTGGTGTGAAATAAGTAAGAATAAGCTGATAAAATGACACTCTGGAGCCACGGTTGCTTGGTTATGCAAAACAGGCATAAAGTTACTAATGCAGAATTCTGTTCCCCAAACCCACATATTTCTCTCTATTGACCAGTCACTTTTAAAAAGTAAGCTTCATAAGTAAATTACTAAGGTGCATATTTCCCGCTTCCATTATCAACCCCACTGTTTGCCTGTCTATGGAATGTTAATAATAATAATAATAATAATAATAATAATAATAATTTGTACCCTGCCCATCTGCCTCTGTTGCACCAGCCACTCTAGGCTGCTTCCAACCAAATATACAAAAACACAACATAACATCACACATGAAAAACTTCCTGATACAGGGCGCCTTCAAATGTCTATGGAAGGTTGTGTGATTATTTATCTCTTTCGGAGTTAGGTAGCCCAAAAGAAAAGATTATACAAAGTCTCCCCACTTTTCTTATTCTATATTAACTACATTGTGGCTGCCATACACACTTCCCTGAGAGTAAGTCCCACTGACTTCCCTAGGACAAGAGCTCTTCCTAGACATGCCTAAGATTGCAATGCGCTTGCAGTCAACTCTAGCCACAAGGTTGCATCATGACTGTCATATTTGGAGCAGACCTATTGAAATGAATGGGCAAGGCTCACTTAAGTCCAATTATTTTGATGGTTCTTCTCTGAGTAGACTTAGCCAGGCACAACCCATAGTCCCCCAGCACTTAAAGCATAAAACTGACATAACATAGCCTTTGGTAACATCATAACAGATGTATGTCAGAGTTCAGCAGATTAAATCCTGCTCCCCAGTAAGCCATATCAAAACCCTAATATGATGTCAAAGAAACACATGATTAACTCTGCATGCTCAGGAAAGCTTTGAGCTTGTGTTTCTTGAGTATCAGCCACCCATGCAGAACAGCAAGCCTCTGTTGAAACGGAGGCTAGTCTTTGCGAATGCTAGAATTTGGTCAAAAGTGTGTTCCAGTCAGATTTGTTTTGCATTACAAGCTTCCATCAATAAAACCATAGCAGTGACCGTTGTATTTAAACAGGAAGGAAGTTTATAATATGTATTTTTGTAAAGATACTTTTTTTAACAAATCCAGGAAATGACAGGAATTAAAAATGCCTTTCATAAATCTCCAAGTCCAAATTTTGAAGTGTATTTTCTCCATTCATAAAGCTATACCCAATCAAAAACCAAGAAGCAAAATCATACGCCTTTCCATCGCAAAGATTAATATTTCCCCAGTGATTAATAACGGTGCAGATTTTAAGGGTAAAATGTTTTACATGGATTTTTCCAAGAATTGACTGAATGATTAAGAGCCAGATTGCCTCAGAACATTTTAAAAAAGACGTTGATTAAACATTTTGAAGGTTCCTCATATGATACGAAAGTTGTTCTTGGGCATTTTCTTTACCCATTATGCAAATATCTCAACTCATTAATAATTTAAAAGTGGTAATACATTAATAATTAGGATCCCCATTAGAAATCTGACCTTTAATTGAATTCTATAGAAAGGAGAATGTGAAAAATGAGCCTTGTGATTTATGCTAAGAATAAAGGTTAAAAAGCGTTTTCCTAGTAGATCTTATCCCACCCACACCAACCCCATTATTGCCTAGGCAGATTTTTTTAAAGAAGGAAAGGAAGAAAACTTTTCCTCCAAAAATAAAAATTTTACCCATGCTGTTTCTAAGGAAATAATTCTATGTGGTTTCATATGGGAAAGAGTGGAATATATTGCTGAATTCTAGATGGGAGAGAAGCAAATGAAGGGACTGTTGTCATCTTCCTTTCGTGGATTAAGACTGCTATCTCAGAAACAGCATTAGGAAGCTGCCTTAAAGTGAATCAGACCACTGATCCCTCTAATTCAGGACTGTTGACACTGCTGCCAGCAGCTCTCCAATTTTAGGAAGGCATCTCTCCCAACCCTCCCTGGAGATACCAGAGATTGAACCTAGGTCCCTTATACATGTAACACATACCCTCTACCACTGAGCCATAGCCATCCCCCATTCCACCAGCTGAGAGAGGGAGACCCACCAATGGGACAGTGCTTGTGTCTCCAGAGACCTCCTGTGGGCACAAATATCCCAATGGTGGTGGAGACTAAGACAGGGGCCATGTCAAGAGGACTGTTAGTAGGTGAAATGGACCAACAAACAGGCTCAAGAATGACACTGTTGAACCTGGTGCAGTTATATTCTGCTGTTGTGGTCAATGGGAAGGGAGGAAAGAAAAGCAAGGGAGCAGGGAAATAGGGAAATCCACACACACCCCACACACACCTCCTGCCCCCATCATACCTAGATGGCAGAGCTTTGGGTCTGGTGGTTGCTCCACCATTAATCTGCTATGCACACACACACACACACACACACACACACACACACACACTGATTCAAATAGCCATGCAACAGATTTCAGATCATATTCCTCTGGCTACAATATTGTAACGGGTTCATCACTTGCACCAGCTTAAATGGATTATTCCCTGATCCGACCACTGATTGAGCATCACAAGCCCACACAGTTGGCAGCCCCTGTGATGTAATGGCAGAGAGCTTTTAGGGATAGAGGTAGGCCAAGGGAGAGCAAGAATAGGGAAAGGAATGCAAAGGAAAGGAGGTGCCTCCAAACCACATGTTCTGGTTGCTCCCAGTGTTAAACACAAATGCTGACTTCTGCCAGGTTAGCCTTTCAGGAGCTGAATAGCTCAGCTGGTTACAGCATTGTGCTGATAATGCCAAGGTTGCAGGTTTGATCCCCATATGGGACAACTGCATATTCCTGCATTGCAGGGGGTTGAACTAAATGATGCTCAGGGTCCCTTTCAATTCTACCATTCTATGATTCTATGATTAGCATTTGCTAGCTATAATACAGTGGTACCTCGGGTTAAGTACTTAATTCGTTCCGGAGGTCCATTCTTAACCTGAAACTGTTCTTAACCTGAAGCACCACTTTAGCTAATGGGGCCTCCTGCTGCTGTCGTGCCGCCGGAGCACGACTTCTGTTCTCATCCTGAAGGAAAGTTCTTAACCCGAGGTACTATTTCTGGGTTAGCGGAGTCTGTAACCTGAAGCGTATGTAACCTGAAGCATATGTAACCCGAGGTACCACTGTATAGGATTATGAGGTTTTGTTTCTATATAACAGTAGTGATGGCTTGACTCCTCTCTGCTCAAGTCAGAACTGAGCAATTTGCCAAGAGTCTGAAAACCGCAAAGTTCCCACTCACCAAGCCTCATTTCAAATAAAAAAATTATAGTATTATCAGGTGTGCCAGAGGAAGACCTAAAAACTCTCGCTAGTACAAATTCTACTGCTCATTTCTTGGCCAAGAACAGTTGCAAGCAGCTTGTCATGCCTCTGGCAGTGTGAGAGCCATGTGATAGGTTATGTTAATATCATAAGGACATGTTTGGAGCCAACCACATGCCTTGCTTCAGAAAAAGGCATCTGTGGGGGCTGTGATCTGGACTGTGACTGCAGCACTGAAAGGGGACTATCCAGTTTCTGCTTTCATTGCAGCGATGGGTCTATATTCTCATTCCATTCCTCCCCACACCCATGAAGGAAGACACGAAACCATAGATGTGGTTAAGAGTCCCAGCTCAATTTACTATCAACACACAAGGATCTTCAGTGAAACAGGATTGACTAACTCAACCCAGGTAGCCAGTCTAACTGGGGGAGACAGAGAGGAGTCTGCCTCCACAGTGGGCAACACCAACCTGGATCAGGAAATGAACTGCTCTGTGCCTTTCCTTACCAACTCACTTGGAAGTGACCCAATGCCGTACCCCGATTGCTCTTCCTTTCCTCTTCCCAATGTGTTCAGCAGGGTGATGCTTCCAGGCACCAAAGAATGCTCCTCTCTCCACCTCCACAACAGTGGTACACTTTGGGCTTTAAAATTTCAGCAACACCCTGTGTGATGCCAAAATCAGTTCCCCCTGCCTCTCACCTTCAGTTGTTCGTCGTTCATGTGGCACCCTCTCGGCTTGGTGCCCAGTGTGGGCAAACCAGTTGTGTTCCCCTAAATCCGCCTCTGCCCACAATCCAGCCGCCAGTTACATATTGGTTGGGCAGCATCCCTTCATGCCTATTATTCTGTAATGTTAATCCACTCTGCCCATCATGCCTGTCTGTTGTGACCTATGAAACTTGCCCATCAGATAGACACCACTAGGTCCAGAAATCTAGGGAGTATAAAGTAGGCAGAAAGGCGGAATCTCTACTAAGCTACTGGCTTGTCCTGTACTCCCTTGGAGGATGACAGGTGTGTGGTTTGTAGTGTAGTTTGCAGGGGGTGCAGGCAGGCAGCAAGCAAGTGGTGCAAGCTGTGGACCCAGATAGCCACAGAGGAAGAGGCAGGGCAGTTCCTCAGCAACCATACTGCTCTGCTGCCACTGTCTACCTCTTGCAGATGCCGCTCTTTCACAGAAATCACAAACTGATTTGGAAAAGTGGGGAAATAAGCTTAAGAGTAGAAAACTGAGAAAGTGGAAAACTGAAATGACACATTTGCCTATGCCTAGCGGTCCAGCATGGGGCTATAGGGAGTAGAAAGTTCAGTGGAAACTGGAAAGGATTCCTTGTGCGAACAAAAGTATCTATCATTGCCATTAAGGGTCTTTGGATGTGAGCCTCCTGAAAATTGTTCTTCTCTGTCACATAATGTTCTCCAATTCTTCCCAGCAGTTATTATATTTCAATGCCCATTTAATTTCAGATCATTATCATTCTCAGGAAGTCAAATACATTAATAATACTAATACTAATACTAATACTAATACAAATAATAACATTATTATTATTATTATTAATACCCTGCCCATCTTGCTGGGTTTCCCCAGCTTCTCTGGGCAGCTTACAATAATTAATTAATCAATAAATTTCAGTTAATTAGTTACCAACCTGAAAGTTATTCAATAATCACATTTATTAAATAATCTAGTAGCTATGATCAATTACTGAGAATCAACTAAAATGAATATATGGGTATATATAATTTTGAGCACTAAAATTGTTAACTTGCTAACTGGGAAAAAAACATTCTAAATGATTTGCATGCAGGAGACACACTGAAATCAGCTGAAAGTGAAATAGTTTCAGTTAATTGATTAACTCCATAGAAGTGATTAGGTTGGGGTGATTAGGGCCACATAGATGGTTGGACAGTTTTCTGAGGGCCACATGCTACATGAACAGACATTCACACAGATACATCACACATATAGCCCACAGGAGCCCACAGATGCAGCGTGCACACACACATACATGCGCGTGCGCGCGCACACACACACACACACACACATACAGAGTCAATGGATTTCTCCATCTCAGTGCTTTGCTTTCCTAATACATTACTAAAAACTTTCCTGGTTGCATAATTGACATTATCTAGCTTTGTGTTTGGGGTGAAACGCCCATGAAAACTGTTCTAATTTGTTTCCTATATGTGCATGTGTCAGAGCTGCCCCTAGGTCCCAGCTCACAGAGGACCAACGCGAGGCTGTCGTTATGTACAAAAGTCTTTATTGAGGTTCAGTTTCCATTTCAAAGCCGCAGCGCGCAGCTCTACGTCTTAACCCTAGACCGGCGAAGTACCGTCTGAGTCTCCTCCCCTATGACACCAGTTTAAGATCCTAGCCCTGCTCCACCTTTTACGCTGCTCTCTCTTCCTCTGGGTCCTCCTGCCCGCTGGGGCATTGCCCTTTCTGGACTCTTCCGACGCTGAGTCGCTTAGCTCCTCCCCCTCCCTCCGGCGGGCTTTAGGACCCGGTTCCCAATCCTCATTCTCTGCTGTCCCGCGCTCCTGTACATTTGAACTTGCCTCTCGCGCCAACCCAGTGACCTTCCTCCTGACCGTTACACTACTTCTGTCACTGCTTCCCTCTTCCGGGATACTGGCCGGATCTGACCTCCCCTCCGTTGTCTGACTCTCCGATGGAGGTGTGGTCAGCCCTGCCTTATCTTCTCTCCCTGGTGGGGAATGCACTGGCCCCGATCCTTGGGACTCTTCCCCCCCACTCTGCTCTGGTGGGGAAGCTGGTCCTGATTTCCAACTACTTCTCTGGGAGTCCCTGCTGCCCCCTTGCTCCTGGGGCGTTCCCCTTGGGAACCCCCTACCCCTGGCCACTGGCGCCCCCTTCTGTGAATCTTCCGATTCGCTGGAGAGGCTCATGGAATCCCTCAGTCCACTGTCCTCTTCTCCTACGCTCCCCTCGGATTCTTCCCCTTCGCTCTCCATCTCCTCTCTTCCCTGTGCCTCTGCTCCTGAACCCCTGACAGCATGTTAAACTATAACTGGATGATGGAGAAAGGTAACAACCTAGATAATCCTCATCACTGGGAGGAAAACAATATTGTGGGCTTCAGGTGTTGACCTTGATAGTATGAATGGGGGCAGCAGGCAAAGATCTGATAGCACGGTTAAGGCCTGTGTATTTGTATGGATGACATGTTTATAGGCAAAAATATTTATGTCTACCCACAGAGTATGTTCCATTCCACCTGAGGTCCTATTAAATAAGAGATGCAGATTGCTACTCCATTGGTCACCTGTGGTAAGAAGTAATTGCCAGCCAGAATGGTGGCAAATAGCACAGGCTATCCCAGATGCCCTTCTAACAACTGCTACCCAATGCTTCATGTGCATGATTATGCATCCTCATCAATCCCACAACCCCCCACCCCCCAGAAAAAAATCCTTTGAAAAGGCGACTTTGCAGTGAATCAATTGTTTTTATCTATATGAACTTGTCTGTACAGATCAGAACACAGAAGCCATTAAGGTATTGCTTTATGAAATGCCCCGATATTGCAGATTCCCCACTATTGTATAAAACGATCTCTTCTTGAGATCAGTGAGACAGAGCAAGGATTACAGCAGGCTGCTGCGTATAGCCCCTTTTTTGTTAAAAAGGCACAATAGGAACAAATGTTGGAGGAGGAGGACATCTAGCGATCAGATGTATATTTACACCCTTAACCCATTTGTGGCTGTGCATGCCACTACAGCAGATGTCCTAAATGTTGCACTCTCCAGATGTTGCTGGACTACAACTCCCATCATCCCCACCAACTGAGCTGGGCTGGTTGGGGCTGATAGGACACGTAGACAAATGTATCTGGAGGGCACCAGGTTAGTGAAGGCCACACTAAAGTATTAAATGGGGTGGGGATCATTCCTAAACTCTGATTCAAATGAAGAAGGAAGAATTGAGAGTACTGTAGAAGAGACAGCTTGCTAAATAATTTGCAGAATTCTATCCAGTCCCTCTGTTCACCACTTGAATCTGGACATCTCTTCTGGAGCCATGTTATATTATCTTAATCTCTTTCTCTAAGCAGAATTTCTTCTTCATTCGTAGTCAAAGCCATTCATCCCTTACCTTTCTCTCCCCATATAGAAGTCACAAATACATTGACTTCTGCTCTGCATGAAGCACTATCCCCCCACCCCCCGCTGACTCTGAGCCTCCTTGCTCATAAAAACTATACTACCACCTGGTTCCCCAGTTCTTGCTTCCCTAAATTCATTCTGCACACATCCCATAGCCCAGGAGCAGGTAAGAACATAATCCCAACTGCCACCACAAGGGTATCTGGAAAACCATCTCACCCTGAGGAGAGAGGAGAAGAAAGAAGATGTAAGAACTGTCCCCAGCCAGCTCCCACAGTGAACTCTTCTCCTCCAAACGCTCTCCACAGGTACATCTGAAGGACCATCTTGCCCCGAGAGGAGAAAAATAGCAGTAACATTTTTTTTCTTTTTTGAAAAAACAATAACACCTAGTTGTCATCTCCATTCTTTTGTTGCAATAATCTTATGTAAACCGTTTTGTGAGGTCTGCTTGAAAAGTGGTATAGAAATACTGTAAACAAATAAATATAATAAATAAAAACTACATAACTACACTGAGGTCCAGCTCCAAGGGCCTTTTGACAGTTCCCTCACTGTGTGAAGTGAGGTTGCAGGGAACTAGGTAGAGGGCCTTCTTGGTAGTGGCGCCTGCCCTGTGGAATGCCCTCCCATCAGATGTCAAGGAAATAAATTACTATCTGACTTTTAGAAGACATCTGAAGGCAGCCCTGTTTAGGGAAGTTTTTAATGTTTGATGTTTTATCATGTTTTTAATTCTATTGGGAGCCCCCCAGAGTGGCTTGGATAAACACAGCAACATGGGTGGGGTATAAATAATAAATTAGTGGTAGTAGTAGTAGTAGTGCTGGGGGGGTAATGCAGGGGTACGCATACCCCTAAACATTTTGTGAATCTAAGTTTGGCCTCATTGAGGGGCAGTATTTCAATATAAGTAGGAAAATGAGAGTACCCCTAAACATTTTTTTTTGGGGGGGAGCACTGATTAATATTATTATTATTAGAGTCCCCTGGAACAGTCCAGTGGTTCATCTAGTCCAGCATCCTTTCTCACAGTGCCAACCAGGTGCCACAGGCAAGATTTTAGTGCAACAACCCTCTCCCCTTCTGTGGTTTCCAGGGTACTGCCTCCAATTCTGGAGATAGACCATATCCATCCAGGTTCATAGCCTGAACCTTTGGCACACCGGGTGATGTTGCGCTATAGCTCCCATCATCCCTAACCATTGGCCATGTTGACTGGAGCCAACAAGAGTTGGAGTTCAACAACATCTGGCAGGTCAGTTTCCCCATCCCTTCCATAGCTATCTATCTTGTTTCCTTCATATATACCCCATCTCGCTTCTGTTGCCTCCTGCCCAACAGAAAGCATGTACCAACGTACACAATATTTGCTGCTTCTTTTCTATGGGCATGTATTACCCAACTGCCATTTTTCTGTGATAGACATCCTATGGCACTTCCCACAAAGAACCCTGCATTCTAGCTGTCTTGCCAATTCGGTACACTAGGGCAGCAATGAGGAGCTGCCCTTCCGACACGGGCACCGCTTTTATCACTGTTAGTCAGGATTGCAGTGAGGTTGGGGCCGCACGGGCAGACATCACAGGCTCTTCCATGTGTCTAATGCATATACAATACTCATTAACAGTATTTGAAAGTCTACTACTGAAGCCCAGAATTTTGCAGTAGTATGTGGATTGTGATCATTTATTATATCGTGTAATATTCCTAATATACCTTGAGTGTATCTACTGAATGTCTACTGAAGTTGGAAACAGACAGCATGCTAAATAACTTTTTAAGGAAGGGAAAGTTTGTTTGCCATTGGGCTGTATTACCAAAAAAAGAAAAGAAAAGAAAGAAAGACCTTAACCATACATATTATTGAAATAAAACTTCCATTTCTTTCACATGGACAATTTTCTTGGGCACAATAGAGAGTTTCTGTCTAAGTGTGCCAACTTTTCCCCGTGACAATTGTTGGACAAAATTGGTCATGGCACCTTCTGATTATTAGTCATGCTTCTTAATTTTAATAATTTCCCCTCCTGACAGATTTATTTCTTCCCAAGTTAAAAAAAAAAAATCCTTCTTAGAAGAAAATGTAGCTTCCTTATTTCCTAGGTCTGCAAATTACCAGGTGCCAAGCTATGAACATAAGGAAATTGAAGACCCTTGAGGGTGACCTTAAGAGGCACAAAGGTGGAGAATTGTGATATAGTGGTTGAGGCAATTTCATTGCAGCTCTTGGGCTCTGGAAAAATGAGAAATGGGTTTTCTATTACTAAATATAATGAATTCCTTTTCTGTCCTGTCACAAATTGTCAAACTTTATTAAAGAATTGAAAGATGTGGTGCATACATATAGAAATGCTTAGCATGACGACCCACATTTAAAATGAGCAAGGGGGGCACAAATACACTCAGGTCTCTTCACCGATATATGGTCTAGAAGTCCCTTCACATATAATATTTCAGAACTTCGCAGCATTGCTTCAAAAGAAGTATTGATGATTACTGAACATGGGGTTAGTGGTTTGTTAACTGAGGTAAAAACAATAGTTGCTGAACTGTTTAACTGGATTAAGAGTGCCCCCTACATTTCACCTAAAGTGAAATTTGGGGCACAATTGAAAGGTTTCTGCTTGGCGAAAGCTGGGGAATTCTGTTTGATGCTAAAGTTGCTAACAGACTAGCACACTAGAAAGAATGTCTGCACATTGCTAAATGACATGAGTAACTCAGCATGTCCTATAAAATTTAAGAGGCTCACACACCTAGAACATACAGTGGTGTCTTGGGTTAAGAACTGAATTCATTCCGGAGGTCCATTCTTAACCTGAAACTGTTCTTAACCTGAAGCACCACTTTAGCTAATGGAGCCTCCCGCTGCTGCGTGATTTCTGTTCTCATCCTGAAGCAAAGTTCTCAACCCGAGGTAATATTTCTGGGCTAGCGGAGTCTGTAACCTGAAGCATCTATAACCTTAAGCGTATGTAACCCAAAGTACCACTGTATTTATATTCTTTCCTTTCTATCCCAAATATCTACTGGAACCACTTCGGTGACTCCTAACCACTGCTTTGGATGAACTAGTGGAGTTGAACAAAGTTCACTGAACTGGTTCAAAAACTCTCTGAACTATACCCAAAAGTAGTTCCATCAATAGCCAGATGAATTTATGTCATGACCAACAAATCCAACAGCAATCCAGATACAGAATTGGAAGCTTTAGAGACATCAGCTAAAGAGCTGGATCAGAGCCAGCATTCAGGGAACCATGTTGACTGACACTGGCAGACAGAAGCCTCCAGAAGAAAAATCTCTTAGATAACCAGAATTGAAGCCTAGACACTCACGGTGATCTTCCCCTGAGGTAAAATCTTCTGGTGAGCCCACAGCTTGGCTTTTGACTCATCTGACTGCTGTTGACATTGATTGTAATTTACTGGAGCTACTTTAACAGTAATAGTAACACCATTGGCAAGCTCTCTGCTCCCAGGAAAGTACCATGATTTCCAGTCTTGCAGAAGCTGACTTTTGCAACACACTGGCCAATACGACCCTACCATCAAACCAATCTCAGGGGCCAATATACCTGCAGGGTACCTCTATTCTTTGTCTCAGCCTGTACTCTAGAACTTCGTTAAGAAACATCTCAGCTGTGGTTTTATCCAGCCGTCCAGCCATCCAGCTGCCACACTCATGCCCTTTTGTAAAGAAAAATGTAGGGAATTGTGCTTGTGTAGCTATTATCAAGCCCCAGATGCTATTACCAACTGGAATTGATATCCACTGTCCCAATCTTTGAATGGTGATCACAATTTCTACCAATTTTCTGTGGGGGCGGACTATCCATCAAAGAGGGGAATGACTGGAAAAAGGACTTCAAAACAAAGAATGGGCATATAGCATTTCACCTTGTGACTAAACTGTTATGCCTTTCTGGACTCTGCATTGCTCCAAGCATCTCTCCACACTTTTGTGAATGCGTTATATTAGACTGATTTGTAGTTATTTACTTGAATGATATTCTGATATATTCCTAATCATCTCAACATGACTCCAAGGACATAATTTGTGTGCCAAGCTAGAAAAAAATGTGCTTTTGACCTGAACACTGCAGAGTTGTTGGGACACACAGTCTCTTCCTAAGATATCCATATGGAGCTGTCCAAGGTCTAGGCCCTATTAGACTGACAAGCATCAAGAATGTGGAAAGACACGCAATGGTTTTCAGGCTTTGCCAGTTATTATCATCAGTATGTCAAGAAATATTCTGATCTTTCAGTTCCCTTGACAGACCTTTTGAGACCATTCCAGTGTACAACATGCTTTTGATCAGTTAAAATGAGACTTATCAGAGGCACCAGTGCTGTCCCATGTTATCAACACAGATTCAATTCATCATGGAGGCAGCTGCCTCCAATGTAACTATTTGAGCCATTTTGTCTCTATGGATGACACCCACAGACCTGCCCTCAAGCCTTTGCATATTTCTCATGGAAATTGACTCCTCCTGAACAGTATCATGCAGTCCGGAAGAGAAGCTATTGCAAAAAAACTGCCTTTAAGGCCTGCATCCGAGCATTAGAGGAAGCCCACAACAGTGCCTTCCCTTGGGCTGGAGCCTAAGTCCATTGAGCTTGGTCACATGACCTGGCAACCCAGAATAGAACATCATTTTAATGGCTTGCTTTCCCTCTGCCAGGCTTAGGCTGGTTCAGCCAGCAGCAAATTTGCTGCTGAAAGGGGTTTGGATCTGGTACAACTTGATGCCGACTTAATTTACACTGGTGCACTCTATGCCAGCTTCTTGTGCGTAGGATTGCTGTCTTAGTTCGGTTTTGTGTGTTATCATTTTCTATTTTTATTACAACAAGAGGCTTCAAAAGCTGGAAATTGCCCCGTCTTCTCTGGACCTCTGGAAGGACCTATTTGTAAGAGGAACACTACATAACTGCTAAATATTCTTATCATCATAATGAGAAACTGTATCATATTATAGAATGAAAGTTTGCCCCAATTCATCAAGATTCACCATACATTCCCCAGGAAAAAGGAAAGAATGTGTTATGAAATGCAAATTTCTGTATACAGATTCATGGCTTGTGTTCCATTTCTGCATTAATCTGCAAATACATTCAAATCCCCACAAAATAATTATTTAAATACCTATTTAAGCAATGATATTTTCTTCAGAGTAGTATTCCGGAGGTAAAGCAGGGCTGTCATAAATATGTGTGCCAGCAGGTGGTAGCAATTTCATTGTGTTCTGGCTGAATAAAGCAAGAGCAATAATTATTATTTCCTTAAATAATAATAAAATAACAGCCTTAGTATAATATCTTTACACAGTGGTGTTAAGTCTGTATTATGGTACCAAATCATTTTTATACCCACATTTATTCCCTCTGTGTGGGCATATCTCCAGCAATCCAATAATAAAAAGATCACCTCAGTGGCTTTAAAACAAACGAACACTGAAGAGATATATGCCACTATTCTTAATTATAACCAAGGAATAGTTCCCACCTGTTCCATAATGTACTCTAAGATCCAAGTCAGCTAATTTGTCACCTGAGCCAAAAAGATAACAATATGCTTTTCAGGAATGCCTGTCCTGTTTTCAACAAATGTAATTGCGACAGCCCTTTTCCCCCTGGCGCCATTGGGCCTGCCCTCACTTAAATATAGTGCACCCACCTCACAGAACACCAATTCCACCAATTCCTACAAACTACCCCAGATTATCTTGTGGGGGACTTGTGCGAGGAAAAACTTAAAAATTTGGAGTCCTGAGCAGGATTCGATCAAATAAACAATAAAGATTTTATTAAACAAAGGAAGTTTATGAGACAAGTGGGTAAAACATATGATACTTCAGATTATAATGCTATTTCACTTCAGTTCTTTGTCAGTTGTTGCACAGCTGTTGCCACTTAATACTTTGGTTCTTAAACAAGGTGGTACTTCCTGTCAGCTACACACCTCTTAGACAATCCAACTCCTGAGGTACTCCAAGTAACAGACCCAAGGGATCTCCACAGCCCTCTCAACTGGTTTAGGAGTCTTCTCCTTTTGCAGAAGGATCTCTTCCCTCCTGACTGGAATGAGACCTAAGTAGACTGAAACCTCACAGCTTCTACTTCTCCTGGCTCAACCTCAGCCTCCCAGTTAATTCCTGGCCTATTTCTCTCACAGGACACCACACACTGTCCTTCACACTAAGCTCAGAGACTCCTTTCTCTAGCTTTTGATATATTCCTCAGAGTGGATATTTCTACCCAGAACCAATTCCCTCTCCTCTCTCTCCCTATCTCCCAACCTACCAAATGAACCTACCAAATATCTCTCAAAATCCTCTCCTTTTCAACCCCCTCTCCTGGAACCCTAGCCAATCAGAGGCTGCCATTCGTTAACCATTTGCTGGCAGGGAAAAAGAAAAGGAAAACACTTGGGGACCCAACCTGCCCAGCAAAACAAATTTTTCCACCACAGTAAGCCATTTATTTACTAATCCTCCATGTGTTCTATGTCAAGTCTCTGCTAGCTACCCAATTATATGAGTTTAGCATCATTAATATGTTTAGAAACAGTTGTTTATCCCTCATATAGATATGTCATCCATGAATACTGTGTGATAGATGACTTCAGCTTCATTTTCTCTCAAATAACTTTCTAACCAAATGTCCACAAGCAGGGGAAAGGAAGTGGCCTGTCAGTGGTCCAGCAGCTTTGAAAAACCATATGTATTTGAGTGCTAGTTTCCATAATATCAGTTGTTATTATGTCGAGAGCCAGTGTGGTGTAGTGGTTAAGAGCTGTAGTCTCGTAATCTGGGGAACCGGGTTCGCGTCTCCGCTCCTCCACATGCAGCTGCTGGGTGACCTTGGGCCAGTCACACTTCTTTGAAGTCTCTCAGCCCCACTCACCTCACAGAGTGTTTGTTGTGGGGGAGGAAGGGAAAGGAGAATGTTAGCCGTTTTGAGACTCCTTAAAGGGAGTGAAAGGCGGGATATCAAATCCAAACTCCTCCTCCTCCTCCTCCTCCTCCTCCTCCTCCTCCTCTTCTTCTTCTTCTCTTCTTGATAAATGAAGATGACCATATATGACAGAGGCTAAAAATATGAGGATATAGTTGTCATGGCAATTGATCAAGATTCTAAAGGGCATGAAACAGCTTCCTATGTACTCTCTTGGTGGCAGTTAAGAGACCCTTAAATAAATCCTACTGTTGGAAACGGTGAGATCTGATGGCCACATGGGAGGAATAAACAGACTTGGTGGAATTTACAGGGCTTACATAATAAAATTACAAAATACGTTGTGCTAAAACGTTGTTTACAAAATACGTTGTGCTAAAACTTTGGAGGGGGGAGTTGAAACCAGAGAACGATGCTCTGCTTCAGTATTTAGAAACAGATTCTCGATATGTTTACTCAGATGTACATGCTGCTGAATTTAGTGGGGTGTACTCCCTAATAAGAATGCTTTGGGGTATGTATTGGTGACCTGGAAGCCACAGAAAAACAAGGCTTGGTGCTTCTGAAATAATGATGATGATGATGATTATTATTATTATTATTATTATTTTAATGTCTCAGGTTTTGTCCATGCATGTAGCAAAGCACTCTGAAGTTCTGCCAAGTTCAGTTTGTCCTGCAATTCCTGGGATAGACTTGCAGTTAATTGAGAGGCATTCTCAGATCAAGAAATGGATCCAGAATACAATAGAGATTTCAGAAATTTGTAGAGTTATTCCTTAATGCCAAATCCTGCTTTATATGGATCATGTCATTTATTATTACATTTATTATTATTATTATTATTATTATTGACAATTTCCATGAGCTGGGGCTTTCTCATAGAACAGGAAGCAGAATTCTTCCATAGGTACAAAGCTGGAGTGAGAAAACTGAAGCATCTGCATATATTTTGTAATCTCATTGCATTAAATTCCTGGGCTTGATGATATGGCTTATATTTACTGACTCTTAACAGTTCATTTCAAGCCTTAGGCTCATTCATTTGTCACACATTTCCATTACTTCAGAGGTGTTTCTCTAGCTGGAAAATCCTGGCTCTTAGACTCTTGTGCTATTTAAGCTAAATTCTATATAGAATTAAAGATAGTGAAATGGTTAGTGGCATTTTTGAGAACCTGTCTTTAGGTATACATTTATCTGAGCATAAGGTCAAACAGATTCCTCACTGGCCTTGCAGACAACTTCATTGTCCAGAAAGTGGACAAGAGGAACAGCCATTTTAGATCTGGTCCTAACCAATGTTGATGACCTGGTTAGTGGGGTAGAAGTGGAAGGATCATTAGGCGCGAGTGATCATGCTCTTCTGAAGTTTACTATACAGCGGAAAGGAGCAGCCAAGCATACTAGGACTCAATTTCTTGACTTTAAGAAAGCCGACTTCATAAAACTTAGGGAAGTGCTGGGTGACATCCCATGGACAGTAATACTAAAAGGAAAGGGAGTTCATGATGGCTGGGAGTTTGTTAAGAGGGAGATAGTAAAAGCACAACTTCAGGCAATACCAATGAGACGGAAACATGGAAGGTGCCTAAAGAAGCCAGGGTGGCTATCTAAAGAACTTTTAACTGAGTTAAGATTAAAAAAGGATGTGTACAAAAAATGGAAAAGGGGGGAAACCACCAAAGAGGAATTCAAACAAATAGCCAGCACGTGTAGACACAAAGTCAGAAAAGCTAAAGCACAAAATGAACTCAGGCTTGCTAGAGAGGTTAAAAGCAACAAAAAAGGCTTTTATGGGTATGTTCGTAGCAAAAGGAAGAACAAAGAAACAGTGGGGTCACTCAGAGGAGAAGATGGTGAAATGCAAACAGGCGACACAGAAAGGGCTGAACTCCTCAATGCCTTCTTTGCCTCAGTCTTCTCCGATAAAGAAAACAATGCCCAACCTGAAGAATTTGGAGCAAATGATTCAGCAGAGGAAACACAGCCCAGAATAACTAAGGAGATAGTACAAGAATACTTGGCTAGTTTAGATGTATTCAAGTCTCCAGGGCCAGATGAACTGCATCCAAGAGTATTAAAAGAACTGGCAGATGTGAGCTCAGAACCACTGGCAGTCATCTTTGAGAATTCCTGGAGAACAGGCGAAGTCCCGGCAGACTGGAGGAGGGCAAATGTTGTCCCTATTTTCAAAAAGGGGAAAAGAGAGGACCCAAATAATTACCGCCCAGTCAGTCTGACATCAATACCAGGGAAGATTCTGGAGCAGATCATTAAGCAAACAGTCTGTGAGCACCTAGAAAGGAATACTGTGATCACCAATAGTCAGCATGGATTTCTGAAAAATAAGTCATGTCAGACTAACCTGATCTCGTTTTTTGACAGAATTACAAGCCTGGTAGATGAAGGGAACGCAGTGGATGTAGCCTACCTTGATTTCAGCAAGGCATTTGACAAGGTGCCCCATGATATTCTTGTAAAGAAGCTGGTAAAACGCGGTCTTGACTATGCTACCACTCAGTGGATTTGTAACTGGCTGACTGACCGAACCCAAAGAGTGCTCATCAATGGTTCCTCTTCATCCTGGAGGAGAGTGACTAGTGGGGTGCCACAGGGTTCTGTCTTGGGCCCAGTCTTATTCAACATCTTTATCAACGACTTGGATGATGGACTCAAGGGCATCCTGATCAAATTTGCAGATGACACCAAACTGGGAGGGGTGGCTAACACCCCAGAGGACAGGATCACACTTCAAAACGACCTTGACAGATTAGAGAATTGGGCCAAAACAAACAAGATGAATTTTAATAGGGAGAAATGTAAAGTATTGCACTTGGGCAAAAAAAATGAGAGGCACAAATACAAGATGGGTGAAACCTGGCTTGAGAGCAGTACATGTGAAAAGGATCTAGGAGTCTTGGTTGACCACAAACTTGACATGAGCCAACAGTGTGACGCGGCAGCTAAAAAAGCCAATGCAATTCTGGGCTGCATCAATAGGAGTATTGCATCTAGATCAAGGGAAGTAATAGTGCCACTGTATTCTGCTCTGGTCAGACCTCACCTGGAGTACTGTGTCCAGTTCTGGGCACCACAGTTCAAGAAGAACACTGACAAACTGGAACGTGTTCAGAGGAGGGCAACCAAAATGGTCAAGGGCCTGGAAACGATGCCTTATGAAGAACGGCTAAGGGAGCTGGGCATGTTTAGCCTGGAGAAGAGGAGGTTAAGGGGTGATATGATAGCCATGTTCAAATATATAAAAGGATGTCACATAGAGGAGGGAGAAAGGTTGTTTTCTGCTGCTCCAGAGAAGCGGACACGGAGCAATGGTTCCAAACTACAAGAAAAAAGATTCCACCTAAACATTAGGAAGAACTTCCTGACAGTAAGAGCTGTTCGACAGTGGAATTTGCTGCCAAGGTGTGTGGTGGAGTCTCCTTCTTTGGAGGTCTTTAAGCAGAGGCTTGACAACCATATGTCAGGAGTGCTCTGATGGTGTTTCCTGCTTGGCAGGGGGTTGGACTCGATGGCCCTTGTGGTCTCTTCCAACTCTATGATTCTAATATTCTATGATTCTAAATGCTCAGCAAAAAATTCATGTAAATTCAGCACCTAATCTGCATCATATGGGCCTGGTTTCATTTCTCTGTGAAGAGGAATTAATCTGCACAGACACACAGAGAGATACAGTAGATAGGCTGTCTGTCTTCTTTTTAAGGACCAGGGAATTAATGAGGCCTGGCTGGTAAATACAGCCAGCCTGCTACTTTACACACTGCAGCTGCCAAGTTATATATAATTTTAGCATATCTACTTGGTCATCAAGTTTGTTTATTATATTGGCATCTTTTGATAATTTATGTAAAGCACTTAGATATTTTTTAGTAAACCATCTATCATTTTAATAAATCATCAATCAAAATAAAACAAATATGGAAGTGCTGTTAATCTATTACAGGACAATTACGTTTTCCCAGTATATCATTAAGGAGCAAAAGAGCAAACGCAGCCTTGACTTTTAAATCAGTGGAAGACAGATTCCTGCTAAACAAATGAGTGCAACATGCAACAAATGGAGGAGCAGCCGTCCAGGAGAAAGAGGCTCACCCAGGAATCCCTGGAATGATAACAGGGGCATTGCAAGCAGGTCCCTAATATCACCTGTGAAATGTTGATGTCTGTGTGTAACTTTGTGATGCCTGCCAGATTTTATTTGATTCCAACTCCCATCATCCCCAGCCAGCATGGCCTATGGTGAGAAATGAAGTGGGCTGGAGGTCACCACACAGGGCTCAAGCCAGACATAGCCAAAGTTCCCAACCTATCTGCTCCTGGATTTAACTTGTCCCAGGGTTTACTAGTGTCAAAGACCAGTTGTTGTCCTGCGTCTACAATCCTAAATTGTCAGGGAGTGGCTGGTTGAGGAAGAGTGGTGGGTGCCACCTGCCCTAGAGCCCCTCAGGATAAACACAGAAGATTACTTGGACTCTAGATTGTGGTAGTGGGACATTGGAGAGCAGCCTGGGGAAGGGACGAGTTGGGAGGTGCTTGAAGCAGGAGGCTTGAGCAATCAAGGGGGTTCAGAAGGAGGAGGCCCTTCCAGGACACGGCTGGAGGCTGAGAGTCTCAGGGATAGCATAGACGCAGACAGAGAGGAGTCAGAGATTGCCTCTGCTAGTCAGCAACTGGACAGTCCCAGTCCTGCTGGCTGTCCTCCCCCCCCCCATGACCCCCACTTAAGGAGAGTCCTGCACTGGGACCAGAGTCCTGAGCAATGGACCAGATGGGTTCAGAGGAGGAGCCCATCCCCTCATCACAGTCTCTGTTTGGGAGGAGTCCAGAGTGAGAGGCTAGAGAGAGTAGGCAGGACCAGTCTTAAGCTGAATGAGTGAAGCCAGAGTAACTCTGCTATGTTGTCACTTTCTGTGAATAAAAACTAATCGCATTCCATGCTTGCGTTCTTTCCTGCCCTGTGGATGACCTGCAGTTGCCTGACAGCTCCTTGACATAATCCCAGAGACTCCTAGGGAGTAGGCCTTGTTGAAAACAGTGGGACACACAAATAGAAGCAAATAAGATTGCACTAGCAAGACAAGAATAGAAGGAATGCTGGGAAAGTAACCTGTTTCCATGATTGGGTCCTGGTTGAGTTATCGTTCTGAAGGATCCAGTGTTCAAAGAGTCCATGTGACTGAGATGAAGACTTTCAGTCTTCTTTAGTTTAAGCTCTATCCAACTTCCTGAAAAACAATGAGTGGTTGTTGTTGCTGTTGCTGTTGTTGTTGTTTACATTTCTGAAACATTTGCATATTGATAAAATGTAAACAAAAATAATACAAACAGAAAAGAATCTCTGTAATAAGCAAAAGTAACAATTTTAAGATTAAAAAAACAAACAGAAAACATTCCATAACCAACTTCCCATCCTCCCCTTCCATGGTTCCTTTTATTTCCTGTTTTTCTCACATTTTCTTGGTTCACCCCGTCTATCACAACTCCATATACAGTGGTACCTCAGGTTACTTAATTCGTTCCGGAGGTCCGTTCTTAACCTGAAACTGTTCTTAACCTGAAGCACCACTTTAGCTAATGGGGCGTCCTGCTGCTGTGGCGCGGCCGGAGCATGATTTCTGTTCTCATCCTGAAGCAAAGTTCTTAACCTGAGGTACTATTTCTGGATTAGCAGAGTCTGTAACCTGAAGTGTATGTAACCCGAGGTACCACTGTACAGAATGCCTAAAGTCCAAAGTCCATTTCAGGGGCCTAATCTGGCCCGCTGGACAGTTTAACCAGCCCCTATGGCAGTTTATTTCCTGGGGTAAAATCCTAAAATAACCTCAACAACTTCAACTCTTAAAACAGCTCAACAACTTCAATCCTAAAAAAAGGGGGGTACTAACTTTGGTTGGTCCTTTGGTTGGCCCTCACAGCCCTTCACTTCATTAAATCTGGCCCTCTTTGAAAAAAGTTTGGACACCACTGCCGGTGCCATAAGCAAAACTGTGTGTTTGACAACAGCAGTGTGCTTGTGGTTAATGGCTATGATACTCCATTGACCCCACAACCTGAACAAAGATTTGGCACACCAATTCTGGAGGGGAAATGTTATATTTAAGTGTGGGCAGATGAAATCAATCCATTTGTCTGAGAGAACTATCTCTCCACACCCCGGAAACTCACTCCCCGCAAGGATTGGGAAAAGATGCTCTTACCTTGGTAAGGGAGCCTTGGGTAAGTGAAACCCAACCTGCCCACCTGGGACCCACTACCCAGCATTTACCAAGGTTTCCAAGCCATGCCCAATGGGGATCCCCAAGTACTTCCAAGCCACAGACTTCATGCTTAACTACATTTCCACTTCTAGTAGCTAATATTTTAATGAGATTGTCCTTAAAAAGGACATCTCCCATTCTGAGACTTCAGTGTTGGCAGACTTTCCTTCACCATAGATTGTGCGTCAGCCGCTGTTCCGTAATACGACACGGCACTTCAGAGGAGCAGCATGTGCTTAGAAGCATATTGGTTATGAAAGCTTCTCATTGTAATGTTATTCACATCTGAAGTAATTGAGAGAAAACAATGGATCCTGTAAGCCGGTATGAGCACCAGGCTGTGATGTTCTGGGAATGGAAGTGGTATGGGAAATGTCACCGAAAGCCACAACTTTTCTTTTAAGAAAACAGCATCCACTATTCTTTATTTCTTCTTAAATATGCACATTGAATCAAGGCAATGAAAATTGAAATGTTCAATCTTTAAGCTTATAAGGAAAGCTTGTATAGAACAAAAAGGGAAAAGGAGGAAAGAATGGACAGTATTATAAATGCTCCCCCCCCCCAGAAATGAGTTCTCTGTACCTCCAAATGTAGCGGCTGGGGTGGTGGGGCAAATCTGCCCCCCATGCCATCATCACTATAGCTCACTTCAGTGGGACAGGGCCTCAGTAAGGTTGGGTCTTCTTGGTTGCATTGGTGGAGCCAATCCTATGCTGCCCCTTGCCTCAACCTTGCTATCACCGTGACCCACTCTGGGTATAGAGCGGTATATAAATTCAATAAATAATAATAATCTCCACCCAGGTAACCCCTGGAATCCCATTATAAGCAGGAAGAACTATTTCGTCTATTGATCTGTCCGTCTATCTATCTGGAATTAATATCCTGCCTTTCAAAGTCCCAGGATGACTTTTTTACATTCCATAGTTAGTGATATTAAAGATTCAACTCCCTTTAAAAATAATAATAAAAATAAAAATAAAAATCACCTTGAATCCAGACAGACAGCAGAGGGCAGTGTTAACATTCTGAATGCAGAGGATATAAAATCTACCATAAATCTTTTGTATGTAAGATTGACATACAAATAAGTCAATGCTTATTACTAGGAAATGAGTAGCAGGTAGTTGTTCCATTTTGATATTGTACAAAAGGTTTCGTTTGGGGCTTGTTGTCATGTTACATTATCTAGATTGTCAGTTGGGGGTGAAGGGGAAAAAGGCATAAAAATCTCTAATAGAATGATAGAAGAGACTGAAACATCAAAACTGCATTATTTCTTGCACATTCATTGAATGTGTGTGAATGATTGATTTGCTTTCTGTTTAAGTATTTGCGAACAAAATAATTTGGCCTCCAGCAGAGAAAATGGCTTGGGGACACTAAAGAACATTTAGGAATAGGAGACTGTTTTCTAGGATCTGAGGCAATGATCTGAAGTATCCAGAGAGGCGGGGGGAGGTGTGTGATGGCTTCTGCAGCAGTAAAGGTTAACACCTAAGTCAATATAGTAGCTATTTGATCGCACACTTGGATAATAATAAAAGGATTTACAATATTGGTTGAATCTTTTACATACCAATAAAGATCCTTGGGTTCCTGATCCACTCACTTATGGCTTGGCCTTCTGGAGTGCTGGGGGACAATAAGGTGACAACACCAGTGGCAAGAATGACAGCCGCAGGGGTATGAAATAAATCTAGTTGAATGTGGCTAGAGGCCATTTTGGAGCCTACTCCATGATTGGTCACCTTCCCTCAAAAAAGGATGTTGTAGTGTTGGAAAAGGTTCAGAAAAGGGCAATCCAAATGATGGATCATCTCCCCTATGAGGAAAGGTTGTGACATTTAAGACTTCTTAGTTTAAAGAAAAGGTGATAAGATAGAAGTGTATGATATTACCGCATAGCCTTTCAGATGTATGCTATCTGTTGTTTGTTTGATATTTGCTCTTTTAGAATTCAACTGTGTAAATTGTTCCTCTTTGCTGCTATGGACGGGCATATTGTTTAAAATATTTTTGTGACAGAGAATCCAGAGCACAAGACACAAGTTGGCTGGAAAGGGATTTCAGTTTGAAATGTGTTGGACTCAGTAACAGTCTTCTGTGCACCTAAACAAAGGGCTTGTCCCCACTTCTGCTTGTCCAATGCCTAGAAAGCACAGGTCTGAGTGATTTTCGCTCCTTTCCCATGGAAAAACCCTCGCTTTGGTACTAAACCAGAGCAGACATCAATCTAGAGAAAACTCAAATTGCCATTTGCGCCAATTGAGCACTAAAGAGCCGTTTTCCCCAGTGGAAATCAGTGGTAGAAGAGGAAATTTGGATAATCCCCCCTCCTTTCTCCTTTTCTTGCATTTCCAGATTCCCCCTCCTCACAATTCCTGGGGGTTGGTGAGGCCTAGGTTCAATTAATTGAACAGGAACAAGATCTTTACTAAGTTCATAAAATGGTGCTAATAAGGATTATTCAAACCCCCTGCTTATGAAGAATGTGTCTGGTGGCGGCAGCAATTGATCATTTCTATAGCCTCTCTCCTGGAGTGACTGACAGAGACTGAATAAAGCCCCGTTTGATCATTTAGTGTTGTTACAAACATCTGACTGTGAAGGGAACAGATCTAGCAGAAGGGAGAGAAGTCACACAAACACAGTATGTTCACTGGCAAAGAGAACATCACGGACCACTTTTTGTACCCTTCTCATGTAGCACGTATTTTGAGATTGCTCAAAGAGCTTACTTTTTACCTGCAGGTTGCCTGCTTAACAACAAGCTCCTGGTGTACTTTCTAAGGCCATTATGCCCCATTATCTCTAAATGACTAACATGAACCTGGTTCAGCTCTTCCTATGAGTCTTCTCCCCACAGACAAAATTCAATACATGCTGTTTTTCCGAGTGTGTTTCCTTTTGCACAGGCACAGGGACATTGATGCCTGGCTAAAAGAGGCAATTATGGGCATATGCATCCTCTCCCTGGTTTGACTGACACTAAGTCTGCTTGACTTTCACTGCTTTTTCTGGATATTGACAAGTAGCCAATTTCCCTCCCTTCCCCACATTTCCATCAGATTGTAGTGTTGTTTGGACTTAGTGCCATTATAGTTATAATGGTTAAATCTCTCTCTTACATGTTACACATTTGCATCATCATATTAAAGATGGTTATGAAATTAAATACCAGGACAAAGGTTTAAGCAATAGCACACTAAGCATGGACACAAGTAAAGGGTTATTTGTCCTCCTTTGGGTGTATCTTTTTATTTATTTATTTATTCATTCATTCATTCATTCATTCTTGCATTGATGTCCTGCTTTTTCTTCCATCTTGGACCCCAAGAATGTGTGTGTCACGGTCTGGTTCACAGGCGATCGAAGTCCCGGCAGGGGACGTCAGGACCGGGGGCAAGATGGTGGGATGGGAGCAGGAATGGGGGTCCAGAAGCCAGGAGTCAGGAAGCCAAGGGTCCGAGGGTCAGGAAGCAAGGAGTCATGAAGCCATGGGTCTGAGGATCAAGAAGCAAGGAGCCGCAAAGTCAGGGATCCGAGGATCAAGAAGCAAGGGGTCAAGAAATCAAGGGTCCGAGGATCAAGAAGCAAGGAGTCAAGAAGCTGAGGTTCAAGGATCAGGAAGCAAGAAACCAAACACGGCAAGGCAGGAAGCGTGTTGCTGTGGCAAAGAGCCGAAGGGAAATGCTGACCTTATATCCCTTCCCAGCTCTTGCCACCAGCTGCTGTGAGTTACCAATCGGCCTCATCTGTGAGGCCACACCTTGCCTCTTCAGAACAAACTTAGGAAGGCCCCAGTTCTGCAAAGTCCTATTGGTCACAGGGCCTGCATGTATACCTGACAGTGTATGTGTACAACCGTCACCATTGCAGGCATCAACCAGTCCCATACCTGCTTAGCTTCAGAAAGGTGGTTGCCTCCTGTGCCTCTAGGGACGTAACAAGGCATCAGTGTCCATTCTAACCCATGTTCATCACATGCAGTGCTGTTTCTTTTCCAGTGCATTTCAGCTTCCAATAGAAACTATGTCGTTTGTCACGCTGTCCACTGTGGCACAATTTTATGTAAGTTACAGTATTTTACACAAGATGCAGCTTCTGAGTGAATCTAAAGTGCATTACAATTGTTGTTGTTGTTTAGTCGTTTAGTTATGTCTGACTCTTCGTGACCCTATGGACCAGAGCACGCCAGGCACTCCTGTCTTCCACTGCCTCCCGCAGTTTGGTCAGACTCATGTTTGTAGCTTCAAGAACACTGTCCAACCATCTTGTCCTCTGTCATCCCCTTGAAGTTACCATGAATCAGGCTAGTCAGGCTATCCCTACTATAGTACAGTGGTACATCAGGTTAAGTACTTAATTCGTTCCGGAGGTCCGTACTTAACTTGAAACTGTTCTTAACCTGAAGCACCACTTTAGCTAATGGGGCCTCCTGCTGCTGCCGCGCCACCAGAGCCCGATTTCTGTTCTCATCATGAAGCAAAGTTCTTAACCTGAAGCACTATTTCTGGGTTATAGGAGTCTGTAACCTGAGGTACCACTGTATGTAACCTGAGGTACTGTATGTAACCTGAGGTACCACTGTATCTTTAGGGAAGCTTTTAATGTTCAATGGACTACTGTATTTTAATATTTTGTTGAAAGCCGCCCAGAGTGGCTGGGGAAACCCAGCCAGATGGGCGGGGTATAAATAAATAAATAAATTATTATTATTATTATTATTATTATTATTATTATTATTATTATTATTATATCATCTGGCTTTTGGTTGGTATGCCTCACTATGAAGGCCACATCTGCCTCCATCGACAACAGTGGACTTAAGAGTAGCTACAACCTATGTATCTTACAAGATCTCAGTACCTCAATATACCACATAACAATCACAAGCATTAGCTGAAATTTAGTCTGCAGTTTTTCCATGAGGCCAATGAGCCCAGGCACAGGGATGGCTGCAGAGCTGGAGCATCAGGCCCAGGGGAAGCCCCACCACCACTGCGATGCTTGGTCTCTGTTTGTGCATTTCTGAATGTACACAGCTATGAATGTCATATAGCATTCAAGGGACTCATTTCAAAATGTAATTTCATAGTTTTTAAAGCCCACACCTGTCAGGGCAATCTAATGAGACATGCCGTGATTATTTTTCTTGCATAACTGTTCCTCTGTGCTTCAGTTTGTGTTGCCTTGTTTGCTTGAAACAGCTGAAGCCAGATGCTAAATCTGCTGTTTGTTCATCCATGATGGCAACAGGGATTAAGAAACAAGAATTTAGGACGGTCCAGTTCTGTGTTGTCTGAGAAACAAAAGGACACAGATAGTTCTAACGCTGCAGTTAATTGATCAACTCACATTATGCTACAGTATATTTATTCCAGTTGAATCACAAGATATATAAGCTACCCAGGCGCGTCTCATGTGCAGGTCCCATTAAAATCAATGGGAACACATCATTATGTTCCACACAGAAGGATCTTGTGGCTTATATCAAAAGCCCAGATTTGGATATAAACCTTCCAAATTCTAAAATGAAGCCAATTGTTAAGTTTAGATCTGAAATCTGACTGAAACATTTGGGGAGTTTGGGATGTGACTTTCTGGTTTGATTAAGCTTTTTGCTAATTAAAGTGGGAGTTAGCTTTTCCCGGATTAATTCATCACCTAAAGCTGTTCAGTCACAACAGGAACATGATCTCAATATCTATTTGCAAATAGGCATCGTAATGTAGAACAAGTGTAATAGCAATTGTCACATGGCTTGACTGTTAGCATTTCCATACTGTCTTACCAAGCAAATCCTGGGCCTGCTGAGATTATAGAACCATGACTTCTTCAGAGACTAATATGAATAACTGGAAATGGCAGCTGGAGGAAGACAATGATAAAAAAGAGGGATTAAAAAATTCATTGATCCATGGTGGAAGAACTATAGATCAGTAGTACAGTCATGTATTATCTCCAGAAGGCCCTATGTTCAGCTCATAACATCTCTCTTTAAAATGGTCAGGTGGCAGGTGATGTGAAAAAGGCTTTTGACTTCAATCTGGCCCTCCCTTCTAAACCTAGGGGCTCACATATCTTCATAGTGCCAGTTTCTGTTCTTTCCAGAAACCACAGATTAACATGTCGCTCTCTCAAGCTCAGAGCTCTTATCATCAGGCACATTCAATTAACAATCTGTTTAAATTATGGGTTGCTATCACCCTGAGCTCCAGCATATAGTCAGTGTCATTCCATAATTACACTGTTTTGAGTCTGTTGCTTAAAAAATGATTTGAAATTGCTTTGTTTTATAATATCTGGAATCTGGTGGTATGTGAGAGAATAACACAGAATTTAAAAGTCTCAAAAGGATCTGAAGGCCTGGAACATTTCTACATCATTGGGGGGGGGGGGACGTATGCTACTTCAAGTGATGAGCAGAGTTCTTTGCCTTTACCAAAGTGTGAAATTTGGATCGCATAATCATGATTTATAAAAATTGTTCTCCTTTGTTGATCTTCTTCAACAGTTTATGCTTTGATAAAAAGGTAAAGGGACCCCTGACCATTAGGTTCAGTCGTGACCGACTCTGGGGTTGCGGCACTCATCTCGCTTTACTGGCCGAGGGAGCCAGCGTACAGCTTCTGGGTCATGTGGCCCGCATGACTAAGCCGCTTCAGGCAAACCAGAGCAGTGCACGGAAACACCATTTGCCTTCCCGCTGGAGCGGTACCTATTTATCTACTTGCACTTTGACGTGCTTTTGAACTGCTAGGTTGGCAGGAGCAGGGACCGAGCAACAGGAGCTCACCCCGTCACAGGGATTCAAACTGCCAACCTGCCGATCAGCAAGCCCAAGGCTCAGTGGTTTAGACCACAGCGACACCCGCGTCCCTTATGCTTTGATACATATCCCCTAATTTTAATTGAATTTGTCTTCTTGGTTGTTATTTAGCTCATTAAAGACAGTGTGTGTGTGTGTGTGTGTGTGTGTGTGTGTGTGTGTGTGTGTTTAAGGTTAGGCTTGTTCACATGTTACACTGAACACAGGTATAAACTATCTCTGCACATGTATAAGTGTTTATGTAAAAGAGTGTACAATTTCTGATTTTCCAATCCCTTACAGTTCACTGCTATATTGTCCAGGGTTTTCTTTCTGATCTTTTTGGCCACCAGAGCAAAAAAGGTGACTTTATGAGTCATTGAAGCATTTGCATCACTAAGAAGCCATAGGACCTTCTCTGCCAGGGAGAGACATCTTTCATGTACAAACAGTGTGAGAAATTGCCTCCTGGGCCCAGTGTACAGTGGGCAATATAGTAAACAGCACAGTATGTCTTCCATCTGTGATTGCCCACATATACAGAGTCTGTCTTCATATGGTACCCTGTTATATCATCCGTCTAGGACGACGGAGGGCATAGCTTGAAAATGCAGCTCAGTAAAAGTGAAAAAAGAGGAAAGGCAGGGTGGCTTTTGAAGCCTCTCAACTTGCTCCAAGTTACCTCTCAGCTTCCCCCAAAGAACTTACATGCATTTCTTTATAAAGCATCATATTGTCACACTTTCCCATAATGGAAGACAGCAGGCCTGCTCAAAGCAATTGTAAGCAATATCTCCAATGCTGATGAAATCACTCCCTGTTGTGCTATTCCTCCTCCTCCACATCAGTCCTGATAGGCAGAAGCTAGGCTGGTATTAAACACAGAGGATGATCACAGCCTAGGCAGCTGAGAAAAGGTTGGGGGGGGGTAAGTCAGTCAGCACTTAAAAGACCCTAAAAAGCCCACCACCCATCAGCTAGTCAGCATGATGCCAGCAGTCTGCCCAAGTCCCAGCCTGCCCCAGCAGCTCTCATCCTTTATGGGTATATTCAAAATCCCACTATACTCCGACTACCACATGCTGCTATAGGGGGAATGGAATGGGATACATTCCTGCTCAATGCTGTCCATATTTAAATGGCAAAATGAAATTCTCTTGTCAATATTTAATAAGGATGGTTTTTTAAAAAAGAAATATAATTTTCTGTGATGAATAAAAGATGCCACTCTCTTTCTCTCCTTTATGTCTAATAGACGGCAGGGAGGTGGCATCAACAGGGACACTGCGGAAATACATCATGCATGAGAGTTAATTGACGGGCTGTGTTTCTGCAAAATTGATATTGGTTGAGTCACCTCTAAGCCCATAGCCAACGTGCAAGGTTACTTTTAGATGATGCACTGGTTAGTTGCTTCCTTGGGAGCCATCATGGGCACCATGGAGAGCATTTACCAATGACAGCTTGCCATGGATACTGATATCTAGGTCACCAGACATTCCTCTCCTCCATTTGTATGACAAGCATATGGACTATCACTGGTCCAAATCAGTAGATAGACAAATGGAAAGATTTCATTGCAGAAACTGAGTAGACATTGAGCAATGACGTTAATTTTTTTGGGATTTGGATCCAGATTTCCCATGAGTTCCTACTGGAGGCTCCAACCCAAGAAGGAGGGAAGGCAATTCTACCAATTCCTCCTTTCCTCCGCAGCCTTCCTTACATCCTGAAAATCTCCAGTGCTCTGAACGGAAAGAACTTTGGCATGCATCTCCTAGTAATTATAAAAGGGAGACATTTATTCTGACAATTTTGGGTCAAGCTGCTCAAACTCAAGAGTTTGGCATGGGATGGGAGCGTCTAGATGGTTAGCGTTCAGCAATCATTTCAGAGGAGCATGGGTAGCAGCAGGATGCTCTTACCTGGCAACGTGAGGCTCAAAAGCATGAGGAGAAGAGGCAAGCCAATTTGGCACACAAGCTACTTGTTGTATTCTGCCTTGCAAAATAAATAAATAACACTTGTTTGCAATTACAGAATCAGGACACTCCATCCATTAGTATTTCTCAATATCACCACTTACGATTTAGCATCACCGTGGTTATTGCTGCTGGTGAATGAATTTGTATTCATATAAAATCAACCCAACATTTTCTCTTGTCCCTTTAATAACCGCATGAATAGGGTTGGGGTTGTTTTTGTTTTTGTTTTTTTTTTTAAAAAAGTATTGTGCAAAAAAAAAAATATTTTTGGAACCATGCAAAAAACTAATTAAGCGTAATTAATGAAACATGGAGCTAGGATTTAACGAGAGCCAGAGAATATCAGCACAAAAGCATGGTAGACTTTTTCAGCTACGGGCACAGTCACATCTTGCATTGGCTGAGCTAATTATCTAGCTTCAGAGAAAAGGGTGTTCTGATGGCAGGGGAAATGAAAGCTGTGTGAAGTATAAAAGTTACCTGCTTTTTGTCATTTTGTTAGGAGTGCTTTGTAGCAACTCTTGGAAGTGTGTTTTTTTTTAAAAAAAAAAATGTCAAACCTGGGGCAGCTATCCCAGCCATAGTTGTAAGTTTCTTTACATGATAGCATAAATACAACACTAATTGTGATCTGGCTAAACATACATCACACTTAGATGGGCACCCACTTCAGTAAGAACTTCATCAAAAGTTTCAAAAATACAGGAAGAAGTTGAATCTCTGCAACTGCATTTCAGGAATTCCTGAGAATCTTTATCACTGAATTTTTAATAGAATTGTAGAGCTAGAAGGGACTGCAAGGGTCATCCAATTCGACCCCCTGCAATGTAGGAATCTTTTGCCCAATGTGGAACATAAACCCACGACCATGAGATCAGTATTATCTCTTACTCCACCCTATTTGTGCAGAAATGAAAATGATTTGATCAGATCACGCATTAAAATCCTATGTGACCTAGCTCCGGGATACTTGAGGGAGCACAGAGCACTTCAGCCTTATAAATCAGCAAACTATCTTTATGTGCTTTCTGCTCAAAAACACCACAGAGCCTTTATTCCGGGGTGCTTAAATGATCTTCTAGCAACAGCTCTGCAGGGGAAGTTTGCAAAAATCCCCTACCATCAACATAAATGTCTTTGTGGATACGGAGAGGTATAATCAATAGCTCGTGTTTGTGTGTATTGTTCCTTTTATTGTGATCCACATAAGATTTTTATTTTATTTTTAAACTCTTTTTACATAAACTCCCAGAATGATCAGATGCATTTTATACTTTTTTAACTCCTTTCAGATCAGAATGCGTCAACCTTTTCCAGGGTTAGCTACTGCATGTAAAAGTCACAGTGGACTAATTTTAGCAAACTTATCATTTTGCTTTCCCTGGTGCTCTGTACTATGTTATAGTTACTAGTGATTTCATTGTTATTGTTCTCTGTTTTATTTTGTTTTGTTTGGTACTACTTTATATATGCGGGCAAAGTTTCTTTTCCTGAAGGGTGGTCATTGAGAGCAATAAAAACAATGATGGATTGATGGATTGAATGAGAGAATACCGTCTTCCCCAACACCATATACATGAGAGATGAGAATGGACAGTAGTGGTATAGTAGAGATGGTAGCAGGGGACGCGGGTGGCACTGTGGGTTAAACCACAGAGCCTAGGACTTGCTGATCGAAAGGTCAGTGGTTCGAATCCCCACGACGGGGTGAGCTCCCGTTGCTCGGTCCCAGCTCCTGCCAACCTAGCAGTTCGAAAGCACCCCAAAGTGCAAGTAGATAAATAGGGACCGCTCTCCTGCGGGAAGGTAAACAGCGTTTCCATGTGCTGCTCTGGTTCGCCAGAAGCGGCTTAGTCATGCCACGTGAACTGGAAGCTGTTTGCGGACAAGCGCCGGCTCCCGGCCTCTTGAGCGAGATGAGCGCGCAACCCTAGAGTCACTCACGACTGGACCTGATGGTCAGGGGTACCTTTTAGAGATGGTAGTAGTAGTAAGATGGTGATACCTTTTTTATATTATTAATTTCTATGCTGAGGACCTCTTCCATGAGCTCTACATTCTCCACCCTCTCCACCACCACCCACCCACCCACCCAATGTTTTTGGTTAATGCAGAGTTTGCCAGTGAGATGTTCCCCTCAAAATGTGAAAAAATGGACTTGTAAATGGAAACTAAAAGCTCCAAATGAATTCAAAGCTTTGGAAGAAGCCTGCTTTGCCTTGGACCACAGCCACTTTACATTGGAGGCCATCTCTCTTTGAAGTAGACCACTCAGGTAAATTGACTCAAGATTTAGACCTGATTTGAAGCCCAAGCATGACCCTACTATTTTTCTTGCTATAAAAGAAAGTATAGCTGAGTGAAGTTATCTAGAGTTTTTTTTAAAGAAAAGAAAAGAAAAGAAAAGCCCTCTTCCCGCAGATTCTTTAGTTATACAAGTAGTCCTTTTCACAAAGAATCCTCAGTACTTTTCTGCAGAGGTGAAATATTGTGCTGTACAAAACGTTGTTTCTTTCCATGCATTATGTTAAGAAGGACAAATCACATTGCCAGTGTTTGAAATGGCACTTTCTCCATGCTCAGGCCCCCTTCTCTTTCAAGACATTGTTATAAATTTTAATGCACAATTGTTTCAACCTTCCATTTTAAAATAGATCTTGTTTTCAATTAAAAGTGAGCCATGACAGAATAAATTGTGCACCAATTTCTCTTTCTCAAGTTGCAGACTTTGGGGAAATAACAGAAGTCCCAGTTCCCTGTGAAGAGGAATTGAGTGTTAAACCACTCTAGGAATTGTTGCTCTGGGGGGGGGGGGAATTGGGGTCGCCAAACATCTCTCTGCACACATAACAAACTGCAGCTCCCATATTTCTTTGTGTGAAGCTATGACTGTTTAACGTGGTATTAAACTACTTTGAATGTATGGTGTAAATGTGGCCCAAGAACAGTACCAAGCCCTTCCCTCTGCTGTAAGAGAGGGCTGTGAATGCTCTGAATGTTGGGGGAGCCTATTGCAAGGGGTTCAAAACCCAGTGGGGAGAGGGAGGAAAGCAATGTCTCCTTCCTCCTCCTGACTGTATATTTAACTGAAGTTTTAAGTATTAGTACCGGGTTAAACCACAGAGCCTAGGACTTGCCAATCAGAAGGTTGACGGTTCGAATCCCCACGATGGGGTGGGCTCCCGTTGCTCGGTCCCTGCTCCTGCCCACCTAGCAGTTTGAAAGCACATCAAAGTGCAAGTAGATAAATAGGTACCGCTCCGGTGGGAAGGTAAACGGTGTTTCCGTGCGCTGCTCTGGTTCACCAGAAGTGGCTTAGTCATGCTGGCTACATGACCCAGAAGCTGTATGCCGGCTCCCTCGGCCAATAAAGCGAGATGAGCGCCGCAACCCCAGAGTTGGCCATGACTGGACCTAATGGTCAGGGGTACCTTTACCTTTACCTTTACCAGCTACATAGTGAGGCAGGTGATTCCTTTTTATGTGGAAATGGTTTAATTTATGTGGAAATTGTATGATTTGGTTGTGTGCTTTTTGATGTTTTATTTTTTGTTTATGACTGCTTCTGTTATGTGTTCAGGTTGTAAGCTCCCTTAACTATGGAAAGGCAGCTTACAAATCAAATGATGTATGTATGTTATTGGCCTGGAAGTGGTCGTGGTCGCCCTGATATGGGACCCCCAGAGGGTAGGTCAGGAGAGTTCTGCACAGCCCTACTGGGTATCTCCTCAGCTAACAGAACTCAGTAACATCTGCATTTATAGTATTCATGTTTATGGGGCACCAGCGTGGGGCAATCAATATCTGCCACAGCTTTTGGCTTGTTCCCCTCACCTAGCACAAGTTTGTAGCACTTATGCACAGCAGTGATAAACTATCCTTTACTTTTTCTGCTCTGTGTGTAAAACACAGGCCCTTGGAGGGTCTTCACTGTGTCTGAAGGAGAGTGCTATGATACCCACATGACTATATTTTATCCTACCTGCAGAAGCTGCCTCAATAAAACAATCACTTTAGCCATCCTGTGTCTCATTTCTTGGATGAACATGGCAATAGCACTGATTTAAAGCTCTGGCTTGGCTTAACGGTTGAGAGAATCGGATAATCTCAGTGAGATTATGGCATAGTATAGGTAATACCAGTCACCAATGTCAGTTGGCTTTCAGAAGCATGCCTTATTTCTTCACATTTCTCATCCCATATGAGGGGCTTCATTTTTCTGCACAGGTAAAAGCATACAAAAATTTAAGGATATACTTTCAAAATTCTACAGTCTTTAAAACTCCACAGCTACTGTGCTGACATGCAATAAAAAGAGAGAACATTTTGTCTTATTTAGCTCTTTACTTAAGATGGGGAGGATGGAAAACAATAATAAAGAAGCAGCCTTGTCCATAGAATAGATTAAACAAAACCTGGAATAAATACATAAAGAACAGCATGTATATGTTGGAGTAATATAAGTTGAATGGATAATGTGCATTACAGTTGTTCCTGTAATGCTCGACTGATCATTTGGAGGGTATGCTATGAACCACCTAAGATTAGGCAGTGGGACAGACGGAGGAACCATTTGCACATTATTGAACTAGACATTGAAAACAAGGGCATGCTTCCTGGAGACTATGCATACTGACCAGAGTTTATGCATATGGCCCAGAGAATCTACAAAATGCAGATAAGATCTGCACATTCCCCAAGGTCTATTGGAGATTGTGTCTAATGGCCAGAAAAATGTACAACATGCAGTTGAGCTATATACAGGTTCCTCAAGTCTTGTTGAAGATTATGTCTATTGTTCAGGAAATATAGGCAATCTCCCCTTCATGGACACATTATGTGCACCTTCTCTTTAAGGACTGAGGAATGTGGCCAACTTCCAAGAGATTGCGATCTACTCTCAGAGTTAAAAACTGGCAGTGATCTACCCCCCTTTGGCAGTTCAGGTCAAGGTTGTTGAGCTTATTTTAGGAAGGAAAGCCATCCATGTTTTGGGGGGTTCGGGTCAAATATGTAGAGCTTTTTTTAGGGGAGCCAAAATTGCTGAGCTTCTTTGTGGGGAGCCAGTGATCTACCACAGACGTCCAGTGATCTACCAGTAGATCACGATCTATCTGTTGGGCATGCCTGATCTACATTAACTGCTCAACTTATATTACCCCTAATATGTACTGTATATAAGATATACCAATGAAGGCCCCCAAAGTTATTCTTAGCCTTGTAAGGAATGGTTGAGGGAGCTGGGTATGTTTAGCCTGGAAAAGAGCAGACTGAGAGGAGATATGATGATAGCCATCTTCAAAGATCTAAAGGGCTGTCACATGGAAGATGGAGCAAGCTTGTTTTCTTCTGCTCTGGAGGGTAGGACCTGAGTTACAAGTTACAAGAAAGGAGATTCTGACTAAACATCAGGAAGAACTTTCTGATGGTAACAGTTGTTCAACAGTGGAACAGACTCCCCCAAGAAGTGGTGGACTCCCCTTCTTTGGAGGTTTTTATGCAGAGGTTGGATGGCCATCTATCATGGATGCTTTAATTGAAATTCCTGCATTGCGGGGGGTTGGACTAGATTACCCTCAGGTTCCCTTCCAACTCAACAATTCTATGATAACTAGAATAATTCATGAACAATTAATTTTAGGCATAGCACTGTGCAATCACATATATGTTTACTCATACGCATATCCAGAGGCATATGCTCTGTTAGGTATGCATAGGATTGCAGTGAAAACATTGGTTTTTCATAGAGATTTGATTTCCCCCTCCCCCTTCCTCCAATATTGCTCCTCCAATATGTACAGCCCCACATGAAAATAGTAGAAGCTTTACCATTGATTTGAAAGATTCAGTGGTTTGACCTGAAGAATAAGTGGGGTCTAACTGGACTAATTTGCACATTCACAAGAGTACTGTCCATCGAGAGCCTTTATAATGTGGAGGGCCACATTCCCTTAGGGGGAATCTTCTGGAAGCCACATCCCAGGGTGTGACGTGTCAGAGACAAAAATGGGAGACACAATAGATGTGGGTTTATATTTGCATAGTAGGCTACATTCCAGCCGCACAAACAGTACACACCTACATCTTTCAATGATGGGAAGATGTAGAACTTCTACTATGACAGACCACTGATCTATCAAGCCCAGTATACTCTACACAGACTGACTGTGGCTCCCCAGGATTTGAGATGCAGGTCTCTTCCAGCTCTACTGAGACACGCCAAAGACTGAACATGGGACATTCTGTACACAAAGCTGATGTTCTACCATGGAGCTATGGCCCTTCTCTGAGGAGCTATCTTTCATTAAGGCAAGCAAGAGGTATTATTATAGTTCAAAGGCACATTCCAGCTAGACAATGAGAATGGAACTTTCAGTTCCACTGAAAGTTAAGAAGGTCTCCTTTAAGAGATGTAAACAGAACCAGGGCATTTAATTCTCACTTAAGTTCAGTGGGTGTTCTGCTCACTGCCTGAATTCTATTTGCACCTTTGGAATCTATTCCATGCACCTAGTTTTCTTTAACTCTTCAAGATTACATATCCTTAAGAAATCCTCTCTGAAGATGCAGAGGGATAAAGCAACATTTATTTCCCTCTTTGTGCTCTGATTGTTTTTCTCCTCTCTAATCTTCCAGCCTTGATCAAAGAAAGCTTATTTCTGAGCTGAAAAATTGAGTGTAAGAGCCCAGTAGTTTTAACACTAATATCTTAGATATTGTTATTTCCCTTCAAGCTTACTATCTTTCATGCTTATTTCCAGATGCGACTTTGAGTAGGTTGCCTTGGTGCTGTGCTTTAACTTGTCTCTAATTTCCCCAAACTTTTCTTCCCCTACAAAAGAAGCTTCGATTTTTATTTCTCATTTAAGGGGGGTGTTTAAATTTTCTTTGGAATTTCTTAAAATGGTGGTTCCCAAACTTTTTTGGACTGCCACCTTACTTCCATAAACTCATAAACACTTCTCAGTGACCCCTACTCTATCCTACCCTATAACAAGCATTATTCAGAACAGCGGTTTGTATGTCCCACTAAGGAAGATAATAACCCAGCAGAATTCAAAGCAGTAACTATTAATTGCACACTTATTCAAAAACCAATTAAAACTATTTAGTCTAACTGATTCAACAAAAATGATGAATTTGATCCAGTGGTACCAGCTTTTCAAAATCTGATAGCCATTTACAACTACAGCACTGCCCTGCTGCCCCCTTGGCTCTTAGCACCCCTAAGTAATCCCACCCACGCCCAGAGGGCAGCAACACCCACTTTGAAAACCAATGCTTTGGTTTAGAATATCACTGGGTGTGGGGTAGAGCTTTCCTTATTGTTATGATGTTGCTGTTGGTTGCTATTATGAAACAGATCAGTTGATTACTGTTACAAGGTTGCTGTTCTTGAAAAAGACCTGAGAAAACTTTTTTTGGCACAGCACACTACCTTTCATACTACAAATCTGCCTACCTTAAAAATACAATCTTACATAGTGGAACAGATTTGTTGCCTGGGTTATATAATTAACAGCAGGATCCTATGCTCGTTTACATGGAAGCATTTCCTATTGTGTCCGATGGGGATAACAGCCAATAGGTTTAGGACTACAACACCTCCAATTAACTTTGGATGAGCAAACTGTGTTTGGTGAGGAGACTTGTCTGCCTTTGTGTTGCCTGTGCTATTCATTTTTATTATTGTAATAGCTAGAGGGTTACATCTGTATAAATGTTGTTGTTGTTGTTTAGTCGTTTAGTCGTGTCCGACTCTTTGTGACCCCATGGAACAGAGCACTCCAGGCACTCCTGTCTTCCACTGCCTCCTGCAGTTTGGTCAAACTCATGCTGTATAAATAGTATAAATATAGAGCATAAATCAGACAATAAAGGCTTGCTGATTTCAGTAGGAGGCAGCTTTGTATAGTCCACTTATTGTGTGATGGAACTAACAGTGCCTTGGAGTGGGAAATGTTTTCAGCCTGGAGACCTTGGTTCCTTCTGGGAAACTTCCCAAGGGTCGTAGACCAGAGCACTGACTGTCAACTTTACCTTTGTACACTAAGTTAGTTTCTACACAGGCTTCTCTTTGTCTCCCATCCAGAAGCAGTATCAGAGTTCAAGGACACATTTAAGCCAGCCAAAAACACTCAAGAAAGGTGCAAAACAGGAATTGGGAGGGGTGTGGCCTAGAGAGAAGGGGTGTGCACTGTCAAAGACCAGATAGAAAGGTCTAAGGGCACACTTTGGCTCCTGGCCTGAGGTTCCCCACATCTGCTGTGCCTGTCTTCTCAGAAGCAATCCTCACTGGGTGCAACAGGACTTACTCCCAAGTAAGTGTTCATGAGGTATCAGCCTCTGAAATGATATCAGCCATCATCTCTGTCTATTAAGCCATGCTGTCTGGGGCTGATGGGATTTGGTGTCCTGAGTTCTGAGAATGTAACCTTCAGAAAATTCTGTAAGGATTCACTTTGAATTGCTCTTCAATCACTTTTTTTCTTTGACAGGCAAGGGGGGGGGGAATGAAGGTCACTATCAGGGGGAACAAAATTATAATATGATTACTTTGACAGCACTTTGGCTCCTGACAGATCCTCAGGGTACCCGTATGCCTGGCATCTTCAGCTTCAGAGACAGGTAAAAATGGTTTTATATCTGTCCAGGTCTTTAAATTTGGTACGCAGTGTTCATTGCTGCTGCTTTTCAATTTGGAAATTTATCTGAACTGGTTTATTCACTGCTGTGATAGTTTTAGTCTGATTTCCTGCTGTTTCTAAAGTACTTGCTGTTTATTGGGTTGTTTAATATTGATTCTTACTGGTAAACCACACTGAACATTAAAAAAAGAAAGACAGTATATAAATTGGTAAACTAAGATAAATAAGCATGCAGCAGCTATTTCTACTACAAAGGGACCTTTCTTTGCAATGTGAAATTCTGTTAAAGATTCAGTTTCTTAAGGACTTAATACTATAGTGAATGGGGAACCTCAGGTTTTATGAGCTGTTCTATGTGGCCCTCAGAACTCTTCCAAGGCCACAACCTTCTCTTCCTAGGCCACATGCCTGACTGCCTGGAACTCTTTTAAGGACTCTTGCTTGTCTGGATGGTGGGTGGAAAGGGTTGTGTGTGTGTGTAGAAACCAGCCTACTGTACACTGGAAAAATCTACTTTAATTGGGCTACCTGCTTTTACCTCTAGTCCCACCTGCCCCTGCCATGTGGCCTCCACAGGTTTTCCTGGAAGGGAATGTGGCTCTCAGACTTTAAAAGGTTGCCTGTTTTCTTCAGGAACTGAAACTCTCTTTCTTGTCAGTGCTAAATAACTGGAACAGAATGACAGAGTGACTGAGAAATATGAAACTGTTGAAACTGAATAATCTAAGGACCGTGTCAAAATTCAGCTGATGGAAACCTTCAGCTTGATTTTTTTAAAATGAGGCAAGCTGCCATTAAAAACACATTTATTTTGAACAAAGTACAACTGCTTTCCAGAATTTGCAAATTAGTGCTGTATCTTGTATATTGAACAATATGGCAAAACATTGAAAAAGGTAAACATCGAAATTAGTGGGGTTGGACTAAATGACCCTTGTGTTCTCTTCCAACTCTTTAATTATATGATTCTAAGTTAGCCATAGGGACCTATGGGTTAAACCACAGAGCCTAGGACTTGCCGATCAGAAGGTCGGCACTTTGAATCCCTGTGACAGGGTGAGCTCCCGTTGCTCAGTCCCAGCTCCTGCCAACCTAGCAGTTTGAAAGCACGTCAAAGTGCAAGTAGAGAAATAGGTACCGCTCCGGCGGGAAGGAAAATAGCATTTTTGTGTGCTGCTCTGGTTCGCCAGAAGCGGCTTAGTCATGCTGGCCACATGACCCAGAAGCTGTACGCCGGCTCCCTCGACCAATAAAGCGAGATGAGCGCTGCAACCCCAGAGTCAGTCATGACTGGACCTAATGGTCAGGGGTCCCTCTACCTTTACCTTTAAGTTAGCCATGCCTGTTAATGGCAATGGGTCTACCATGAGTATGACTAACACTGAATTGAAGGAAGGCCTTGATTGAGATCTTACCTCTGCTATGAACCTCATTAGGCCAGTTACTTTGTCCCAGGCCAGACCCCTAATTGCAGTTACCATATGACATGGGAATGTCGAAAGTGCATGCATGTGGAACAGGAGATGGGGCTTTGAGGTATGTCCACACACGCACACCCTAAATAACTGGTGAGGGTTACTTTAAAAAAAAATCAATAAACCAAATTATTAATAATAGCTGAATACTAATGATACTGTGCAAATATGCTCTTCCTTATACCTTATATAATAAGTTAACTTAGAAAAGCTATATTCTGGATTTCCATGTACTTTTGCATTATATCTGGCCTATTAAGATAATCCCAGCTACCTGCTTTTACTAGCTTTGCTGCTGTTAGTAATTGCATTGTGAGTTCTAAATCATTAAGAACCATTAAGAACTCCTTGTGAGCAGCCAAGGAACAGTTGCCTTGGAGTTAATGCTATACTACATCCAAGCCTATCACTGATTACATTTCAGACCTCCTGCCAAAAGGGCTTTACTTGTGTGCATTTCCAAAATATGTGCAAAGTATCTGCCCTTGAGTTCCGATCTCTCCAGGATACATATCCTGCTGAAGATAGATGATTTATGCAACCAAGTAAACCAACCGTTTGGGATTTCAAAGGGGAAATTGACACCTGGAGGGGAAGGTGGCATTTTGTTCTAGATTTTAGACAAATCAATTGAAAAATCACGGGGGATTTGTGTTTTTGTAAATATGGCAACCCTAGCTGAAGATGAGGGTTATCCTTTTAATGATTGGAACATAATACCTCTGAAACTATTAGAATATTCTGCAGTATTCAGGGAAGCTGAAGGGAATGTCTGCCTAGATATTCCAAGCCAGCAGAAACCGGCAAACTAGGCTGGAGGGGACATTTTCCATTCCAAGCAGAGATTTGAATGTGACTAATTGCTCCATAGACTTGTGAAGCAATCTAAACCCCCTTTGTGCCAGGCTTGGGGGTGATGTCTGTTAACGTGCCCAAATGGATGTTTCTTGGGGGTGGGGGGGCAGGGGGCTGTGCGAGACCAGTATTTGCTGAGCCAACTGCATTGCTGTTCTGTGACTGCATCAGGATCCAGGCTGGTACAAAAATATAACTCACCACCTACTGTGTACATTCTGGCCTGAAATATGATGCTACAGTGGCCCCATCATTCTGTAGAGACTTGCCAGGTAGGGGGCCAGTTAGGATGGCTCCCTAATAATACTTAAAGGTAAAGGTAAAGGGACCCCTGACAGTTAAGTCCAGTTGTGACCAACTCTGGGGTTGCTGCACTCATCTCGCTTTACTGGCCGAAGGAGCCGGCATTTGTCCACAGACAGTTTTTCCGGGTCATGTGGCCAGCATGACTAAGCCTCTTCTGGCAAACCAAAGCAGCACACGGAAACGCCGTTCACCTTCCCGCTGGAGCGGTATTTATTTATCTACTTGCACTTTGACATGCTTTCAAACTGCTAGGTTGGCAGGAGCAGGGACCGAGCAATGGGAGCTCACCCTGTTGCGGGAATTTGAACCGCCGACCTTCTGATCGGCAAGCCCTAGGCTCTGTAGTTTAGAACACAGCGCCTTAGGCATAGGGAAACTCAGCCCTCCAGATGTTTTGGGACTACAACTCCCATCATCCCTTGCTAACAGGACCAGTGGTCAGGGATTATGGGAGTTGTAGTCCCAAAACATCTGGAGGGCCGAGTTTGCCTATGCCTGCGCTATTGCTTGCAGGATGGAAGTGTGTGGATTCCAGCTAGTATCAAGGCCACTTCTTTACAGCATCACATCTTCACAGCCTAGTGAAAAGAAAGAAAGCAGTTTCTTGAAGTTACATGTGACTGTCATAAGCAGAAACCTTATGCTGTTTCATTCACAACTATCCAACTTTCCCTCCCTCCCTCCCTCCCTCCCTCCCTCCCTCCCTCCCTCTCTCTCCACACACACACTGTACACACTCAAGTGGGTATAATTCCATAGGAATAGCTGCCACCATTTTTCCAGAGAATGTGTTCCATTTTGTGCCTTCAATGTTTCAAAGAAATTGTCGGCTTAAATATTGGTGCCAGTAACGGTTACTGTGATTATCAGCAAGATGGATTTTTTTCTTTTAGGCCTGCTAAATCTTTCCTAGAAAAGAAAAATGACACCACAAAAGATTATTTTAGCCAGTAATTTGATACAAAAGCTACCAAAGCCCACATTTGAGAGCTGTTGTTTTCTGTGTTATGCTTCCTGTGCTGGTACTACTGACAAGCTAGGTACACCCACTCACAACCAGTAGATTGGAAGTGGGATGATAGATCTAATAGCTATCAACATTTCAGTTTTTCATCATATCCCAGGGCTATTCTTTTATATTACATTTTGAAGATATTGATGTTTCATTCCAATATATGAGCCAGTGTGGTGTCATGTCAGAGACAGTCAGACTAGGAGCAGGATGGGAGAAGAGGCCCAAATTCAAATCTAAATTCAACCTTGAAGTTATCTGGATGATTTTAGGTGAATCGCTCTTTCTTGAACTAGGCTTCCTAGAAGCATTGTTGTGAATAGTGGGGTAGGGGAGAGATGGAGGGAAATGACTGCACCCCCCTTGAGTTTCTTGGAAGAAAGGGAGGGTGTCAGTTCAACAACAGGCATAAATACTTGTGTCTATTCAAGGAAGTTGCACTCTCCATCTTTTCAGGCTCCTGCATCAAATTCCACACCATTCTCTAAGCAGATTTTTGTAATGGGCAGAGAGGGGAGCACAGACTGCTGCAGAGAGAAAAGGTAATAAAATATTGTTTGATCATCTGGAGCTCTGTTCAGTTCATGGGAGTAACGTTGGATCCAAGGCACTGTCTAGACAATGTTAAATATCACCTTAAGATCTGTGGGTATTTAACACCCTATTAAAAAGCAATTCTTCATTGAAATACCCCACCCCATTTTCATTAACATTCACTTGCTTCCTGCCTCTGTGGCACCCTTTTGTGTTTATGCTGCGGGGAGCATCTTCGACCAGGAGGAGGAAATTGACCTTTAGTCCTGACCACGTTTCTTTTGGGGTGGGCAAGGATCTAGTCATGCAGGCAAGGTTTGATAGGTGGGTGGGGCTGCACACCTGTCTGTCACCTGCCCACCTGTAAATCAAAGGACTATACAAAGCCCAGATATTGATTCACCAACTGTTTCTCTACTGCCCTCACACCTAACACTGCATATGATTTTGGGGAAACAGCCTTGCAGGCCAAATATGAACCCATGGCAAATCAAAATTGGCCTGTGGGCCACAAATTCCCCACTCCTGCTCTACAGTTCCACCAACACCTCTAGTACTGGTGTTTTTCTAAAGAAATCTTGGTGGCTGCCTATCCAAAATCCTTGTAAATCCCTTCAAGAAAGTCAATTCTCCAGTCTAGGAGTGGGGAAAACTAAAATGGATTAGTTTACCTCCCCGTATGGTCTTTGGGGTGGGGGCAACAGTTTTATTGTAAAAATGGCATACATTGCAGAGGTGCTCCTAGGAAAGTAATATGCAGAATTACAAAAAGATAAGAATAGGGGCAGAGTGATGCTGAATTTAAAAAACCTGCTTTGGGATTGTATTCTGCTCAATTTGCAGCAAAAGTCATAGAAACTAAGTGAAAAGGTGATTTGGCAGGAAGGGATGTGTGGATATCTGCCATGCTGGCAGAAGGGCTTGAATAGCCAGCATTTCCCAGGCAACACAACTAGCAGAACAGACAAGTTGATACCATACTTCACCATTCTTTCCCCAAAGCACTGTGAGTGACAATCAAATCCCACTAATTAGAAACTAGATCTGAAACGGCCTCCCTTCCCATCCCTGACATTTTCTGTATATGCCAAGCTTAGGAAGAAATGTTTCAGTTTTTGCAGATGTGCTATCTGCAGTGGTTTGACAGCTGAATCTCCAAAGCCTCCCAAAGTGTTTTGGTTTGGTGTTTTTATTATTTGTTGCTCTGCCTAATTTTGCCTCTGGCCTCACCCACCAATCAAATGTGGTCCTCATAAAGTTGCCTAGAAGGGAATGCAGCTCCAAGACTGAAAGAAAGCTTCCCAACTCCTGCTGTATTGCATGTGCAAGCAAGAAGGCAGATATTCAGCATACTTAAATATTTGTTTGACTCTTTGGCACAATTGGAAACAGAAGCGGTTTTTGCTCAGCCTCACATTCATAACTAACAATTATATTCAAAAGCAAATATATTTATTGTTCAGAAGTCTGCTGTAACACACACACACACACACACTCTTATATAGAATAATTTTAGCACCTCTCCAGGCATTTCAGCCCAAAGCAAAACATTTCATTGCTGCATCGTAATGCCTGTCTTCTCGCATGAGGAGGTACCGTATTAGATCTATTAGGTGCCAATTAATTCTTTGCTAAGAGCAGAGTTGTAATTAGATTCAAGATGTGCATAGAAATGCACTTGGGGGAATATTTATTCTCTCTTCTAGCCTTTTCTGGCACACAGAACCAATAGAAGTATGTGTTGGGCACTGTGGGTCAAAGCAAGTGCATTTCCTGGTGATCTGATATGGACAGAGGGCTCGCTCACTGAGTGGCTGTGGGCCAGAGCCAACTTTATACATTCTGTCCTCTAGCACAAATCATGCAATATTTCACCACAACCTGCTGCTTCATTTATTTGCTTACAGAGAACTATTGGCATTCAACCTTCCTTCCATTGTGAAGAGCAGGGCCAAGGCTTTAAAGACAAATTTCACATCACAATGCAAAAAAAACTTCTCAAAATTAAAACTAGTAGAGATACACAGTTTACCGCATAATCCTACACATGTGAACTCAGAAGCAAATACCAATGAGCTTACCCCTAGGAATGAAGAAGTATTGAATACTTAGGAGATCAAAACCCAAACCATAGCCAAATCTAAAAACTTACTGTAGTAACTCCTGGTTTTGTTTGTGCTTATAGAATGTAGCCTATGATCCAAAAGTAAGAACAAGAGACAGTGTGGTGCAATGGTTAGAGTGTAGGGCCTGGGAGACCAGGGTTCAAATCCCTAATCAGCCATGAAGCTCACTGGGTGACCTTGGGCCAATCATTGCTTCTCTGCTTAACTAACCTGAAGGTTTGTTGTGAAGATAAAATGCGGAGGGGAAGAACAGCCCCCACTGCTTAGATGATCCTGCAGAATGCTAATATATTTTTTTCTTAAAATGTCTCTCTTCTTTCCCTTCCTGAACACATTCTCATACATGTCCTAAGGCCTAGGCCGCCATAAGGTCTGCATCTGGTGCTATAATAAATACAATCTAGCATAATAGAATCATTTTTTAAAAATTGGCCATATGCTCATAATATTGCACTGGAGCTTTTTTAAAAACTAACCCTGCAGTATGTGAAACAAAGCCAGTGAATTATAAATCAACCAGGCTTTTTCCAAATTATTTAAGCACTGAACATCTCACCTGAGTAATGAAGCAATAAATGTAATGTAAACTCACATTTCTCCTAATTAGCTTTCCCAATCAACACTGAGGATAAACGTAGACCATACACACATGGTTCCTTATCATAGTGTGAAGTAAAATACCTCTGGCATTTTCAGACGGCATAAAGAATGGTGATATAAATGTCACTGTGGGGTGATGTCCAGGGAATAACTTTAGAGGCAAGGCATCACTGAAGCTATACAACAGAATTATGGGAGTTCTGCCCTATCTTTCTGACCTTGGTTCACTTTCTCTGCTTATTTCTCCCTTGAATAAATCTAGGAAGAGAAGGCATTCATAATCATATATTCCACTCAGAAATCAGGAAGACATCAAAGTCTCAGACCCTCCAAATGTCCCTATTTTCCAGGGACATTCCCAGATTTAGAGAAGCCATTCTGGTTTCTGATTTGACCCCAGAATGTCCCACTTTTCCTTAAGACGTCCCTATTTCCATTGGATAAATGTTGGAAGGCATGGAGTTATCTGACCCCTGAGCCATCTCAAGGCAATCTTGTATAGGGGAGGTTTTTTAAAAAAAATATTTTATCATATTTTTATATATGTTGGAAGTCACCCAGAGTGGCTGGGGTAACCCAGTAAGATGTGTGGGGTATAAATAGTAAGACTATCATTATGGAATGAGGCATCCTTATTTTCATCAGTGAAATGTTGGGGGGTATGAAGTTTTAAAAACGAACTATGACTTAACTCGCTGTGCATCAGGAGTGTACACAATGTATGTGTGTGAAAGAAAAAGAGAGAGAGAGAGAGAAAGAATCATGTACATATAACTGAGAAGAATATAACAATGGTGTTGCTTTTCGAAGCATCATATGTTAAATTCTCCCCCCCCCAAAAAAAAAAAAAATCTCATGGGTGGGGGAGGAGCGTCCCTGCTTTGCTGGTGCCCTAAGCACTACGAGATAATCCTGCACTGCTTGCAATGATACAGTGTTGTACTTCATCCATTTTTATTTCTCTCTTTTGCATATAAGGTAGTTCATTTTGTATGAGTAGCTTTCGCTTTGGCCATCTGCATGCATGAATCAGCATGCTCCACTGAGGAGGCGTGAGATGGATAGTGCATTCAGATCCTTTTAATTTTTGTCTGGTGGTAATGATAATAAAATATCATCTAGGTCATTACTGTGGGAACTTTTTTATTTCTGAGCGTGATTGACTGGATTTTTGAACAGGCCTCTCTGGTGTTGTTTTATTCAGAGGATAACAAAGGAAATAGTTATAATTCCTAAACATCCCTCCCCATGCCCTTGGATGTGCCTTAGAAGAGGACATTTTAATTACTCTGCAGGTACCATATTGCTCCAACTGTAATTAACGGTGGAGTTAATGAAGTGACAAAATATATGCTACCGTCTTGTTTTAATTGACTGCAAATCTTACACTAACTGTACCTGCCTTTAGATAAATGAAAGACTAGCAATATTAAGCAGACATTACTGGAACAATGCTGTGGAATACAAGCCGCAAATTGAGAACTGTGTCTACATAAGCTGCTTTTAAACATTCAGAAAGGCTGTGTGAGGGCCCAGATTGGTTAGGGGGAACATGCTGGCCATGTCCCTAACGTCTCCACATCTACCACATCTGCCCCCTGCCTCTCTCAAGCTTTGTGCTGTCTCACTTGAAGGATTCTAACCATATTCGTACCATACATTTAAAGCATTATGATACAATTTTAAACAATCATGGCTTTCTCCAAAGAATTATGGAAGCTGTGGTTTGCTAAGGGTGCTGTGAGTTAAGAGACCCGTTGTCATGGACCAGGAGTCAGCTTCACCTGCTGAACAGCAGCCTGAAGGGAAAGGAAGTGGAATGAGTCCACCTGCAGCTGATCAGCCTTCAAGGACAGGAGAAGAAGGCACTGGTGAGAATCGGCTGGCTTCAGCCTTCTTAAACAGTGCTCTCAGTCAGATGCTGGAAACAATGCCTGTGCTTCTGGGCTCTACCTTGCTGCTTCTTGCTTTCCATATGGATTCTGTGATCATCTGGGTTCCCTGATCGCTGGACTGTCTGACTTCATATGTGGATTCTGCTCTCAGCCAAGTGTTCCTCAGAGACTCCCATTGCTTAGCAATGGGACTTGGACAGGGCTGCGACACCTATTCCCTTCCCAGAGTGGTTTAACTGGCCAATCACAAGTTGACTTCATGTGCCATTTAGTATTCCAAAGATCAAGAAGCTGATGGAGCTTTTATTCTATGCCACTATATGAGACCTTGCTCACTATCCTGGGCTAGTCATTCTTGCGAGCTGTAGCTTCAGAAATCACTGTGTTCAATTTGGACGGGCTACATAAGCTGCATCAGTACAGTGGTACCTCCCGTTGCGGATGGGATCTGTTCCGGAGCTCCAATTGGATCCTGAGGTTTCCACAACTGGAGGGACCGTTTCTGTGCATGCACACGTGGCAAAAACAGGAAATAGACTTCCGGGTTTGCCGCTTACATATCCTGAAGTTTACGTAACCAGAGGGATACGTAAGTGGAGGTATGACTGTACTGGAAATAAATGTGCCATCTGTCTACAGATGTACAAGGGGCAAATACATCAGAAGCTGATAATTTTATTTGATTATTGCTGGTCTTGTTTTAGTTAGTGAATTTATAGATGGCCCTTTGCTTTATGAGAGGCCCACATATTAAAATAACTGAATTTCAACATTAAAACTCATGGTACACTGGTAAGTCAAGATGGAGTTGCTTGCTTCCTTGCTTTATCTGTATCATTTATGAACCACTTCCCATAAAACATCTCTCAGCAATATACCAATAAAACAAGCATGATAAAAAGTGTAAATATAACATCAATATTTAATAACATCCTATATTGAACACTGCAGCTGCTGCATATGGACACACGTCCTAATTTCGTCTGTAAGGTGTGTAAATGTAAAAAAAAGCTTGGTGTCAGATCTGTCCATGGGTGCAGTTGCACCAATTCAGTGTAGAAGTTGAAGCCTGCAGTTCCAGGTGGAGGAAACATGTTTCTATGGGAACTGAACAAAACATATTAGTGTCAAAGCAGTGAAAGACAGAACGAAATGAAATGTAGCAAGAGCTGGAGTGGATCTATACCAACCTTTTTTGCCACTCCAGAGAACCAAAAAAATAATCCAAATCTATTATTGTGGTACAATAAAGCTTCTCTAAAAAGCTCAGGCTTCAGGGCAATCCTATGGCAAGAGCTACCAGGCTGAGTAGCTTGGGATGCAGTGGCACTCCAGCGCAACCAGCATTCAATCCCCAACCCTGGTTCAGCCAATGATACCCTGGCCTAATTTGACCTTCCCATCTTATCCAGGGCTCAGCTGGTGAAGCTGAAGCTGGCTGAGTGGTGGCCAGTGTAAGTCACCCCAAAGGAACAGGGATAGGACCACAGAAGGGGGACATAAGCTGGATCCTCCTAACCTGTTCAGCTTGGTAATGTGGGCTGGCAACCCAGCACAGAACACTGTTTTAAAGCCTTGTTTTCCCTCTGCTAGGTTAGGCAGAGCAGCCTGCCTACTGCTGAACAGGGTTTGGATCTGGTGTAACTCTAGGCCGGCTTAATTTACACCATTGTGTTTTGCGCCATCTTCTTGTGCATAGGATTGCTCCCTTGGCTTAACTGCCCTGTGGCTACCACCTTAGGGATGATCAGAGTAGCAGACATGTCTAATTACATGTCACACCAAATTTAACAGGTGGCGATTTCGAAGCTTTTTAGATTTAAAATCCCCAAAGCATTGTGTGAACTCCCCCTACGAAACCCAATTATCTTGATGTTGCCCTTTTTTAGCACAGTACTGGTTTGAGCAAAGGAGATTTATTCATTCCACTACTCAAAAGAAAACTGACCATTTTAAAATAGGCACAGGGCTTTTGTTGTTGGGCACACTGATGCTCAGCTTGCTAGGTATGTCTTAAGGGAAAGCAGGACGTTCCAAGATAAAATCAGAAACTGGGACGGCTTCTCTAAATCAGGGACGTCCCTGGAAAATAGGGACACTTGGAGGGTCTGGAATCACAACAGGTGGATGCAGAACCCAGGAGAACCTAGAGGGAAGAATTTCCTCCCTATAGGTGGGAAGAGACCAGCACTAAGAGGCCATTACAGAGAGGAATTGGGGACTTCCAAGAAGGCAGTAGCCTCCAAGGAGTGTGCCACAGCTGTTGCTGCCACCACAGAAGCAGCAATGGGCAATTCATTCCTTGGAGGCCAAATCTGCTGCCCCAGTGGATCCTGCCACCTGAGGCAGACACATCACCTTGCACTATGGTTGGGTTAGACCTGTTGATGTCAGTCACTCAGGGGAAAAATGAATACTGTTGCAATTCTACATTCTTGCAGAGTAAATGACTATTAACGAGAAATGATTAGTGTCCTTCCTCCAGCAAGAGATAAAATCCCAGTTTTAATTCATGCAGCCTTTGGATAATGTATTGTAATGATTATGGATATTAACAGTTTAAAATGCTGGAACTCTTAATGGAATTGACAAGGGTATAATTGCTAGCATGGGTAAATGGTTTTCCAGAAAATATAAGTGGGGTTTGCTTGTTTTCTATTGCCTCTCCAAAAGCCTGTATTCATGAAACACCAGTAAATGATGGGGACTCCATTGTTATATTTTTACCTTGCCCCATGCATTTTTACCTTTGTGGATTTTGTCATGCAACTATATGGCTCCTATTTTAAACCCTCATTTTCTTCTTGCTCCTCCTCTTCTTTTCTTCTGGGGGGTGGCAGGGAAGTTATTACTCTCATGTCCTGCTTGTGGGTTTCCCATAGGGATCGAGATAATTTACTGTGGGAACAGGGTGCTGGACTGAATGGGCCACTGACCTGGTTCAGCAGGCTCACCTTATGTTCTTATATTCTTAACCTATCATTTATTTAAAATATACAAGTCCCTAAAGCTGGAACAATAAAGCTGATCTTCCTGTTGTTACTGTTTTTCAGAGAAGCTTGGATGTGACCTAGAGCCTGTCTTGACTCCTTTTTTTATATAGCAATATGATTTTGAAGTGGGTTTATGCAGGACCATTCACATATCATCCTACTTCATTGGTTGCTTTGCAATGATTCCCCATTGTTCCCACATTACTGCATCTGGACTTTAACTCCATTCTCTGTGTTCTTGCCATCCTCAACCCGTTTCTCCGGCCTGGGTATATTTTAGTTGGACTGTGACACCATGCCACCATACTCTTATTTGTCACTTTTTTATGATCATCCCTCTTTCCACAAAAAGCAGCAACACAAAACAGGAGTGCCTGTTCCCAGTATCAACAGGAAGTATGTGGGAGTGACTAAGTCACAGGTACATTTTGGCACATTGCCAAGGTACTCTTGCACTATAGCGCATTAAAACTGGAACCTTTGCTGTATAAAAAGCTACAAGATTTTAGCAGGTTGGGGCATGCACCGATTGAATTCAAAGCACTATAATGACCCAAAAGCTTTTGCAGGTAATGAACACATAATTACGTGCAACTGTCCTGATCACACCATGAGCAAAGGTGATTGATGCCCAACAAAAATTACATCTGGAGGCTCTCCTGATTTAAGTAGTTTTATTGCTTTGTCGGGGTAAGCGCTTGGATGTTAGTCTTATTTTGGTTTGGGGTTTTGGTTTTAATCATTGGGTGCCCTTTGCAGTGCAATCCTAATTGGCAGGGATCGTGTAGTCAGAAAAATAATACTTTCAATTGCATTGAATCATCTGCTAACGATAACAAAAGAAGGTTTCTTGGACTAACAAAAAGTTTCCCAATGATATTCACTGCACTCTGATATAAAATATGTAATATGCCACAAGAGGAAAACATTTTTATCAAATATCCTTAGAAAGTTCAACAAACAATTACCTTACTGTCTGTTTTAATACTAGAGCTACACCTGGTCTTTTTTTTTTATTGATCTGAATTGTTTAGGTTTGAAATTAAATTGTAGATAAAGCAATTCCCAATACTTTATTTTATTTAAGAAAGGTTTTTTCCATAGTAAATTCAAAATCAATTTTCAGATTCAATCAAGATTAAATATTCAGCACCCCTTGAAGGAAAAGGAAATATCTATCTCAGCAACTGTCTCACAAAACAGAACTGAAAATTTGCAACTGAAAATTAATCTATGTTGAGCATTGTGAGAGGGAATCTTAAAGGGGCCTTAAAAACCACCTTATGCTCTAAACCTGTAGTTGATCATGTGACCACACAGGGCCTTAGAGCAATTCACAGCATCATTCAGTACCAAAAGAATGCAATAATTATTTCCAATTTCATATGCCCAAATGATTAAAGTGCCAGGGTTATCCTAAAGACTCTCTCCTAAAGATGAAGTCATCAGGCAGCTTGAATGACAAGCCTCTGAGGCAGAATTATGGGGACCACCACATTTAAAAGGCTCTGTTATTGATTACTGTCCTTTTCAACCCAGTTCAGAGTTTGCACTGGATTTTGTTGGCGGTCAGAGCACACGGGACTGACCATGAAGAACATCTTTAAAGTGTTGGTATTCTTGGCATCCATGTGTCTCAAGAGACAATGAGAAACGGCACCATCAGGGGGAAACTCTGGGAAGCAAATCTGAGCAGTGCATTTGGAAGCCCTGGACTGCCCAGATGACTAGACCTCTCTTGCAAGCCCATATCTCAATAGATCAGAACTGTTCTCCTGCTTCATTGAGAACCTCTGACTCAGACCTAAATATAGTGATGCCTAAATGTAATTCTACCACAACAGACTGTCTTGAGTATTGTTATGCTGCTCTCCATTCAGTGAGCTCATCTCTTTCCACAGTTCCTATCTCTAAATTTACTCTGATTCTGGCATCCATCAGTGTTTGCTTTCTGACATTCATGCCTGCTTCTTCCAGATTGTTGAGGTTTTTTGTTCACCACAGCTGCTAATTTAACTGCCACATACATTTCCAGACTTCAGTTTTTCGTAGAAGGGGGAAGTCTACACTCAAATCTCAAATCTGTCCTCAAATGACACTCAGCTAATCCTCCAATGATTGTTTGAAAATGACATGGGTTTTAAAGCAAAATAATACCTAAGGTGCCTTCTAAACACTTTTTAATCTGATAAGAGATAGTTATGGTGAAAAATGAGTCATTGCAACAAGAGCTGAGAGCGTTTAAAGTCAAGGCAACTGAAGTTGCCACATGGATGATAGGGAGAAGGGAAAGGTTGATGATCATGGCTATGTCCTACCTCCATTGTTGGCAACAGCTTGTCTCTGATTACCAGTTGCTGGGAATCTCAAGTCATGGCAACGCTTTCACTAGGCACCTGGTTGGCCACGGTGAGAACGATATGCCGGACTAGATGGGCCTTTGGTCTGATTCAGCAGGGCGTTACTCACATTCTTAAAGTTTGTGTGAAACCTGTGCCAAATTATACAGCATTCTGTAAAGTCCACTTACAGGATCAGACAATGCTCTTTTAAATAACAGAGCAGGAATTGGAGGAATCAGGGGCCTCTAGGGGCGCATTGGAAGATGGCCGACAATACCATCTCTCCGGCTCACACGAGGCAATTAAGAGGCTAATATGGGAGTAATTAGCCTCCCGAGTTTTCCCAGGGGGAATGGGAAAACACTGTCTCTTCCGCGGATGCCTATAAATCACCCTCGAGTTCGTAAGAAGGAGGGGGTGAGGGCACTGGACAGAAAGCCCTCGGTGAGTCTGGCTCTCCCTGACGCTACTTCTGATCGTGATCCTGGTTGCATGATTCAAGATAACTGGAGAAGAATAATTGCACATGTTTTGAGCAAAAGAAAGGGAGTATTGATTGCTAATTAAATCAACCTCTGTGAAGCTGAGTGACGGGTTGGATTGAACAGAACTACATCAAAGAAGACTACATTAAAGATGGCGGTATGTTGCAACGGAGTGGAAAGGAGGGGGACTTTTCTTTTTTTCTCTATGTGATTTACCTAACAACCCCTCCCAAAGAAGAACCGTCGCATGACTGATTAGCAAGTGAGATGGAATAACAAACTGTGTGGAAATGAATTATTAGCTAAAGGCTTTGTTTTGTGGAAGATCTGGAAAGGAATGAAAAGCTTTTGGATGACGCAGTCCTAACTGAGAACCGCCGTGACGAGGCAGGCTTTGTTGCAAGATTTACGGTCAAGAGGGGGAGGAAGCCATAGCTTTGCTATTATATCTGAATTCTACGTTTGATCTGGCAAGAACTCCCTGAAAAGACTGATGTCGGAGCAACAAGTCTCGGAAAGTTAATGAGCAGACGCTTAGACTGTATTTTATGGAAATGCTGAAATGGCATCTGCCGTTCGAACAGGACCTTTGGATTAATATGAAAATCCACACAGGACTATAACAACGTTTGTTTCAGCTCATTTGTGGAGATTTACAGAGGTTAGAAAGAAAAGGGGGGGGATGATAACAACAAGAAGACTGGAAGATGATTTGTAAAAAATGGACATCAAAGCAGCAGAAATATGAGAGGATTGGACCCTTTATGAGCTTGAAGCATGGGTACCCCCAACAAAAATTCGGTTAAATATTTGGAAATATTTGGAATTAAGTACGTATTGATATAATTTGGAATTAATGTGATTTGATTGGTTTGTTAATAAAAATAATAAAAAATATTTTTTAAAAAAGAAGGAATTGGAGGAATCAGCCAGTTCTGACAATTGCTTTAAACCTCTGAAATTTGTAGTAAGAAGACTCACTTGCCTAGGCCACACAATGAAGATGTGTTCTGAGGCAAGCCCGAGGCTATGCAGAAAGTGGAGTGGCAGAAGAGTTTATTTTGTTAGCGTACTTAAGTAACTGGGATTCCATTTTGAGGTCTTTTTAACTACTCCCTCAACTCAATAACAGCAATGCATTCCTTAAAACGTAGCATTTGTACATCTATCTGATGTAGTAAATTTCCTGTTTGCATCTTGCAGTTGGGTGATAAAGGAAACACATGAGAACAACATAGAAAGCTGCCTTATGCTCACCCTAGGCCCCTCTACTGAGTATTGTCTACAGTGATTCTTCAGGGCTCTGGTCAGGGGACATTCCTAGCCCTTCCTAGAGATGGCAGAGATTTAAGCTGGATCCCTCTGCATTCAATACAGATGTTGTACCACAGAACTATTGCCCTTCCCCAAACTTTCTGAACTTCACCCAGTGATGGGACAATAAAACAGGCCTCTCCGCCATACCTTAATGCATGTGCCAGTTAATATAAGGAGAGCCAGTCATTGAAATATTTGATTCCCAAGGAGTTTTAAGACTTCAAAACTTAATAATGATTTAAATTGGGCTGAGTTTCATATAAGCAGCCAGTGCATACTCTTCAAAATTAGTGTTCTATGGTTTTGTCTCACAAAACCACTCAAGCTTCTTCCAAACCATCTTCAAGGGTAGCCTCACATCAAGACAAGATTAGTCAGTAATAAAATGAGCTTTAAAAAATGAAATTATTTCATGCCACTTATATTTAATTACCCCTCATTTTGTTCTTTCTTTGTCTATCCAGGAGCTTCTTGTAGTGCTTTTGGAGTTTTGTGAAATTAACCAGGGGTTTTCCAAAGATATTACAGAGAAGCACATTTGTTTTATTGCCTTCATTTTCTGCAGGAGGCCAGAGCTCATATAAAAATCCTGTTGGGTTTTCATTAACATCATTATTACTGATACAAGCCAATGCCACATTTTTATCAGTGTAATTTATAGGTTGGGCAATTGTTGAAAGTTAATTGCTAAGAATGGTTTAATTATATTAGCGTATGTCTTCTGGATTCTACCCTTGTTTATGGAAAGAGCAAGGCTTAATTGTATTAGCAAATGGGGATTTCTGCTGCTCTATCGTTTATGGTTTCTTTGTTAAATGAGATAATGGCACAAATGTTTGACTCACCTGGAAAAAAAAGTGATGGAAGTCAGTTCCCACAGCAACCAGAAGCTGTTTCGCATACTTAGCCATTAGGGCTGTCAGTGGATTTACCAGAAAGAGGTGAACTTCCAGATTAGTTACTGGGAAAATGAAAGTCATTTTTTAACATGAGCAACGGGGAAGAATATTTCCTTTTTAAAATTCTATCATAAAAGATTGCATAAATTCCCTGAGGGGCACCTGTCAAGATATTAGAAATAAGTACATAGCTATTTTCCTTCTAATTGCAACTTGCTGGCAAACTTGATTATAGTATCATTCCATAAATCTTATGTAGGAAAGTGGGAAACTTGTGTGTATTCTGCACCTGTACACATTACCAAATTCACTGCAAAAGCCATGATCTGAAGAAATATTTTAGCTACACCAAAAGCTCACACTCATTCAGTAGAATTTTTTTCCCCAAATAGCAGATACACTCCTCCAGCTCATCATTTTGTAGCACATACACTTTCATTTAGAAAGTATTTTACCATGACAAAGTGACTGCCATATAAGAAAAAACATGTCCAAAGTGACTTTGGATGCATAAAACTCGAGGACTAGATCTAAAACAGGCTTCCTCAACCTCGGCCTTCCAGATCTTTTGAGACTACAATTCCCATCATCCCTGACCACTGGTCCTGCTAGCTAGGGATCATGGGAGTCATAGGCCAAAAACATCTGAAGGGCCGAGGTTGAGGAAGCCTGATATAAAACTTGTATTGCTACCATTTATTTTTTAAAAAAAACCCTGTGGATGAGAATTATATGAATATTTATTTTATAAAAACCATTTGTAAAAAAAATTTTGAAAATCAAAAGGGTGTACAGTGGCACCTCGGGTTAAGTACTTAATTCTTTCCGGAGGTCCGTTCTTAACCTGAGACTGTTTTTAACCTGAAGCATCACTTTAGCTAATGGGACCTCCCGCTGCCGTCGCGCCGCCAGAGCATGATTTCTGTTCTCATCCTGAAGCAAAGTTCTTAACCCGAGGTACTATTTCTGGGTTAGTGGAGTCTGTAACCTGAAGCGTATGTAACCTGAAGCATATGAAACCCGAGGTACCACTGTACACTATAAAAACAAAAACAAACCATTTTTAAAAGAAAAATATGACATAAAACCGATGAAACAGTAGTATAAAGGCATATAAATATAAAAATAGGAATTCAGGGAATTCAAACAAATAAAGCGGAGTCTAGTTTCTTAGGCCAGGGAAAGCATTGAGCAAAAAAAGTATTTACAAGATCTCTGAAGCAACAGATTGCTGCTGCCTGGTATATGGCAGAGCAAATGGCATTCCAGAGTACAGGGGCAAGATCAGGGAATGCCTGCTTTCATGTCATTGCCCTATGATATTCTGCAGGGTGCAGTTTGACAAATAAAATTCCCCCAGATGATGGTGTTATATGTTAATAAGAAAGCTTGAACATGGACTGGATGCTGATTGGCAGCCAGTGCAGTTCCCTCAGCAGAGATGAGCAACTCAACAACTTGCCCACAGTGTTCTGCACCAGCTGCAACCACTGGACCAATCCCAAGGGAAGCCTCTCAAACAGTGCTTCACAGTAGTCCAATTCCTGCAGTGCAGGAATCTCAACTAAAGTGTCCATAGCAAATACCTTTCAAGGGAGTGCCAGGGGCACATGCCTCCTTCCTCCATATACTGCATCTTTCACAGTTTTGAAAGACTAAGCTTAAGGGATGAATCAAGAGAGCGGTTACTGGGACACAGAGAAGTACAGTGGTACCTCGGGTTACATACGCTTCAGGTTACAAACGCTTCAGGTTACAGGCTCTGCTAACCCAGAAATAGTACCTCAGGTTAAGAACTTCAGGATGAGAACAGAAATCATGCTCCGGTGGCGCAGCGGCAGCTGGAGGCCCCATTAGCTAAAGTGGTACCTCAGGTTAAGAACAGTTTCAGGTTAAGAATGGACCTCCAGAACGAATTAAGTTCTTAACCTGAGGTGCCACTGTAAAGCTATGTGAGTTTTCTCATTGCAGAGAATTGAGGAGGGAAACACATTGTGTCGAGTTTTGTTTCTGAGTTTAGGATACCTAGCTAAATGGGACATTGTAGCATCTCACCAGCAAGTTTCGAGTTTTGCTTAGGCTAGAATCACTGGAATTTACACAACAGCTAACATGCCCCATTGATTTCACTAGGTCTACTCTAAGCTTTGCTTATGGTTGTACCCAGGGATTGGGGGTTATATCAATTCTGTTTGCATTTAAAGGTGAACCAACCCAATTAGTACTTTCCAAAACAATTCATGAACTGAAACAAAGCCTTGTTTTGAAATGTGCACTTTCCCAAAAAAATTTCAGGGCAATTCTCCAACCAAGTAACCTGTGCAGAAATGCATACACTGAGGTAAAGTGTGCATAATAATGCATATATTAGTGAAAATAACATGCAATCATATGTTATAGTAGGGGAAATTTCTCTATGAAAATTGTGTACAGTATATTAGGCAAAGTTACAGACAAACATGTATATTAGGAGAAATTTACACTAAAAGCTTGATGAATAATATTCTTTCTCCAAGCTATAAATCAGAAAACACGTGTGCGCACACACACACACGTCCACTCTGATAGGGTGGAAGAATGAAATGCTGAGGGCCACATAAAATCTTTACATAAAAATGTGTTACTATAAAGTTGCCCATTTAATTATCAGGATAATTCTGATCATTTCTAAATCTCTCATTGCCTATTTCACAGATAGACCATCATAAACACTTCAAATTATGCATTAAACATGTTTCCCCCCCAAAAAAGATCCACTTTGAAACAGCATTTTATTTTCATTTAAGAGCATTCCCAGTTTTTATAATGAAATAAAATGGCAAGAAAAAAGAATGCCATTCTCAAAGGAAACACACGGATAGTGACAGATTAGAAACCTTATTTGGACAGTGCTAGTAAACTTCAGGGACACGGGTGGCGCTGTGGGTAAAACCTCAGCGCCTAGGACTTGCCAATCGCATGGTCGGCGGTTCGAATCCCCGCGGCAGGGTGCGCTCCCGTCGTTCTGTCCCAGTGCCTGCCAACCTAGCAGTTCGAAAGCACCCCCGGTGTAAGTAGATAAATAGGGACCGCTTACCAGCGGGAAGGTAAACGGCGTTCTGTGTGCTGCGCTGGCTCGACAGATGCAGCTTGTCACACTGGCCACGTGACCCGGAAGTGTCTGCGGACAGCGCTGGCTCCCGGCCTATAGAGTGTGATGAGCACACAACCCTAGAGTCTGGCAAGACTGGCCCGAACGGGCAGGGGTACCTTTACCTTTTACCTAGTAAACTTCAACAACAAAAATGTAATAGAGTCACCTTCCAAAGAAACAACATTTCCTTCCTTCCCAACACCATATGACTGCTCCTCAACAGCTGTTCAATAGAAAAGTAATTTTCTATTATAGATCTGCCTTTACTCATTTTGTAACAAGCAACCCTGGCATAAAACATTAAGCTCTGTAGAAGGCATTCTAAGTCGTATTTTAAACAGTGACTTCCTTAACAGCTCATAGTACTAATAGCAGAGACTCTGTGTTACACATTTAAAGCAGTATCATACGACTTTAAACAGTCAGGGTTTTCCCTGTAAAATTATGGAAACTGCAGTTTGTGAGGGTGCTGAGACTAGCTGGAGACTCCTATCTTCTCCCTGAGCTACAAGTCCCAGAGTGCTTTAACAATCAACCCTCCCTTCCCAGGAAGCTCTGAAAATTGTAGTTCTGTGATGGGAATGGGGGAATCTCCTAACAACTCCCAGCAGCCTTAACAAACTATGGTTCCCAGGATTTGGATGGGGGGGGCATGACTGTTTAAAGTACGTCCAGTGGTACCTTGGGTTAAGAACTTAATTTGTTCTGGAAGTCTGTTCTTAACCTGAAACTGTTCTTAACCTGAAGCACCACTTTAGCTAATGGGGCCTCTCGCTGCTGCTGTGCCGCTGGAGCATGATTTCTGTTCTCATCCTGAAGCAAAGTTCTTAACCCGAGGTAATATTTCTGGGTTAGCGGAGTCTGTAACCTGAAGTGTATGTAACCTGAAGCGTATGTAACCCAAGGTACCACTATACCTCCATTGTTTAAAATCTACTGTCAGTCAAGGGCTTTTTTGAGTTCCGGCACCTCTTAGGTGGGCGCCATTACCATTCTAAAAGAACAAGTGAGGTGTTCATAGTGAGTTCTGGCATCTCTTTTTCTAGAAAATAGCACTGTGTCAAACACAGGGCTGGGTTTGCCTTTAGGCAGAATGAGGCAATCGAGAATGAGGTGGCAGATGTGGAGAGGGCAAGGCAGCAGTAATAGCACTCTCTCCAGAGCCTGCTCTGTTGAAAATCAGAACTGTGTGCCATCAGCTTGGCCTACACACTCTGAACTAGAATTCTGTCCTGAGGAGCGCTAGAGGACATTATCCCATTGCCAGTGTTGAAGTAAAATTCAGCTGCCAACCCAGTACATGGAATTGGGGTGGGGAAGTGCCATTTTGTTATTTGCCTCAGGCAACAAATTGTTTTGGGCCAGCTCTGGTCTAGCACTTTATGTAATTCTTTGGTGATTAAGTCTAAAGCTTCTAAAATCTTCCCTTTCTAATATATTCTGTGCATCCTTCGAAGATACTGATTCAACAACAGGTAAAATCTCTCAGCTTGTGGTCCTGCTTCAGAAATGGCACACTTCTGACCAAAAGTTGAGGCCCATGGAAGTATTTGCAATTTGTAGAAACTGTTGTAGGCAACCAAACGTAAACACGCCTAACTGTTAGTTATAATATAATGCTTCTTTCAAGCCTAACGTGAAGGGGAATGAGGGCACACTGCTGGTACCAGGAAGAACCTTTGTGGGCAGTGCCGGATTAAATCCTGTGGAGGCCCCTAGGCAGTCGAAATCTTGGAGGCCCCCTCATAAATTATTTCCTAATATGCTTTTGAAAGCTTTGTATCTGGAGGTTTCTTATGCACATGCTCTAGTGGGATAACATTGAACTAAGAAATCTCAATTGTAATTTTCATTCAAGATCAAATCAACATTATTTTGGTCCATTGTCACAGGACTCCTAAAAGGTGTGGGGCCTACAGGCCAGTGTCTGCTCTGCCTATTTGGTAATTCAGCACTGTCTCTGGATGCACATTAATCTATGGCCACCATGTTGCCAACCCATAATATATCCTATTATTTTTTTAATACTATATTTGGCTCTCCTCCTCTCCACAGCTCTGACTACATAGAATAACAATGGGACAAATGAGACACATGACATACACATATGCACACACACATATCCTTTAATTACTTTACATCACAAGTTTGAGGCTTTGGGCCATAGCTGGGACTAAAAATATGTTTGGACACTGTATCCTGGCAAGGAAACAGTAAAATTAAACCTGGTATTCAGCATATCTTAAAATCCTCTGCCTTTTTTGTATTACTTTATTGTACAGAAAAATAATTGGTTTACTCTGGGAAAGAATGTGTTCGCCCATGCATGCATGCATGAATGAATCAATATTTAGTAAGTTAATTAATCCTGACAAGTCAGGCAGATAAAATGATTATATCGGGAACAAAGGCATACACGGTTATCTGTCACTAGATTACACAAAAGGGAATTTGCCACCAGAATAATGAATGAAATCAAGGCCAGCGCTCACACTCCAGCAAACCGGACATCCACTTTCATCACCTGCAAGTGACCAACAAGCACCCTCAGCAACAAATTTATTGTGGCTCAAGTTCCTGAAATAATATGAAATTCAATGTTTCACAATCCCAAGGCTGTAAGAACACTGTTGTGATGCTTTGCATTTATAGTTAATTTGAAAACACAAATAGTTTAAATTATCAAGCAGACTAGAAATTGAGGGTCAGTGAAGCTCTTGCTTAATTCCAAGGCCTTGTATTGTTTCTCTGAGGTTGGGCTGAGTAATTTGGTGAATCAGAATACAGAAGTAGTGACGAGTCGGGTCTTGTGGTGCCTACCAGCAGGTGTTTCTGTGCACTCTGGCTTCCATCACAGTGTTCCGTTGTACTAGAAGCACTTTAGTCATGCTGGCCACATGACCCAGAAAGCTGTCTGTGGACAAACGCCAGCTCCCTCGGCCTGAAGCCAGATGAGTGCCGTATCCCATAGTCACCTTTGACTGGACTTAACTGTCCAGGGGTCATTTAGCTTACCTTTACCAGCAGATGTCTCCTTAGGTCAAAAAGGCTCTTCTGAAGACCAACCAGCAATGGACCAGGTAAGGCAAAGGCAGGAGGAGGAAAGAGGGGCTGGGTGAAAACAAACCACTCCTCTTCTCTAAATGATGATCTTGTTAGGAGGAACCAAGGAAATCCAAGGTGCCCTGCAATGGTAACAGCCCTAGACATTGATAAATACAGCATGGAGGTAGTGTAGTGCTTTTCAGGTATGAACGTGCCAAAGGGCTCTCATGCAGGAGCAGGCTAGTTCAGTCCAGTCCAGAAGACACTTATATGTGCATCAGCCATGCTGCTTGGCAATACATGGTAGCTTGCAGAGAACCTTGTGTAAATACTAGGGATGTGCACCAGTCACACAATTCAATTTCTGAAACTTTGGGAAGAAGCTTGATTTGTTTCAGAGCTGTTCTGTGTCTTTCCAATCAGCCCATTATTTCCCCCCAAAGAGTTGTAGATAAGTATGGTGCCAAGAGTTGTTAGGACACCCACTATTCCCCTTGCAGAGCTACAATTCTCACAAACTTCTCTGGGAAGAGGGATTGATTGTTAAAGACCTCTGGGAATTGTAGCTGGGGGGTGAGGAGTGGGATAAGAGTCTCCAAACAACTCTCAGCACCCTTAGCAAAATACACCTCCCAGAACTCTTTTGGGGAAGCCAAGGCTGTTTGGGAGACCCATGGACTGCAAGAAGATCAAACCTCTCCATTCTTAAGGAAATCAGCCCTGAGTGCTCACTGGAAGGACAGATGCTGAAGCTGAAACTCCAATACTTTGGCCACCTCATGAGAAGAGAAGACTCCCTGGAGAAGACCCTGATGTTGGGAAAGATGGAGGGCACAAGGAGAAGGGGACGACAGAGGATGAGATGGTTGGATTGTGTTCTCGAAGCTACCAGCATGAGTTTGACTAAACTGCGGGAGGCAGTGGAAGACAGAAGTGCCTGGCGTGCTCTGGTCCATGGGGTCACGAAGAGTCGGACATGACTAAACGACTAAACAACAACAACATGACTGTTTAAAGTGGTATTACAGTGGTACCTTGAGTTACAAATGCCTCAGGTTCCAAATCTTCAGGTTACAAACTCTGCTAACCTGGAAGAGTTACCTCGAGTTGAGAACTTTGCCCCAGGATGAGAACAGAAATTGTGTGCCAGTGGTGCAGCAGCAGCAAAAGCACGTCTCTAGTTAAGAACAGTTTCAGGTTAAGAACGGACCTCCAGAATGAATTAAGTTCGTAACTAGAGGTACCACTGTATATCACTTTACTTATATGGTGCAAATGTGGCCCATATCTGTCAATTGATTTTTTTTTTATAATAATTTTTATTAATTTTCCAGTTTTAAAACAAAACAACCACAACAACATAAAAACATCAACAAATACAAACAAACACACAAATATAAGTTCTTAACCTCATTTTCATAAGCCTCCTTTCTCGGACTTCCCCATACCTCACCCTTTTTACATCCTTATTTTACCATTTTTCAGCAACCATTTTAGCCAATTAAATTTAAATTTGTTATCTTTCTCAATTTCACCTTAAATCATCAAACATTTTCAGCTGTAATTCTGCATCTTCCTTCCCCTTGACATTTTAACACTCATCAATATTGTAACAGTTCTTAAGATAAGCTTTAAATTTCTTCCAATCTTCCTCCACCGTCTCTTTCTCTTGGTCGCGGATTCTGCCAGTCATTTCTGCCAATCCCATAAAGTCAATCACTTTCGTCTGCCATTCTTCCAGTGTGGGGAGTTCTTGTGTCTTCCAATACTTTGCTAGAAGGATCCTTGCTGCTGTAGTGGCGTACATAAAAAAAGTCCTATCCTTCCTTGACACCAATTGGCCGACCATGCCCAAGAGAAATGCCTCTGGTTTCTTATGAAAAGTACATTTAAGTACCTTCTTAATTTCATTGTAGATCATTTCCCAAAAGGCTTTAATCTTTGGGCAGGTCCACCAAAGGTGAAAGAAGGTACCTTCAGCCTCATTACATTTCCAACATTTATTATTGGGCAGATGATAAATCTTCGCAAGTTTGACTGGGGTCATGTACCACCTGTAAATCATTTTCATAATATTTTCTCTTAGGGCATTACATGCCGTGAATTTAATACCGGTGGTCCATAACTGTTCCCAGTCAGCAAACATAATGTCATGACCAATGTCCTGTGCCCATTTAATCATGGCTGATTTAACTGTCTCATCTATTGTATTCCACTTCAGCAACAAATTGTACATTCTTGATACATTCTTAGTATTGGGTTCTAACAGTTCTGTTTCCAATTTCGATTTCTCCACCTGGAAGCCAATTTTCCTGTCTTGTTTAAAGGTTTCCATTATTTGGTAATAATGGAGCCAATCTCGCACCTTGGGCTTTAATTTCTCAAAACTCTGTAGTTTAAATTCACCACTTTCTTGTTCTAAAATTTCAGAATATTTCGGCCATTTGAATTCCATGTTAAGTTTCTTCACCTCCTTAGCCTCCATAGGTGATAACCACCTAGGAGTTTTATTTTCCAACAAATCCTTGTACCGAGTCCAAACATTATATAATGCTTTCCTAACAATATGGTTTTTGAAACCCTTGTGAACTTTAACCTTGTCATACCATAAATATGCATGCCAACCAAACCTGTTATCAAATCCTTCCAGATCCAGAATATCTGCATTCTCAAGAAGTAGCCAATCTTTCAACCAGCAGAAAGCTGCCGATTCATAGTACAGTCTCAAATCCGGCAGGGCAAACCCCCCTCTTTCTTTTGCATCAGTAAGTATCTTAAATTTTATTCTGGGCTTTTTGCCCTGCCAGATAAATTTAGATATATCTTTCTGCCACTTCTTGAAACAATCTAGTTTGTCCACAATTTGTAATGTCTGAAACAAAAATAACATTCTAGGCAATACATTCATTTTGATCGCTGCAATTCGGCCTAACAAGGAAAGCTTCAAATTCGACCATATTTCTAGATCTTTCTTTACCTCTGTCCAATATTTATCATAATTGTCTTTAAATAAGTTCACATTTTTAGATGTCATATTAATCCCCAAGTATTTTACTTTCTTTACCACTGCTAACCCAGTTTCATTTTGGAATCTCTCTCTTTCAACATTTGTTAAGTTTTTTTCCAGAACTTTAGTTTTTAGTTTGTTCAACTTAAATCCTGCCACCTGACCAAAAAATTGAATTAACTCTAAAACTCTTTTTGTACTAGTGTCTGGCTCTTGTAAAGTCAATACTAGGTCATCTGCAAATGCCTTCAATTTATAGTGTTTAGCTCCGACCTGAACTCCTTTTACCAGCTGGTCCCCCCTGATCATGTTCAACAAAACCTCCAGGACTGATATAAAAAGTAATGGGGATATCGGGCACCCCTGCCGTGTCCCTTTTTCTATGGAAAGTTCGTCAGTAACCACATTGTTTACTATTAACTTAGCCTTTTGTTCAGAATATATTGCACTTATACCATTTTCAAACCTTTGACCTACCCCCATCCCATGGAGATTCTTCTTCATAAACTTCCAAGAGATATTATCAAAGGCTTTCTCCGCATCCACAAAAATCAGGACTGCCTTCGTGTTAATATTTACAGTTAGCAGTTCCATGATATCAATTATGTTCCTTACATTATCTGATAAGTGTCTTCCTGGGAGAAAGCCTGCCTGGTCCTTATGAATCTCCTCCATTAAAACCCTCTTCAGTCTTTTTGCTAAAATGTCAGCAAATATTTTGTAATCCACATTAAGTAGTGATATAGGGCGGTAGTTCTTGATCTGGTTTTTTTCAGTTTCAGTCTTTGGTATAAGTGTGATGAAAGCTTCTTTCCACGATTCAGGTGCCTTTTTCCCCTCTAATAATTCATTACAAACCTCCTTAAGCGGCTGTACTAACCATTCTTTCAATGCTTTATAATATCTGGAGGTTAGTCCATCTGGTCCTGGAGATTTCCCTAGTTGCATATTTTGAATGGCACCCTCCACTTCTTGGTCTGTTATTTTCTCATTTAAAATCAACATACTTTGTTGCGAAATTTTTTGTAATCCATATTTCTTAAGAAAATCTTCCATATCTCCTTCATTTTCCAGCCCTTGTGCATATAATCTCCTGAAATAACTCTGAACATATCTGTCAATTGATGGGGTTGGGGGTGGATTCTGTGAAAATGTGAATAGAAAAGCAATATCTGAACTGAGAGCTAAGTTATGCAATATGCTAAAGAACAAGTTTCATACTTATGGAAGCTGAGGGGAGAGAACTTGCTATTCTCATTAAGTGCATTTGTTTCCAGCACATTTATACATTATTGCAACAGTGAAACTTTCCATGGGAACATTATATTTCTGTCCTACAGATAATTTAACTTAATGAGAGTTTTAAAAATCAGATTATCTCTTTCTTTCTCTTTCCAGGCATTAATGTCGGAGAGCACATACTAGGCTGAAAATCTCAGAGAAGACAATTCAGCCAGCCAGCCACTGTTGTGCAATCTAGAAATCTAAGACCTGCTTCTCATAATTCATCGGGGCATGCATGGGGGTGGGGGGAAGGCATCATACACTCCATAGTCTGATAGATGGTTTTTGTCCCCCTCCCGCCTGGCCTGGCCTGTGCTGCTGGCTGGGGCCAGTTTTGCCAACCCCTAGGTACGCCTCTGCTCAAGACTTTCCCACCAGAGATAGCAATGGCCACCAACTTGAACACCAACTTGAACAGCATGGGTGGCGCTGTGGGTTAAACCACAGAGCCTAGGACTTGCTGATCAGAAGTTCGGCGGTTCGAATCCCTGCGACGGGGTGAGCTCCCGTTGCTCGGTCCCTGCTCCTGCCAACCTAGCAGTTCGAAAGCACGTCAAAGTGCAAGTAGATAAATAGGTACTGCTCCGGCGGGAAGGTAAACGGCGTTTCTGTGCGCTGCTCTGGTTCGCTAGAAGCGGCTTAGTCATGTTGGCCATATGACCTGGAAGCTGTACGCCGGCTCCCTCGGCCAATAAAGTGAGATGAGCACCACAACCCCAGAGTCGGTCATGACTGGACCTAATGGTCAGGGGTCCCTTTACTTAGGCAAATGCTACCAATGGCTACTAGCTGTGATGGCTACATTCTATCTCCACTGTTGGGAGGCAGTATGCCGCTGAATACCAGTTACTAGGTATCACAAGTGTGGGGGTTGCTGTTGCATTCAGGTCCTCCTTGTGGACGTCCCCAAGACATTTGGTTCATCACTATGAGAACAGGATGCTGGTCCAGATGGACCTTTGACCATATTCAGCAGGGCTCACCTTATGAGGAATTTCACCAAAGCCTCCAACCACCTTAATCTGGCCCTGCTGTTGAGTACGACACTGAGACTAAGGTGGAGAAAGCTGTAAACCAGTACAGCCCTCTATGCTGAATGTAAGTTAGAAGGCAGACAAGTCGGGGCTGGCTAGAGGCAGGCTGAAGTTGGTGGCACTATGCCCCATTCACTATAGTGTGCCAGCCTCCACTGGGTCATACAATTGCCATACTTAGACCTTAATGGAAAAAATTGGTCAGTAGAATTCATTTTTCTCTCCAATTTCTTCCTGGTTCTCTCTGGAAACATTCAGATTTCCAGATGTTTTCTTTATTTTATTAAAATTATATCCCACCCCTCCTTCAAATGTTGAGAAGCCAAATGCAGATTAGGATTTTGTTTCCCTTGCATTGGAACCAATATAGGGACAGAACAACCCATCTTCCCGCCTGCCATCTCTTTCCTCCTCTTCAATCAATTCAGATTTCCTCCGCTAAACACATCTATCTCTCCATTTGTCATGCACCATCTGTTTCCCTACATTCCCTGCCCAGCCTCCCTGTTGCTTACCACATCAATTTTGGGCTTTTTGCTTTAAAAGCTCTCTACTAAATTGTAGTCTACCTCCATCACTTAAAAAGTATGCCAGTGTTTCTGATAACAGTTGGAGATTTGGCAGAGAAAATGAAAACTATAAACATGTCTAGTAGAGCTTGTCCAAAAGTGATTATGTACATGTTAGAGGGGGAAATGTTCAAAGCATAAGAAAAATAGCTAGATCGAGTAACTCATTTGGTCCAGTCTTTGTGGGTGCTGTGTTTGTAAAAAAGGAATATGTGACCAGAAATGAAATAGAAAATTAAACTGTTAACAGTGAAATGGTTTGGAATCAGTGAGAGAGTAAGATTAAGAAATGGATGGCAACATAATTTTAAATTTGCAACAGAGTAGAGGGTTGTTATTGATGATTCAAAGATTATTTAAGATTCAGAAATTGATAAGGACCCATGTTTTGCTATTTGATATTTAACCTCTTGATCATGTATTTTTAGTTTCTGTAGTTTTTAAAAAAATAAAAAACTGTGTATCAAGCAAATATATTTAAATAAATTTATTTGTATTTAATTTGTATTAAAATGTGTTAGTTGTATTTGCAAATTTGGTGATAATTGCAAAGGAGAATAAAATAAAAGAGGATCTTGAAGATGTCATAAGAAGGTGTACGACTCTAAATAGACTGACACTTTATATTACACATTAATTCTAGCCCTTCTGCAAGGATCCCAGGGTGGTTTAAAAGGTTCCTGTCTCCCCAGCTTCATTTTTCCCCTCATTAAAACCTTGTAAGGTGGGTAAGCTGAGGGACTACAGCTGTTCCAAGATCACTTACATGGCTGAGTGAGGATTTCAACCTAGGTCTCTCCCCCATTTTCACCTAGTGTGCAAGCATGCATTTGCTTTGTCACCTTTGATAAAGTAAACAACATTCTATTCTTAGAATCATCTGATGACCAGAGCACTGAGTGTCAAGTAGCATCCCAAGTTTGTTATCTGGCTGGAGGATAGGAAAGAGAAAAAACAGGAAATGAAAACAAGAACTTCTTTTCATCCCATTTCAGCTCATTTCCTTGAACTGCCAAAAGGCCAGGTCTGAACTTCAGAAAACAGACAGTTTGGCCGTTCTTCCAATAGCATATCTTTTCTATTCACATGTGTCCAGACATTAGTGCCCAAGATTTGGATTAAAACAGCAACAACAACAGCAATGAAATTTTAAGGCAACGTTAAGGAAATGAAAAAGGGCAACTAATACTGCACATCAACATCAGTTTTCAGCGTGAGCATAGTAGTTATTTTAAGAGTTCTCTGGCGATTAGCTGTGGCAACAGGAAAGCAAGGGAAATTCACACCCTTAAATGGATGAATCAGGAAGTGCTATCAAGGAAGCAGCACACTGAGAGCAGAAGAACATAAGAAGATGAATCCACTAGATCGGGTCAATGGCTCATCTAGTTTAGGATCCTGTTTTTTTCATAGTGGCCAACCAGATGCCTGTGGGAGCCTGAAAGCTGGACATGAACACAACTGCACTCTTCTCACCTGTGATGTCCAGCAACTGGTATTTGAGCATAATTCCTCTAATGGTGGAAGTAGAACATAATCAGTGTGGCTACCGAGCCTTGTTTGTAAGAATATGAATATGAAAATAGCATCCTTGGTGCAGCCATAAGCAGGAGTGAATATTCATTCTGCAAGAAGGCGCTTGTCTAGAACTGGCTGCAGCAGACTTCCCATTCTCCATCATCTTCCAGTGCCTAAAGCAGAGATGGGGAAACTGTGACTCTCTTGATCTTGTTAGATTCCAACTCCCATCATTCTTGGACCCTGACCAGGCTGACTGAGACTGATGAGAGTTGGGGTTCAACAACATCTGGAGGTGCACAGGCTCCCCATTCCTGGTCAAGAGGTACAGGTAGGAGCTCCTTCCAATTTTACCACATAGTGGTCAGTCATGGTTTTCCCCAGCAACACACTTCACCACACTTCCAAAGATACTTGTATTTGCTGACCTAGTTCACTCTCTATTATAGATATAGGATGTAGCATACACCTTCCCTTGGTTGTTTCCTGGCCCTATATGCTTGGGACAGGAACCCTATGGGCAGTCTTCTTCCGTGGATCCCTTTAGAAAGTCTCCTAACATTAACCAACAATGAAGAGTTACTTATTTCAGAGAATCAAGCCCCACTGGCTCTTGACTGAGTGACAAATGAACATCATTTGCCATCTGCTGTGCTCCCCTTGTTTTCTACATTATGGATGAAGATGTTTGGTTGCAAAATCAATGGAAACCCTATTAATTGCTATGAGTAAAGCGGTGGCTTATGGTATATTCTGTTTTGTAATTGTGCACAGAGTGCTATTTCAATGATTTTCCATATCAGGTACATAAAATGATGAAAATCTGTTTTGCATTTTACTTTTTTTTAAGATAGAGGTATATCAGTCTTATGGCTTGGACGCTTTCTGCTGCATGAAAGGAAGGAACTTTTATTCAGGGCTGCTGGAAAAGTTAGCAAGGCTTTCAACAACATCCCACATGATTTTTTTACAGAGAAGCTGGTAAAATGTGGGCTAGATTGTGTTACTTTTAGGTCAGTTTATAGCTGGTTGACAGACTGAACCCAAAGAGTGCTCATCAGTGGTTCCTCATCATCCCAGGGGGAAGGAAGGGGGAAGAGGAAGAGGAAAAAACTTTATTCGCCATTACAATATACACAGAAGAAAGTGAAAATTAAATATAAAAGCACAGTTTTGGGTCCTGAGTCAACAGTCAGATAATGGACCTTATTCTGATTGCCCTGGCTAAAAACCTAGCAACCTTTGCTGTTGTCTGCTCCACTTGGTCTGCCAGAAAGGACACTGTGGCAGTGGTCAAGCAACCTTGGATGGGCAATACAAGTGGGGCGATGATCTCATTCCTCAAGTCTTTATGAAGAGTACAAGATGGCGGGTGTGTGCCACTGTTTGGGTGCTGCTGTCTCCATGGGGCATAGGGTAAGTAGCAAGTAGGGTGCTGCAGGATTCTGTCCTCAGTCTATTATTGTGGAACATCTTGGATGAACGTATTGAGGGGATGCTCATCAGATTTGCAGATGACACTAAACTGTGAAGGGTAATTTATACATCAAAAGGTAGAATCGAGATTCAAGATGCCCTTAATAGATTGGAGAACTGGGGAGTGGGGTGGGGTGTAAACTTCAGTGGGGACAAATAATCAAATGCACAATTATAGGATAGGGGTCATATGTCCTGGATGCATCACCAGACCTGTTGTGAATCATAGGTGTTAACTGGTGTGGCTGGGTTGTTCTTGTTGTTGTTGCAGTTGCCTCCTTTGACAATGCCTGGGTGCTGAGCACATTTTGAATTTATTCCCCCACCTAACATCCCTTAGATCCTGGATTCAGCCTTGAATCCTGAAAACCCTGTGCGGATATTCAGAAGTGTTTCCCATGAGATTGCACCCTAAATTTCTATAGAACCTGAAGATTAGTATTCAGAAATTCAACATACTCATTAATAAGAGGCTTTGCAAAGATGTCAGCATCTATTTCTATTCTTATGGCAACTCGGTGACAAATATATTTTGCAGTTCTATTTATCTAATTATATTTAATGAGAATGGCAAATTGATCATTTCCACTGTTTACATTTTGTAAAAGATACGCTTGCTTGCCTCTCCTTCCTTGCTGAAAGCATAATATTTGTTCTTCGGGCTAATTTGCACACATGATCTGACTAACATTACTAAAAGTTGGATGCATTATTGGCTTATTGAATTTAAAAGAATATAAAAATAAGTCATTCACTGCAGCTTCAGTAAACAATGGAAATACTGAGCACTCAGCTTCCTGTTGAACTTGTTTACATCACCGGGGGATGCTACTAATTTCCATATATTTTCCTCTTCTCCTCCTCCTCCTCTCCTCTAAGGTGCAATCATCCAAAAAACGAATTTGCATGATCACTTTTGCTGAAAGTAAAAAACTCGAAGAAAAACACCTGTGGGGATGTTGATAAAATACAAAATGATTTATGTCTGTAAAGAGACGGGGCACTGCTTAGTTGAGTAGAGTCTTGCCAGAGGTCCCTGTTTTAATCCCCAGCATCTCCAGTGCTGCCGCACTATAGAGCAGGGGTAGGGAACCTGTGGTCCTCTTGGTATTTGTTGGACTCCTATCTGCCCAACCAATATGGGCCAATTGTTAGGGTTGATGGGAGCTGTAATCCAAGGACATCTGAAGAACCACAGGTTCCCCACACCTGCTGTAGTCAATACAGTGGTACCTCGGGTCAAGTACTTAATTTGTTCCGGATGTCCGTACTTAACTTGAAACTGTTCTTAACCTGAAACAGCACTTTAGCTAATGGGGCCTCCTGCTGCCGCCACACCACTGGAGCACGATTTCTGTTCTCATCCTGAAGCAAATTTCTTAACCTGAAGCACTATTTCTGGATTAGCGGTGTCTGTAACCTGAAGCGTATGTAACCCGAGGTACCACTGTACTGAGCTAGATTGACCAACTGACTTTCTTTTTTTACTACTACTACTACTAATAATAATAATAATAATTTTACACAAAATTAAACGTTGTCCAATTCATTTTCAGTATAGTAATTTCTTACATTTTTGCTTCCCATCCTTACATCTGTGATGTTCCTGTTGTATTCCCTTATCTGCTGCCAAAACTACCATTTATTTTCTATTATATTATAACTAATATTAAAATCATGTATTCATTCTCCTTCATGTATTACTCAAATCCTGCTCAGAATTTCATTTGACAATATTTTTCTCTCAAATAGTCTGAAAAGAACCTCTGTTCCTTGACAAAGTTTTAATCTTTTTGACCTCTTATTTTTGCTGTCAGCTTCATCATCTCTGCATAGTCCAATAACTTTAAAATTTATTCTTTTTTTGGGACTTCTCCTTCTTTCCACTTCCAACTTAACCATCTTTTGGGGACCTCTGTCCCCATAATACCCAGAAGAATTGCTTCAGGTCTCTTGGGAATAACTCTTTTAAGCATCTTTTAAAATTCATTATGTATGATTTCCCAGAGGCCTGTCGCCTTTCTACAAGTCCACTACATATGAAAAAAGGACCTAGACCAACTGACTTTGTAAACGGCATCTGCTTTGCGTGTTTGGAATAAGAACTTTCCATGAAAAATACCAGTGAAGTTGTATTGCCAGTCAACAACATCTTCTTGTACTAAAACCAGCATTAAATATGCCAGTCATATCTTTACTTGGGGGGAGCCTATCTTCAGAGACAAGCCTCCTCTGAAGTCAGGTTTGACTTCAAGTGGAAGTAAAATCTGACTGCACATCAAATAAACCCACACTGGAGAGACACTTCATGAATGTTTAGAATGTGAGCAGAGCTTCTGTATCTGCACAAACCTTATTGCACATCAGAAAAACCTGTACAGGAGATAAGCTCATCAGATCAGATGAGTAAGGTTGCTGGGCAGTTGCTCTGGGTTGTATTACAGCAAATGCACAGAAGAGCAAAATATGAGAGAAATTATGAGATCAAGGAAGGGAGTTATATAAAATTAGGGCACAAGACTGAAAACATGGCTCCTGGTGGATATGAGCCATGAGCACCACTAACAACAACTCCCCCCAAAGACCTCAGCTATCAAGCAGGGACCTAAGCAAGCAGGTGATCCCTCAGGTATCTTGGACTCAAGTTGTTAAAGGCCTTGTAAACTAATACAATAACATTGAACCTGGTCCATCAGTGTGTGGGCAGCCAGAACACAGGAGTTACATGCTGGTGATCAGTGTTTTTTTTCCTGGGGGGATGCAGGGATATGCATACCCCTAAACATTTTGTGAATCTAAGTTTCGCTTCACTGAGGGGCAGTGTTTCAATATGAGTAGGAAAAAGAGTACCCCCAAACATTTTTTTTAGGAAAAAAAGCACTGCTGGTGATAATCTGCCCCCATCAAGGCTCTAGCTGCAGCATTTTGTACCTGGACCAGGCCTAAGGATAGCTCCACATAGAGCTCATTGCAACATTCAAGTCTTATGGTTCCCAGTGCACAACTCACCATGGGCAGACTTTCGCTGACCAAGAACAGTCATAGCTGGTGAAAGGAATTCCTAACATCTTCTTAACATCTTCCTTTCGCATAAGAAATTGCTTCTTTGGAAAGCCATACATCAAAATGGCACTTACAATTAGTGTCTGTGAAACAGGGCATCTGAAGAATTATAAGAATTATAGAATAAAATAAATATGTGTAGCCCTATCCCCTTGCTCTCTTTTCATCTGACTGTGTCAGACATTCAAATGAGAAGCTGTGTTTTGTCTTTCTCCATTATCGTTAAGTCAAAGGCTTGTTTTTCCCCATTTCATTTTCATTTTTTGTTTTGTTTCACACTGTCAGGGACTCAGCGGGAGCGCAGGGAGGATAGGAGATGGAGAGCGAGGGGGAGCAATCCGAGGGCAGCGTAGGAGAGGATGACAGCAGCCCAATAGATTCCGTGAGCCTCTCCAGCGAATCGGAAGATTCACAGAAGGGGGCGCCGATGGGCAGGGCAAGGGGGGACCCAAGGGGGACACCCCAGAAGCAAGGGGCCAGCGGGGACTCCCAGAGCAGCAGTTGGAAATCAGGACCAGCTTCCCCACCAGAGCGTAGTGGGGGGGAGGAGTCCCAGGTATCAGAGCCCACATATGCACCACCAGCGAGAGAAGATGAGTCAGGGTTGGCCACGCCTCCATCGGAGAGCGAGGGAACGGTCAAGAGGAAAGTTGCAGGCTGGGCGCGCGCGCCAAGTTCAAATGTACAGGCGAGCGGCACAGAAGGTAGCCCGGATAGGGAACCAGGTCCTAAAGCCCGCCGGAGGGAGGGGGAAGAATCATCAGGGTCAGCGTCAGAGGAGTCCAGAAAGCATGAAACCCTAGCGGGCAGGAGGGCCCAGAGGAGAAAGGAACTTAGGAAGAGGTGGAGCAAAGCGAGAGTGTTAAACTGGTGTGGAAGGGGCGGAGACTCAGACGGGACTTCGTCGGTCTAGGGTTGAGACGTAGAGCTGCGCGCTGCGGCTTTAAAATGGAAACTGAACCTCAATAAAGACTTTTGTACATAACTACAGCCTAGCGTTGGCCCTCTGTGAGCTGGGACCTGGAGGCAGCTCTGACACACACACAAGGACAAAAAGTGATTTAGAGAAGAGAAAGAGTTCATAATTCAAGGCCTCTTTCAGTGAAATGTTAATTTATTTTCCATAAATTTATTGGGCAATCATGTAAGCTGACATAGGCAACTAATGGTTGAGACAGTGGATACACACAAACTTACTATACAAGATAATGCTGAATTTTGTAACAGGCAGTGGAACATTTTGTACTGTTTGCTCAGTTCACTGAGGATGCTTTATATGCAAATTAAAAGTCTAGATTCACATTAACACCACTCTATTGTCTTTAGTAGAGCCTCTTTGACTTAACAGTAGTTAAACATCCCTGATAACAATTCTGGAAGCCAATAGTAGCCCAAGCTCAAGTTTCAGAATTATTTGTTTAAGGCAGTAGAGCAGGGTCAGCAAACTTTTTCAGCATGGGCTGGTCCACTGTCCCTCAGACCTTGTGGGGGGCCGGACTATATTTTGAAGGGGGGGGGGAATGAACGAATTCCTATGCCCGACAAATAACCCAGAGATGCATTTAAAATAAAAACACACATTCTACTCATGTAAAAACATGCTGATTCCCAGACTGTCATCAGGCCGGATTTAGAAAGTGATTGGGCTGCATCTGTTCCCTGGGCCTTAGTTTGCCTACCCATGCAGTAGAGGATTGCATGGTCAGGTGGCATATATCACCTGACCTCTGTGGGAAGTGGATGGGGAGGGGCAAGATGGTGGAGAGGCTGGTGCAGTGCAAACACACAAGCAGGAGCACCAAAATGGCTCTGCCAGTGCACTTGCAGCACACTGACCTTGCCACCACTTCACCCACCCCCTCTACAACTGACTGCTACTAGTTCAGGAGCTGAAATGCTTCCTTGGAGGAAGCCATATATCATCTTATTCTACCAAACAAAGTATGTTAAGAGTATTGATTTTACATTCTAGTTCCCCATAATTCCAAAAAAAGACCTCAGACTCAAGGGGAGGGCATACAGTGCATGGCACATATGTGTAAACTTTTGTAGGCCTCAGTTGCTCCATGTAATCCTCTGAAGTGTCACTTTACCACAATTGCACTTGCTTCTTAGGCTACCTCCCCAACTCACTGCCTTCATATGTAGCCAGCCATATTATCTCCCCTTCATTTTATTGCAATAAAATGTAGCACCCTGCTTGTGGTTAACGCTTAGCTGGAATGAAATATTCAACGCAGCAATAGAGAAATTAAAATAATAATTTATTTGTCAGACAAATAAATGAGAGGCACAGTGGTATATGGTTACCAAGCTCTGGCCTGGCCTCCTGCCATTATGGCCAGCACTTATATTTCCTTAATCCAGCCCCCTTGCTCCTCCTGTGGCTGCCTCTGTCCAATCAGCCTGGTTGAAATTCCTATTGGCTGTTTGCTAGAACCAATCACAAAAGATACACCCATTTCCTTTTGCCTTTTATGGGAAACAAAAAGCTATATATTCTTCTATCTATAAATGACAAATAAGTAGTCATATATCTTACATTTGTCTCAACAAGGAACCTTAATTACCAGCTCACCTCTTGCCCTCCTTGCCCTATTGCCCTCCAAAACAGATGGACATTAGTTTTAAATTTTTATCTTAAACAGATGTCAAGGATCTTGAGTTCACATCAACATTGAAAGATCTCCTTCTTTTGGAGGTCTTTAAACAAAGGCCTGACAACCATATGTGTGCTCTAATGATGTTTCCTGCTTGGCAGGGTGGCTGGGCTGATGGCCCCTGTGGTCTCTTCCAACTATATGAAATAAGAATCTAGCATAAGGATTTAACATTTCTTAGTTTCTAATTCCTTTGCATAATTACATTTAAGCCAATATATTTCATACATTATCATAGATAGCCTTTTAGAAGAATAAACCTTCTCAAAGTAAAAAAGGAAGGAACATTTTACAGTCTCAAAATAAAAATAGGAAGAAAACCTCTTCTTCTGTTTCCCTTCTCCAGCCAAGCTAGTTGCTTTTTTCCATTTGCTCTTGGCCTTTTAACCTTAGGAAAATATGGCTCAAGTTTAATGGGAGGCACATGGTTTTATTTTACTATTTACCAAGTCTTAATTATGTTTTTTTCTCAGCCTTTTTTATATTCTGTAATATGTAGGGTCAGTGTAACCTTGGCTCTCAGCCTGTAATTCCCTTTTTACGACTTTGAGAATTGTTTTCTGCTATAAATCAGGGGGCCCCCTTGTCCAGGAGGATAAACATCTTGCCAAAGTACTTAGGCAGCTGATCTTCTGCCTGGCATGAAACATTTGAAAATCTTTAAGCTCTTTTTAAAATGCAGGCCCTGATCAAAAATATAAGCCTAAATAAAATGCAGGCTATGATTAGATGCCTCAAAACCTCTGCTTAATTGTGTCTAGGACAGGCTTCCTCAAACTCGGCCCTCCAGATGTTTTGAGACTACAATTCCCATCACCCCTGACCACTTGTCCTGCTAGCTAGGGATCATGGGAGTTGTAGGCCAAAAGCATCTGGAGGGCCGAGGTTGAGGAAGCCTGGTCTAGGGTCATGAATAACATGGGATCGATTATTGAGTAAGCAGGCTTAGCACTCTACTGCATATCTGCAGCTGAGTGCAGACTGACTTAAGAGTAAGCCTCATTGAACTCCGCTGTTACAAATCAATTTATAAGCCTGTCAAACAAATTAGCTATTGTTATCCCAAAGAATCTTCATCCAAATTAAGTTCCCTGTTGGGACAGGCAATCAACCCCCTACACAAGCCAACGATTCTTGGAGGCTTTCAAGTGTTCCAATCAAGCACTCAAAAATCCTCAAGAGTTTCGTTGAATGTTTGATTAGAACTCTTTTATTTTAAAAAAAGGTACGGTATTTCCTCTTTCCCAAGATCAGAAAACTTAGCTTGGGGAGGGTAAGGTCAAGGTGGGGTGGCACAAGCAGGCTATCCTGCCTGGAGATGCTGGCTTTAAATAAGTAACATATGATGCTGCCTTACACCACGTCAGATGAAACCAGGAGAGGGAATGTTGCTGAACTACAACTCCCATCAGCCCCAGCAAGCACGGTCAATGACTAGGGGTTATGGGAGTTGCAGTTCAGCAACATCAGAAGGGCCAAAGCTTCCCTACACCTGCTCTAAATGTTTTAACGGGACTTTAGCTTGGGAAAGGGCTGTAGCTCAGTGGTAGAGCATCTGGTTTGCATACAGAGGGTCACATGTTCAATCCAGGGTATCTCCAGTTAGGCCTGGGAATATCTGCCATCTTAAATCCTGGACCATTGCTGCTGGTTGGTGCAGATGAGCCTGAGCTGAATAGACCAAAGTTCTGACAGCTACAGCTTCCTAAGTATGTTCCTAATAATGTATTTAGAAGCATATTTTTTTGGTAAATCTATAACTTGTTTCACAGTTTCAAGAGAACTAGCTATTCGTTCGATTTATTAATATCCCTCTTTGTCAGTTTCCAGTGACTAACCATCTAGTAATTAAAGTCATACACTACAACGTATTTTATTTCTATCACCAATCTCCCTGGCTTGTGCTATTTAATTCAATAAGTCCACCTTCTTGCAGTAAAAGACTGCGAGAAGACAGCAGGTTTGCTTCGTGAAGGAACTAAATCATGCAATCATCAAATGGTTTTGACTTGATCTCTTAATTGAAATGAAAAGATTCAGTTGTGAGTGCTGTGATAGAAAACTGATTCAATTATGATGTGCCTTTATCAAACTTGTGATTGCCCAAGTGAAACAGAGCTGTGCGATGCAAAACAGAAGGAAACTCACATTGCAGTTGGAACGGCTTGAAGCATAAAATCCCAGGATTTATTTTGACCACTCATATATGGCTTATTTTATTTTTAAAAAAATAGAAGGTGGACGAGGCTGCAATCTTAGCCCCATTTACCCAGGAGTAGACCTCTGAGTGGGCATGGCTAGGATTGCCACTGTGAGCCGTTAATGGTGGGTATTTCTCAAGCAAGCTGAATGGCTCAGATCCAATGTGCAGAAGGACTGGAGATGATCTTTGCAAATTATCCCTTCCTCTTACAGCAGCCCTGCATCTGCTCCAGAGGGTTGGGAGACTTCCCAGAACAGCATGGGAGGTGATACGAGAGGCTGCAAGTGAAAATAACCTTCCTTATTTCCATTGGCCACTGCTGAGTCAGAACACTAGAATATATTATATTTTGATGTTGAAGGAATTATGCATTTACCCCCTCCCCCACCGAACTGATTTCTAATTTGCTCTTCTGCACTTAAAGTCCATGTTTGATTTAAAAGCAACTACCATAAAACAATTCCACACTAAGATAAAAATTAGATTCCTGTTAAAAGCCTATTTCTATCAGCAAACTTCCTATATTAGATCAAAGCTGAAGCATAAATCTGCTTTATTCTCTTCTCTAGCAATTAAAGAGAAACTTGACCTGACATATTTGCAATAGCTTCAGCTCCTGTGGAACAGGTTCATACAAAATATTTGCAGAGCATTCCAGAACCGTATATTACCGAGTCATAATTAAACCATTATGTGCAGATGCATCATAATCCCATCCATCCAACTCAGTACCCCTCTCTGAAAAAGTACTGCAGAGGGACTAAGAAAACTGTCTTCCTAGCCAGTTTCTGAGGGTCTCTTCCTCTTGTCACTTCCATTGTTAGGCAGTGGAAGCACAAGGCAGTTTCTCCACCCCGGTCAGTTTTCGTTAAGCTGTGGGTGAACATATCAGATGACACAGCGATTCTTCAAACAGCTCTTGTTTATTCAGAGGCCAGAACAGAAGGGTTCAGTCAGCCTGCTTATATAGAGCTCCAGTACAACGTAACTGAAACAACTTTCTGTAACTATCCAATCACTGAACGTCACTTTTGATCCCTTATTTTCATATGTGGACCTGAGTAAAAACTATCTACAGTATCCCCCTGCTGGCCCAGGGTAAGAACTTCAGTACATAACAGTTTTCTACCCATTTAGGGGAGACCTGGAAGTAGTATGTGTTTTGGAGGAAGAACAACAACAACAGAATAACAGAAAAGGGCTAGAAATGGATATTATCATTGCAGCACTTCCCCCCACCCCACACAAACACCATGCAGGTGGCACCACTGCTGGGGCAGTGAAGGCAAGGAGGAACCTGGTTGGCCGCTACCTTTCTTACTCAGAAGAAAAATAATAGTACAGAAGAGTCTGCGGTTGTCATTCCTAGTGGTAACCCAGAGAGAAGGAGAGGAGCAAAAGGGGGGGGGGAGCAAGCAGGATAGGACACTGTACACCAGTATAAGAACTGAATGAGCATTTTTATTTATTGTATTTTTATGTTGTGAACTGTCCTGAGAGCTACGGATGAAGGATGGTCTACAAATTTAATAAATCATAATAAGCGGCTGCAGGAGAGAATACATTGCGTGACCAGACGGCGACAGCTCCAGCCCCCAGGGATCATAAGGAAGGGATAAAGACTCTGACAACATTATATGGAATTAAAATTAGGTCACAACTTTATTGAACTTCCAAATGTCAAAAAACCTTGGCTTAGACCTTGGGCATGTATCCCTCCCAGCCCTGCAGCCAGGGGGAACTGGGGCTCATCAGGGTAAATGGGATATGGGGGTGCTCTGCGAGACGTAAGTGTAGCAGGCAGCCAAGCCCATATCCCCACACACAGGGTAGTTCACTGACAATCTTTCAGTGTATGGCCAGTGACACCCATACATATAACTCCTTTAAGTGGGGGACCCTGGGATTGCTGCCACTAAGCCGACTGCCTGGATACTGTTGGCTCCACTCCCTTATATATATGGGACTGGCCCACCTCCCAGCAATGAAACTTGACTACTGAGGCTGGGCGTGAACCTCCAAAAATTAATACTGAGAGGCAGGCCAGTCCCTGTTTGCCAGTGAGTTCCCTGGGAACTGTAACACCACTCACAATCCTGCAAAGGGCACCCACAATGTAAAGTGTGAGTGCTTATTATACACAGACACAGATAGATTAGAGTTTGGAACTGAAAGGAGGTAATGGAACTCTTTGAGTAATTCCCCCGCCATGGGAAGCTGCGAGTCCCAGAGACCACCTGGGGTTCTGAGGACTCCTGAAGCCAGAGCTGACACTGACTTAGCTTTAGAGGGAAAATTGATTCTCCATCAATAACAGATTGGTTACAGAACAAAGCATGGAATATTATTTTCTCTGTGTTGAGATTAATTTATTTTGTATCAGTGAATGAGAGAAGGCAAGCTGATAGTGTTTGTTCTTTGTTCTTGATGCTTGACAAAATTCATGATAAGGTGCAAACATACTTTGTTATTGCTGTTTCTAGTATCTAGTCACATTTCTCTATTTTTCTTTGCTGTTTGCTGAGGGAAACATTAATAGCAGAAGAGAACAGAGCAATCCATACCTGTACCAAACTTAATATGGACATTGCAACTCTCTCATGTGCAATAAAGTAATTTGATTGGTACAGCAACGTTTATTTGTCCCTGAAAATGCCATAACATTTGTTTATTTTATTTTATTCCTTGTTATATTTATATACCACCATTCAGCAAAGATCTCAGGTCGGCCACTGCAGAAAAGGCCCATTCTAGTGTTGCCACCCTCCAGACTTCTCATGGAGGAGGCACAAAAAGAAGGGCCTCAGATGATGATCACAGGGTCTGGATCAGTTTATATGGGGAGAGGTGGTCCTTGAGATAGTTCAGTCCTGAGTTGTTTAAGGCTTTATAGGTAAAAACCAGCACTTTGAATTGGGACTAGAAGCTAATTGGCAGCCAGTGCAGTCAGGCCAGGATTGGTGTAACATGCTGAAACTACCTTGCCCCCATGAACAACCTGCTAGCCAAGTTCTGCACCAGCTGAAGTATCCAAACCATCTTCAGAGGCAGCCTTATGTATAACACAGTGCAGTAACCCAGCCTAGAGGTTACCAGAGCATATACAACAGAAGCTAGGCTATCCCTGTCCAGACAGGGGCACGGCTGGGCCACCAACCAAAACTGATGGAAGGCATTCCATGCCACTGAGCATCAAGCAACAGCAAAGGATTCAGGAATACTCCCAGCCTGAATCTGTGGGTTTTACACAGCAGTGTAAACTAGCATGGTGATAGTGTTAGTGGATCTGTACATATGTATCTTTACTTCAAAGACCAGGAGAACTGTATACAGTGGATAGCAGTGTTCAGCTTTATCTTGTGTCTGGAGACCTCAGCCTGATGTTCCTAAGGCAACAAGGCAAGGCTAATGGCTGCAGGACCATGGATTAAAATGAGCAACTTGCTAGAAACTGAACTGAGGCCTAAGAAACTTTCACTCTTGTTCAAAGGTTGGTATTTTGCAACCTCCCAAATAACGTGTCATAAAATTACCCTAGCATAAATTATATAGATATCTATCTTGATGTAATTGGCCCAAATAGACTAGACAAAAGAAACCCATCATTTCCACCTAAGTGCCATTTAAATTTTACATAAACAGTTAGGGTAAATTTTTTGGTGCGCACTCTTGTCACCTCAGGCACTGTGATGTGTTTTTTACTTGTAAGAAAATAAATGTGAGCCTGATTAAAATGCAGTAGAAAAATAAATGAAAACAATGTCATTTTCCTTGGTGAATACTGATTTACAAAACTGCCTAGCTGCAAGGCATGAAGGATGCATATTAGCACTTTTAAATATGAGCTGGTGATACCTATTCACATCTAATTTCTCCAGTGTAGGAGAGTTTATGTGTGCACTCCTTCTGGGATTGATTTGGGTGGCATATATTAACAAATGAATCTTCTTAAACCGCAATTTAAACTAAAACATTGTCCAGTAGCACCTTAGAGACCAACTAAGTTTGTTATTGGTATGAGCTTTCATGTGCATGCACACTTCTTCAGATACTCTGAAGCAGAAGTCACCAGACCCTTATCTATAGTGGGAGGGTGGGATGGGGTATTTCTCAGACAGGTAGTAGGAGATGGGTGATTGACTCAATGGGTATATGGTAAACCTGTTGACGACTGTTAACGACTGCAATTAGTCCTACAGGGAAAAGCAAGGGATAGTATGCAAATGACCAAAAATAGCATTAGCATGTGTAATGAGACAAGAATCCAATATCTCTCTTCAGACCAGGTCTCTCCATAGTTTTCAGTTTAGTAATAAGTTGCAATTCAGCAACTTCTCTTTCAAGTCTATTTCTGAAATTCTTTTGTAATAAGACAGCTGCTTTGAGATCTTGTATTGAATGTCCTGGGAGACTTAAGTGTTCTCCTACTGGTTTCTCTGTCTTGTGATTCCTGATGTCAGATTTATGTCCATTTATCCTTTGGCGCTGTGGGCTAAACCACAGAGCCTAGGACTTGCTGATCAGAAGGTCACTCCAGCAGGAAGGTAAACGGCGTTTCCGTGTGCTGCTCTGGTTTGCCAGAATCAGCTTAGTCATGCTGGCCACATGACCCGGAAGCTGTACGCCGGCTCCCTTGGCCAATAAAGCAAAATGAGCGCCGCAACCCCAGAGTGGGCCACGACTGGACCTAATGGTCAGGGGTCCCTTTACTATACTTTCGCATAGGGTTTAAAGCAATTTAAACTATCAGCCCAGATAACTTCTCTTTCTGAACTTCTTACGGGAAGTGACCTACAAAAGGCTGAGCTAAAGGCTGCAAAGTGTTCTCATGGTGGACCTGTTGGTGGCCCAAGGTGGACTCTCTATGCCAGGGATGAGGAACCTGTGGTGCTTCAGCCGCTGTTGGACTCCAACTCCCACCAGTCCCACCCAGCATGACCACCCAGCATGACCAGCATGGTGAAGTCAGGAAGCATGAAAATTGCAGTCCAACAACATCTGGAGGGCCACAAATTCCCCATGCTTATTCTGTGGAATTTAAATTTAAATACAGTATTGGTGAATTGATTCCAAGCATAGCCCAGTTGCACTGCATTTGTGACAGGAATAATAAATGGCCCACCCCCAGCCCTCCTTTCCTTCCAGGATTTTTTCATGAGGAAGATAAGCTTTCCAGAAAGATTTTTCTTTGTCATTTCTTCCCTGCTCAATGAATTGTAACCGTATGCATAATTTTATATTTAATAACTCATGGAGCCATGTGTGGGAAATGGCTTTCTGACAAGCAAAACCGCCAAACCTTTTGCAAACAAAAACCTCCTTTTAATCAAGATATATGTTTGCAACATATTCATTGTACTCCTTTGATAGTGATTTTTGTGAGGGGTGGGGGGACAGATCCACTACTTGTGGCTACACATATGCTGATCTTATTAGGCTGTGCCTGCATTGCAAATCTTTCAACTGAGGGTCAGTTTGACAGCTGTGATGACCTGTTTCTTTTCTCTCCCTCCCCCAAAATTATCAGCACCATCAAAGCTACAACCACCCATCATCTATGCAGAAAAATGCACATGAGACTACCCAATAAATAGCATGCATTTATCCCACATCTACATGCATCAGGATATATTGTGCGTATATAAAAACAATGTTTTGGTACTTTATAAATTCCCCCATCCCAAGTTTATATCCAGTGCTAGTCCTACTCGGAGTAAATCCATTGAAGTTAATGAATCTAAGTCAATCATCGTCATTAACTTCAGTGGGTCTACTTTGAGAAGGGCTATAATAATAATAAATTTTAAAGGCTAGCTTTAACTACACATACACACCCTTTTTAATTTAGCGATCTCTTCGAAAGCAACTCTTTTTCTGCCCTTCCCCAGCTCTGCCATTCTTAATTTAGAACTATTTTCTACCCATAATGTTTTCAGCTGTCTTTTAAATGAATTTCCTGCTTTTGGAAAAAATAGATAAATGACACAGCTAGCTGGATTTTCTACACCTTGCAAATAGGTTCACGGGTTCTTGATGAACACCTGTCTACTGAGTTTTCCCATTAGAATTTGCTGAGGGAACGTGGATTTTTTTTGTATGCAGGGAACATGTGTTTCTGTAAGATGGCAGCAGCAGATACCATCCTAATTGAATCTGGAAGTAGCCCAGGTAATTGTTTACATTAGTGCATTTTCAGTTTCCAGAAAACCACCGTTAATGCAGAATTTAATCTAACCTGAAGCAGAGTTCAGAAGTATTTTGTTCTTAAAAGTAGCAAAATGAGCCTTTCACCTATAAAATTGTAAATATCCATTGCCATAGGAACAATGCATTACTTGCTAGCGGGCAAATGAATAAGAGCTTAATTAACTTAAAGGTAAAGGTAAAGGTACCCCTGCCCGTACGGGCCAGTCTTGACAGACTCTGGGGTTGTGCGCCCATCTCACTTAAGAGGCCAGGGGCCAGCGCTGTCCGGAGACACTTCCAGGTCACGTGGCCAGCGTGACATCGCTGCTCTGGCGAGCCAGAGCCGCACACGGAAACGCCGTTTACCTTCCCGCTGGTAAGCGGTCCCTATTTATCTACTTGCACCCGGAGGTGCTTTCGAACTGCTAGGTTGGCAGGCGCTGGGACCGAGCAGCGGGAGCGCACCCTGCCGCAGGGATTCGAACCACCGACCTTTCGATCGGCAAGCCCTAGGCGCTGAGGCTTTAACCCACAGCGCCACCTGCGTCCCTTAATTAACTTAGGACAGTATAATAAAAGAGAAACTCTTTCTGGCCTCTGCCACTTGCCAGAGCACTAAAATTCCCTGGGAGGCGGCACCACCTGTCTCTCAGGTGGAAACATGATGGCTAAGAGTATGCTAGAATGACCCCATCCATCATCCAATGAAAGAGTAGCTGCCTCAGTGCTTGCTTTTCTCCTGATTCCGTTGACCTTTTGCATTATGTCATGTAACTCTGTTGGCAGGGACTTTTATGTATGGTGCAGCCAGCACAAATGTGGTATAGAATATTCAGAGAAAGTTCTGCAAAGCGGCCTTCTTTCATTCATTCATTCATTCATTCATTCATTTTATTTGTCTGCCTCTTTTCCACACACACAAATCATGCACAAAGAAATTTACAACTTAGGAAACAGGAATGCATTTCAAATGCTACAAAAACAATTTCATAATAACATAAGAAAACAATAGCAAATATAATAGCATACAAAAAACCCCACACATTTCAATACTATAAATGCAACAAGATTGCTTAAACAACAATCCCACCCCCGCCCCCAAAAATCTGAGAAATTTCAGCTCAGCTTTACATAATTATGCTGGAATTATATAAGGTTTAGAAGTAATAATTGTTATATGTGCACATATTCTAGCTTTTCAATATCCTTCTTAAAATGTGGTGCCCAGAACTGTTGTATATGTCAGATAGATGGAAAGGTCAGGGTTTGTTTGTTTGCTAGCTTCCTGAGAGAGCAAAAATGGATTGTACCGGTACAAACAATTTGCAGGCTGTACTACATGGCTGCTATCCTGCATTTGACCTTTAGGCTTATAAGTTCTACAGACCTAACTTTATATTTATATCTGTCACTTAATACAATCCATCCAAAAGTACTGTCCTATTGATTTGAGTGGAAATCAAATCAAATTCTTGGCAGTGGCGCCCTGCCTGTGGAACGCCCTCCCATCAGATGTCAGGGAGATAAAGAACTACACAACTTTTAGAAGGCATCTGAATGCAGCCTTGTATTAGAAGTTTTTAATGTTTTATTCTGTTTTTATGTGTTGGAAGCCGCCCAGAGTGGCTGGGGCAACCCAGTCAAATGGGCAGGGTGTAAATAATAAAATGACTATTATTATTATTATTATTATTATTATTATTATTATTATTATTATTAGCAGTGAACACATGCTTACCTTCCTTCCACTGAAATCAAGGTAACTTAATATTGCTTCTTTTTTGGCAATATTGTGCCCAATGTGCATAAATGAAACATCATATTCATACAAATATAAAATACCCCCATGAAAGCAAATTTAAAATCCCAGGATGCAAATGCCACATCCCAATGAGACGTAATTGCCTGTGACATTCAACGGACTGTTGAAAAGGTCATGGTTTTCAAAGTTTTTAGCTTTACAAAAATCTATATACATTTTCTCCAGTGAAATTTCCAAAATGAGGAAATTGCCTACTAGTCATTGAAACCTAATTATCTGAAGTCACTTTGCTACACAAATGGCATGATAAATGCCACCTTGCAAACCAAAGGCACTGAGATTAGTTTTACATGTCTAAAATGGACTCTGTGAAAACCCTGTCTTGTATTAAATTAATACCAAACTGCCCAACTGATGGCAAACCTTTTCTTTCAGTTAACTAGCCAGTATGAGTTGAGTTTCCAGGGGGTGGAGGGAGGAGAACCAAGCTCTCCGCAGAAATATGTCAAGACATGTTTTCCACAGATACACATTAATATTCATAGATAGACAGACAGACAATTGGGTAGGGTGAGGGAGATTTGTGTGTGAAGTAGCAGATCTATCATTTCCAAAGCCCCACTACTCACTAGGGTGAGAGGTGTTTGGGGCAAGAACCAAACTACACTGATTTTAATCATTGATTCCCAAACTGCACCACTTTTTTGTTTCTTAGAATTGCTGACCAATGCTGGGTACAAAGCTGCTGGTTCTCTATAAGTAAGATATCATAAAATGCAGAGTTTTCAGCTGTATCATGTTTCTCCCCCCCCCAAAAAAAAATTTTTTTGTTCATTTTCTATTTATTTCAACCTTCTCTTTTGCTCTAGAGCACCCCCACACCATGCATTTGAAGCACATAGCTCTTCCCCAAAGAATCTTGAGAACTGTAGTTTAGCCCTCACAAAACTACAATTCCCATGACCCTCAACAAATCGCAATTCCAAACCAATGGGGGAGGGGCATGTGGTTTGGTTGTGAACTAAGCTTTGTCTCATTTGAAAGAACTGAAAAAGCAAAGGACCATATGTAACCAAATATCTTCACACCACATATTTTGTCTATCCGAAAGAAATTCAGGTATTCTACTACACACACACCCTTTCCCACATATGAAAATTTATTGGTTAACAAATTAAGTTTGATTTATCGTTAAAGCAAACAGGCACAATGGTGGGATATATCAGAGGATAAACAACCTTATACCTTTCTCCAGTTCATGCTAACAGATTTGATCATTAGATTCTTCTTAATAGGACTGGGTCCATATTTCCCTTGTGGTCTAAACCACTGAGCCTAGGGCTTGCCGATCAGAAGGTCGGCGGTTTGAATCCCCGCGACGGGGTGAGCTCCCGTTTCTCGGTCCCTGCTCCTGCCAACCTAGCAGTTCGCAAGCACGTCTAAGTGCAAGTAGATAAATAGGTACTGCTCCAGCGGGAAGGTAAACGGCGTTTCTGTGCGCTGCTCTGGTTCGCCAGAAGCGGCTTAGTCATGTTGGCCATATGACCTGGAAGCTGTACGCCGGCTCCCTCGGCAAATAAAGCGAGATGAGCACCACAACCCCAGAGTCGGTCACGACTAGACCTAATGGTCAGGGGTCCCTTTACCTTTACCTAGGGCCTTTAACAGGATTCCTATATCCTTCCATTCTAATATATACTAACCTACACTGTAGGAAGCCAGTGAGCTTCAAAACAGAATGCTGAAATTTCGGGGGCGGGGGGTTCATTCCTCTTCTTGCCATTCTGTGATAAAAAAATATCAAAAATCACTCTTGAATGCCTTCCAGCATGTATGCATTTATAAAAGTTTATTTTCTCAAGCAGCTAATGTTTCCCTTGGTATTGAAAGAGTGGAAATAAGAAAGGGCGAGAACTATCTTGGTATTTTTCTTTTAGCTGGAATTTGCATAGGAACACTCACTGCAGTCTAGCTAAGGGCTATTTTCATGAGAGAGTAGGGTTATAAATATGGGAAGCTGCCCCTCAAACCACTGGTCAAATTAGCTTTCCAAAATGAGTAAGAAACCAGATGCTCAAATGGTGGGCGTGGTGAGATTCTCCATCAAATCTAGCAGCTGCATATGCATGTGTCGATCACCAATATGTATGTGTTGATCACCAATCAACTATTTAAGAGGCATATCTGCATTTACTATCTTCCCCCTGCTGATCTACAGGTGGCTAGCTTTTTAAAACAGTTATGTGCCTGTTTAGGATTAGAGCCACACACACACACACACACACCCTTTCTCAGTCAGCCTAGGCCCAGTATATTGAAGAAATGCTTTCTTTCACTTCTTCAAACATTGTTATTAGTGTGTTCTAGATTGCTTTCTAGATTATTTTGTTTTGGGAAGTGGGATCAGCAAATATCTCAAAGGTGGTTTTTTTTACAGATTCATCAATACCATCGTTACTGAGCAGAACAGACAGCAACTTCCTCCATTTACTTTGAGATACCGAGTGAAAACCATGTGCTTCTCTCAGACTTTGTTTTAAAGGGGTACCATTTTGAACACCTAATATGTTTAAATCTTACTTTTTGGTTGAAGTTTGTTTTGTTATCAGGTCTCCATATTGGAGTTTCAAAGTATGCTGAGGGCCGTACACCAAAACATTTAAGTAAAAAAGCAGTTTGTATATTTTCCAGGGCAGCTGCAGCAAAGACAATGGGGGGTATTTGCATTTTTTAAATGAATTGGAATAGAAATTTTACTAAACTTTGAATTTGAATCAGTAAAGATAAATGAGTGACAAAGAGCGATCCAGCAGAACATGATATTTTAAACTGGTGATTTCCAAAAATTGTTTTTTCTAAAATATGAAATGTTTCATTAGTTAATGTTCCAGTGAGCCTGGCTTTCTGCAGGTGATAGAAAATCAGATAATATTACTTGCTGGCAAAGAGCCTAAACCATATCTTAGAGAAGAAGTATCATGAATCTGACACACTTTTGGCAGCCCGAAACTTTCAAAAATCTCAGCCAGACAAAAACACTCATGATGAAGAACAGAATCAGTCTGTTCCCCCAGGCCTTATAAAGAGATGCCTTTTGGATTTGAGGTTCCACACCTGTTTTAGCATAACATGTTTTTTGAACTGACAAAAAGCCATCATCAAAATAAGCCCTGTTATCTGCTTGTTCAGTGCAACCTACAGTATGATTCTGGAGTTGTGGTCTCATCCTGATCACAGGCACGGCTAGAAGGAATTATGCCTTAGGCAGGTAAGATGCCTCACGCTGCATGTCATTTTCCTACTGCTCAAATGCCAATTCTTCACATTATGGTTTTAGCATTTGCTTTGTCTTGTAATAAGCTGTTTCAGATGTGGAGAAAAGCTAATAAACTGCCCCCAACTCTGTTGAGATTGAATTACAGTGGAACCTAGGTTTTCAAACTTAATACATTGTAGAAAACCTTTTGGCTTCCAAAAAAGTTTGAAAACCGAGGATCAATGGGCTGGCTGCAAAGTTAGTAAGGAAAAAAATGAAAAATACGGCTTGGAAGCTGTTCGGCTTCTGAAAATTGTTCAAAAACTGGAGCAGTTACTTCTGGGTTTTCAGTGTTTGGGAGCTTAAACATTCCAAAATTGAGGCATTCAGGAACTGAGGTTTGACTGTACCGTTTCAGCAACATGCACTGTAGGTTGTAGGATACTAAACTAGAAAGGTCAGGAAGCCATGGGTTGTAGCCAAAGGTAGGGCTGCAATGGTTTGTTGATGTTTCACTCTTTTTAATTAAAGAAGACAGCAGGCAAGTAGAACAGAGGGAGACCTAAATGAGATGGGAGCCATAGCATATCTGAGTAAGGACCAGGCACGCTAGTTACTACAGGCAAAATCACAGGTGGAAGCCTAAAGATTCAGGATTGTGGCCATTATGACCAGTTTGACCATCTACAAACCATATCACAGGTCAAGCAAGTGATTAATTTTCTGATCAATAATACATTCATATGTTAAAAGCTGTTGATTTGGGAACTATGCCAATGCCCTTTACCTGGGCTGATATGCTGTTATTATTATTCCATTATACTGAAACAGGAGAAAGCTCAATGCTGTATAAAAATATAATACAGATTGTTTTGATTCAACACTATTGTGTAAGCTTCCGTGCTGACTGATAAGGAATCCCATTTCCTGGCAACTAATTTAACAATACTGATATTTTATCCAAGAGAGAAAATTACACTTCTCAATTTTCACCGTGACCCAATTTGTGTAAGGCGCAATATTGTACATTGGTCAAGATCTCAAAGCAGTTTTGTACCACTGTGCTGTAGCTCAGACTTCCAGATAGCTCTCTGAAGAAATGTATAATATCCTCCTCCCATCCAAAATCTATGCTTGTACAATAGCTGATATTTGTTGTTTTCTTTTTGCCCAATATTAGAATTCATGCTATTTTGCATTTTCCAGTCATGCTGGAGATATTATGTTTTGCTGCTTTAACACTTCGTTTGAATGATGTGTGCTGCTGAATAATGCCATGTAATTTAGTTACATTAATTCCATGCGCCCTGAGAGCACATCACTCATTTATGTTGAAACACAGGACTTGAGTGCTCAATAGCTGCCTTAGGAATATACTTCGTTTAATTACCTGCACACTTCAGGTATCGGGAGAAAATCACATAAATATAATCTTTAATTCTAACTAACCCTTCAGTGTAATTTGGTTTATTCCCAGCATCTCCAGAGAGCTGAGGGAAATGGGATAGCCAATTGGCAGCTTTATGTCTCCAATGGGATCGTGTTCATATGGTGGTCACCTCTAGCTTATCTGTTTGTGAATCAATTCATTGCCTAGACAACTACGTCACTCAGTTCTCTTGGGTTTCATTGCTACAGAATCACACCCATCTTTAGCATGCCAGCTAATGGTTAGAAATGGACACTGAGTAAACCTTCATTGATTGCTAAATAGAATCAATGTATTAGTTGCTTGAATGCATTTGTCAGTGTTTGGGAAACAAATAGTAGATGAAGCAGGACACAATTCCCTTCAAAGAAGAATTTGCTAGAGAATTAGGTGAAATGGATCCCTTACAGATTAGACAGTGATCGTCCTCAGATGATACTGGAGCACAACTCCCTTCATCTAGTTGGGCCCAATGGGAATTGGAGTCCATCAACGTCTAGAGGGCCACAGGTCCCCCAGCTCTGATCTAGAACCGCAGTGGCCTATCAAATGCCTCCAGGAAGTTCTCCATCAGTTCACCTCCCCTGTACCTTTTCTCTGTCGTCTGGTAGCTGAATAACAAGTGTCTGTGATTATTATAAAGATACTAGGTAGCCCATCTAAGAGAAGGAAAACTCTGGTCCTCAACCTCCACTGTGTTGCAAGATATCTTCGGGCGAAGAAGGCTAAGGAGTAAACCCTACACAAATCTAGAGTGGAGTCCCTAAGACGGTTGGATGGTGCTTTGTATGTCTCCTTCCAGCAACTCCTGCAACCAAGCTGGTGCCAAATGTATTGTTCTGCTTGTCTTTGGACCACATCAGCAATACCAAGAGGGGGGTCATGTCATCTGGGCAGCCCAGGATCTCCATACACATTGCCTAGACTTGTATCCTGGAAAGGTCACTTCAGTGCTGCTAATGCAGTGGTTTGACTTCACCCCCCCAGAGACATACTCTCTTGTCTCTTGAGACAAACAGATGCCAACAACTGACTAAGAGGGGCAAATTACCAATAAGAACAATCAGAGAATACAGAACAAAGACAGATAAAGAAACAATACCAAGATTCTGGGCACCCCATCAAGCTAATGGGCATGGATACATAGGAATTCTCTAATATAGGTAAATATTCATGGACTTGCAATTGGGCAGACCAGTCGCAAAGGTGTGCTTTGCCATTGGGCCACAAGATGCTTCCATTATTTGTAGGGTCAGTGGGAGTATTCTCCTTGATCCTTCTGTTTTCATCCTTGGCCTATTTTTGACAACGTTCTCCTGGCCTACTCCAGGAGTCTCACATCTTCTCTAATCCAGCAAGTCTGAGAATAGAAAAGAAACTACAGGAACTTCATAGAATCATAGAATGATAGAGTTGGAAGGGACTCCAAGTCACCTAGTCTCTGCAAAGCAGGAATCTTGGCTAAAGCCAACGTGGCAGATGGCCATCCAACCTCTGCTTAAAAACCTCCAAGGAATGAGAGCCAACCACCTCCCAAGGGAGTCCATTCCACTGTCAAACAGCTCTTACTGTCAGAATGTTCTTCCTAATGTTGAGTTGGAATCTCCTTTCTTGTAACTTAAAGCCACTGGTTCGAGTTCTACCCTCCAGAGCAGGAGAAAACAAGCTTGTTCCATCCCCCATGTGACAGCTCTTGAGATACTTTGAAGATGGCTATCACATCTACTCTCAGTCTCCTGTTTTCCAGGCTAAACATACCCAGTTCCTTCAACCTTTCCTGAACAGGCTTGGTTCCCATACCCTTGATGAGCTTGGTTGCCTTCCTCTGGACACATTCCAGCTTGTCAATATGTTTCCTAAATTGTGGTGCCCAGAAGTGAGTGGAAGCTTCTCTCCTTCCACCCACTTCTCCCACCAGTACTATGAAGTTTCATTGTGTCATTGAAAATTCTAAATAGCCATGCTTGTCCTCATTATATTTTAATTGTATTTTTTTAAAAAAGCAATAGCAGTGCAATACATTTTATTGAAGCCAATTAAAACAGGGACGGAGGGCTCTGAGTCCAGTAACCTCCCTGAACCAAAACAATGGCAAAATAATGAGCAAGCTTTCAAGTTCTCCAGAACTAAGTTTCAATGTTGTTGTTTTTTTTTAAAAAAAAACAGGTATGGAAAGAAAAAAATGCTTCATGCCTGTAGCATGTAGGAGCTTTAAGATGGGGCACAGGAGGAGGGTATTAATATAGACTTCCTTGCCAGCTCCTGCAAATGAAAACCAATTTTCACTAAGGGTTAGTGAGAGACAGGGGGGGAATGGCAGTTCTCTCTTTGCAAATATAATGCTGTCAGCATTTCTGATCTTGTCTCTAGCACTAATTGGAAGTAACAGCTCCACAAAGCAGAGGTGGATAAAAATGTTGCCCTTATAAAAGAAAAGTAGGATATAAATGAATATGGCTACTATATTTTCTTTCTTTCCCATTTCTCTCTTGCAACTAACTACAGTACTATAGAGCTACTCCTTGAAAAACTGTGAACAGTTCTCAACCTTTAGAGGTGCATTTGAGTAATTTTGGATGCTGGTCTTATGCTCAAAGTGGTTATATAGTGATATGTTTTATTTCACTTCCATCAAGCCCTGTTAAGTCAGCCCTGTAGCATTTGGGAGCACTTTGGCTCAGTCTAACAAGCGGGGGCCTGGACTTTGCCCTCAACGTCCTACCCTGAGTGCACCACTCATTCCAAATTCTTTAATCCACTTTGAAGTCCTTTCTTAGAACTGTGTCACCTTGAGCCCCACATAACAACTTGTGTGATTCCTAGATTGTTGTTGGCATACCGTACTTCTTAGGGACTTCCCTTCAGATTTGTTGGGCCTGCTCCCATTCTCCAATAGTTGATTGGTGAGATTTTTAAACAGTAGTCAAACGTGTAGCTGCAAGTATTATGTGCATTCCTTGTTGGGTATTTAAGAAAGTGGTTGGTTGGTTGGTTGGTAGCATTTATAGTCCACCTTTTCTCCAAGGAAGTCAAGATGGTGTGTATGATTCTCTCCCTCCTCATTTAATCCTCACAACAGCCTTGTAAAATAGATTGGGCCAAGATGCAGTGACTGGCCCTGTTGGTAATTTCATTCTCTCATTGCTGTTGGGTCTCATGATCCACTGTCTACATTCCATAGTGATAGGAATGTGGGAATGGAACTCAGACACTGTACTTCTGTTCTGTGTGCTTTTGTACTTTTGTTGTTGTTGTTGTTGTTGTTGCCTACTTTCGGACAGAGTGGACATGTGTGAAGCTGCTGCTCACACTAGCTATGTTTGTTGTTTTGATTTGCTGTAAATAAAGAAGCTTTTGCTATGCCAAATGCCTCCACAGCCTCGCTTCTTGCTGGTTCTCTGCATTAGCGTGCCCACAGCTCCACTGGATGTGGGTCGCTGGACACCTGCGTACGCAAAAGGGACTTACGCACAGGCCCAAGGTCACCCAGTGAATATATTATTGCTCTAGCATAAGATGTAAGAAGCAGGTTTCTTTTGTATACTGACAGATACTCAGAAGACTTTACTGATAATTTCTTAATAATAGTTCATCCACAGATAAAGAAAGCTGTTAAATATATTATGTAAACACCCATATCATATAACCACAGCAAATATTCTCCTAATATTACGTTCATGCCATCATTTTTCACCACACTGATAAAAGGCCTATCTCAAATTTTCCACTCCTATTAGCTCTTAATTCACTTTTGTTATTTCCCATGTCCCTGTCAGAAGCAGAAAACATTTTCAAAAGTCATTTATGGCTCAATTAGGCAAATACTTCCCTTAGTAACAGGCCTGCAGGCCAATCTAATGGGTAACAGTTATCTAGTCTGTTATATTGGCAAGAACAGGGGGCTGCGTTCAATGCCCTTGGCATTCACTGTGAACACTCAGGAAACATTTACTATCTGTTTCCATAATATATCCCAGCATTTAACTGCCTCTGCTCAAATTACTGACCTAAAAGAACCTTCCTTACATAAAGAATTTATCAGTGTAAGGGGGCTTTCCACCATTTCCTGCTATGATACTGATAGAATTTTCTCATTAAAAAAGGAAACATGTCATAAAGGCTAGATAATTAATATGAGTTTTCATGGCTGTTTCCTCAACGTGGCACTTGGCTGTGTTCCAACCAAATTGCCAAATTTCATCTATCAGACTACATAATACAGCAGCAGTGAGACTTCCTGAATACCCAGCTGGAGGTATCAGTGAATGGTGTATCACCATAAGCTAATTACAAATATGAAGAGCAAACATGGTCTACGGGGCTGTTCCCCTGCCCCCATTTTTTAATTAGCTTATAAAAATGCGGAAATCCTGTACTGCATATCTGGTTACGATTACGTTTTGCCCCACTCCTGGACTGGCACCTCTATTGCTAAACAAGATGTGTGGATACTGGGGAAAATTTCAAAAAAGAACACTGTTGTATTAATTGTGCCTGACTTGAGTCCTACTGTGAAGATTGCAAAGACTATGTCCACAATTGCTTTTGCCAGACCAGTGGGGGAAAGGGAACGATTCCATAAGAGGACCACACATGAGGTGCATGTGGTTAGCAATCCACTTAAATTATGTGGATGGAGTCCAGAGAGAAAAGTGTTGATGGCACTTGACTAAGAAAACTGAAGAAAGGCAGTGTATAGCTGAGGAGAAAAGAGCAGAGAAGTTTTGTCGTATTTATTTGTTCGAAGCAGGAAGAATCAACGAAACATATGGAGTAGAAACTCCCTCAGAACAAGCCAGCCCATCAGAACCTGAGGTACGTCAGCAATCTAGGCAGCACCTCCAAGCACACTCCTTGGTTGGCAGACTGTCAACAGAATTAACTCTCGGCTTACTAACTGAATGATCCCTGCTGCTGCACTTCCAACACATCCAATGTATACTCACATCCCTCAATGGATGTATCTTAAGAAGACTCTCCCACACTCCTTTGCCTAGCTCTGCTTGGCTCTCTTCTTCACTCTGGGACCTCCCAACTGCTTGGCTCTCTTTTTCACTCTGGGACCTCCCAACTCCCTTTGCTAACTTCCACACATGAGCACTGGGTGGGTCAGCCACATCTGCCTGAACTGCACACTGGTGGCTTAGATTTCATCTGCCAGCTATGGTGTTTGTGTAGGTCGGCAAGTCACTACACTTTCACTTTCACCCCATGCAGCTGACCTTTACTGGAGTATTGAGTGCCCACTACATGTGTTCCTGTACTGAGCTATTTATAGTTGTGGGAATATACTAATAGCAAAAAACCCCACAAAAAACCCTCCACCATTTCTCCCTATTTCTCTCTGTGTGTGCATGGTAATCTGATGGGGGGAATAGGACAGGGCTCAGCAACCTAAGACCCATGGGCCACAGGGGTCATTCCACCGGCCCATGAGCCACCCCCAAACCGAGCCGCCCACTTGGCAAGTCCCTGTGCGCTGTGCTAAACCAGCGCAGTGCGGCACGGGGACTCGCTTCCGCGGTGCTGGAAATCGCGTCTGCACATGCACAGATGCCAAAAACTGCGGGCGGGCGCACTCATGCACGCATATGATCTGGCCCACAGACAGATCTCCACTGGAGTGAACTGGCCCAGGTGAAGTAAACCTTGCTGACCCCTGTTTTAGGATAACATGGGCATGAGGTGCCAGAGTCAAATAAGTACTCCTTTTATGGCATGAACAAATGTGATGTATGAGGTGAAAACACAAAACATCAGACATTCTCATCGTGGAAACTGGTACAACAAATGCAGACATTGTAAAAGGAGCCCAACTGTAGCAAATGAAAGATAACAAGCCATATATTGCACTATCACAGGGTTTTTTTATTAACATTTCTATTAATATACAAGCATAGGAACATAGGAACAATCTCATTTACATTGGTTTGGTTCCCGCAAGCTTTCCCCACTTTTATTTTTAGAAAGCAAAATAATGCTTTCTCAGAAAAGAATGAAGTATTCTTAGGTTGTTCGTAACACTCTAAATAGTCCAGCAATCAAGATTCATGAAGCAAGGCAGAGCCCTCAAACCACAGGAAAATGCAAGTTATTATGCCTCTTTCTCTCCCTCCTGTTCCATGTCTGCACATGAGAAATAGCTGGACATTTAATGAGGTGAAAAGGCAAGCGGGTTCAATTAAAGAAAGACCCTAAGAGGATGCATGTGACAGAACATTTCATTCTTCTTAACTGTGTGCTCATTTGCACATTAGAGTAGCTTTTTTCTGACAATGTATTAAAAGCTAAAACCAAACATGCTCTGAATGCATAACGTCCACTGCTTCTTTCCAGTTCTCTCATGTCCAGTCTCAATGTTATGATGCAGCCACATGTATTTTATTCATGTATATCTTTGCTCACATATAAAGCGGAGATTTTATTTTAATTTCTTTTAGCATAAAATGAAGCACAGGGAAGTCAGGAGAGCAAAGCCCTGCATCCTTTTACTCTGTTTTGTCTCGAGCATTTTTTCCTTCCCAACCCAGCTCTCTTTTGTTGTTGGAAGTGGACTGGAAGCAAAGGAAACTCAGAAGTTCCCTTTCCCCACATGCTCCATCCCATACATTTATTTTAAAAAAAGAATCCATCTACCCTGGCATAAATGTGAATGGAGCAGACGCTTGAATGAAATATGCATGACCCTTCCCCATCAAATCTAGCTTGGCCTTTAGCAAGCAGAGTTAGTGGTTCATTGACACAGTGCTCATAGCTTTTGTGGAAGGTTGACTTGTTTCAGGCTGCATCTTAGTCCCACATATCTGGAACTAAGCACCACAGAATGCAACAAGACTTCATCTTGACTGGCCATGTATAGGGTTTTGCCATGAAATACTTCTGTCCTGCCCCTGAAGTCCTAGGTTCTTACTCCAATGTAAAAACAAGGCATGGTTTTCTCTAGAGTTCCCCCAGTCTTATGGGAAAACTACACGTTACATTAGTAGTTTGCTTAAATAGTATGTTAGAGACTAGGCATGTCTTTTGCTTCTCAAGATCAAATGAAGTTTTTTGGGGGGCAGAGACCAAATCAGGACCATAATGCAAGGACTTTGATCCATTCCGCAGCACCCTTATCCTGTTAGAAATGATCCCATAGGAGTTTGGCCACTTATTTAGATCTTTATTTGAAGTCAGGCTTGGTGCTGGGGGTGTAAGGCACTGGTCCACAGCCCTGATGGTCATGATCCACCTCCAGGACCACTGCTGCTGCACTGGCAGACCCCAGCAGCTGAAAATGAATCAATTTAAAAGGCAGTGGGGTGGTGCTTCTGCCTGATTGGCTGTAGTTAGGATGATGGCATCTTCATCCTTTTCCAGGGTAGACAGGTAGTGGCTATTCTCTCTTTGCTGAGGCAATGAGGAGGGTGCTTCAGAGTTCAGCTGAGAAAGTCCACTCTCCCTCACCTCATGGCAGATTACTTTTCTCTCTTCCTTCCCAAGACCCAAACTCACATAGGAATTGTGTACACACTTGTCTTCTACCTCCTTCTCGCACTCCTAATATATCTTAAGGGAAGAGGCTTTATTTTGTTTTGGTGCATGTAGAATACTTTTTTTTTTTTAAGTATATTTTGTTTTCCCATATACTAGTTGTGTGTGTCCCCCTAAAGTAAAGATATACATTTCACCTTTGATTGAAGACTAGTTTTTACACATACTCATGCACTCCTTTCTTCTCTAAGAAAGCAAGGAACCATCATTTAGAGAGTTCAAGGACACATTCTGGTCAGGCAAAAACCACTTATTACGTTTTTATATTCTGCTGGAAGCCACCTAGAGTGGCTGGGAAAACCTAGCCAGATGGGCGGGGTATAAATAATAAAATTATTTATTATTATTATTATTATTATTATTATTATTATTACTACTACTACTACTCAAGGAGGATGTAAAGCAGAACCTGTAAGAAGAATACCAAGAGCTACATAGAGAGGTGTGGAGAGATGCATTCCCCCCCCACCTGAGGTTCCTCTCCCCTGAGCTGCAGCATTCAGAGTCCCATATGCTCTTTTTGAATAACAGATTTCTGTGCTTAGTGATGCAAATGGGATTAATCTGCCTCTGTAAATAAGGTTCTTTATGTTGAACTGTTGAGTGACGGCCAATATCTGTTTTCATTTGTACCAGCTTATCATATCATTGATGTAGGACCGTTGGCTTCAGTTCTCTGCAATTGCTATTCATGCATTTTTGTGTAAGTGTTTAAAGACATTTTAGAGCAGTAAAACGACACAATGAGGTTTCTCTTCACTGAAGGATCCGTGAGGCCACACTCAAGTCAATGGAAAGTTGCCTGGCAGCAGAGCTTGGTGCATTGCTTCCCATCAGATAAGGAAATTAAAAACTCAGACGGTTTATGGTATTATAAATATAATGATGTGATGCAAACACAGTATAAAGCAACTTTTGTGTTACATTATCTGTGGAAATACAGATTATTCAAATGTTACATTCATATTTGAAAACCTGAAACTCACACAGGTCAAATACATTAAAAATTATTTCAAGGTAGCAAATATAGTTACATATTTTACTTCCTGCTCTCACTCTTAATATTGCAATCTTAGAAAATCCTTTCCACTTCATTGATTGAAAATGTATGTATATGTTTTAATAATATGCAAAGAGAGCAGTCTTGAGCAGCTGTTAACTATAAAATCATAAAATGATGAATACATTCATAAAGTTGTAACTGTACATTCATTTTCCCATACTCTGGTTATATATTTAAAGTAATAGTTCTTCGTGGAAATACTTTAAAAAACAATAGTGCATCTCTTACAAATGGTAACATTCATTAATTTTAAAAATAATTAAACTGGGTTGGGAGATAATAACTCCAAAGGCATAAAGTAATTTCCACTGTGCTCACTGGTACTTATTCCCAGGTATGTGCATTTAGGATTGCAGGCTAAAGTTAGTTGAAATTGGGACCCGCAGAAATCAAACCATTTAAGTCAAGTCATGATTAAATCCATCCCCAATGGTAACAAAGTGCAACTAATTTAGTCTGGATCCACCCCAGTAATAACGATGAAGTCTGGAGCACTAACTGCATACACAGCCCTGGCAAGGAGTAGATCTACATATGAAAAGCAGCATTGAGAACCACCCACGCCTATTCAAAGGAATGGCCAGATACCTTGCTAGGCTTTCAGCTGGAGGGAGGAAAGGGAAAGAGGAAGCTGCATGCATGAGAGTCAATGTATAATGCTTCCCCCTTTCACCGATTTATTGTATCGCTTCTTGGAAATATTTTCCTTGTACAGGTTATCAGATGCAGAAGTGTGAAAATAAATATTTCAGAGTTGTCTAAAACTGAATGATGACCATAAAGCAATTTGTTTCTTTCACCTGAATGGCTCGAGATTATGAAGGATGATGGCCGCCACAAGCCAACATCCATAATCTATTCCACAGGTGATTGCACAGAGGTTATTTTGTATGGATGCACCCAGCTTGTTGCTGCATGTGAGGATCTGTGCACTGGAGAACTAAGCCCAAAATGGCATTAGAAAAGAAACAGACCCCCTCACCCAAATCAGTGCAGGCTGGCCACAGATTTGAAAAGGCCCGAGGAAAATATCTCACAGCAGAATATCTACCGCAATTCAAAGCTATGTCACAGACCCTGTGGGAAATTAAAATGGTGGCTAGACTTAAAGAGGGGTCAGGCGCCCACAGTGGACCTTGCCAGGGTGCTAGACTCTAGGCAGCTGCCCAAAGACACAAGGTACCGATGCCATCCCTGATATATCATTTCTTACCTCATTCTACAACAGGGTTTCCCAAACTTGGGTCCCCAGCTGTTTTTGGACTACAACTCCCATCATCCCTAGCTAGCAGGACCAGTGGTCAGGGATGATGGGAACTGTAGTCCAAAAACAGCTGGAGACCCAAGTATGGGAAACCCTGTTCTACAAATACATACAGGTAACCATGATTGGAGAAAATGGCAGCTCTTCCTGGGCTGCTTTCCTCCTATAAAAATAATTGAGTTGATAATGAGACTATAGAGAGACAGTCATTCCCCCTGATCTAATGTAAGACAGAGTTGGTCCACCTGGCCTTTGGCTTAGAATCAGTTTGATTCCCTCCCCCTCTTTCTTTTTCCTTTCTCCTCCTGTGAAGAGGCTGCAGCCTAATGTTTTAATGTTGTATCTTAATCTTTTAAATTGTATTTTAATCAACTTGTTTTTATTATTGGTTGTTAGCTGCCCTGAGCCCGGTCTTGGCTGGGGTGGGCAGGGTATAAATAAAAAATTATTATTATTATTATTATGTGCCCTTACTAAGGTCTATGCAATCCTTTGAGTTGAAGAAAGCTCCACTGTATTTAATGGTGTTTATTCCCTCCTAAGTGTGCTTAGGGTTCCAGCCTTAAGCTACAGTTCTACGTACACCTGGCTAGAAGTAAGCCCAATTGAACTTCCCCATAAGCATGCACAGAATTGTGACATAAATCTTTTGACATGACTTTGTTTCGGATGCTTCCCCAGGCCAAATTTCCTGTCTACGTCTTGTGATGATGGAACAGGCATATGTGCTCAGTGCTACCATAGTTGCAGCTAATGGACACATAATGTAACCTGGTTGTGAAATAATGGTCATTCCTTAATGACTAAAATACAGAGGAGGCTGCATTACTTCATTGAACAACCAAAATACTAAGCTTGTGCAAAAATTGAAGGTAGATTTGCCTTTCAGTTATGCTTTCCTAACCCTGGAAAAAATAGCTTTTTTCTGGAAATCTACTTGTCTATTAAAATTCCAGCCAGTTCTGTTCACACTTCATTTCCAATATTGACAGAGAGCAGTTCACTTCAATTAAAGTCTTACATAAGAAAAGCTTTCAGATTTATTTTTTTTTATTTTTTATTGTGCTGTGCTTAATTAATGAATGTGTGAATAAAAATCTTCAGATGACATTCATGCTGCATCACTCATCACTCATAAACTTCTTAATCCAATTGAGGATTATGAAAATTCATTTGGCCTATTCGTTATTATTATTTTACATGGGCTAACAACACTAAGCTCTTGCAGCTGAATGCATCAGTGAATTGGTAATAACGAGTGGTCTTTTCTTATTGAAAAAGGCAGCATATAACCCTGCACAAGAATCTTAAGAGGTTTCTCTGTGTAGTCCGTGTATAAGTAACAGTAAAAGTAAAGTGCATGAAACTGATGTGCAAACATTAGTGCTATGTTTACAGTTTTGGAACTGTCCCTGCTGCAGTTCATATTTTGGCCAATCCATCACCATCACTCCAAATCTTCTGGAACATTTTGTATGCTACATTCAAAACAGCGATGATGGGATGGTAGTTGGAATGGACAAGTGGCACAGTGTTCAAAGCGTAGCAAGCCCACACACTCAAACCTTCAGTCCCACAAAAAAAGATAAGGAGCCTTCAGACTCAGTCTAAGCAATTGCATATGTTAAAGAAAGTGTTCCATGACTTGATAGGGTTTCACAGGACAACAATTATACTGTTTCCCAGACCATGGAATGTAAAAAGATGTGCCCTGTGCCTCTATAAAACACAATTGCAACCAGAAAGGTTGGTTGACGCCGAATTAAACCATTATATCAACTCATGGCTTCATGACTCTCATCCTACTTAAAAATGAATATATTCAGTAGGATAGCTCCCATTATTTAAATACAGTATTCAGATTTCAGTGCAATGTGGTTATCATGTTGTTGTCAAAGATTTCCATTTCTCTTATGCACATTTGCCCATAAGAAGGCCCATGTTTTATGCTTTCCTAGGTGTTTTTGTCAATTTGTAAATATATATAGGAAGGTTATGATACTATGTAATTAATTCCATGAGCCCCCAAATAATCTTATATTATTGACACAATCCCCTCTCACCAATGTCACATGGCAAACTGAACAGCACTGAAGCCATTTGTGATGTGGTTTGTGTCCTTCTGGAGACTTTTTTAAAAATTAAACTAGTCGCAGTAAGCCCCTTGCATAAGCCTGAAACAGTACATATAGCACCTTAAAGGATGAAGGATCTTCTAGGAGTAGGCTGCAAGTAAACTATTAAATGCAAGACACACTCTTAATTAGCTAATAAAAAACATAATAATAATCCTACAGAACAAAATGTCAAGTCACTCAGGAAGCACTGTTCAATTTTCTTCATTGCTGTCACATTCAGTGCTTGAATTATAGGGAGAAGGGAGGTGGCATTTGTGATAGCCCATTTAGCTGCTGGTTTTTTAAAAAGCTATTGGCAGACATGCTTTGGCTAAATTTGAGGAAGGCAGGAAGCAGGAGGCTCTCCAAAGCATCAGTCAACTTTCCCCCTAAGATTTGAGTGGCAGTCGAATCCCTCCGAATACAGAGCTGGGAGCAAAAATAGGGCAACATTATAAGAAAATTGTGATTGAGAACTAGAGGTGACTGAATAAATGCATTGGGCTTGTAGTTTGAGTGAGCTGCTTCAATTAGCAGCATCACTGGAACCAATTGTGTATAGAAGATTGGGCAGAATTTCCATGGACTTTCCATGGCTCTCTAAAACAAGGTTTTTTTCAAGGAGTTCAGATTTTTAAAATGTATTCATTCTGGGTACGTGGAGCACACTTGGGGGAAGAACAGTATCATTAAGAGCAGGTTCCAAATTAAATATGTTGATTCTAATTGGCTTTATAGCTTTGCAACTCAAAACTATTAAGAAAACTGATTTGAGCCTGGCAGCAATGAAGTGTGATCTTGTCCTTTTTTCTAAGAAGTCAGAGTACTTAAAGCCATCATATTAATAAAAGGAAAAAAGTAATCATCATGCTAAAGAAAAGACAGTTCACCATGGCCTATGATGGCTTTCACCTCAATCACTATTACAGCCAATAATCCAAATTAACCTACTGTATTTCGTATTTCTGTTGTACAGTTTGTGCAAACAGCAAAACATATGAAGAAGAAGTATACTTTACTCATAGACCACAAATTGTTATCTTTGACCCAAACCAAAAAGTTGGGTATACAGTTAGTAAATAATTAAATTTGCTTCTGTGCATGAAATTAGATTTCACATTTCATCAACAGCTGAAAAAGTTATTAGAATTCAATTTTAATTTAAAATTACTTTCATTAAAAATCTAGAGTTATCAGTGAAGAAATAGTAGCGTTCAGCTTCCATCGGGTGTTGTGACTAATACTATCAATATTGTATCTTGATATAGAAATGCATATAGAACAGGTTCACATGTAATGCTTAACCAAACGATTAATTAGCGTAAATGTGAGGATTACTAGAGAGGGAACTGTGGATCCTGGGCTCCTCCCCCAGCAATCACGCTGCTAAGCCATTGTTTGACTTAGTGTGCTGTTTGAACCCAGGCTTGTGGTTTGTCTTCTCCAGACAAAACATGAGCTGTTACCTAAGAACATATCATGGTTACAGCTCAAGGTTTGCCATTAGTAAGACAAGCCATGAGCCTGGATTTGAACAACATGCTAAGTCAAGTGTGAATGTGTGTTCATGCCTAGCCACAGTTTGTCTTAGCATCACATACGAACCAGCTCCCTGTATCAAAATGTGGATTCTCATTTGTTAGATTCTTAATAGCATGAGAAGGGGTATCTGAAATTTGCCGCCATTATGGCTATTTCCATAGGAAGCACCTGACAAAATTTGGAAACTAGATTCTGTCTGCCTGATATTCTTTCATTATCTACACACCAGGGAATCCTATACAGGTTTCCATATACAGTGGTACCTCGCAAGACGAATGCCTCGTAAGACGAAAAACTCGCAAGACGAAAGAGTTTTTCGTTTTTTGAGTTGCTTCGCAAGACGAATTTCCCTATGGGCTTGCTTCACAAGACGAAAATGTCTTGCAAGTTTGTTTCCTTTGTCTTGCAAGTTTGTTTCCTTTTTCTTAAAACCGTGCATTCAGGGGGTGCAATTGCGACTTGACTTCGAGGAGCAACTCATAGCACGCGGTGTGGTAGCCTTTTTTGAGGTTTTTGAAGACTTTGGTGATTTCTGAAGCTTTTCCAAAATCCGTGCTTCGCAAGACGAAAAAATCGCAAGACGAAAAAACTCGCAGAACGAATTAATTTCATCTTGCGAGGTACCACTGTACTGAAAGCTGCGCAGCAAATCTGGCTTTATTAACCATGAACATCTAAACACCACAATATATTCCATTTCTGAAGCAGCTGTTCTAAGTGGGCAGTAATCTTACACTGGACAATCTCTGACTGATTGTGTAAATGTGGTATTAATTACATGGACCTACTGCACAGTTAGGACAGATAAGCTTCGAAGCACATTTCACATTTATCCTCAGGTGCCTGAGATTTGTATCCTATTTCCTTGCAAAAGGTCACATTTTGAAAAATAATAGTTTCTGGTGTAATTCTAAGCATGACCACTCAAAATTAAGTCCTACCACATTCAACGGGGCTTACTCCTAGGTAAGTACAGTTAGGATTGCAGCTTTAGTGATTTTTTTTAAAAAAAATGCATTTGTTTGTATAGGAGCAAAACATTATAATAGGTATAAATGAATACCCTTCTAAATGTATAGCAGGTTTCTGATTTACTTTTCTGGCTTAATTTTAAAATAACTAAGGTACTCTTCATTTGAAAAGCATTCCAGAAAAATAATATTAGAGTGCTTTCCATATGAACCCAGATTTTCTTGCATCAAAACTTTTCCTCCAGAAGCTGTTATTACAAACAGAACTTCAATAAGCTGACTACCAATTGCCAACATAAAGTTTTGGAGCACTTGTGCTTTTTATCTGAAGCAGGTCTACGTATATGAAAACCTGGCATTGCAAATAAAGACATTATTAGTGTTGTTCACACATGTGTTGAATTAGTAGATGGTGGTGTGTCAATATGATTTTCTTTACCTTCATTCAGAGGTGATTTGCTACCAATCTGGCATTTGAACACTTGCTTATAGGCCTTCCTAAAATTCTCAGAGAGGAATGCATATACAATAGGATTCACAGAAGAATTGCTATAAGCCAGGCAATGCGCTGCCACTCTGAAGATAAACGAGGCTTGAGTCAGTGGGAAATCTCCAAATTCAGCCCAGAGATGTACAACATGATGGGGCAGCCAGGATATCCCAAAAACCACTACGACCACCAGGACTGTTTGTGCTGTCTGAGACAGAAAAGTTAAAGTGTGGATTATTTCTTAACAACTGAACAAGCAGACTTACAATATAGGCTTGAAAAGCAATGAAAAGGGGGAGAGGTACAGTAAACGTTTACAGATGTTATTCAAGTTTCCAAAAAGTAGCTTATGGGAATTAAACAAATGAGACTCGGGCCATACAAGCACTTAGATTTTCCTTCAAAAAATTTTTTTTTACTTCTGCATATCTTGAGATCTCTAATACCAAGCTGTGTCTGAGAGGTGCCATTTTGCCTAAACATCATAAACAGGGGGACATCTGTGATCAGAAAAAAGTGCAATGTGTATTACTAATGTTCAATATCTCAGACACTTCATTTCATTCCCTCTCCCACCCCGATTTTCCATCTACCCCACCCCCCCCCCATGTCTTTTTGCATATTGATGGTGTTGTTTGGTCTACATAAGGACATGCACTCAGAGAACTGAGATCACTGCTGTTATATATTGTGATAGTAAGATAACAATATGCCCAAAATACAGCTGTTGTGTGACACAGCAACCAGTTGATTTTCCATGGCACATGAAATAAATGACTTATTTGGGACAAAATTCAGGCTGTCTGTCTTGATATAAATGGTAAGGAAAAAAATCTTAATCAAAATCTGAAATACTACATTTGTCATACATATTTTCAATGGGGGGGGAGTTTATATCACTTTATGTTAACAGTAAAAAACCAAATCCTTCTGTCCTTGAATCTAACTAAAACAAATTATAGCTCCTGTCACATATAATTATCTAACAAGTTAAGTATGCTTCATTTGCCCTTGTTTGTTAAAAAATATGAAGCTCATTATGTTATGCTCAAGTAACCTCAGACGTAACTGTTGGCAGGATTTGACCCTCTACCTCTTAAATCTGTCATATTTATAACAGATGGTTCCTTTGGCTAGAGTCATTTTACATAATGGCCTGAAAATGCCTTGCTACATCTTATTCCATTATATCTCAGAAGCCTTTGTGACATTATTGGTATAATGTGCAGCCAAGGAGACATACAAGATAGCTCTTCTTTATTTATTTATGTCTTGGGTATTCTCCTTAGAAAATCAAAGTACATGAAATATAATAATGGCCAAAAAAATTGAAATGCATTTCTAACGTCTTATTTATGTTGTATGTGCAACATAAATACACGATGTTCCTTTTTTTTGTTCTTATATATTTGAAAATCCAATTAAATAATTAAACATACTTATCTCACTTCAAAGTGACTCAAGCTGCTAAGCTATGTCATTTACTCATGAGTAGATGGTGTGCCTGTGAGTAGACTGTCTGCCTACTACTCAACATAACTTATTAGGATGCTTAAGGTAAAAGTAAAGGGACCCCTGCCCATTAGGTCCAGTTGTGACCGACTCTGGGGTTGCGGTGCTCATCTCACTTTACTGGCCGAGGGAGCCGGCGTACAGCTTCCGGGTCATGTGGCCAGCATGACTAAGCTGCTTCTGGCGAACCAGAGCAGTGCACGAAAACGCCGTTTACCTTCCTGCCGGAGCAGTACCTATTTATCTACTTGCACTTTGATGTGCTTTCGAACTGCTAGGTTGGCAGGAGCAGGGACCGAGTAACAGGAGCACACCCCGTCGCGGGGATTCGAACTGCCAACCTTCTGATCGGCAAGTCCTAGTCTCTGTGGTTTAACCCACAGCTATTTGGCTCCCTGAAGAGCAGTGCAGCCTTCTGTTTCAAGTGGCTGCAATCATATACACTCCAGGAACAAGTCCCATTGAAGCGTATTACTTCCTTCTGAGTAGACCTGCATAGGCTTGTACTCTTAAGCATCTATCTGCAAAAGTTTGCACTCTTAAGCATCAATCTGCAAAAGCATCTACCTGACCTGATAGCTGCAGAAGCAGATCTACTTATGAGCAAAACCCTCTTCAGTTATTTATCCCTCATGCAATTAGAAGTATGCGAAGGGAAAGCTGAGATTAGCCTATTGGCCCCACCTCCTCCACTGTATCCTCCTTCTGCACTTGTACAGACCTCCCATGCAATTTAGAGCCATGCATAACACAAATAGAGAAGACTGCGTAATGCAACTATTTAGCCATCCAGCAAACAGAGGGGAGTGGACTGGTAGCAGAACTAGCATTCTCATTCTCTCTCTTTTCTCTCTCATGCTTTTATTTGTGTGGAGGATTTAAATGCACAAGTATTGCTAGTGTCGCTTTCCAGTTCTGCCATCATAATGTTTCCGGCCCCTTAATTATTTTGGCTTTGTTCTTTGTGCATACATAGTGCAAATGTACAAAAAACAGCACAAGGCAAGTGAGGGACGAATGAGGGACCACGGTCAATTAGGTCAGGGCTGCTGCAGTAAGACTGCCTGTTCCTCATTGCATGGGAAGTCTTTCCCGAGATAAGGCAAAGAACACAAGGAGGCCATTTCCACCTGCACAGGAAATATTTTTTTATTGTATGATTGTTCACTGGCCTTGATTTGTTAGAATAGATAAAATCACTGGCATATCTGCATTAAATAAAAAAAAAAATGGGGAGGGGGTATGTTAAAAAATGATTTCTTTTTCATAGTCCTAAATATTTATCAGAATATTTTAGTAAGATCTGCTGGTTCCTGAAATGTGTGGATATCTGTCACAAAATACTGAATTATCACATTTTCTTTCTAAATTTACTAATATAGTTTGGTAAATGTCATATTGGAAATGAATATGCACTCAACAACATGCCTTCTCAACCCTTGTTTTTAATAAGGAAAGCTATTTATTTACCTTCTTTTTGGATGCTTCTGACTTCTTTGATATGTTCCGCAGTTTTTTATGCAGGTGTTTGAGAACCTGAAAAGATGATGATGATGATTAAATCAAATTTATATACCACCCTTTATCCGCAGAACTCAGGGTAGTTACAACATAAAAGCGCTATATAAAAAGACAAATACATAATAAAAACAAAAATAACCCAATAACTCCCCCTCACCAACACACTGAATGTCTAGTTTGTTTAGAGCTACAAAATAGTTTTGCAGTAAAAGTTTTTGGAACTCATTGTTGTAGTGGAGTTTTTTCATTCCTACTCTGCACAAGGTCCAGATTGGAAAATTTCACTCAAATAACTCTAACACTTGCCTACCTGGGAATAAACCCCATTCAATTCAGATACTTATTAGATGCAAAACTCAGCATGCATCCTATTCACGTCTAGTTAGAAAGGATGCATGCTGAGTTTTGCATCTAATAAGTACCTGGTGAGAAATATTTACTACATTCACAGGTTCAAATGTTACATTGACAGGTTTTTACAATCAAAGTTTTTAAACTTTTCAAATACCAGCTTTCAAATACCAACATAAACAATCACATCCTCAGGGGCAGTTATGAACACATTTGTTCTTTACAGCTTCCAAATATTGGGGGGGGGGGGGAGCTACAAAAGCTCGTGTATCCAGGTGGGTGAGGCAGAACTGCCAAATTAATGCAACAGTAGCTCTCTGTTTTTTATATGTATTCCTAATCAGGGGATTATAATGGATTACAATATGGTCCAAAGGGAAAAAAGGGAAGAGTGGAAATGAGCTAAAGCAAATGTGCTACAATATCCAACACATAAAAAAAAAAAAAATCCCAACAATTAAGTTAAACTGAAAAAGTGTAATTTAAGTAAGAATGCACCATCCCTTCCTTATATTAATGTTTCCCATTGATATTTTTATGCATCTAAATCTATTCCTTTTAGGTGGATTCTTTGTGTAGTGAGTTGCATCCTGATATATAATTTATACATGGGCAGCGCAGTGAAGGGGACAGCTGTGTACCTTCAACTCAAACGACAATGAAATACAGGAAGTGCAGTCTGTGATAGTCCATCAAAAGCTGAAATGTATAAAAGAAATTTATACAGGATGCTTGCGTGAGTTTTACATAGAAACACCAGACTATACTTGCATTTCATTGCCTCTTGGCCTCACATTTTGCATCTCTTCTATTATTATTAATCATCACCATCATCATTACTGCTTAATGCCCAGGCAGCTTTTCTACACTAATATACAGGGCGAGTCCTTTAAAAGAGGCCCCATGGATATAGAGTACATATGTTCCACGGGGCCTCTTTTAAAAGACTCACCCTGTATATATACATATAGATGTCATCATGAGAATAGCTATTCAAGCATCTGATAAAGTGGACTCTAGCCCACAAAAGGTCATGCCACACAAGAAATATGTCAAGAGAGAAATTTGAATTCCTTGCATTTGGTAGCTGGAGGGGATTAAGACAGAGGGAAAGTGCCTCTCTGCCACTGCATACACATCCACACTCCATGGTCATAGATATGCCACTGTCAGTGTTTTTCAGCTACATCTCACATAGTTTATTCCCTCCCATGGAAACCATTGGGGGGAGGGTTTCAAATATGTACAGTGGTACCTCGGGTTACATACGCTTCAGGTTACATACGCTTCAGATTACATATGCTTCAGGTTACAGACTCTGCTAACCCAGAAATAGTACCTCAGGTTAAGAACTTTGCTTCAGGATGAGAACAGAAATCGTGCTCCGGCGGCGCAGCTTCAGGTTAAGAACGGACCTCCGGAATGATTAAGTACTTAACCAAAGGTACCACTGTATAAAGAACTGCCAGAGAAGGAGGAGGGCTTCCATCTTCTGTATTGACCAGCACATGCTGGGGATAATGGATCATCCATCACTTTGCTACTAGCTCTCCCTTCAGTTAGGATTGCTGTACATATCTGCCCGTCTTTAAGGTGCCACCAGACTCTCTTGTTTTTGCTACGATGTACTTTGCATGGCTAACCATTTAGTAATACAGTACATCTGTTTTAGTCACAATGTGTATTTGACCAGACTATTGGCATAGTAGTACATTTAGTAGATTATCAGCTCTCTGCAATACAGTATTTTGCTTCATAAAATAAATTAGGCTTTCCTAAGCCACCCATGAATTCCAGTTTAAAATACATACAGGTTATCATTGGTTCATTAATTTTATTTTTATTCCCCCCCCCTTACTGCCCTTCTACTAGATGTAGAGGTGAAAAACATATATTAGAATAAAGATATTCTAGATCTAAACCTTTATTTCTTTTACATCTAGTACCATGTGGATACTTGAGTTCTCGAAAATTTTGCCTATAAATTGCCTATGCATGGTTTCTACAACAAGATTTCAGAAACAATATTCCTGGAAATATATGTAAGCAATATAAACTGCAATAGTTATATTGCTAAATTAAATTACAGTTCTTTGCAAAAAGCTTTCCTACAAGATAAGGCTGGAAAAATCTCTTACATTAGAGCATGAGAGCATCACAGACCAAAAGAGATTTAAACTACAGATATATTTGGTTGTATTTGGCGTAGCATATTTTAACAATGCAATATGAAAGAACATGTTTTACTTTATCGCCCAAATGTTTGAAGTAGTTTATCACCAAACATATGATCAATCCCTTCCGCATGTAAAGGGTAGGGAACAAATAGCTAGTTCCAGGGTATGGTCTGAATGCAGACGAGGCTATCATCTTGCTGACTCTAAGTAGATATGTGTCTGGTCAGTGTCTGTATAGGATACCTCTTAGGAACCACATTAATGCCACATTTATAGAAGAAAGGTGGGTATAAATGTAAGAAAATGTCTAGTGAAGGAAGATGGACAGAGAGAAATGTGATAAACCAGTCTAGATTATTTTATAATAAGCGGTGGTTTTTATCCATGTATTTTATTTGTTTTGGTTTATTTTGGGTTGGGGTGGGGTGGTTGTTGAATGGGGTGAGGATTGGTTTGTTTTGGTGTAATTGTTTTTTGTTTGTTTGCTTTTATATTCTGTAAATGGAGGCGAGTATGAGGCTTGGGATTCCTACTGTGGAGGGGCGAGGGAGGTATGGCGGTGGGGGCAGATGTCATAGGCGAAGGGGATCGAGATACGGATATGCTCGTACCCCTTTCAATCTGCGCCCCATCCCGAGAGACGAGGGTAGGGTGAGCAAGGATTACTCACCTCCGTCACTGGTGTTGTGCAATGCCAGGTCTATAGGCAACAAAACCGCCACCCTGCGAGATTTCTTCACCTCGCAGGGGGTTGACCTGGCATGTGTGACTGAGACCTGGGTGCGCGAAGGGGATACTGTTACCTTACGAGAGATGGCGCCCCCGGGTTTCTCCGTCCTCCACCAGTCGCGGACTGTGGGCCGGGGGGGAGGGATGGTGTTATTAATCCGGGAAGATTGTTCTTTCAGGGCTCTACCATCGCCATCGATCCCCGGCATTGAATGTGTTGGCCTAGTGTGGGGCTCCGAGGTGAGCTTGGCTGTCTGGCTGGTGTACCGGCCACCTAGCGCACCAGCAGCCACCCTGTCAGGCCTGCTGGAGGCGGTGGCCGGCTGGGCCTTGGAGTTCCCTAACCTATTGGTATTGGGGGACTTCAACATCCATGCTGATGCCACTCCCTCCTCACAGGCTCTGGACCTGGTGTCTTCCATGGCGACACTAGGGCTCTCCCAGTTTGTTTCGGGCCCCACACATCAAGCAGGCCACACGCTGGATTTGATCTTTGGCGTCGGTATAGATGTGATCATGTTTCCTTCGATGAAGGTGCCATGGTCTGATCACTATGCTCTGAAAGCCAGGATTGACGTTCCACCCCCACCCTGCTTGGGTGGCGAGCCAATTTGGGCTCGCCCGCAGAGGCTGAGCCTTGCAGACAGGACAGGAGGAATGCAATAAAACACCCCAGAGTCTTTCACATATACAGTACAGCACGGTCACTTATTCACCCATCAATCCATTCCCTCGCAAACTCCTCTCACCTTCTCTTATAGCCACTCAACCCCCATCTCTCACTTGGGGTTATACACTCTTAACTCACGGTTCACAGTCACCTCCCACCACAAACAAAAATTGGGAGCCCCCTGCTGTCACCCTGAGCATCACCCGCCTATATCTGCAGTGACAACTCTTAACTGCCCCAAACTGCCTAACCCACTTAATCTAACAACAGCCAAAGGGGGGGGGGCAGCAGCCTCACTGACATGGCAATCCTGACAAGTGACACAAAGTGTGGTACCCATTGGTGGCTCCCCCTTCAGGATCACTCTTGTTGAGGACCATCACATCACAATGGTAAGCTTTGACTCAATGGAGTGGCTATAAGCAGAAGTGTCTGGAGTTCAGTGCTGCCCTCCTCCTTCCAGCAGCTTGCTATAACAGGAGCGAGTATTGCTAATGCCCTCTCATCCTGCTCTTGTTCTCCTCACCAAGGCAATCAGTGAGTCCAGTGTCAATCAGTGGAAATACATTAATAGCTCATAAGAGGTTGAAGCATGATTTAAGCCCCAAGTACGGCCAATATTGATTGCTGAAAGGCAGCTATTATGGTTTCATCCACTTGTTTCATGTAATACCTCTTCATTAGCACTTAGTATATGGGAAGTGTTGCTTTAAATTAATATATCAATAATTTTCATTGGGGTTAACGATAAAATCATGGATGTTCTTAACTGTTCAGTAGAGATAATTATATGAATGCATTGCTCTTACTTACCTGTTACATAAAACAGATCAATTCAATTATTTTTTTAATACTTTCCTACTACTGCTATTATAGTCCTGCTGTTGCTATGATGCATGGTTTGCAGGTTGCAATCCCCTCCATCCAATGTTAGAAACTCAGAAATATAAGCCCGGCACCAGTTGGCTCCTTAAACCAGAGTTATAGTTGCCAAAACAGAATGCCTAGTTGCCATTTGGGGGCTCAAAGGTCCTTTTTTCCCCAAAACAATTTTTTGGTTCCTGAAATCCATTCTGATTGTGCAGATAAAATATAATGGATTGAATTCTACAGAATCTGTTGCTAGTCCAAGGATCTCCAGGAATGCACCTCCAGATGGTGGAGATAGCAAGCCCCATCCTGGTGCCCAGGCATTTCACTTGGTTGCAAGTGGCCAATAACCAGGTGGAAAATGCACCTGGCAAATTTCGAACGATGCCTCCACCTCATGAAAAGCCACTCCAGAGGCTCAGGAAAGGTTATAAATCAATGTTTAGTGAATCCACAGTAGTCAGGCACTTTGTACAAAATGACTTCTTCAGAGACAAGAAAAAACAGATGTTAATTTTTAATATTTTATTCGTTTTTCAGCCTTGAAAAGCCAGGTGAATGAACTGAGCTGAAATTGCCTCATTAATCTTTCAGTATTAATCACAGTGCAATCATTCTTGTAATTGAAGCAAAACCTGTGAAAATCCATGTCAAAGATTCTCAAAAATTATGCTTTACTTTAGCTTCTGGGGCCAATTCTGAATCATCCAAGGGTAATTTCAGGCAGGTACTTCTTGTGAAAAATGTTGTTCCTCATGTTTTTCGCAGCATCCACACAACTCTGTTGGCATCAAAATGGCAATTCACATTTCCACCTCCTTACCTCATTCTATTTTTTTTTTCTTTTTTAAAAAATCCATCAACTCATTTGTGATATTTGAATGACACTCTTAAAGTCATTCATCCACAGTATACACATAAATAGCAAAAGACACTTTTAGTAGCATATGTGAAAATCGTATTCATAAGTGTTCTTAAATAACACTATTTATTCAGACAAATGAACAGCCTGAGGAGAAACTTGCTACCGAAATGCTGCTTCTCTTTCCAGTAGAAGGCAGATTTATTAAACAGCTATTGTTTTTTATAGGAGCTGAAGGAGCGTAGTACTTCAGGGACATATCCTAGACATTATCTGGATTAAGATGCATGAAAAATGCAATAAACTTTAATGTCTAAAGTTTAACAACAGCAGAAAAGTTCACAAAGCTTTTCTCCCAAGAGGCCATAATGAACTGCTTGAAAAAAATATTTTAGATGGCTATAGTCTGAAAATAGCTAATCACATATCTGTTACAGAACAGGTGACAGAGGAGGTAATTTATTTGTCAGAAAGCTCCCACTCTAATGAGCACAGCATCCTCCACCCAAACTTTTTAGAAACAAATGAGTGTGGCAGAGACCCAAATCAGTCAAATTTATTGATGCCATTAACCTTATGGGAAAATCCCATTGGGCTGGATGTATCAGTGGTGTTACGACCAAAAAAGGTAACAAAAATTAATCTAGTAAACATTGGCCTGTTTAAGAACATTGTGTAATATTTTTGGTTATGGAGATTATAGATTTGATTATTTGCTTTTAAAATATTCCATATAACCAGAGGCATTGTATTTACAGAGAGAATGTAGTTGATATGTCCCAGCATTTATTGAATCACTCCATCTATAAAGAGGTGGGGCAAAAACATGAGGGGTTTTTTTGGGGGGGAGTATCTCATTGGGTGAATTAATTCCTGCTTACTCGGCAGTGATCCAATACTGAGAGGGAGAGGAAAAGGAGGAGCAAGGTGGCAGGGACATTGATGTGGTGTGGGCACAATGGCAGGAACACTGGCCCACACTGACTCTTCTGCTGCCTGGCCCCTCTCCCTTGATATCTGGCAGCAACTTCCACATCTGGAAGGCAGATAAACAGCACAGCTGCATCAAGGCAGGAGGTTAGCACAGGAGTAATAAGCCATCACCCCTAGCTACTAACCATTGAAGTCACCAGCAGGCATTGAAGTCAGTGACCAGAAGAGTGGAGAAGTTTTGGTGACTTCAATTTGAAACATTAAAAGTATATAAACTCAGTCAGGTCCCTGCTTAGTCAGAGATCCCAGTGCCAGCTGTAGATTGAAGGAGTGGGAGAGTGTGCTGCTGCCCTGTGGCAACTCACAGGGCCCTGAGATATCTGGTATTTTCTATGGTTTGCTTTCTATTTTTGTCTAGCAAACAATCCCTGTTTAAGTACAATGTTCCTGTTTTGTTTATTGCCACTGGCATCCAAAAAGAGCCCTTTGCCCCTTGAGAAGGCAACAGGCTAGAAGTGATTTTATTTAGTGTGTGTTTTCATTTGTACCCTAGTAACTCCTGAGGCTGTAATTACGCAGCTGTGATATAAGCAATTATACATACAGCCAACTTTGGGATATCTTATGCCAACAATTAAACTAAGACTAGGAATAACAACCACTACACTGAGGTATTGTAACTCATTATGCTTTAGTAATTCTGTGGGCTGTACCAAGGTTGTATGACAATAATGTAGCAGCTGCTCTGTTGAACTTTTGTGAGACATTTCTATTTGGACCAGAATTGGATTGACAAGATGAGAGCAGAGGGTTGCTTTAATGGTAAGTTTCAATAGGGAGGAAGCCCATTGTGATGCATGTCTTCTATTACTGTACTACTTTTAAGGTTTGTGCTCATCTGAGTGAGCAGTTGGGGGAGGGGAGATTTAAGAATGGTGACAGCCACTTCGGGAGTTTCCTGGGCAAAAGTGTCAGCAGGCAGTTGGTGGCAATCAGGGGTAGAGGTAGTTGATTCCTGCATTTATTTTAGCACTGGGAGAGGACTGTTGAGGCAAGAGAGAATCTCAGTTTCCACAAGCACACAGTTGCTTCATGGATAGCTGGACCAGTGGTGACTATTTAGTCAGCAAGCATTCACTTGCAAGGTACTGACTGAAGTAGCCCCTTCCTGAGAGCCAGTGTGGTGTAGTAGTGGTTAAGAGCGGTAGTCTCGTAACCTGGGGAACCGGGTTCACGTCTCCGCTCCTCCACATGCAGCTGCTGGGTGACCTTGGGCCAGTCACACTTCTTTGAAGTCTCTCAGCCCCACTCACCTCACAGAGTGTTTGTTGTGGGGGAGGAAGGGAAAGGAGAATGTGAGCCGCTTTGAGACTCCTTAAAGGGAGTGAAAGGCGGGATATCAAATCCAAACTCTTCTTCTTCTTCTTCTTCTTCCTTCACTCCATCCCCCCCACAACTTAAAGGTACAGGCAAGAATGCCACTCTTTCACCAATTCCTGAAGCAGCCACCAGTGATTTCACCTACAACTGCTTCACCAAACACTGTTTAAATAAGCACATGATTAAACTCTCCCTCTCTTGACATTGCAGCATATAAGGTGCAGCCAAGATCAGAAGAGCCGTTAGCCCCATTAAGGCATTTTTGATACATTTAGCTATTATTACTTATTATTACATTTCTAATAATGTGGCATAGATGGTTCTACCTTCCCTATTTCATCCTTACACCATCCTGTGACTGGCCCTAGGTCACACAGGGAATTTCATGGCCATGTGGTCTCCCAGGTTCAATACTCAAACCTCCTCACCATTCATCAGCAATAGCATGCAAGGTTGGGGAAGGGGGGCCACATTAGTTTTCTGGCAAGTGAGTCACTATTGCTTATCAATACTGGGGTTGGTACAGTGAAAGTGCACCAGCAGAGCCAATCTGCTACTACTTCAGGTGCATTTACACCAAGCCAATCTCCCTACTGCCTCACCCCCTACCAGAGCAGTAAGCCACGGTGAATGACCTACCAGGAAACTAGAATAGCAGCTCTGTCCAAACTTGGGAGTCACTTCTGTCTGTCGAAGAACATACAGAAGGAGGCAGCAGGCTACTGGCTCCACTCGCAACCAGCTCCCTGGACGTCCACACAGATGTCAGCATAGAAAAATTCTCCATATGAACTACAATGTCTTCACCAATGCACAGATGTCCAAGAGGCATGCTATCCAAAACAAGATCAGCAAATGTACTCTCATTGCCCCTTTCTCTCTATGTGCAGGCATTGTATGTGGGAAAATGCCTGAATGTGGCTAATGTCACATTTTTACTCTGACAATGTTTTTAATCATTTTAACTCTGCCACTTTTGTTATTGAATATGGAGGCATTTCCCTTACAAAAACTATTTATTTATAACAAAATATTTATATGCCACTATATAATAAAACCGGGGACACAGGTGGTGCTGTGGGTTAAAGCCTCAGCGCCTAGGGCTTGCCGATCGAAAGGTCGGCGGTTCGAATCCCTGCGGCGGGGTGCGCTCCCGTTGCTCGGTCCCAGCGCCTGCCAACCTAGCAGTTCAAAAGCACCCCCGGGTGCAAGTAGATAAATAGGGACCGCTTACTGGCGGGAAGGTAAACGGCGTTTCCGTGTGCGGCTCTGGCTCGCCAGAGCAGCGATGTCACACTGGCCACGTGACCCGGAAGTGTCTCCGGACAGCACTGGCCCCCGGCCTCTTGAGTGAGATAGGCGCACAACCCCAGAGTCTGTCAAGACTGGCCCGTACCTTTACCTTTACCTTTACCTATACCTATATAATAAAACATCAAGGCATTTTAATATCTACATATAATAAAAGCACATTAAAAATTAAAATAAGAGCTAATCAGCTAACTATTATGGAAAGATGCATTCTTATCTGCCTGCATAAGCCTGGCAAAATAGTAAAGGTTTCAGCAGGCTTTTAAAAAGACAGAAAGCATCTGCTGAATCTCTATTGGAAGTACATTCCACAAGATTGAACTGATGAAAGAAAGCTCTTTTTTGTGTTGATGTCAAATGAGTCTTACCAGCTTGGATAACAACCAATGATACTACAGCAGATGATCTCAGTGACTGAGATTATGCAATGCCATCAGCAGTCTGGCCACCGAACTCTGTGGCAGCTGGAGCTTCCAAATCAGGTCCAAGAGCAGCCCCACATAGAGCACATTACAGTAATCCAACCTCAAGGTTACCAAAGCATGGACTACAGTAGTCCAAGAACAGCTATAGCTAATGAACCAGGTAGAGCTGATAAGAAGAACTCCATGGCCACAGAGGGACACTCAGACATCTAATGGTGGTATCTGGGAATATTCCCAAGCTATGCACTTGCTCCTTCAGAGGCAGTGTGACCCCATCAAGAACAAATAATTTCCAGTATCCTGGACACAGAAACCACCACACAAACAGACTGTCTTTTGAGGATTCAAGCAGTTTATTGGCCCTCATCCAGTTCACCACTGCACTCTGATACCAATCCAGATTTTTCACATTCTCTCCTGATGTTATGGAGAAGTAGAGCAGCATTTCATCATGACACCTTGCTCTAAAACTCCTAATGAGTGCTGCCAACAGCTTCATATAGATCACATAATAAATTAACTAGTAGGCATTCTGAAAAGTGATGGTTTGCATTCCTGTTATCTGTTTTCTGCTTAATAAAACTAGTAAATCAGTGCATGCATATAGTATGCAAGGATTCTGATGTACTGGAAATATTGGAAGTACTGGGATTCTGGGCCAAATACAAAGTCTTTCTAACTAAAAACTGGTTTCAAAATTTGTTACCATTTACAACAGTGAAACTATGGCTAATGGTAACAATTAATTATAAATGTTGTATGATGAATGGATTGCCATTTTGTATTAAGACAACTTAGAACCATAGAATTGTATATCTGGAAGAGACCATGAGGACCATCTAAATCCAATCCCCTGCAATGCAGGAATCTTTCACCCAACATGAGGATTGAACCCAGGACCTTGAGATTAAGAGTCTCGTTCTCAACATACTAAGCTATCCAAGCCTCCAGATTATAAATTTAAGCAAAAACACTGTGTTGTCAGAATGAAGAGTGTGGAGTTTCAAATCAATTGTAATTTAATGTCTTAGTCCCATCTAGTTCTAGCATTTCTACTGATTCTTTTTATCTCAATCAGATAGTCAGGATGAACCCTTCATCTCAGAAGCAAAACATCCACTGATATCTATCAAAAGACATTACACTTTAATTCACAGATTGCCTTATGGATAGGAACTGTGCAACTACCACCTGGAAAGTGCCTTTGTTCATGAACAGATTTTAGGAAACCCTGATCTTCTTTCCCTCAGAAAGTCATTCACACTGAGATACCCAGATTTTTTAAGCAAAAGACTGCAATATGAAGCAGCATTCATTTACACAGCCTGTTGCTGCTTGCAAAGTTATCTGGATCAGGGCCTCTCTATTTTTGACACAGGGTAAGAACTGTAATTTGCCCTGTCTTTGAAGCAGCTGCAATTTAGTTCATATGGAAGCCATATAACGAGGTTGTTTGGCTCTGCCTTGAGTAAGTCAATACAATGTGGCTGAGTACTATATGTTTGAAATGGGAAGTTACACTTATTGTAACCTCTGAAATATATCTCTCATTACTAAAGTTTATAATATCATAAAGAGATCAAACCCCACCCCACCCCTTACCATCTGGAATTTAGCTTGTGCAACCATTCCACACACTTTTCAACTTTGACTTACCAAAACTACACCATATATAACTTAATTAAGCCTCTATGCACATGAACTACTGCCTCATGGTCAATAAAGTCCTTGCAAATGCAACCTTTAACCTTTTAGTGTATGCAATTATATCTGTAGCCAACACAGATTATGCACAGTAATGTCACACTAAACATTCATTGCACACTAAACATTCATTTTAGTCCAAGCTTTTTTTACCACTGTGCAGTCTGCTGTGTAAGTCATTGTTCTCCAAGGCTGCTTTCCCTATATACTTTGGGAATGGCAGCCTCTCACACACATCTATGGCATGACTTGTGCTAATTCACCTGCACTCACCTTCGCATAGCAAAAGGAGATGAGCAGCAGTGGTAGCAGGTACCCAAAGACAAAAGTGCAGATCACGTAGACTTTCTTATGATGAAGATTGGGCCATACTTCCCAGCAGAAAGTCTGGTTGATGATTTCATGGTGAACGATACGCTGGTGGTGAGCCACAGGCGAGGCCATGGCAATCGAGAGCAGCCAAATGACCCCAATGCCGAGCAGCGCATTGCGGGACACTCGCAGGGACGAGGAGCGCCGGGAATGCACAATGGCCACATAGCGGTCCACAGACATTGCTGAGAGCGTGAAAATGCTGACCAGCATGGAGACGGTGAAGAAGTAGTGGATGAACTTGCAGATGAAGGTGCCCAGCACCCAGCTGGGCGACATGTACACTGTGGACTGGAAAGGGATGCAGAAGAGCAAATAGGCCAAGTCGGCAATGCTCAGGTTGAGGACAAAGATGTTGGTGGTGCTGCGGGGCTTGCCCGGCTTGCTCCTGGCCAGCACGGTGATGACCAAGGAGTTGCCCACCACACCCAGGATGAAGATGAGGCCAAAGACTATCAAGGTGATGAAGTTCTCGATGCCAATTTCGAAGAGGAAACTGGCCCTCCCCTCCTCCAGGGGGCGCTCAGGAGCTGACCTGGAGGCATTCGAGTCCAGCCAGGACAAGCCCCAGGTGTGGTTCATGTGGTAGAGGGAGGTGTGGGCGGGCGGCTGGGGGTCCATGCTCGGGGCAGTCTAGGAAAGCAAAACTCCACAAAGCAACAGGCTTTTCTCTCTTCCTCTCCTCCACCTCGCAAGGACTAAGCCCAGCCCCTTCTTGTTCCCCGGGAACAAGGGGGAAGAGGGCAGGGGAGACAGCCTTGCGTGGAAATGGCCCGAGCCCCCGGGACGGTTCCCCTCATGCGCTGGCGAGCGTGTCCCTCTCCTGCCCGCTCAGCAGCGGCAAACTTAAAAGGCGGGAAGCGGCGCTTGCCCTCTCTGGCGGTCCGCTCGCCAGCCCATGCGGTCAGCTAGAGCTCCCTTTCCGAGAGAGACCGTCTGAGAGGGGACTCTTCTCTCGCCTCGTCGTCGTCGTCTTCTGCTTCTTCGCAGGAGCGGACCTCTGGACTGCGCCCCCCCGTTCCCGCCTTTCATCCCTCAGGGCGAGCGGGGCTTCGCTCGGCTCGGAGGCAGCCGCTGCCTGACTGCGCGCGGACCGCTCGGCTGGCGCTTTTTCTCCCGCTTCCCCCGCGCCCCCCTCTAGCTCCTCCTCCGGCTCCTCCCTCCGGCTGCCGGAGGCGCCGCTCGCGACTTCGCTGGCCGCGAGACCCGGGTAGCCTTTTCTCCCCGGCTCCTGCCCCTGGCGCGCGACGGGGACGGAAATCCAGCCGAAGCAACAGCTTCTCCGCTCCCTCGGGATTTCCGGGCTTGAGCAGCCCGCTGTTGTGGGGATGTGCGGGGCGGGAAGGGGAAATGCGGAGGGGAAACGCGGCCGGTCCGAAGGCGCGCGCTGTGCCTCCTCCTCCTCCTCGCTTTGCCTCCCGTGGTAGCAGAAAGGGCGCCTCTATTTAGCCAGCCAGAGGAGGCAAAAGCCGCCACAGAATCCCACCAAGAACTCCGTCTGGGTTTTATTCCTTGCGTTTGTATTCTGCTCTTCCTCTAAGCTGCTCAGGGAGCATACATTATTTACTATTATTATTATTTATTATTATTCTTTTTCGTAAGGGCTACAGCAATGTAAAAATAAAATAAAATACAATATTAGAAATTAGTCATAGTCAGAGCAGACTGACTTGGAATCAGCGGATTTAAGTCTGTTGTGCTCTGTGGATCTTCTCTTGGGTGTGACTCACTTCTGAGATCGCCCAGTGTGAATGGGAAATCAGCATTGGATTTCTCCCCCTCTGAAGCTTCTGCAGCATCCTTATTTGTATGAGAAGAGGGGGCCTTGCAATGTCACATATTGCTACTGCGGGGGTGGGGGGAGGAAAACCACCTGTGAAAAATGGCTACTTTGCCCATGGAGTGTTCGACAGGTGTCATTCATCGATCTCTACACTTCCCAGTTTTTGACAAACTTTTTCACACTGAAAAGGATCCTGTGACTTTTAGAAACAAAATGGGCAAAGCATTTCTCCTAAGGCTATTTGCATACCTTCATCTGATTCATGTCTCCTGTTGGCTGCGGAGGAACAGACCTGTTAAAAACGTTTCTTACTCTAGAAATCCCACTAAGCATTTCCACTCCATTTTCCCTTCTCTGTAGCATGACAGTATCTTAAATCACTACCTTCATGGCATCGAATATGCTTTAAATTTTTGTTTTTATCTTCTTTAAAGGTTTGGCTTAATACTGAACGCAAGAGCTGTAGTGTAGCTATTGAGGGTTATATCCAATACCTCTCCTTTTTCATTCTTTGTAGGCAATGCACAGATTCATCAATTTTGTGATTCTGTGAAAGATTCTCAGTGGTGATGAATTAATTTAAGGCTTATGTATCAACTCATATTTCCCCTGGGGATCTAAAAGTGTCCCAGTTTTAGAAATGCCAACCACAATTCTCTTTTTTTTAGTCATCAGCAGGCAAGCACAGGGCAATCCCTATCTGTTAGCTCTGGTCTATTGCTTTGCAGACCAGACAAGACTAAAATGGAGTTGGGGCACACTCTCAGACTCAGTAAGTCGTGAATGAGCCAGGGGCAAAACTAGGCTTTATTTCACCCAGGTCAAAGACCCAATTTGACACCCACACACATTTGTGTACACACATGCACAGGCTGGGACCCTCATTGGCGCTCTTCTGGAGGCTTTACCTGGGGCAAAAAACCCGGCTCGCCCCCCTGCCCCCCGTGTAGCTACTGCTCTGGAATGAGCTAGTAGTTTTTCACAACTTGAGGGTTTAAGGGGGCTCCTGGTCAATTGGTCTGCAAAGCGAATGTAAAGCCTGCCCTGACTTTGGATAACAATTGCCTCTCCTGATGAGGAGTTCCTAGTGGTGCAGCAATAAAACTGCTTGCACATGTGCAAAGCTAAGCAGGGACTGGTATGGTTTCAAATTGAATGGGGTGGGGGACTGTGTGTTGAGATTCCTGCATTGCTGGGGTTTGGACTAGGTGACCCTCAGGGTCCCTTACAATTCTATGATTCTGCGAAAGATTCTCAGTGGTGATGAATTAATTTAAGGCTTATGTATGAAATGGTTTACCCAAGCACTGCTATGGGTGTTGCTGTTCACTAGCACCCCCTGCTGGCTACATTTTTCACTGTTGCCATCTTTTCTCATTTAGGTTCCTAAACTTACTGTTCTTAAAGAAGCTTGTTATTCAAGATGCTTCACTAGACCACCCCAAACTAGCAACAAAGTCCTAAGCTAAACACATACAATTGTGCCTGCCTCTCATTTCTCTCTTTAAAATGCATCCCTGAATCCCACTGAGCGTAGCTTTCAACAGGCAGAGGGCCTTCTCGGTAGCTATATGCCTGCCCTGTGGAATGCCCTCCCATCAGATGTCAAGGAAATAAGCAACTATCTGACTTTTAGAAGACATCTGAAGGCAACCCTGCTTAGGAAAGTTTTAAATGTTTGATGTTTTACCTTGTTTTTAATATTCTGTTGGGAGCTGCCCAGAGTGGCTGGGGAAACCCAGCCAGATGGGTGGGGTATACATATATCATCATCATCATCATCATCAATTTATTTGTTGAATAATGCTGAAGAACTCAAGAGCTTGCTACTTTGTGAAATTTTAGTTGGTCCAAATAAAGAGATGTCCTAGTATGGATTGAACACAGTGGGGCTTACTTCTGCATATAATATATATTTGATTGCATCTCTGTTCTCCTAGAAGTTCTTGGATGTGTTTTTAAAGGTACATGGACCTGGATAATCAGTACAAAGCAGGGACAGGAAGGAACAAAGAGCTGGTGCTTATGGCGCAGCAAGGACAATGGCGTATTGTCCTAGAGTGCTGGTTGCCAAACGAACCAGCCTTTCTCCTAAGCAGGAGAGGCAAGTTGCATTAACACGGATTGCTAATTGTTAAATTGCCACTTTTGTTTCTGCGAATTCCTAAATCTGTTTATTATGAACAACCAAAATGTCACAAAATAGTGAGCAAGTTTTTTCAGTCTGTTGCAACTCTTCGTGAGGCTGCATGTTAAGTAAAGTGGGAGCGGAGAGCCTTCTCAATATCAGAGCCACAATGTCTGCCTTGGCATAGCCTTTAAAGGGGAACAGGTATGGGGCTGGGATGGGGCTAGCCAGGAAGAGTGCTTACACTTCAGAATTTACCATTACCCCAACCTGAAAAGCTATTCACATTTTCAACATTCTTTCCCACATAGTAGCTGTTCATCTATGCAAACAGCAAAACACTATAGCTGCCTTTACAATACATTTTACAAGAAAATGTTGTTGTTGTTGTTTAGTCGTTTAGTCGTGTCCGACTCTTCGTCACCCCGTGGACCAGAGCACACCAGGCACTCCTGTCTTCCACTGCCTCCCGCAGTTTGGTCAGACTCATGTTTGTAGCTTCGAGAACACTATCCAACCATCTCATCCTCTGTCGTCCCCTTCTCCTTGTGCCCTCCATCTTTCCCAACATCAGGGTCTTTTCCAGGGAGTCTTCTCTTCTCACGAGGTGGCCAAAGTATAGAAGCCTCAGCTTCAGGATCTGTCCTTCCAGTGAGCACTCAGGGCTGAAATGAGTCTCATTTCAAGAATCTTGACATGATGGAATATGAACAACATTATATGCTGCTGTGAGGCTTTTTGTAGGGAAGATGCATAAACTGATAAAAGGATTTATTCAAACATTGAAAACATGCAATATATGTATAATAGAAGGGAGATGTAAAATCTTTCAGACCCCCCCCCCCATATTAGAGTTGAAAATTCTGGTATTCTTTGGGTACGTTGCATGTGCAAGACAGAACACTGAGAAGCCATCACTCTTCAATGAGAAGAATCTTCCTTGAATTTAAGATGATGATTAGTAAATATATGCCTCCTTGTGACTGTCCCAACATCAGTGCATATTTGAAGTGAAATAAAGCAATATCCTGCCCTCATGCAATGGATAAGTATGGTGGATTCAATAATGAAATTGGCATACGATTGTATGGTTTTTAAAAAATAAAACAAAAATAACATGATATAGGCACTCAAGCGCTGAAAACAGGAATGCGCAGACTTCAAATACATGAAAAACAAAAGCTTCACAAAGTTGGAAGGAGGGTTGCAGATGGACACTGGCAGATGCACAATAACAAATACACTTCATTTCTGTCACTCATCATCCATCACACATTACAGAAAATAGTCAATAAGTGACTCTGACCCTCCAGAGACACATTTCGCACAGCTATCACTGTAGTAAAGCACTACTTGGAGAAATAATTGCATTTTTCTAGATATGAAATACAGTGAACCCAGCACTGTGAAAATGCACTAAAACTCAAACAGAAGTACCACATTGAGGGAAGAAGTCTGGATTGTGTTCAGTTGATTGCTAACAACTCTGCATTTCATTGTGCTAAACATGGAATACATGGGGAGGATATAAGAAATGTTTACATAAAATTTAAATTATGTATAGAAAATGGCAAAGTGGATACAGACTGCCAGGTATTATTCATGGGGTGTATGATTTTTATTGCGTAGAAGTGATTTCTGGATAGTAATTGCCATTTAGCAAGGGAGCAATCCTATGCTTAAGAAGCTGGCATAAAACAAGTCAGTGTAAATTAAGCTGGCATAGTTACACCAGATCCAGCAGGGCTGCTGCTCCTGCTTTACCTAAGCCCGGCAGAGGGAAAACAAGCATTTTAAATAGTGTTCCTTGTCATGTTGCCAGGTCACATGACCAAGCAGAGTGGGCTTAGGATCCAGTCTCTTGGGGCAGAGCAAGTATCACTAGTGTATATTTGGCTCAGCCAGGGTTGAGGATTGAACAGAAGCTGAGCTTGGCTGAGCCAGGCACCAGTCAGCTGAGCCAGACAGCAGCCTAAACTGGTAGTTCTGTGGGGTCTTATCATAGGGCTGTCCCCTTAGTGTCCAATTTTATTATAGATTTCCTGCCTATTATAGATTTCCATCTGACAAATCTTTGCATTCTTCACTTTCACATCACCTTCACACCTAATCTTTTGGTCAGTCTCAAACCTGTCCATATTCTCCCTGCTGTTTCCCTCATCATTAAGATCTTTGCCGCTGAACCTTCAGGAAAGTTTACATTATTTATTAGGGCAGAAAGGCATATGTCCGCTGCAATGCACATTTTTTTAGAAACTGTATTTTACTGGTTTCAGCTTCGGCAGATAAAGAACACAAATTTCCCCCAAGTGATGCAAGGAATGGATTCTCAAACTATAACACACCAATATTGCTTGTAGCTGCCCTGTTTTAAAAGCATAGATTCGAATACTTCATGATCAATAATTTAAGGACATCCTTCTCAGTGTTCTCTGCATTCTAACACAGAAGAGACTCATGAACCTGAAAGTTATTTCATTTGACATTTTCAGCACAATCTACGCATGTTTGGGGGCACTGTGGTCAAAGGGGTTAACTCTGCAGTAAAAAGTTTGAGGACAGCAACTTTTATTCTTTTATGGCCTCAAGGTTTCAAAACATTCCCTCTCACTATCATAGAACTGGAAGGTATAACCTGAGGATCATCTATTCCAACCCTCTGCAATGCAGGAATGTATATGAAGCTGTCCCATATGGGATCGAACCTGCAACCTTAGCGTTATCAGCACCATGCTTTAACCAACTGAACTATCCAGGCTGCATACAATCTAAAGCATTACTATTCTAATTTGCCTAGTATTTGTGGAGCTGGTCATTTTGTGATTCTTCTGTATTGTCAGAATGTATATTAGGTTTTATTGTTCCAGTTACAGATAGGTAGCCGTGTTGGTCTGCCATAGTCAAAACAAAAAAATTTTTTTCTTTCCAGTAGCACCTTAAAGACCAACTAAGTTAGTTCTTGGTATGAGCTTTCGTGTGCATGCACACTTCTTCAGATACACTGAAACAGAAGTTTCCAGACCCTTCTATATAGTGAGAAGGTGGGGAGGGGTATTACTCAGAAGGGTGGTGGGAATGGGTGATTGGCAGATAGCTGTGATGAGCCTGTTGATGACTCTTAACGACTGCAATAGGTCTTACAGGAAAAAGCAAGGGGTGAGAAGGTGAAAAATGGCTTTGTCATGTATAATGAGATAAGAATCCAAGGTCTTTGTTCAGACCAGGACTCTCCATGGTTTTAAGTTTGGTGATAAGTTGCAATTCAGCAGCTTCTCTTTCCAGTCTATTTCTGAAATTCCTTTGTAGTAAAACAGCTACTTTGAGATCTTGTATAGAATGTCCTGGGAGATTGAAGTGTTCTCCTACTGGTTTCTCTGTCTTGTGATTCCTGATGTCTGATTTATGTCCGTTTATTCTTTGGCGTAAGGTCTGGCCTGTTTGTCCAATATAGAGAGCTGAAGGACACTGTTGGCATTTGATTGCATACACAATGTTAGACGATGAGCAATTAAATAGTCCCGAGATGGTATGTGTGATGTTGTTGGGGCCAGTAATGGTGTTGTCCGGGTGTATGTGGCAGCAAAGTTGGCATCTGGGTTTATTGCAGGCTCTGGTGCCAGTGTCCGTGTTAGGTCTGGTTGTAGTATTATTGTGGGTTAGGAGTTGTTTAAGATTGGGTGGCTGTCTGTAGGCAATGAAAGGTCTTCCTCCCAGAGCTTGAGAAAGAGAACTGTCATTGTCCAGGAGAGGTTGTAGATCTCTGATGATGCGTTGTACTGTTTTAACTTGGGAGCTGTATGTGATGACTAGAGGTGTTCTGTTATTTTCTTTTTTGGGTCTGTCTTGCAGCAAGTCACCCAGAGAGAACTTGCTGCAAGACAGACCCAAAAAAGAAAATAACAGAACACCTCTAGTCATCACATACAGCTCCCAAGTTAAAACAGTACAACGCATCATCAGAGATCTACAACCTCTCCTGGACAATGACAGTTCTCTTTCTCAAGCTCTGGGAGGAAGACCTTTCATTGCCTACAGACAATGACCTTTCATTGCCTACAGACAGCCACCCAATCTTAAACAACTCCTAACCCACAATAATACTACAACCAGACCTAACACGGACACTGGCACCAGAGCCTGCAATAAACCCAGATGCCAACTTTGCTGCCACATACACCCGGACAACACCATTACTGGCCCCAACAACATCACACATACCATCTCGGGACTATTTAATTGCTCATCGTCTAACATTGTGTATGCAATCAAATGCCAACAGTGTCCTTCAGCTCTCTATATTGGACAAACAGGCCAGACCTTACGCCAAAGAATAAACGGACATAAATCAGACATCAGGAATCACAAGACAGAGAAACCAGTAGGAGAACACTTCAATCTCCCAGGACATTCTATACAAGATCTCAAAGTAGCTGTTTTACTACAAAGGAATTTCAGAAATAGACTGGAAAGAGAAGCTGCTGAATTGCAACTTATCACCAAACTTAAAACCATGGAGAGTCCTGGTCTGAACAAAGACCTTGGATTCTTATCTCATTATACATGACAAAGCCATTTTTCACCTTCTCACCCCTTGCTTTTTCCTGTAAGACCTATTGCAGTCGTTAAGAGTCATCAACAGGCTCATCACAGCTATCTGCCAATCACCCATTCCCACCACCCTTCTGAGTAATACCCCTCCCCACCTTCTCACTATATAGAAGGGTCTGGAAACTTCTGTTTCAGTGTATCTGAAGAAGTGTGCATGCACACGAAAGCTCATACCAAGAACTAACTTAGTTGGTCTTTAAGGTGCTACTGGAAAGAAAAAAAATTTTTAGGTTTTATTGTTGTATGCCACCTTGCTATTTTACATGAGTGAGCTGTATATCAATATTTATATTAAATAAATAAAACTGGAGGCCCAAAATAGTTATCATTACTTACGTTCCCAATTATCTTTAACATAAAGGTAAAGGGACCCCTGACCATTACGTCCTGTCGTGACCAACTCTGGGGTTGTGACGCTCATCTCGCTTTATTGGCTGAGGGAGCCGGCGTTCAGCTTCTGGGTCATGTGGCCAGCATGACTAAGCCGCTTCTGGCAAACCAGAGCAGCACACGGAAACGGTGTTTACCTTCCCGCCGGAGTGGTACCTATTTATCTACTTGCACTTTGACGTGCTTTCAAACTGCTAGGTTGGCAGGAGCTGGGACTGAACAACAGGAGCTCACCCCGTCGTAGGGCTTTGAACTGCTGACCTTCTGATCGGCAAGCCCTAGGCTCTGTGGGTTAACCCACAGCGCCACCTGCGTCCCCCCAGTTATCTTTACTTAGATTTTAAAAAATTCTGAATTAAATGACTAGGGTCTCAATGTAAATGGTATGGTGGTGGCAGTGATGGAAAACTAAAACAAAAAAGCATATTCTGAGCAAGGGCTTGGCAGGGTTTAGTCTCAGAGTAGTCATTCTAAAAGGGTGACCCTGAACACAGCCTTTCTGACAACACTTATACAACCATAAGTTTTAAGTCTTTCAGTGTTATTCATCAGGCAGAATGGGAAGCTAGTTTGATCTCAGCTATATGAAGGACAAGAGAACCAATTAAAATAGGTTTAGCCATGCATAAATACTCTCCAAATAAACCATGTGGATGCAATTAATGTCCTTATTTTTTTAACATTTAAATATCAACTTCTGGGGATGGTGGAGAGCATCTCAGAACTGGAACATGACATGCTGATAATTTTCCTACTGAAAATTAGTAGCCCCTGAAGCCACTAATTCTATATTTAAAAGGCTTTCTTTAGTCCATCTGGACTCACCATAGCTGCTATTATAATTGCAAAAAGTTCATTAATGTCATTCATGTGATTAATAGAACGTGTAGTTTGGATCTATAACATTATTAAACCTGTATTGGATTATGACCCCAGAGTTTCACTATCTGCCATGCATGCAAGAAGAAAAGCAGAAGGGATATTGTAGCATTTTGCTATGGGATATTTCTAGGGAATAACTGCCTTTTTCAGTTCCTACGTGACAAAATGTTTTTGCCACTCAGAAGCTTGAAGGCACTCCTGCATTAACAGATGTTGGACCTTTAAGGAATGCTACCAAATGATATTTTGTGTCTGATACATTCATCTAGTAACTGAGGCTCGGAAGTTTTAGATAGGTTGAGAAGCTATAAACACAGGCAAACATTATATTCACCCGCCCGGACAAGATGAAAATCTAACTTTCTTTCAGTGTAGCAGTGTTTGTTTCACATAAAATACTTACTTGCCTACCAGCCCCTCTCCTTCAGTTTTCACCAACATTCTTGACCATGTTAAGAGACTTATTTGTCATATCTGACAGTAACTCCACTTTTCCCCATTGGGTTCTTATTACAGCCCTTGGAATATTGCTAATTACAAAGAAGGGTTTGGCTTCAAAATCGAGGGCCAAAATAGTCAAGATGTTGTTTATGCAATCAGCAATTGTGTAGATGGTTTGTTTTAAGTGAGCTTTTTCTCCTTTTTTTGCCCAATGCAAAAAGGTGCAGGTTCTGTCTTGACTAAGACAAGAAAGAGGGGAGGTTATAACTCTCTACCCTTCACACCAGGAGACTGAATCCAGATCAGGACTTCCACAACTACAATTTGCCTTTAAGGACCCATTCACACAGTTGCTAATAGCAGTTGCTTACATCTAGTTCAACTATGGGAATGAAGAATCAAGGAAAAAATATTGATTGTTAAAACAGTGCCCGTTCTAGAGCCGCTGGGATGGGGGTTACTGTATCAATGGATATATCAATACAGTGCCTCAACATCTATCCTGATAATGGATCAATGTGTGTAGTGAACCTGGTCTCACCATTGCTGGTTTGGGGTTTCTTTCACATGAGCTCTATAAATCAGTTCTGCCAGTTATGGAACAGGTTTCCTGTGGGCATCCATCTGCCAAGAAGAAGGAAAATCATTCAATATCAACAACGTAGCTTTCTATGAGACCTTATTTCCCCTGCCCCCCCACCCCCCACCCAAATATGCAGGCAATGTATTAAAAGTTATGGCATACAGAATATACCCCTTCTAACATCACCTTTCATAAGCAGAAACACGTGTAATATCTGAGTGGCAGTAATATTTGTTCACTTTAAATCCATTTAAATGGCAATACAATAATGTATGATAATCTGACTCAAAGCTTTGATTCTTTTGTCCCTAGTGCTGAGCTGTGAGAAATAAAGCCAGAATCACATAAAATAAAATAAAATTGAACCAAATACACCATATTAGCTAACATGCACATCCAAGATAAATGGTTCATGGAATAAAAATCCATTTTCTTGTTATGTATATTTTAAAATGCAATAAAGATTTTTTAAAAAGTCCATTTTCTGTCAAAACAAACTTGAAACTGGATTTTTCTTGTAGCTGGGGTAGAACAATGAAATCAACTCATTTCTCTAGATAATATATTATCACATTTGAATTGCTTCTACTTCTACTGAAAAGCACATTTTGTGCAAGTCGTATTTCATTTTTCTTATCAGCATACCTGAGCATCATTTTTCACCATATAGTGGGATACATGCAAGAACACTGAGAGTAGGTGGGTTGCTTTTTCATCAAACACAAAAGACCACAGCCCTTTTTTTTTGGTAACCATGGAATATATGTAGGAGTTGTGAAAGCGTCAGGATAACCCCACTGTTTTAAGTACTGACAGGGACAGTCTTGGTCTTCTGACCTCTCTTTTCCCTGAGCAAGTATCTCCTACCCAGCTTGCAAATCCATAGGTTATACAATAAGCTGCCAAACAAAAATAATAAGGGGAAAACTTGGGGCATTACTTGACACCAAGATAACCCACAGGAGGTGTTTAGCATCTCTTGCCTTCTGAAAGGTGTGACACGCACACACCGTTACCTGTGAAATGTGACTTGAGAGCTGGCAGAGACCAATAAAAAGGAAACTGAACTCAGTCCCTTGGTTCAGGGCCCCATCAGGTTTGATCCCTGCCCTAACTGATAGATGTCTATAAGGCATCAGTGACCATCGGAGAATGTAAAATTGACCAGACTCACTGCTTTTCTGGTAAGGAGATGGAGAACGCTGTGCTGTTTTTTATTTAGTTTCTGGTAACCCAATAAACTAACATACTCCACAGTTAAAAAGAGCTTTTCATTATGTACACCTGCCTAGCAGTTAAATCCCATTCAACTTGATGGATCTTCTTTATATTAATGCAACAACTTCTTGAAGTTTAGGGTGATATTTTTCTCTCTAGCAAGCAAGTGAAAGCAAGTATTTTCTATGCTAATATTATTACAGCATGTTTAGCTGGGAAGAGAATTACAGATCATAAATCTTTTACCAGGCTTTGCAATGAAATTTATTTCCAGGTTCATCAGAAAATGCAAATTAAAAACATTTGTCACAAATTCATATTTATACTAGAAATTTTAAACTCACGTTTATACCAGTCCTGAAATTTTTACTACATTTGCATCGTTATCTGTATCAAGTGGCTGATATTGTAGAATTGTGTCAAAGAAACATAACTCTCTGCAGTAGTCAGTTGAGACAGAAGCTATGCCCATTCCAAAAATCGTAACTTGTTATTCTGTTTTTGCATTTGCAACAAATGTAGAATAGGTTTATGAAAATAAATGTATCCAAGAAGTAGATAAGCTGGATACTATTTTGTCTCTGTTTATGGGTAAAATATTTTGTCTTTTTTTCTTTTCTTTTTTAGAAAAACAAATACATATGTATCAGTTGGATAGCTAAGTATTTACCAGTCAGAAGGAGAGATATAAATGTCATATTGCTACTATTATAAGCCAGTAACAACTTTAATCCTATGAACCCTAGAGAGAACATTCAATGAGTAATTTTGTTTCTGCTTTATCATCTGTGGTTATAGGGTTTGGGCCAGGGCATGTAAAGAGGTCTTACACTTACTACAAATCTGTAGTCACTTTACTCAGGCACTGACAATCTATAGTCTCACTTGTCAGCTGATGGAACACATCAACGCAGGCAACCCAATTTAACACCCAAAGCCCTGTTCTCATTCACTTCTTCAGAGTGTTACCATTCATCTTTGCACACAGGAATATAGTACAGTGGTACCTTGGTTTAAGAACAGTCCGGTTTAAGAACGATTTGGTTTACAAACTCCACAAAAATGGAAATAGTGTCTTGGTTTGAGAACTTTACCTCGGTCTAAGAATGGAATCCAAACAGTGGAAGGGCACTGGTGGTGGGAGGCCTCATTAGGAAAAGCGTGCCTCGGTTTAAGAACGGTTTTGGTTTAAGAACAAACTTCTGGAACAGATTAAGTGCGTAAACAGAGGTACCACTGTAATTCAAAACTAGTGGGCACATTTTGAATTCTGAGAGAGGGCTGTGGGCGCCAGTCACAAAATGGCTGCCATAGGGGCATGGCATAGCACAAAATTAGAGACAGTACAGTCAAGGTGAAGCTTTTCCCATAATTCAATTTCCATACTAGAAAAGGCGTAGCCTGTTGAAATTCTGCCTGCCATACAGCAGCTAAAGACACAATTATTTTATTTCCTCCCCATGCTAATCCTAAACCACAATTTCATTTGACATCTTGTACCCACTTACCTGGGAGTAAGCTTCCTTAAGCACAGAGAGGCTTACTTCTTAATAGACATGTAGACCATTGTACAGTAAATTAACTATGCAACCATTTTTAGCTGGTAGTCGTTTATTTGTTACAAACACTATCTAGAGAAGATCCAGAGCAAAAACTTGCTTGTGCAATCTAAAATAATCAAATATTTATCTCATACATTAGGAAGCCATTCAATCCAACAGTCTTCTCTTTGTCAGAGATGAAATTAGGATTCTTGCCAGAAAAAAAATATCTATGTGTAATAAACAATGAATTTCACAATGAGTTTCTAACCAATGACAAGTGAGGAAATTATAAATGAACTTCCTGAGACTACAGTAAACTGACTGTGCATAATCAGCTGGACTCAAAAACAGAGCAAATTATATAACCAAGAACAGAGCCTACATCAATTATCAGCTAAGTGCAGGCTTTTACAAAAGCAGCAGTGCAGAAAGGCTTGAACTATATGGAATCAAACAGAGCAAAGCGAAAGCAGCTGGTAAAAAAATAATAAAAGGCAAGGTAATTGAATGGAAAGAAAACTGTGATAAAGCCTACCAGCCTAGAGGAGAGATTTAGCTGGCCTTGGCTTCTGTGTTACTAAAAGCATGAAACAGGTTTGATGTGGGACAGTAAATTTAGTAAGCTGTTTTATTTTGTTTCGAGTCACCTGCTGTGCATTCCTGACATTCTGCCAAGAGCTGAGCTGACTAGCTTCAGGGTCTTCCTGTATCATGCAGTAGTGGCTTAGTTTATCTGTTACTGTGGAAATCATTGAGTAGTTGTTACATATGAATTGCTGCTGCTGCTGACAACTTGTTGGTGGCAGGACACATCCTTTGCATGTAGAAGGTCCTGGGTTCAATCCTACTCTTCACTTGTTTCTAAACTAATAAGGCCCAGCGCAACACGCTGAGCAAGCATGATACAACTACCAAGTCAACATGAAAAGAATTGCATTACAATTCAGAAGAATCACACAACCATCTGTGACAGATTTTGTTCATCGTCCTCTGTTACACCAACAGTTCCCAGATGGTGGGTTTGATTCTATATTCAGTCATCTTGTGAAGTCATGTGGAATAATAATAGACCAGAAAAGGATATAAAAGATAGCACTGATCAAGAGGCCTTTAGCGTATCCCTTTCAGGCTATGGATTGTTTCTCTAATACAAACAAAATTCCCCTTGGAGGATCTTAGTATAAAGACATGGGAGCTATCGTCATTGCACAAAAGAGAAATTTCAGTGCAGCAAATGACTCACACACGTAGCATGCACCTGGGTATGGTAGGAAATGCCAGTAGAAATTATGTGGGGGGAAAGACAAAACTGATACAGTATACTATTGTATATTGGTGTGGTTTCAGTTTGGAGACATACAGACTGACTGTGGCTCAGATCATCAGCTTCTTATAGCAAAATTCAAGCTTAAACTGAAGAAAGTAGGAAAAACCACTGGGCCGGTAAGATACAATCTAAGTCAAATCCCTTATGAATACACAGTGGAAGTGAGGAACAGGTTTAAGGATTTAGATTTGGTGGACAGAGTGCCTGAAGAACTATGGATGGAGGCTCGTAACATTATACAGGAGGCAGCAACGAAAACCATCCCAATGAAAAGGAAATGCAAGAAAGCAAAGTGGCTGTCCAATGAGGCCTTACAAATAGCGGGGGAGAGAAGGCAAGCAAAATGCAAGGGAGATCGTGAAACATACAGGAAATTGAATGCAGATTTCCAAAGAATAGCAAGGAGAGACAAGAAGACCTTCTTAAACAAGCAATGCAAAGAAATAGAGGAAAGCAATAGAATGGGAAGAACCAGAGATCTGTTCAAGAAAATTGGAGATATGAAAGGAACATTTCGTACAAAGATTTCCATAATAAAGGACAAAAGTGGAAAGGACCTAACAGAAGCAGAAGACATCAAGAAGAGGTGGCAAGAATACACAGAGGAATTATACCAGAAAGAAACGGATGTCTCATATACCCCAGGTAGTGTGGTTGCTGACCTTGAGCCAGACATCCTGGAGAGTGAAGTCAAATGGGCCTTAGAAAGCACTGCAAATAACAAGGCCAGTGGAAGTGATGGTATTCCAGCTGAACTATTTAAAATTTTAAAAGATGATGCTGTTAAGGTGCTACACTCAATATGCCAGCAAGTTTGGAAAACTCAGCAGTGGCCAGAAGATTGGAGAAGATCAGTCTACATCCCAATCCCAAAGAAGGGCAGTGCCAAAGAATGCTCCAACTATCGCACAATTGCACTAATTTCTCACGCTAGCAAGGTTATGCTTAAAATTCTACAAGGAAGGCTCAAGCAGTATGTGGACCGAGAACTCCCAGAAGTGCAAGCTGGATTTAGAAGAGGCAGAGGAACCAGAGACCAAATTGCAAACATGCGCTGGATTATGGAGAAAGCTAGAGAGTTCCAGAAAGACATTTACTTCTGCTTCATTGACTATGCAAAAGCCTTTGACTGTGTCGACCATGGCAAACTATGGCAAGTTCTTAAAGAAATGGGAGTGCCTGATCACCTCATCTATCTCCTGAGAAATCTCTATGTGGGACAAGAAGCTACAGTTAGAACTGGATATGGAACAACTGACTGGTTCAAAATTGGGAAAGGAGTACGACAAGGCTGCATTTTGTCTCCCTGCTTATTTAACTTATATGCAGAATTCATCATGCGAAAGGCTGGGCTGGATGAATCCCTAGCCGGAATTAAGATTGCCGGAAGAAATATCAACAACCTCAGATATGCAGATGACACAACCTTGATGGCAGAAAGTGAGGAGGAATTAAAGAACCTTTTATTGAGGGTGAAAGAGGAGAGTGCAAAATATGGTCTGAAGCTCAACATCAAAAAAACGAAGATCATGGCTACTGGTCCCATCACCTCCTGGCAAATAGAAGGGGAAGAAATGGAGGCAGTGAGAGATTTTACTTTCTTGGGCTCCATGATCACTGCAGATGGTGACAGCAGCCACGAAATTAAAAGACGCCTGCTTCTTGGGAGAAGGGCAATGACAGGCCTAGACAGCATCTTGAGAAGTAGAGACATCACCTTGCCAACAAAGGTCCGTATAGTTAAAGCTATGGTTTTCCCAGTAGTGATGTATGGAAGTGAGAGCTGGACCATAAAGAAGGCTGATCGCCAAAGAATTGATGCTTTTGAATTATGGTGCTGGAGGAGACTCTTGAGAGTCCCATGGACTGCAAGAAGATCAAACCTCTCCATTCTGAAGGAAATCAGCCCTGAGTGCTCATTGGAAGGACAGATTGTGAAGCTGAGGCTCCAGTACTTTGGCCACCTCATGAGAAGAGAAGACTCCCTGGAGAAGACCCTGATGTTGGGAAAGATGGAGGGCACAAGGAGAAGGGGGCGACAGAGGACGAGATGGTTGGATAGTGTTTTCGAGGTTACCAGCATGAGTCTGACCAAGCTGCGGGGGGCAGTGGAGGACAGGAGTGCCTGGCATTCTCTGGTCCATGGGGTCACGAAGAGTCGGACACGACTAAACGACTAAACAACAACATGTTAGAAAAAAAGGTGAAATCCGTCCTTGTGAGTTTAAGATGCTGTAGAAGGAACTGAAGGTGCAACCTGTCCTTTCACGACAGCTCTTTCAAACAGAACATTTGGTTTAATTCTGATTCCTGACATAGCACTAGAACCCAGTCACAGGTTCATTCTGTCCCTGAATATGGAACAGCGTGTGAAAATAGTGATAACAGGTGGGCATCAATCATCCTTTACTTCCCAGTTTTCTCTCTGCAGCAAAAGTGCGCAACCCATTTCGTATGAATTATACTGTTGTTCCACTCGCCCAGTAGCCACAGACAGCCACACTGCTCATGCTCTCAGCTAGCAAGGTGAAACTGCTGAAGTGCTCCACAGTTACAGGTTTCCAAAAAGAGGTCTCAGAAAGATCACAAAAGGAAAGTTGAAGGCAGAAGCGGTGGGGTGGAGAAGTGTGTGCGCGAGAGAGAAATCTGTCGCAGCTAAAGATGGGGAGAATACCAGTTTGCACTTCTGAAGTTTGCACTAATTTTTACTTCCTGAAACAATATTATAAAATGAAATGCAGCTGTCCTTCAAAATATGCACTTCTCCTATTTTTGAAATGCAGTCCTCTGACCAAAATCTGTTTGTACAATTTATTATTATTTTTTAATAAATAATATTTATTAAAATTTTAAAGGTTACAAAAAGAAAAAGAAAAAACACCATATCAAACAAGAACAAAACAACGCATCACAATAAGAAAGAAGAAGAAGAAGAAAAGAAAAAAAACACAGCTAATCTTCCCATAACTTGTCTTTCATTTGCTTGTTTCCTTGACCTCCTCACACCTCCCTTTTTTGTATTCTAGTTCAGTTAACTATTTCAGCAAATCCTTTCCATCTTTTCCACTTTTTGCTCTGTAATTTATCTTAATATAATGTAACTTTACTTTCCCTCCTTTCACCAATTAACAGTCTATTTTTTCCTAAACCCTTATAACATTTCTGCTAAAACCACATAACTTCATTCCAACATCCTTCTAACATTCATTAATTTTACAATGTTTCTGTAGATAGTCTTTAAATTTCTTCCAATCTTCCTCCACCGACTCTTCTCCCTGGTCTCGGATTCTGCCAGTCATTTCCGCCAGTTCCATGTAGTCCATCACCTTCATCTGCCATTCTTCCCGGGTGGGTAGATCTTGTGTCTTCCAGTACTTTGCAATAAGTATTCTTGCTGCTGTTGTAGCATACATTAAGAAAGTTCTATCCTTCTTTGACACCAATTAGCCGACCATGCCCAGGAGAAAGGCCTCTGGTTTCTTCAGAAAGGTATATTTAAATACCTTTTTCATTTCATTATAGATCATCTCCCAGAAAGTCTTAATCTTTGGGCATGTCCACCAAAGGTGAAAGAATGTACCTTCCGTCTCTTTACATTTCCAACATTTATTATCGGGTAAATGATAAATTTTTGCAAGCTTGACTGGTGTCATGTACCACCTATAAATCATTTTCATTAAATTCTCTCTTAGGGCATTGCATGCCGTAAATTTCATACCTGTGGTCCATAACTGTTCCCAGTCAGCCATCATAATATTATGTCCAACATCTTGTACCCATTTAATCATAGCAGATTTCACCGTTTCAAACTGAGTGTTCCATTTCAACAGCAAGTTATACATTCTTGACAAGTTCTTAATTTTAGGATCTAACAGTTCCATTTCCAATTTTGATTTTTCCACCTGAAAGCCAATTTTCTTGTCCAAATTGTAAGCCTCCGTTATTTGATAATAATGAAGCCAGTCTCGCACTTTGTTTTTTAGTTTTTCAAAACTCTGCAGTTTTAATCTATCTCCCTCTTGTTCCAAAATTTCCCAATATTTCGGCCATTTGGCCTCCATATTGAGCTTTTTCTGAGCCTTCGCTTCCATTGGTGACAACCACCTTGGAGTTTTGTTTTCAAGCAAGTCCTTGTATCTTATCCAGACATTAAACAGTGCTTTCCTGACAATATGGTTTTTAAACGCTTTATGTGCTTTGACCTTATCATACCACAAATATGCATGCCACCCAAATACATTATTAAAACCTTCTAAGTCTAGAATGTCAGTGTTTTCAAGAAGCAGCCATTCTCTCAGCCAACAAAATGCGGCTGATTCATAATAAAGCTTAAGGTCTGGCAGGGCAAATCCACCTCTTTCTTTAGCATCAGTTAATATCTTAAATTTTATTCAAGGCTTCTTGCCCTGCCAGACAAATCTAGAAATATCTCTCTGCCACTTCTTGAAACATTCCATTTTATCCAAAATTTGCAATGTTTGAAACAAAAACAGCATCCTTGGCAATACATTCATTTTTATGAAATCTGTTTGTACAATTGTGGTAAGGAGGATTGAGATGACCAGCCGCTCTGCAAACAAGGGAAACCGTGCATAAAAATGCATATATTTGTGAATGCATATTAGGGGGGGAAATAGCTTGCAAAACAGTGTACATTAGGGAAAATAAAACAGTGCACTTGCAGCTTATGCTCACTTTACTTATAGTATCACAACCTTATGTGGGTGAGGAATCAACAAACAAATAAATAAATGGAAAGCTGGGGAAACCCACCATCCTCTGCTCTCTGTTTTTCCCCCCAGAACCAAACCCTCACGTAAGTGGTAGCCAAGTGTATACAAAGTTGTCTATGTTAGGAGAAATGTGTATGAAAATGTTGACAAATTTTGGTGAGGGCTTTAAAAAGAAATCACACTCATGCAGAAACATGGTGAACTGATTAGAAAAATGAGAAATTGAGAATTATATTAGCAGCCATAGTGCAATGCCATCGCCTTAAGTTTACAAATTGCAATAGGGACGCGGGTGGCACTGTGGGTTAAACCACAGAGCCTAGGACTTGCCGATCAGAAGGTTGGCGGTTCGAATCCCCGCGACGGGGTGGGCTCCTGTTAAAGGTTAAAGGGACCCCTGACCATTAGGTCCAGTCGTGACAAGCTCTGGGGTTGCGGCGCTCATCTCGCTTTATTGGCCGAGGGAGCCGGCATACAGCTTCCGGGTCATGTGGCCAGCATGACTAAGCCGCTTCTGACAAAACCAGAGCAGCGCACGGAAATGCTGTTTACCTTCCCACCGGAGCGGTACCTATTTATCTACTTGCACTTTGACGTGCTTTCGAACTGCTAGGTTGGCAGGAGCTGGGACTGAACAACAGGACCTCACCCCGTCACAGGGCCTCGAACTGCCAACCTTCCGATCGACAAGCCCTAGGCTCAGTGGTTTAGACCACAGTGCCACCAACGTCCCTATGGTTTAGTAAGGTGCTCTAAATTGATCTAACAGAGATCCTTAATTCTTCCACCCTTTCATTTGTGTCACACACACACACACACACACACACACACACCCGGGCCAGTTGTTAGTTGAACTCTGGGCCAAATGACATATTTGGTTGAATTAATGATTGCATCTAGCATGTCCACTTTAAAAAAAGAAGTGATCATGGGTTTGGGACCATAGACCATGGGGAACGGAGGTTAATCCATCCCTTCTCCTGTGCTAGACTCCCAACAAAGATCTCTAGCTGAATAGCAGCCTCCCTCCCATAACAAACAGCAGCAGTGCCAGGTTTTGGGTGTTTCCCCAGTACAGGGTGTAGAGTCAAGGGGGTGCAAAATCGAGAAGATCCACTTGGGGAGATCAAATTTTGGCCTTGCACAGGGTGCCATATTATGACAGATTGCCAAGCACCACCCCAACAGCTTCTTCTTTAGGAATATGCACACACACACACACACACACACACACACACACATATCTCAACATGAAATACAATAAAAATCAAACTAATCTAAATAATAAAAAGAATAAGAAACCAAGAAAAAAGAAAAAGAAAGAAAAAAGAGAGCAAGGGGGAAAATAACTATAAGGGTCCTTTATTACATTTATATAATTTATATATATCGTATAAATCATGATTTCCACAAAGGTAACTTTAGTCTCTTCGAGATTGCATGCATATGCAATGAGGATTTGTCAGGCTTCATGAAAGAAGTGCCGGCTTTGAAGGAAATCTAAAGACACTTTTGCTAATATTTCTTATTTGAGATGCCATTAAAGAAATCCTTTCTCCTTGGAATCGGATAAAATAGAACCAAGGGTAATTTTTCTGCTTCTATTTTATTTCTTCACAGATTTTTTAGCTTTTGGAAGTAGAAAAAGGGAATGTGATGGCAGCCCCAGCCCCAAGAGCTTTGCTGCTTGGTGAGAAACCAGCTAAAGGGCTCGTGCATAGTTCAGTGGCTCAGGAGGTTGAAGATGACCAGTTCTGTTAACCTGGGACTAAATTAGATGAGTCTAGTGTGTGCTATAGTGCTTAGGGTGTTGGACTAAGATCTTGGAGACCAGGGTTCAACTCCCCACTCAGCCATGAAGCTCACTGAGTGACCCTGGACCAGTCACTGTCTCTCAACCTAATCTACCTCACAGGGTTGTTGTGAAACTAAAATGTGGGCATATAAATGTAATAACTAATAAATAACAAATAAATTCTGCTTGCAACTAACATTTTTTACAAAAACATACAAAATACCAGTCAGTAGTGAGGGAGGACTGATTATTATCAGGATCACAGCAGGTGGTAAGCAGGAGTTTCATCCTTTTTCCCTCTCTTATATTCTGTATGAAAATTGCTCCTGCACAGCTGCTGCTGGCATTTGGAAGGAATATCCAAATTTGCATTTCTGTGGCGTTGGTTGTTTAAAGCACATTAAGTGCAAAAACGCATTTAACATTAGGCCTTCTTGGGGCCAGGCACCAACAGTGGGTGGGGCCGGAGACAAAAAAGTGGGCGGAGCAACAAATGTCGATTTTGCCTTTGCACGGTGCACCATACCATACACTTCTGTCCCCCAGCCAGGCCAGAAAGATCTCAGGGACTCAGTCAAATCAGGCCAAAACATTCACCAGTGCTTGCAAAGCAGGACTTGGAGAGCCAGTGTGGTGTAGTGGTTAAGAGCGGTGGACTCGTAATCTGGGGAACCAGGTTCGCTTCCCCGCTCCTCCGCATGCAGCTGCTGGGTGACCTTGGGCTAGTCACACTTCTCTTAATCTCTCAGCCCCACTCACCTCACAGAGTGTTTGTTGTGGGGGAGGAAGGGAAAGGAGAATGTGAGCCGCTTTGAGACTCCTTCGGGTAGTGATAAAGCGGGATATCAAATCCAAACTACTACTACTACTACTATTCTTCTTCTTCTTCTTCTTCTTCTTCTTCTTCTTCTTCTTCTTCTTCTTCTTCTTTTTCTTCTTCTTCTGTCCTGCAGCCAGGCCAGAAAGATCTCAGGGACTCATTCAAGCCAGGCCAAAACACTCACTGGTGCTTGCAAAGCAGGGGCAGTTAGGGAGAAAGTCTCTGAGCCTAGCGTTCCCCACCCCATTGTATCAAGAAGCCCTAATTGATAAGCAGCACTCATCAAAGCCCACATCAGTTGGTGTGCCATGGAGCTTTCATTTGATTGGAACCAATTGGAAATCAAGGTGTTTACACTATCGGCTACAACTGATTCCTTAACTTTTCTATTTGTTTTTATTTGTCCATGATATTTTTCTCTGTTCCAGCTCTAATAGAGATGTTCTGGTAGGAAAGTCTCTTTATGTGCAGCCAAGTCCCTGCTCAGCTTTCCTGTACCAGGCAAGAAAATGGATAAGCACCTAGAGCCGAGGAATTCAATGATGGGAGACACACAAAATGGTGACATGGGGCCTTTTTTTGGGCAGCAACAGTCTGATGCTGGCTTTTTTGAGTAAACCCCAACAAAGGCTCACCCCAGTATGCTGCATTTGGCCATAACACTAACTAAACCATATATAGTTAAAAATTAAAATGAGAGCTTTTGATAACTTCTGTCTATCAGAGGAAACTGTGAAGAAGGTTATCAGTAACGTTACCAGATTGTATATTTATAGGCTGAGATTGCTATTAAAAAAGGCATTGTAAAACACTTAGCACATGTTAAATGGTTTAGAAATAATGATAATGATGATGATGAACATGCTTAAATGAGGTACCCAAGAACAAAGTTACCTTCACATTAGGTGCTGATACTTTTTAAAAGAAATATAGAGAGGGAGAGGGAGGGAGGGAGGGAGGGAGAATGTGTTTGTGAAGGATTACTTGCTTGTCTTGTAATGCGATGTAGGAAGAAAAGGAGGCAGCACCCCCTTTTGAAAAGGTGGTTCTATAATAGGGAAAATGTGTTTTTGCACACCAGAATAAGGCATTAGGGCATTTTGTAAGGGTTTTCTATTATTTCTTAAAATTCAGTTTTCCTTATGGCAAATAAAACTATTTTGAGTTTGTGCCTCTTTTTTATACCTAGATGACAATGCGATAAAGCATCTAGATTTCTGTGATTAAGCATCCAAGACTCCTGTGGATTTGCTTCTGGTCTGCAGTGTGAAGGTATCCAGGGTTTTTTTGTTTTAGCAATAGCTTGCTTGGTCAGCCTTTGTTCTTCTAAGTAATGCTTTGTATTTGCTTTGATGGAGGAATAGCCGAAGTCCCTGGTAGCTGGAGCACAGGACAATTTTGAGTTGAGCAAAGGGAGCCCAGATAATGAATCACCAAATTGCCACAGTAACAAAAGTCTCATTCATCTTGGGAAAGTAGAGGACTTGGAAAATGAGGCTAATAACATCTCAGGAATTAGATGGTGCTACTGCCTGTGCAGGACATATTGGTGCCCTGGATTACATTCTTAGACATCTAGACTCCTTGGCACCATTAGTGCTCAGAAGGAAATTATTTTTAATTGAAACTTAATGATTCCAGACTTTTTAAGAATTGGCTGCTTAAGTCGTTTAGAAATCTCTTTCTCTGCACAGCTAATTCAACCATAAAATGTTAAATAAGCTGATATTTTGAACCAACCACATTTCTACCTCATATTTCACACTGAGTTTAGGATACATTTCTGTCAAAGTAACATAAAGAACTGCATTATACTTCAGATTACCCATTCAGGCTTTTAAAAAAAACCACCACCAAATATAATCAGAAAATGAATATATAAGATGAATTTTTGACCCATTACCCAAACATGGAAATTACTGCTACCATTTGGACTCTGAATGATAGGTGCTGGGATGCACCAGTGGGGCAAACAATTTACATTCATGTCCTGTTTAGGAGCTTCTCATAGGATCTAGTTGGTCATTGTGGGAACAGAATACAGTGGTACCTCGGGTTAAGAACTTAATTCATTCTGGAGGTCCATTCTTAACCTGAAACTGTTCTTAACCTGAGGTACCACTTTAGCTAATGGGGCCTCCTGCTGCTGCCGCGCGATTTCTGATCTCATCCTGAAGCAAAGTTCTTAACCCAAGGTACTATTTCTGGGTTAGCAGAGTCTGTAACCTGAAGCGTCTGTAACCCGAGGTACCACTGTACTGGATTTGATGGGCCTTTGGTGTGACCAAGCAGGGCTCCTTCTCATATTTTCAGTATGATTTCCCACTGTACTGTAATAGTAGAAGAGCTCACATCAAAATCTGTCATTTTCGGTTTTTAATACCTAAGAGAGAACCATGACAACTGTTATCGCTGCTGAACTCATTGAACACCATGCCTGTCACTGTGGGATTAATCAGCATGAGAAACAAATTTGGGGCAGGGGTGGAAATTTTCAAGAATTTAAATACTAGGAGAATGTATTTGTCCATTGATTTAAATGGCATAATACTAAATTTGATGAATCTTTTGGGTGCAGACATGAAATACATGTACCTTGCCTTGCATATACAGTATACAGTAAAATCACAGAATTGGAAGGGACCCTGAGGGTTATTTAGTGCAATCCCCTGCCATGCAAGAATTTCAACTAGATCACACATGACAGGTAGCCATCTAACCTCTGATTCAAAACTTCCAAGAAGAGTCCACAACCTCTTATTGGAGTCTGTTCCACTGGCAAACAGCTCTTACTGTTAGAAGGTTCTTCCCAGTGGCGTTGCGTGGATTGTCAGCACCCGGGGCAAGGCAAGTAATTTGCGCCCCCTAACCCGTGGATTTGCGCCCCCTAACCCTAACCCCCAGATGTTGCGCCCAGTGCGGCCGGCCCCCCTGCACCCCCCACGCTACGCCACTGGTTCTTCCTAATGTTTAGTTGGAATCTCGTTTCTTATAACTTGAAGCCATTGGTTCGAGTCCTACCTTCCGGAGCAGAGAAAAACAAGTTTGCTCCATCCTCTATTTGACAGCCCTTTAGATATTTGCAGGTGGCTCTCATATCTCCTCTCAGTCTCCTCTTTACTAGGCTAAACATACTCAGTTCCCTCAACAGTTCCTCATAAGGCTTGCTTTCCAGACCCTTGGTCATCTTGGTCACCCACCTCTGCACACATTCTAGTAAAAGAAACTTCCATTATTTAAGGCTTTCTGTCACAACAATATATATTTTAAAATAAGTCATACAATTTAAGACATGAAAGGCACTTCCCGAAGACCTATTTATTAAGCATTCATCCTCATTTGTTTGCACAAAGTTTGCAGGGAAGTTAGACAATGTCAGCTAAATTTTGACATGCTTTCAAAACACATTTAGGTTTCAGTCCCATATGCACTAGGACTTAGCTCTGAGTAGACATGTGAATTTCTAAGTACAGACTGCTTAATTTTTTCCATGGGTTTCAAGGGCGTGCAGTATATTGTATCCTCGCTCACTATTGAAAACATGTGGAAAGGAGTGTGGCAAAACATTGTTCTGGAAGTACATCCTGAATATGGATGAAGAACTATACATCTAGGGCAACTTCAGAAGGGGATATAGATGTTTGTGACACCCCTACACATCTGTATTACTCATTTGATATGTGTAGCATTTATATCTCACCCTTCCTCCAAGGAACTCAAGGTGATGGGCACAGAACTTCTTCTTCACCACATGTTTCATCCTCACCAACACCCTTGTGGAGTAGATCAGGCTGAGAGATTGTGACCACCACAAAGTCACCCAGCCAGCTTTGTATCTGAGTGGGTGTTTGAAGCCAGTTCTCCCTCAGTTCTAGTCTGACACTCACCACTATACGTACTGCCTTTCCTTATGTGGGGGAAAGTAGATTGCTTCTCCCAAGGTGGTGTCAGGATGCTGTCAGCGGCTCCTGGCTGGTTGCCCAGGAAAGTATAAAGACAAGGAAAAGTTTCTTACTGTCCTTTTTTATTTCAGTCTTTACAGAGAGAGGCTATAGAACCCAGCCTCTTGGATAATGGTGTTGTCCCAAGTAAATCTCCACTCCCGTCTCTTCCACTTCCTCATTCATCACTTTTACGGATGCTGCTAGGTGTCCTCTGTCTTTGAGCTCTTTGGTTTCCTACTTTTAAGGTTCGCTGGGTTCTGGGAGATGGAGGGTTTGGGATCCTTTCTAATGACAACATGTCAGCCAGCTGCTGCTCCAGCTCTGCCTGCTCCTTCTCTCCCATTATTTCCCAACTTTCCCCTCATCTGCCTCTGAGCTGTGACCTCACACAAACCACTGTTGTAAATCTATACTGCCTTCTGCTTCCTCCTCCCTGGAAGGGTCATGATGGGGAGGTGTTCTCCACCATTCCTCCTCCGCCCAGTCCCTGACAGGTGGTAGAATAAGAAAAGGTTTTATTTAGTGCTCCATTATTTTAGTACACTGTCTTAGCATGCCTCTTTCATTTCCTCCTCCCCTCTCTCTCATCTTATTAGCCCAGAACATTTAGGCATAGTACTCAATGGCTCTCTTGAGAATCAAGAAAAACAACTGTTCTTGAGTGATTCACTGGAGAAAAAATACGATTTCATTTGTCTGCCCTTTCCTGACACTACACTGTGAATCTACATTTCTCTTAATATATGATGCAGCAATGCATTCCTTTTTACCTGATAAAATAGAATCCGGTGGCATGCTCACTGAGAAATGGATTCATCAAAACCTGTGAAAAGTCCTTGACAAAGATAGATTGAAAATTTCACTAGCTGAGACCCTGAGCCTATCAATCCATTTTGCTTTCCCATTTCAATAATACTGACAGTCGGCATGACACAATGGATGATGCACTGGGTATTGTCCTGAGGATTCAAATCCTTGTGACTCCCCTCTCCATTCATTCCCATGTTAGTGGGGTAGGAGAACTGAAAATAATGCCAATATATTTCTCATTTGGCGACCAATGTGCCCCTTTGGTTTCAAATAGTACACAGGTACAGGTAAAGGTAAAGGTAAAGGGACCCCTGACTATTAGGTCCAGTTGCGAACGACTCTGGGGTTGTGGTGCTCATCTCACTTTATTGGCTGAGGGAGCCGGCGTACAGCTTCCGAGTCATGTGGCCAGCATGACTAAGACGCTTCTGGCGAACCAGAGCAGCACACGGAAATGCCATTTACCTTCCCGCTGGAGCGGTACCTATTTATCTACTTGCACTTTGACGTGCTTTCAAACTGCTAGGTTGGCAGGAGCAGGGACTGAGCAAGGGGAGCTCACCCCGTCGCGGGGATTCAAACTGCTGACCTTCTGATCGGCAAGCCCTGGGTTCTGTGGTTTAACCCACAGCGCCACCCGCGTCCCATGTACTCATGGGCACACCAGTCTTAAAAGTCTGGGACACAAATTTTAATGGTCCTTTAATGGCTATAGTGGCTCAGTGACCAGAAGTAATGTATTTAATGATAAGCCTATATCGATTCTGACCAAACTAAGCCTCCAATGTATATTTTGCTCTAGGAGGCTTAGTTTGTTCAGAATCTAGTATACACATTCACAGTTAATGCTAAATACATGACTTTTGGTAAATGAGCTGCCATAGCCACCAGGGGGCCATGAAAATATGTGCCCTAGGCTTTTAAGACTAAGAGCTCCCGTTGCTCGGTCCCTGCTACTGCCACCTAGCAGGAAGAGGAAGGTTTTTCCCAACCCTCCAATGTGCAAAGTCTCTCACTGGTCCAGCAAATGTCTTAAAACAGGCTCAGGTTTGTAATTTTAAAAAATGAGTTCAGTATATTATGTATGGTGAGATGAAGAGCTACATCTCAGTGGTAGAACATCTGGTTTGCATGCTGAAGGTCCCAAGTCCTTGGCATCTCCTAGCAAGGCTGTGACAATCCCTGCCTGAATCTTTGGAGAGGCCCTGACCACCAGTGTCCACTTGGCTTGATAGAAGGGCAGCTGTCCTTATCCATCCGTTCCAGTCAGCAATTGTAGATGCTGTGTATTCTAAACAAATAGTAGACTGAGTGATCCTCAAAGGCAGTCCCATGTACAATGCAGTTCCTTAACCTGAACGTTACTACAACACAGCTACTGGGGACCTAACTCTGCCTGGAAGAGCCACAGTTGGCACACCAACCTCAGCTCATAGGAGGTGCTTCATGACACAGATGCCATTTGACCAAAAGAATTAGGCCCTTTAGTGTGGGCAACATCCAAGGTCCAAAATAGACTGTACACCAGCTGTTTCATCAGCACCAGCCACCTGCCTGGTCACTCTATCATATCTGGGATGAGTTTATGGGTTTTCTCTATCATATCTGGGTTGAGTTTATAGGTTTTCACCCAGTCCATTGCTGAATTTGGGCCCCTGTTCAGTGTTCAGCCTCTCTCCTGTTTGACTTGTGTTTGATGAAAATGAGAATAAGAGCTGGATGTCATTAGCAAACTTATGACACCCCATCCCCAAATCCTTGGGCGTCCTTGCGCCATGCATATGGGCTTCTGCGCAAAGAGCTTGTACCTCACATTTCTTCATGTGGGCAGGAGAAACACAGTACTTGAATATTGTCCTCCAATACATGAGCACTGTTGCTCCTTCTGGAAATGACTCTGGACTAGGCATTCAGAGTGTTCAGAGTAACTTCAAATCATTTTAAAAGGCTGCTAGATTCTGAGTCATGCATGCCTTGTAATTCAGTTTCAGAATATTATTATAATCCTAAAAACAATTTTAACACTAATAGTATAATTAGTCAAGGCCAGGGTGTTGGAGTTGGTGTTTCGTGTGTGAAATATTTGCTGTGATTAGGCTGCCTTCTGGACTTTCCACAGCTGTGCTCTCATTTTGCTTTATAGAATAAGTATTATAATGCCATTCACCGGGGCTCTTGTATAAAGAGGTCAAAGAAAGTACCAAAATTAAAACTAGAACTTTAAAAGTCTTTGGAATATATTGGTAGGCAAACCACAGAGGCTACCTAGTAATGGAAGCTAATTATTATTGTTAAGTTTATTAGTCACTTTATAAAAGGAAAAGTCTCAAAGCTGCTTGATGAGGTAAAATACAACACATAAAAGCAATCTAAAACCAGAAAAATTCAAAGTTCATCATACGATCTAAAGCAACACAATTGATGTTTGAATTATATTTTATTATATTTTTATCAACAATTTGATTATACAGGTAACTCACAACTTGCATGTATTTAACTTGTGCAATTCAGCTTTATGCCCTTGGGGGAAATAAAAATAAAATAGAAAGGGGGCAGAAAGAGGGCAGGCATCTGGGGAAAAGGTCTTTGGCAAGCCCACCCATCATCAGACCCAATGCCTTTTTTACTGTACACATTTTTTTGGGGGGAGGCTTTACATGCAAACTCCAGAAAGTAACCCCCGTGTAAGTTGAGTGTCGCCTGTATTTTCAAAGAATATAAAACCCATTAGAAAAGTGAAGGCATCAAATGAAAGCCAAGAACCAAAAGTGCAACACTAGGCATAATCACTGTATTTTATATTGTAGAATTTCACCCACTTTTCCCTAAAAACACATCTCCCCGCTCCTGTTTTGGCATATTGCTGTAAAGACTTGCCTACCCAAATCTGCAAATCGATCAGGTTCCATCCTGTGACTATTTGACAGAGGAGTCACAATTTAGGTGGCACGATAATGAGTTTTGTTAGCTTGCTTTGCTGGGTGAGTCACAGGCATGTCTAGCATAGCAAATTTAATTGGCTTTAAGGTGACATTTCCTAGATTAGGATGAACTGAGTGACCAGACTCTGCATGCATTTTGCCCCCTCAGATTTATTTTACGGGGGGGAAACCCAGAGTGGTCTTCAGTGAATCAATAAGTGAAAGAGGGAACCAACTGCATATGGTAGACAGGAAAATAAATTCTTGAACACAGTTGAAAGTAACATTTTTGCTGCAGTTCAGGGAATGCCACAAGAACATTCCTGAGTACCAAGCAAGTGTGGTAATATTTGAGTCTCCCAGTTTTACTTTGGTGGCTCAGACTAGCTATAAAATAAGTATGGCCATCACTTTCCTACCATGGGGGTCATAAAAATACGAGCCCACATGGATCCTTGCTTCCTATACAACTTATTGTGCCATCACTCTGTGTGCACAGCAGTGTTTGGATTGAACTGGATCAGTTTAACAAAGTTCATAATATATGTTCTTTATCCCTCGAGACAGATCTGGGACTGATCAAATATCATCCATTAAAGTGGTGGGGACATAAACAAACAAACAAACATCTAAGCAATTACTGTGTAAGCTATGCATACTTCCTAATTAGCTGGATTTTCCTGGGTTTGCAGAATATTCCTTTTAAGAAAAACAGAGCTTTACACTCAGGTATTAATGCCTTCCTACTGGAGTGATATTATAATATATATTTCTTCATTTTTGTTCATATGAAAATGCTGTTTTTATTTTTATTTTTTAGAAAAAGATAAATCCCCTAGTACAGGGGCAGGGGGAGTCTACAAGGGACAATAGGTATCATGAGAATACACCATTCTGAACAATATTGTCTTCAGAAATCCAGCTTTGCACAAACACTCCATTCCAATTTTCCTTGTGCACAATATTCCATAAATTAATGTACTCCCTCTCAGGATCACTGCCAAAACCTTCTAAGATGAGAATGGGCATGAGTTACAGGAAAGAGGCAAAGCAACATAAAAAGGATGGGGGAAATGTACAAAAACAGCATGCCCTCCAAAAAATACTATGGTACTCTCCCTATTTTATCACTGCATTCAGCTGTTGCTGGATGCTGTGCATCTGCTTTGTATCAGATGCCAAATAGTATGTTCTGTAAAATGTCTGTTTGCTTAACAGAAGAGGCCTTTTTTTCTTGTCAGCATATACCAAACAGAAATTCTGAGATTCTGATTTCTAGATACTTACTTACTTACAGTGGTACCTCTGGTTACTTACTTAATTCGTTCCAGAGGTCCGTTCTTAACCTGAAACTGTTCTTAACCTGAAGCACCACTTTAGCTAATGGGGCCTCCTGCTGCCGCTGCACCGTCAGAGCACGATTTCTTTTCTTATCCTGAAGCAAAGTTCTTAACCCGAGGTACTATTTTTGGGTTAGTGGAGTCTGTAACCTGAAGCGTATGTAACCCGAGGTACCAATGTACATGCTTACATTTCCTATGTGTTAAGTTGTGGGTGAACATATCAGATGACACAGCGATTCTTCAAACAGCTCTTGTTTATTCATAGGCCAGAACAGAACTGAACTGAAGGGTTCAGCCAGCCTGCTTATATAGAGCTCCAGTACAACTTAACTGTAACAACTTTCTCTAACTATCCAATTACTGAACGTCACTTTCGATCCCTTATTTGCATATGTAGATCTGAACTATCTACAGTATCCCCCTGCTGGCCCAGTGTGAGAACTTCAGTACATAACACTATGGGTTGTATCCGGCACTGCTATTCCACTTGTACAGCAGACTTCCACTTGCACAACAGAACTTCTCCTCCCTCTCTTTCTGTGTAGAACTCTACCAATCAAGTTATTTGGGCACCTGAAGTAGAAAATCCTACAAGTGCTTCTCCCTCTCCAGTGCAGAAAAACACTGAAAAAACTAACAAGTCAAGGTTGTGGAATATTTTCTAGTTACGCAAAATTGCTGCTGAAAGGTATCAATTCTGGTGCAAACTTCCTAGAACCAGAACCTAGCTCCTGTGTGAAAGCAGCCTTAGCTAGCTTATTTAAATGAAGTCTCTCTGAAGAATTGTTGACTCCATGCAGATATCTGAAGAACTGCAAGATGGTGTTGACAGCTCTGTTGATTTATCTGGTTGTATAAATCGTCCAGAACTGCAATCTTGCTTACTGAGCCGTAATCATCTCTTTTGCCATGAGCTCTCTTCCCCAGATCTCTTGCTGCAGGCTATAACTCAGTGAAGATAACACTTTCTGTGATATAGATAGGCAACAGAATCCCAAGCTTAATCAGACTTACACAGCTGCATATTTGTGGGAGAATGTGTGGGGAGGCCTTTCCTCCCAGGTCTCAGAAGTAGTGCCACACAGGACTCAATCCTGCACGCACACCCCTCGTGACCATATTTTATAACAAGGTTTAAAAACAGGGTTTTAAAAACCCTTAGCCCCACCCCCCCCAAATTTATTCTATATAGTTGTATCTATCAAAATTGTCCTGTTTGCACAAGGGATTCCATAATTCCCCTGTCCCTCTTCTACTCCAGAGCATCGGCGGGAAACCCAAAATACATTGGGGGAGCACACAAGGTGAGGGGAGAAAGGGGGACTTCTTTTGCACAAGCAAAATTATTTGCGTACTTTGCTGTTGTTGTTTAGTCGTTTAGTCGTGTCCGACTCTTCGTGACCCCATGGACCAGAGCACGCCAAGGACTCCTGTCTTCCACTGCCTCCCGCAGGTTGGTCAAACTCATGCTGGTAGCTTCGAGAACACTGTCCAGGCATCTCGTCATCTGTCGTCCCCTTCTCCTTGTGCCCTCCATCTTTCCCAACATCAGGGTCTTTTCCAGGGAGTCTTCTCTTCTCATGAGGTGGCCAAATTATTGGAGCCTCAGCTTCAGGATCTGTCCTGCCAGTGAGCACTCAGGGCTGATTTCCTTAAGAATGGATAGGTTTGATCTTCTTGAAGTCCATGGGACTCTCTTTTTTTAAAATATTTTTTTTTTTTAGTTTTACACAAATATCTCCAATTAACAATTTCCCAATTGACATATTTTCATCTTTTGAACTTCCCTCAGCTTCTCTGACAATCATCCGTATTTAAATTTATTATCTACACATTTTCCAAAATTCATATCACCTTTAAAATACCTTTACCAACATATTTACATTTTTGCAATATTCCTTATTCTTTCACAAAGCTTCTTTAAAACCCACTAGCGTTGTTTGCTCATCACATACACTATTCAAATACTCAGAAAATTTTCCCCAGTCCTCAATGAACTTGTGATCTCGTTGGTATCTTATTTTTCCAGTTAGTTTGTCCAGTTCTGCATAGTCCGTTAACTTCATTCTCCATTCTTCAAGCGTCGGTAATTCTTCCTGCTTCCATTTTTGGGCCATTAATATTCTCACTGCAGTTGTTGCATACTGAAAGAGTTTATGGTCCTTTCTATTTATTTCATTTCTTGTTATTCCTAAAAGAAAGGCTTCTGGTTTCTTTACAAAATTATATTTCAACATCTTCTTTAACTCATTATATATCATCTCCCAGAACCCCTTCACTTTCTTACATTCCCACCACATGTGAAAATTGTTCCTTCTTTCTCTTTACATTTCCAACACTTATTACAAGTTTTAAACATTTTTGCTAATTTAACTGGTGTAATGTACCATCTATATACCATTCCAATAACATTTTCCTTTAAGGTGATACATGCTGTAAATTTCAAGTTATCATTCCATACTTTAACCCAATCTACAAAGTATATATTATAACCAAAATCTGTGGCCCAGTGAATCATTACCGACTTAACTTCCTCGTCCATCGTATACCATTCCAATAACATTTTGTACATTTTTGAAATTACCTTACAATCATTATTTACTATTCCTGTTTGGAATTTTGAATCTTTTTCTATATAACCCTTCTCTTTCACATCTTTTAAACATATCATTTATCTGATAGTAGTGCAACCAATCGAATACATTTTCTTTTACTTGTTCATATGGCTTCATTTTCCATTTCTCTTCTTCTTTAACCACCAGTTCCCCATATGTAATCCAATTCCCTCTCATATTAGTTTTCTTAACACTCATAACCTCTAGTGGGGACAACCAGTGTGGAACTCCTGGTTCCAGTAAACTTTTATATCTATCCCATACTTCAATTAACGATCTTCGGAAGATGTGGTTTTCAAAAGCTTTATGACTCTTCTTCTCCAGCCATAAATATGCGTGCCACCCAAATCTGTTATCAAATCCTTCTAAATCCAACAATTTTGTATTCTTTAGTTTTATCCATTCTTTTAACCAACAGAGACATGATGCTTCATAATAGAGTTTCAAGTCTGGCAGAGCAAAGCCTCCTCTTTCTTTTGCATCTGTTAATAACTTATATTGAATTCTTGGCTTTTTGCCCTGCCAGATAAATCTTGAAATCACTCTTTGCCACTCTTTAAAAATCATTGTCCCTTTAAGTATCGGGATCGTCTGAAATAAAAATAACATCTTTGGTACTACACACATCTTAATTGTTGAGATTCTACCCCAAAAGGATAGTTTCAACCTTCCCCACACCTCCAAATCTTTCTTAATTCCGTTCCACTCCGGTATATAGTTGTTCTGAAACAAATCAATATTTTTTGGGGTTAGCCATATTCCCAAGTATTTTACCTTTTTCGCTACTTCAATGCCTATTTGTTGTTGCATTGCTTCTACCGTGATTTGATCCATATTTTTTACTATGACTTTAGTTTTTTTCCTATTTAATATAAATCCTGCCACTTTACCAAATTGTTCAGTTTCTTCTAACACTTCAGTTACACTCTTCATCGGATCCTCCATCATTATTACCAAGTCATCTGCAAAGGCTTTCACTTTATATTCATTCTGACCTACTGTCACCCCTTTTATTTTCTCATTTTTCCTAATTGAATTCAGAAAGACTTCCAGAACCAGTATGAACAAGAGTGGTGAGAGCGGACATCCCTGTCTTGTACCTTTCGATATTTTCACCTCTTCCGTAATTACATTGTTCACAATCAATTTTGCTCTTTGTTCCGTATAAATTGCCTTTATTCCATTGAAGAAATCATTCCCCATCTCCATATGTTCTAAATTTTTTAACATAAAATCCCATGAAATGTTATCGAATGCCTTTTCAGCATCCACAAACATCAAAATTGCTTGTTTCTCATTCCTGGCTGTCAGATATTCCAAAATATTGATTATATTCCTAACATTGTCTTTCATCTGCCTGCCTGGAAGGAAACCTGCTTGATCTTCATGAATGATTTCTTGTAGTACCTTTTTCAGTCTTTTCGCCATTATTCCTGCAAATATTTTATAATCTGTATTCAATAATGAAATTGGCCTGTAATTCTTTACTTGTGTTAAATCCGCATCTTGCTTTGGAATAAAGGTTATAAAAGCTTCTTTCCAAGTCTCTGGTATGTCTCTTTCTTTCAAAATATTATTCATAACTTCTTTCAATGGTGCCGTCAGGGTGTGTCTCAGCTCTTTATAGTAACTTGCGGTAAATCCGTCTGGTCCTAGGGCCTTCCCTTTTTTCAGCTCTTTTATAATCTCTTTTATCTCTTCGTTATCAATTGGGGTGTTCAGTCTGTCTTTCTTTTCTGTCGGGATCTTTTGCAATTCTTTTTCTTTTAGAAATCTCTCTATTTTCCTCATATTGTTCTTTTCTTTGATTCTATACAGTTGTCTATAAAAATCCAGGAATCCTTTTCTGATACCATTCGGATTATTTATCTCTTCTCCTTCCAAAGTGATTTTATTGATTGTGCTTTGTTCTTTCCTTTTCTTAATTTGCCAGGCATGAAGTCCATGGGACTCTCAAGAGTCTCCTCCAACACCATAATTCAATAGCATCAATTCTTCAGCGATCAGCCTTCTTTATGGTCCAGCTCTCACTTCCATACATCACTACTGGGAAAACCATAGCTTTAACTTTGCTGTACGCAACCCATATTGTTTAATTTTCTGTTGTATTGTTATAATTCCGGCTCTGGAAATGTTTTTAACATTTATGTATTCATTTTCCTGCTTCAATGAAGAGCAAATGGCAAATATTATAAATAAATAAATAAATAGAGAAAATGAGTAGCCAAAAGGGCTAGCTTTCTACTAGGAACCTCATTTGATTTCAGTTCTGTTCAGGGCCTGTGGAGAAAACCCCAAGCCTCTTAGTTTTTCATGCAGTGTAGCTTTCCATTTGGATTGGTAGGAATCCAGTAGGGTTAAGGGTGCCAACGCAACAGGGAAAAAGCTAAGTTTTAACCAATAATGGATCTACAGATTCCATATCTGAGCGCTAACAGGGATTTGCCTGACCTCCAGGTGGACAGCTATGTTAGACACACAAGAAGGGATCCCTAGCAGGCAGCGATAGAACTTAGTTTGGAATGATTCTAAGGGAGCAAGGTTTAAGAAGCTGCAGATTTGAGAGCCATATGTCAGTTGTGTTAATATTTTTGCAGCAAAGTCCTGGGAGGCTGCTGGAATATATTAGCCCCCTTTTCCATAGAAAAACCTTATAGATCTTGGTAGATCTTTGGGCATTTGCAATAGTATTTTTAATTCAGCTCTGTCAATTTTAAACCAGGTATCATTTCCTTAAAATAATCTCCACCTTTTTTCATTTCTGTTGCTTACCACTCTGACCTTGTATCATTTCAGTAATTGCACAGAAGAAATTTCCAGCAGATTCTAACCATTGCCTACACGTTTCCTTCTCTGAAGACTGATCTACATGCAAGAATATGTTGGGTTAAGTACATCTAGAAATACTTGCCTTGTCTTTACAGAACAGAATTATTGAATTTGTTTAACTTAAGGAATAGTTAATTCACAAACCCATATTTCTCACTTTGAACATTAACCAGTCCTTTACAAGATTTTATTTATAACATAAAAAGTTGGGCACAAATGTCAAAATAAAATGATATTGAGATTTTCCCCTGCTTCTGTTGTAAAAGACCAATGATATTATGTAAAAATTTGCATGCTGGGCAAGATTGAATCTTCCCCCTCCTCACAACCTACTTTCATTCAGTAATAAGAGGCTTCCTAAATTAAATGTATTATTATCATCTCTGGAAAGGCAAAATGGCTCAGGATTCTGTTAATGGAGCAATTTTCTTTTTGCGCCTCAAATTGTCAGAAGAATAAAAGGTATCTCAGGGTAGCGATGCATTTAGTTAGATGTGGAAATCAGATCTGAACACTAAATGCCTATTATTATATCCATTTTAGGGCACTAGCATGTTAAATCCTGTCTTCTGATCTCAGCGCAGCTGACCATTTGGTTAGTTTAAAGGGCTGCTTGCATGTCCATAGTTCACTGGCTATTTGCTCTGCTTGAGAAATAGAAGTTTGTTGTATGTACACGATGCTCACAACTTACTTGGGGATTATGTTCTGGGGAATCACACCTAAAGCCAAAATTGTGTATAGTCAAGATGCATTGGGTTCAATGGCAGGTGGGATTGTCAAAGCCATTTTCTCCAGGACCCCTTCCCCTTTCCACCTCTTTCTTTCTCCTTCCTTCCTTCCTTCTTTGCAACACCCTTAAAGCTGAGTGCTCACAAGTTAAATGTGCGCAAGTTGCGAGCTTATTGATCATTGCATTGCCTTCACTTCAGCAATTTTACCAGTTGGATGTAAACTGTAAAACTTTCCAAAACGTATTTGTGTATCTCTCAGAGGTTGGAAATTTCTTTGCCCAAGGTGTGGGACTGTATCTGACAGGAGTTAGTCAAAACCTCAAATTATGGCTCACCGTGCCAGAACAAAAAATAAAGAAACAGGAACTCCATTGGGGTGCAGTGTAATTTGGTGACTTGGCTAACTTCTTATCCAAACCTGGGCTTACAGTATGTTTAAGTTCTCTTTAAGTTCACAAAGCCCTTCATGGATCACTGCCTTGTCGTGGTGAAGGACCTTGAATAACTCCAAGAAGCGATGAGCTATGCCAGGCAGGGCCACCCAAGACGGACAGGTCATAGCCAAGAGTTTAGACTAAATGATCCACCTGGAGAAGGAACTGGCAAACCACTCCAGTATTTTGCCAAGAAAACTCTATGGACATAAAAAAGGAGAAGCTTTGAGAGTTTCCAAGGCATGCTCTGGTTCATGGGGTCACAGAGAGTTGAACACGACTAAGACAACTAAACAACAAAGTTCACAAACCATGAGCTATAACCAAGAACAAACCTTGGCTGCAGCTCATGGTTAGTGAGATGAGAGCTTAACCATGAGCCCAGCTTCAGATGACACACAAAGTTTAGCATGGCACAGGAGTGAAAAAGACTAGTAGGTTGTGGCTGTGATGTCTTCTCCAGGAGCCCACATGGTCACATAGTTTCAGTGAGCCAAATGTACCATAAGGCTGAGCAGAATCTGCTTAAAGCTATTATTTTAAGGACACAACTTCATTTTGCTCATCCAAAGAAGACCAGCCCTTAGTAAGCATCTGTTTAGCTGTGGAATACATCTACATTTTCTAGCCCAGGAGTCATTATGACTGAGGAATATTTCTTCTCTAGATAGTGAAGATAAAAAGAGCTCAAGCCTGCATATTATTGGATCATTACTTTGTCCACTTTAGCATGAATTCTAAAGTGGTTAGTAATGGCAGGATAAATACTCTTATCATCATCTCATCTTCTGCTTACTTGTCTGTTAACATCTGCAATTGTTAATCTTAGCTAGGACTTTCTCTACAGTTTTATGAAAAATGCCCATTTTGAGTTGCTTAAAAGCTTCCTGGGCGAGTTACACCATCTTCCTATGCATAGATATATGAAAGCTCAGTTAAATAATAAAATGCAACACCTATCTGAATCTATTTGTAGCCAAGGGCTTCATACATGCAACATTTATTTATTCTAGAATCAGTAGAGATGGAATTCCATGGCTTTTTTCCCTCTGTAGTCCACGCACAATCTAGATTTACCACATTTTTTGGCCCTGAAAAGCTCTCGCTTGAGAAACTGGTTTCATTCTAAGAATAAAAGCTTATTATCATATTGCTTATGCATTATCCCATTTGAAAACAGAAGAATGTGCTCCCAGTATCCACATCTGCCCAACAATGTGGGTGAGCATATACTAAGATTGTAATCACCATTTCCTTCTTCATTCACCTGAGGCATGTGCAGAAAGGAAAAGGTGTAGAGAACCTAACCAAGGGAAGAATTTTAAAATACATATCAAATAACCATACCCACCAGCAGGATCTAGAATCAATCTGGATTAGTAGCACAGTGAGAACAAACATGATTTATGATTGAGAAAAACTACAGTTCTGTGCTACAAATGGGTTGGTGTGTACACAGCCAAATTTTACCCATTGAAAAATGTGTGTGTGAAATGAACGCTATAGAGTGGTGATTAGTGCCCCAGTGCCTCATTCCAGAAGACTCTTGTCAAGTCCCCAGCATTTCCCCCCCAAGCCAGTGAATTGGAATTCAATGTGGGGAAGCAGATCAACGAATGGGCATTAAGTGAAGGCATCTCTGCCACTTCTCTGGCTGAACATATCAAAGTGGAGGCAGGAGGCAAGGAAATGATCTCATTGCAATTCATGCCACTAATGTGTACATAACTCTAGTAAGTCACAGAACATACTGAATATGAGGTTAACTTTTTATTTGGTATCATTCCACTAATCACCCAATTCTTATTACACTAATCAGTCCCCGTATATTTTTTCCTCGGAAAAAAGAGGCAGTCATTCTTCCTATATTGCTTTGAACATCTGCTGAAAACTCTTTTTATTTCAGCAAGCCTACTCGGGCATATAAGTTAGTTATGCATATTTGCTTTTAAATGTTCTGCTGATTTTACCTGTCTTTTATTGATTATGGTTATGATTTTATTATTCTTTATACTGCTTTGATATTTTTTTGTGATTAAATAGTCTATGCATTTTTCATCTAGAGGAAGCCATAAGAGATGCATAAGGCATTCAACTTTCTGTTGCAATATTTTAGCCATTCTTTAAACTACTGATCAACTTGTGGACCTCCATACCACTGATTTTGAGCCATAACTTCTATAGCCAATTTTATATGAGAAAGCCATTAATACGCTACTGTGTGGATTTATTTTTATCCTCCATGAATAATGCTTAGTTCTGCCTTAAAAGCACCTCACAATTCACATTGGCAATTATTGCTTTTATGCTTGGATGTTCCCATTCATTAAAATTTGTCAAGCTTGCTTGAGCAGGTAAACAATGTTATATATGTCTGCTTTGTTGTCTCATGTGTTTCCTATTCTCATTCCTTGTGTAGTGCAGGAATGAGAATGTGTGGCCCTCCAGGCTACAAGTCCTATCATTCCTGACCATTGACATTCTGGCTGGGGCTGATGGGAGCTGGAATCCAACAGATTTCCCAGTTCTGCTGTAGGGTTGTATGGATAGGGTAGTGTGGGGAGGAAAACAGTGGCTTGTTGGAGGAAAAGCAATATCATAAAAGCAGAGATTAAAGCATAAATCAAGTGGCATAGGGCTCAATCTTGAATATCTGGGGAAACCTGTGCAAAAAGGCATCTGAAATAAATACAGGTAATTCTTGATGCTTCACAAATGGTGGAAGATGCTATCCTGTCACCAGTGCTGAAATATTTGCAATTGGATGCTGCTTTCTGTTTAAGTAATCTTGTTGTATTTATGGTATTGAAATGTGCCTCTTTGTATATTGCTATATTTTTGTTTTGCTGTGCTATTATGAAATTGTTACTGTGCTATTGTTTTGCTATGTTACTTTAATTACAGTTTCAAAGAGAGCATTTTTCCTTGGGCGTTTTGAATTGTGACTATTCCACATAAAGGTTAAGGAATAGAATCTTCCGCCCTACAGTGCATAAAGGCACATCTGGAAATCTTCAATTTCCCCTAATTTTATGACAATGACAGCAGCATAACAAATGGCCTGCTCTAAAGCATAGTGTTTTATATTGGCAAGACAATTTAATTTCACCAATTATCTTTTTTTTTAAAAAAAGTCTGTATGTGTGCGCACACATACACACTACCCAGAAATCCAAAAGGACAGAATAACAGGCCTATAAGCCTATAACAAGGAAGAAGTTGAATTAGGGAAGTCCAGCTAGAACAGGATTTGCTGTCTCATATAGTTCCTCAACGGAAGATGCCCTTGTTGAAGATTAGATCATCTTTCTCCTAGAATAATACTAAGACGGAAGAGCACCAAGTCAATGTGATCATAGTATTATTACATGAAGTGGAATGCTTAAAGCACAAATTATTAAGGGGAAGATAGTGGAGTGGCTCAAATGAAAGAGCATGCATTAAATTATTTGATGCCATGGGGAAGGATGGATTTATCCTCTATGTTGTTGTTTCAATGACAGAGCACTTTATCATTGGTTTGCAGACTGCCTCATCAAGTCTTTTTCTCAGACTGCCTCTGCTCTTCTCTCAGCAGACTCAATCCTCAGTAGACTCAATCAGTGGACTCAAAGGTAGGTTCTTCTCAAACGTTAGTATTAGTTCATGCCAACTAGGTGCCCTCTCAACCAGGGACCGCAATCTTGATTCAGCCCCTACTTTCACATCTTGGTCAAGCCGGGAGTTCTGGTCAGTGTTAACCATGGCTGAGGACATCATCTTCAATGGGTGAAAGAGTCCTGCATTGTGGGGGTTGGACTAGATGACCCTATGGGGTCCCTTCCAACTCTACAATTCTATGATGATGATTGAAGAGTGCTAGGAATTTAGCTGGAGAGGGACGGGAGGGGCACCAGTTCCTCCTCTGTGCCTTCAAGCCCAACACTATTGCAAAAATCATTTAGTACAACCGTTTTGGAAGCATGTCACTTTTGAAAACCTTACTTTCCTTAATCTTTATCTTATGAAATTGTCAGGTCAAGGGAGAATAATTCTGGAACCTAGTTTTGTTTTCAAAACTGCAAAGCTCCTTTTCATCCAAGCTTAAACGTTTGATCTGTATTCATCCCAGAAATTGCATTGCCAGAACGTATTTAAGCATGGACTTAAACATGTGTCTCTGTTGAGTGCAGTTTCATGAATATGCTAATGACTATCTTTGGGCCTTTAAATCCACATATATATATGTATGTATGTATTTTCTTTCAAGAGGGTTTTATGTGATTGGGCTCAGATCTATGTGCTCAGAGCTATTGGATGGATTATCATGAACAATGCGAATGTTAAAATAATCCCCAAAAATATAACCTAGATTTGGCAAAAGTGAAGTCCTTTGTTCAAGCCACTGGCAGAGGTGAGAGTCCAAACTGTAGGGTGCTAAGTGTAAGTATACAAATGGGTCCTGCAACAAAATGTTCTGTTCACTGTCTCAGCCAGCCAGCCAATCCGCTTCCACAACATTCCATTCTATTCCCCCTCCTACCTAATTTTTTTTTTGTTTTTTTCACATACAACATATCCACCAAATACTCTCCATATTCATTGGTTGTTTTGCATTCCCTGCCACCTGTTAGGTTGGGGTGTTTTTTGTTTTGTTTTGTGCTCCTGCAAATCTTTGGGTTTCCTCTTGGATACTTTGGGCTACATAAACAACAGCAATCACATCCCTAACCCTGGAAATAAAGATTGTCTCCCAGATCTGATTTAACACTAGAACCAAAGTATCTCATGAAAGTACTTCATTATGTCATGGAGCTAGAGCTATACCTCTTTCCTTCCACCAGGCTTTCTGGTTTCTTTAATGAATGCATGGCAGGCAGAAATTCAACAGGAGTACCATTTCCACATTATTGTTCCTCTATGCTGGGGAAAACTCTCTCATTACTCAGAAATTAAGTAGCTGCTGTTTTACCAGACACGGGATAACCTGATGAGAAATACATTTTCTGCTTCATTTCTGTGAGTCAGGCTTGAGTTAAAGGCTTAAAAGGAGGGGTAGAGACCAATTGGAAACCATGTCTCTAATACAGACCACATCTAGCTTCAGAGCAGCTTTGCAAAAGACCCCAGCAGAACTCTCAAATTGCTCTTCAGCTTGTCAAAAGCCATTCACCCACAGCTCAGTCCCATTGCCTCTCCATACATCCCAACTGCAAGCAGATATACTGTGATTAAGCAGAATAGGTTAGGCAGCACTCAAAGTGGATTGGGATTCCCTGGTCCTACTTTTCAAGCTGACATAAAACCACACTACTTCTTTTTCAAATTGACCTGAGGTTGCCTTTGGTCTGTCTCCATTTTCAGGTGGGATTCATTCATGTATCTGCAAATTGAGGTTGCTCAGCTGAAGTTGATCTGACCATTGTGAACAACAAACCTACTTCCCCTTACCAAACAACAACAACAACAATAATAGTTTTGCAAAAAATGAAAATGAAAATGAAATGCCCAGGAAAGAATGGGATGACAACTGCTTGAGCAACATCATATAACTCCCTGTAAACAAATCAGGATAAATGTTCAATAAACAGCCAATGTTGTTTAAGCTCCTTGCAAACTTTGTGCAAACAAATCAGAATGAATACTTAAATGACCTGGGTCTAGCCTAATTTGAAACAAAACTCATTCCACTTCTTCCCTTCCCAAGTTCCTACACTCCAACAATTTAGGTCTAAACCTGCTCTAGTTTTGGGGCAAAGACTAGAGAGCAAATAAATAAAAAGGCAGCTAACAACTTTTAACTGGTCTTGTATTGTAGTCATGTATATCACTTTTGGCTCTTATTAATATCATGCAGCTCTAAGCTTACTGATATAGCATCTAAGCTAGAAGTATACAGCACTTTAGTTATGGGTCACATCTGGTCCATTTAAGGTTTCATTCTGTTTGCTCCCATTTCTCCTTGAAGATGGAGCTGATAAATAGTTGACTACCACTGCTACAAACAAAGGCTACAAGTTCCATTGTAACCCTACATACCTGCGAGTAAACCCCTTTGAATTCAGTAGGACTTGCTTCTGAGTAGAAATGATGAGAATTGCACTATTAATCACCAAATAGAAGATTTTGAGAATCTGAGAGGTTACAGTATAGGCAAACCCAGTCTCAAATCTCATCTATAGCTGTCATTGTTTTATTTCTACTTTGCAGAAAGTAGAATGCAAATAATTCATATTCCCAAAATGTATAAGCTTCACCTCAGCTAATAATGTGGATTCATTTCTTTAGATCAGGAGTGTGAATGTATTAGGTAAATATAGTGGGGGTTTTTATATATATGATCATACGTTACCTGCATTTATTACTATAAAATTTATCTATGTATGCTTTCTTCCTTATAATAAACAGCCTCCTTTTGAGTACTCTTCTGCGTTTATATGTCTTGGCAAATAAATGTGGGTTAGGCTTACATTAGAACAGTGTTTGATAGCTTCTAGATGCAAAAGATCTCTCTCTAGGGACATGTTTAGGGGTTCTTATCCCATATACAGATTCCTCCCCCCGCACACATGTAACAGTTCCTCTCAGACACATGTTGCTGTTGTTGTTTTAATCCAAATCTCAGGTTTCTTTTGCAGAGCCTTTTATCCTTGGCCTTGATATCTGGGTCTACAAAGAGAAAAACAAAACACTCTAGGGAACTGTAGACTTTCAAGTGTTTGCGCTTGTACTGGCAAGGAAGCAACTTTTCAATTAGAGAGAAGGGAAGGAGGACTCAGATGTTGACTGGATTTAGAAATATAAATATATTGATTTGAAAAAGTTTTAAAATATTAAATAGACATCTTCCTTTTTTTTAAAAAAAACCCACTTAATCCATCACATCAGAGGTGCCAATCCCCCCAATACTGAGGGGGCCCATTGCCCATGTTTGACATCATGTGTGTGATGTGTGCATGACATCACATCGCCTAGAGGAGGCCAATGTCAGGGACTGTGCTGAGGAGGGCTGCACTGAGGAGGAATGGTGGGAGCCACTCCCTCCCGCTGCTCCTCATCCTGATCCTGAATCTTCCCAGGAGCAGGAAGACAGTATAGATTTGGAACAGTGGTTTGCAGAGGGGCATAGTTCTGAAGGCAGAAGCTGGGAAATACTGGATGGGGAACAGCTAGGAGAAGAAACACTGGAAGAGAGAGGGTTAACAGATTCACAGTCTTGGGACAGCATTCCTCCACTCATCCCAAGGTAAAGAAGAGCTAAGAAAGTCTCAGCACAGAAAGCACAGAAGGTACAAACTCAGATTGCAAGATGTAGGAGTGACGTAGATTAATAGGGATGGAAGGGGGGGGTTAATTCTTAATTGGGAGCATTGCCATTTTTAGGAGATGTGTTCTTTGTTCTCTCGCTGTGATTATTAAAGTTTCTAACTGGTAAGGTGTTCCTTTCTTTGATCTTCTTATCTACTGCCATGGGAGGAGGAAGCCGATTCGCTGAAGCCTGACAGCCAAGCAGTTTGGAGGAGCCAGCCGCTGAAGCTGCAAAGCACAATGTGACATCACACACACATGACATGCGCCAGGCCCCCTCCCAACAAATATTGAAGGAGCTGAGGTGTCTTTGGCCCCCTAGAGTTGGTGCTCCTGCATCACATACAAAGTTTCACATATGGCCTGATTTACAAAAACTAATTTCAAAATCCATAGCCAAAGATCATAGGGAAGGGTTCATTAAAGATTATACCCAGGAACAAATAAAAGAGAATATAACTAGGTATAAACAAAAGACTTCTATTTCAAATGAATATATCGGAAGAAAATCAGGCCCAAAAGTCAAATGGGCAGTGACAGATTTACGTATAAGCTAAACAAGCTATAGTTTAGGGCCCCACTCTCTTGCCCCCCCCAAAAAAATGTAAATTTGTTTAAAAACGATGTACATTTCCAAAATATAAGATTGCTGTTCTTTAGTCATCTTAGTTGTGTTCGACTCTCTGTGACCCCATGAACCAGAGCATGCCTTGGAAACTCTCACTTTCTTCTCAAAGCTTCTCCTTTTTTATGTCCATGGAGTTTTCTTGGCAAAATACTGGAGTGGTTTGCCAGTTCCTTCTCCAGATGGATCACATTTAGTCTAAATTCTCGGCTATGACCTGTCCATCTTGGGTGGCCCTACATGGCATAGCTTATAGCTTCTTGGAGTTATTCAAGCCCCTTAGCCACGACAAGGCAGTGATGGGGAAAACATAAGATAAAAAACAAATAAAATAAAACCTACATACAGCAACAGTGTTTTGTGTTGTGTAGGCTCCTGTGATGTAAGTAATGGGCCCCGCCTGCTAGCCTGCTTCATAAAATATCACTGGTTTGTCCATTTCTACATATAGGGTGCCTACATTCTGCATGGACTGGTTGCATGGCAACATATGCCATGCAATGTACACATTTGGCTGTAAAGCTGGCAAACATGTGCCAGCTTTAGATACCAATTAGGTCCATAAATTACCATATAGCATATATTCAACACAAAAAACAGTGACAGTTTGTTGCTGACAAAGGACATCTGGACATATAAAGGGCCCCACTACCTTCAGTAGCTTAGGGCCTCATCAAACCCAAATCCAGCCCTGCAAATGGGTATTTTGAGGCCTACTAGTTCAACAGGGGACAAGTAAGAAAGGGCAAGAAGAGACACCAAGAGACATTGGTTCAAAACATCCTACAAAACATGCTGCAAGAACTGAAGTCTGCTCAGAGATCTCTGGATGCAACCCAATGTCAATTGTAAACTGTGTTTCAGAGAGTATTTTAAACAGGAGTCATTTTTGAAAATGAAGTGAACATTTTTGGTGTCGCTTTTTGAAGACAGTTTCTTTTTTTTTTGCAGATTCTGAAGGAGTGGTAGGTGAAATTGCCTTTGATATTTCTCTTGATATGGCATTATATTCCTTTTCTCAGTAACATCTCCAATTATTTTCCATTTTCCATCCATACACTGAAATTTTCTAACATTCTGGCTTTCCTAAATTGCTTATTGGTGCCTAAAATATGCTTTATTTTATCCCGCCCAGAGATTACAGCCAAATGTGTACATTGCCTTCTTGCTCTGGGAAATCACATCTGTTCACTCGATCCTTTAGCTGTAGCCCAACAAGGCTAGGAATAGATTCATTTTTGTTTATTTGTTTGAAAAAAGGAATTCAGGTTGAATTGGGCAGTTCCAGGGATTTAAAACACTGCTCCAAACATTTTGAATCCATACTGTTTTTGGTGAATCACTGCACATCGGCTATGAACCAAATGCCCTTTAATTGTTGCCATTCTTGCATCAATGGATTGTTGATATTTGTCTTGCAATATTCCAGTGCTTTTGCTATTACTAGCATGTTCTTGGTGCATTTCACATCAGCGCCTCATCACCAAATCACAGAATATCCACCTTCTTACCAACACCTCAAGCAAGATAAGATGTTTTGCTTATTATTAGTTTATCCTACTTATATCCTAATAGGGATGTGGGTGGTGCTGTGATCTAAACCACAAAGCCTAGGACTTGCCGATCAGAAGGCCAGTGGTTCGAATCACCGCAACGGGATGAGCTCCTGTTGCTCAGTCCCAGCTCCTGCCAACCTAGCAGTTCAAAAGCATGTCAAGTGCAAGTAGATAAATAGGTACCACTGCAGAGGGAAGGTAAACGGTGTTTCCGTGCGCTGCTCTGGTTCACCAGAAGTGGCTTAGTCATGCTGGCCACATGACCCAGAAGCTGTACGCCGGCTCCCTCGGCCAATAAAGCGAGATGAACGCTGCAACCCCAGAGTCGTCCGCAACTGGACCTAATGGTCAGGGGTCCCTTTACCTTTACTTACATCCTGTGTTTCTTCTTGTGAGTGTAAGATGGTCCCCCTTTCATGTTCACAACAGCCCTATGGGGCTGGTTAGGATGTGTTATTGTAACTGGCCACAGTCACCCCACTGAGTTTCTGTACTTTTAAGAGCTTTTGTTTTCCTCCAAGTATAATCCATCATACAACAAATAATTATTACATTTGTACTCCTTCACTTCAAGGAGCTCTAGGCAACATACACACTCATCTTCCCATTTTAACTCTACAACTCTGTGAGGCAAGTTAGGCTAAGAGGTTCCGGCATCCCTCAGGTGTGTGCCATTGAGGGCCAGTGCTTTCCCCACCTGCTTTTTTCCTTTACGTACTTCTGAGAAGCCCAAAACAAACATTTCAAGTCAAAGAGGAAGCTGGCCAGCATGTGTGAGTCTACACTTTTTTTAGATCTATGACTCTACTTAGCTACAGTGCGGGTCCACATTGTATTTCCTTTTCTCCCGTCCATCTCCCATGTAACAGCAGTGGGCTTTAAGCTTTCCATTATTATTTTTTAAATAATATTTATTAAAATTTTAAAGATTACAGAAAGAAAAAGTAAAAATACCACATTAAACAAAAACAAAACAACACATCACATCACAATATGAAAAAACAGAAAAATAAAATCCATTAAACAAAAACAGAAACACAAAGAAAAATATATCAAATCTCCTCATTACTTATCTTTCATTAGCTTATTTCCTTGACCTCCTCACACCTCCCTTTTTTGTATTCTAGGTCAATTATCCATTTCAGCAAATCCTTTCCCTCTTTTAAAATTTTAGTCCTGTAAATTATCTTAGTATAATGTAACTTTACTTTTCCTCCTTTCACCAATTAACAGTCAGTTATTCCCAAATCCTTTATATCATTCCTGCTAAAATCATATAATATTATTCCAACATCCTTCTAACAGTTATTAATTTTACAATGTTTCTGTAAATAGTATTTAAATTTCTTCCAATCTTCCTCCACCGACTCTTCTCCCTGGTCTCGGATTCTGCCAGTCATTTCCGTGGGCTTTAAGCTTTCCAGCCAGGCTTCTACAATTGCATGTGCGTGCGTTTGCACAAGGGCTCATCAGAGCTGGTCTAGCCATCCATCTGAATCTAAGAGAACAAGTGAGAACACATTAATTTGAGCTGTACCAGTACTAGGAGTGACCCCCCCCCCCAGCCAGCTAGGGAGACAGCTTACCATAGTTTTAGCACCTCCATGGGCAGTGAATGTGGCTGTTGTCAAACTGGCATCTGTTCAGGGTTGCCCCAAGTCACCCAGCAGCTTACTGTAACAACCTCATGGTGAGTTCCAGCACCTATTTTTCTTGACAAAAAGCACCAGGGGCAGCTGTTCCCTCTGTGTGTGTGTGTGTGTGTGTGTGTGTGTATCCCTGGAAAAGGAAACAAGAGAATGACATAATATGCCCTCATTTCCTCGTTTCTCTGGGGCATTTGAAGATTCAGTGAATGGGCCACAGCAGAAAAAAAGAAAGACTACCATTACCTGTCTTGCCTTGTGTTAAGAATCCCTCTCACATGAAAATTGGATTGTGAAATTTGGTATAGTCATTTTGTATTTTCTGTATATTCTCACACCATTAAATCTATGATATATTCTTTTCTATTATGGCATTTTTAACACTTGCACGGAGAATTTTAAGGATTGTTAGCTGCCTTGAGTATCTTTTGAGGAAGGAGCACTCTATTTAGATAGAATTTAATTCAGGAGGAGATCATGATGATTGATCAATAGAGGCAATTAACTGAAAGGAAATTTATTCCTGTGCAGGATCTTGGTGGGAAACAAATTTGGAATAGCTTAATTGAGGAGGAAGTACTATTGATTTGGGGTGCTTTAAATCAGGGCTGCTAACATAAAGGGTACATATGCAGGGCTTTTTTCAGGGGGAACCCACAGGAACTCAGTTCCAGCACCTCTCAGGTGGGTTCCGGTGAATTCTGGCACCTCTTTTTCTAGAAAAATAGCACTGGATCAAGCCCAAAACACACATAGCACATCTACAGCAAGGTCTTATCAGGCATGCACATTAAACAATTTCAATGACAAGGCTACTGAAAATATGAATGCAGCTTGTAATTATATATATTGCAAATATACATATCATGTATTATTTTATTTGCTGCATTTATCTTACCTTTTCTCCAAGCAGCTCAAGGGGCATACCTTCTTCCTGCCTCCCCATTTTATCCTCACAACATCTCTGTGAGATAGGTTAGGCTGGACAGGGATTTGAACCAAAACTCTAACCGCTATGCAATATTGTCTTCTTTCCCTGGCCCACAAAGTCCCCCTGTTATGCAAAGCATCTGCATATGGACATAATGTTTGAATTAGGTTAATAACATGAACAGGCTTGAACAGTGGAACTGAACATCCAGGTAAATTCTTGGAACTAATTGTACTGCTTTTGTTAATCTGCATTGTAGTTATATTATTTAGTTCAGAGTTTATATAGCACTTAATATGTTTTTTGAAAAAAATTCTTTAGTGTAGGGTCTATTTTTAAAAAATCATTAAAATGTTTAAACAAAAGCACAACCTAAAAGCAGTAAAACAGCAGTATAAAAATAAATATAACAACCAGAAGATACAAATGCATAAACCAGGGCTCGATTTTATGGGTCAGGAAAAGCCCATACATGTGAAAGAAAGATATTGAAATGTTACTTCTATCAATAGAAGTGGCCTTGAAAACAGGACTGGCTTGTCAGATGAGGACTGGAGAAGCACTCTTGGTTCTTCACCACACAAATAGGGCATGGAACATAGTCTGAACAGAATTCATTTCTTAACATTGTTGTGTACAGTTGCCTTAAAGCAATGAAAGTCTTCAGGTTATCTTTGTATGCTTTCTCTAGTATCACCATTAAGAGACTCGAAATTTAACAGGTAAACAATGAAAACAGGTCACGAAAGATACTGTATTTCCTGTTGCCTTCCCTTTAAACGAGCTTATTTCTCCTTTCTCTCTCATGTTGTCATGGTTGCCAGCAGAATTGAAAAGTTGCCCTAAGCAGCCTGCAGAGCAAAAAGGAAGCATTTACCAGAGTCCTCAACTGCTTGACAGTGATGATGATCAATAGTAACTTATCTGGATTGTGAAGAAAGGTTTTGGTTGAGGCTGATCTGCACCTCTAATCTATTCCTTCTGATGATTCTTTGATGAGCTGATGGGAAATGGACAAAAGTTACATTTTTGCCAGCTTATTTGAAAACAATATATACTTTGATCAGTTGAAATAATATATGCTACGTACTCTACAAAGAGTGAATTCCCTTTTAACTCAGTGGGGCTTACTTTTGAGTAGATACATAAGAACAGACAGAAAAAAACCAGTGCCTTGCATTACAATCTACCTCCTACCCTTCTAAACTGAAATGGAAAAGGTGCACAAGATTTATTTTATGAATGCATTGTTTTCCTCAAAGGAGTGTAAATCCCAAAGCTCTGCATTTTCTGACTGTTTAAACATGTAAAAGTATATACAGGATGGGGGGAAACACAAAATTCCCACAACTGCTTTTTAAAACTATACGCTTCCGGTGATGCTTGCAGTTACCTAACCTTTTCCATCTATTCTCTATCTGCCCCTCCCTGCATTCTCTTGCAGAATTAGCACTTTTAGTAAACAACGTTGTTTTATTTTTTATGTTTGATGCTTCCTGCCCCAGGAATCTCTGGGAATTGTAGCTGGGAGTGGGAGAATAGGTCTAAGAATTTCTATTGCAACAGTATTCTGCAAAGGAAAAAGTTGGCATAAAGCTGGTGTAACTCCACAAAATGAACGACCCCTCTCTTCCCAGCTTCCTATTAATTCCATGTCTCCTCCATACTCCTTATTATGGATAGACTCTCCTAGCCTTTGTCATTCACTCTTAGTTTATCTAGGCCAATAGCTCGTATTCTGAGTGCATCAAAAGAAGAGCAGGACAGAAATAATAAATAGCTGTTATACATGTGGCAAAATTCAAGCTTAAACTGAAGAAAGTAGGGAAAACCACTGGGCCAGTAAGATACAATCTAAATCAAATCCCTTATGAATACACAATGGAAGTGAGGAACAGGTTTAAGGGTTTAGATTTGGTGGACAGAGTGCCTGAAGAACTATGGACGGAGGCTCGTAACATAAGATTGCCGGAAGAAATATCAACAACCGCAGATATGCAGATGACACAACTTTGATGGCAGAAAGTGAGGAGGAATTAAAGAACCTCTTAATGAGGGTAAAAGAGGAGAGTGCAATATATGGTCTGAAGCTCAACATCAAAAAAACCAAGATCATGGCCACTGGTCCCATCACCTACTGGCAAATAGAAAGGGAAGAAATGGGAGGCAGTGAGAGATTTTACTTTCTTGGGTTCCATGATCACTGCAGATGGTGACAGCAGTCATGAAATTAAAAGACGCCTGCTTCTTGGGAGAAAGGCAATAACAAACCTAGACAGCATCTTAAAAAGCAGAGACATCGCCTTGCCGAGAAAGTTCCATATCGTTAAAGCTATGGTTTTCCCAGTAGTGATGTGTGGAAGTAAGAGCTGGACCATAAAGAAGGCTGATTGCCGAATAATTGATGCTTTTGAATTATGGTGCTGGAGGAGACTCTTGAGAGTCCCATGGCCTGCAAGAAGATTAAACCTATCCATTCTGAAGGAAATCAGCCCTGAGTGCTCACTGGAAGGACAGATCATGAAGCTGAGGCTCCAATACTTTGGCCACCTCATTAGAAGAGAAGACTCCCTGGAAAAGACCAGAAAAGATGGAGGGTGCAAGGAGAAGGGGACGACAGAGGGCGAGATGGTTGGACAGTGTTCTCGAAGCTACCAACATGTGTTTGACCAAACTGCGGGAGGCAGTGGAAGACAGAAGTGCCTGGCGTGCTCTGGTCCATGGGGTCACAAAGAGTTGGACACGACTAAACGACTAAACACATTGTTCCTAATTAGCAAAGCACAGGTGTCTGAAAACCTCCACTCTCCTCTGTTACTATTCACTACTTCTAATGTGTATTTGTGTTTGTCTGCTGGTATTCAATAGGTCAGAAAGGCCTACAACATGCTGTTCAGTGGGCCAAGAGGCCACCTGTCTTCTCTCAGCAGATCTTAATTACAACAGGACTAAGGTGCTGTTGTGAACTGTGGTCCCAATGCTCCATCCTCAGCGGAAGAGATCCCAGAGACAACTTTTCAGACTAGGAAGGGAGCTTTGCTTCAGAATCAATCCTTGATGCTCCTGCATCCTCTGAATCCCCTTCACCAGAAAGGACCCCGAAACCAGACCCTCTTCAGTCTGAGGATGTAGCACTATCATCATTGAACTTCAGCTAAGAAGCTGCCACCACACTCACACTTCTGTAGTGGTGGAAACCTCACTTAGGTGGCAGGTCAAAACTTAAGGCTTTGCTGGAGTTTGCTTGTTGACGACACATTCAAGTTCTGCTTCTCTGGCTTCTAGCTCCAGTGCTACTTGGAGCTCTCCATGGTGCTAACCTTTTCTCAGTTTCTGATTTTCTGAGATCTGACCTCCACTTTGCCTGATCACATTTCTGGAACTTTCTGATAAGCGCAGCCCAGACTGGTGGAATAGACTCTTGTGTGTTCTTGTGGGGTCTTGTGCGCTTCAATCATTTGTACATGTAAGTCTCCATCCCCAGACATTTCGGAGTCTGGGTCCTTAAGTGAACTGTAAATAGATAGATGATGATAGGTAGATAAGTAGAAGATAGCTAGATGGAGAGATAGCTAGATAGATACAAAATGAACAAACACCTATCTTATATCAGTATGTTATAATAAATACTTTACAGAAGGTTCTCTCTTGTTTATTTAAGATTTGGGAGACCTCCAGAGGACCTGTTTTGTGAGCATTCATTCTGCTTTGCTTGCACAAAGATTATGTGGAGGTGAGATTATGTCCAGTCTTTATTGCACATTTGCTCTGATTTCTTTACAGTGGGGTTATATGACAAAGCACATTTATCCTGATTGCCTGGTCTGATGTTTATATAGCTTCCCATTAAACATTCATTCATTCATTTATTCATCCCACACTTTTCAGTGCATTTTCTCATCACTTTTCTAACCACAAAAAGTCTGAGTTGAAGCAGGTTTGTTGTGACAGAGCACTTTAATCCACTTTAATTATGCAAACGTCAGTTTCCAGTTTGCACCTGTATCTCTCCTGCAAAATACTGACAGCATGGAGGCAACCTTTGAATGGCTCTGCAGTGCTAACTGTTTCTGAAAAACTTTCTGTTTAATGGATTTTGACAAACTGAGACGTTTCTCTGCAAACATTTTGCCTTTTTGTCTGAAAATAAATTGACATTTTGATTACATTTTAGAAGATGGGTGACTAAACTATTATTTAAAAGCCTTTGTCATCTGTGCTGATTGTTTAATCTTTCAAATGGAAAGCAAATTAATTATCCCACCTAGTCATTAGCATTAATGGAAACAAAATCTTAATTTTTTTCAAGACATTATATTCAAGTGAATTTGGCCAAGAGTTTATTGTGCATGTGTACATGAATACACACAGACACACACACACACACGCACACACACATTCTGAAGACAAATGCATTTACCTTTTTATGAAGCCTAAGGCTGGCTAAGAAAAATATGTAAGATTGTCTCCAGAAATGGACAGTAATGAAGCCATACAAGTAGATTAATCTTCTCGCCCGCCCAAACAGGATAATAAGCACTGGAGGGGTCTTAACTTTGGACCACAGCAGTTGTAGAAGGTTTAAGCAATGTCTTCCAGCAGTGGCACTTCCCTGTGCAGATTAGCCAGCTTCCCATGACTGCTTTGAAGTAATGAAACAGAAATTAGGAGATCAATTTAGGATCATCTTATGCAAAATGCATTTATAGATGGTTGATTACTACAAACCTTTCCTCTACTACATACTATATACTTCTTTGACACATTGTACATATATGTTTGACAATCACCTATGCTAGATTGTTTGCTTGATTTTCTAAGGTTAGAAACTCCAGAGAATAGTCTGGTGCAACAAAAATGAGAAGCCCTGTAGCTTGAGGAAAACGCATCTGTCTTTCTCATTATTAAAATTCAGGAGGGGGCGAAAAACATTCCTGTTCACCCAGGCATTTGATGGCTGAAAGAGCCCGTTCCTGGCAAGATTCAAATTATTAGCTGTGAGGATACATGACTGAGTCTTTGTAGATGTTCTTAATGTTCTGTTTACTTTTTGAAATTGTGCTGCTTTGCGCAATATGCTGCTCTGGGCTCCTTGAGGGTAGAAAGTTAATAAATAAAAATCAAATAAATAATGAAGACTAACATGTCTTCAGGTGCCAGAAGGATAATCTTCTATTGGTAGGTTTATATAGAGACATAGATATAGAGCAGGCATAGGGAACATTTTTTTCTGTTGGGGGCAAAATCCAAGCATTGGGCAGAGTCATAAGTGAGTAGGGACAGAGTCAAAAGGGGGTACGGCACCCCCCCTCTCTCTTTGCTACCTTCTTCTCTCCCAAAACAGCAATTTAACCTCCTTGACACTGATATGAAATTAGACCAAGGGCCACATAGAATTGAGCTGAGGGTCACTGGCAGAGGAAGGGGGTGCAGTGGGGGCGGTCCGCCCTGTGTGTCATCCCTGAAGGGGGTGACAATGCCACAGGCGGCACCCCCGAACACTCGCCACAGGTGGCACCCCCCTGGGATGCTCACCCCACCCCCAGATGTACAGGATGTGTGTTGCTCCAGGTGCCGGAGCAGCTAGCTCCACCTCTGCCTGTGATGTAGAGGAAAGTGAGTCAAATGGCTATGAAACATAGAAAGTACAGTTCAAGATAATTCAGCTGAAGAATGTAGGCAGAACATAGGGAAATAAAGGTATAGATTTGTGGTAAAAAATGAAAAGTGGTTCGCAGGTTGGGGTTAAAGGAGGAACTGGCCTGAAATGGTTAAAGATTATTGCTCTAAATAACAATATCTGAAATGAGAGAAATCAATGTAATACAACTGAGAATGATTTCAGTATACTGAGCACATATACAGGTATACAATTTCCTCCCCACACTAATTTTCACCACACTAATTTTCTCCAGTTTTATTAATCTGACTTGTGAGGAATTTCTGCAGCTGGATTTTTCCACTTCCTGAAGATCAGCCATATGAAAATAGAACAATCTCATCTTACAACTTCTTAAAACCTTCTTGTTTCCCTAAAGCACATCCCTCCACGAGCTTCTTGTGAAGATCATAACACACTCAACTCCGAAAGGTAATAAGCTTGGCTCTGAGGTACTGTTCGGTTTATTCTTCTGTGTGATTACATGAGAGGGCTGAAATGAGCATCATGATTCTAAATTAGTACAAACCTTTCTTAGAGATCCAAATGTCTCCCAGGGTCTGTTCAGCCTCATTCAGTTCTCAGACACTGAACCACAGGTTCAAGGATCAAATGACAACTCAATCAGTCCACAAAAATCAGCAGTTAATGTCTCAATATTTGAATGTCACCGTTAGTTTTTATCTTCATCAGACTTCTCTTCAGTAATTCCTTGCCGCCAACCTGTTCGCCATCTGATGACTCCTTCATTGCTTTCTATTTAGCCTTTGACATCTGAGGTGTACCCCTTTTGTGATTGAATTCCTTGTAATTTTTAATCCTTTTTAATGTTGTAATTTCAATTGCAAATAATAATACAATGCTTGTAAGGCTTATAGCTTAAGAAAATCCTTTTGCAGAAACTCAAGCATGTTGCAATGCCTACCAGCCCATAAATGAGTCCTCCTGCAGAGTTTTCTGCATGGAATCTTACCTGATCCCATTATGCTTTGAGTTATAGGCCAAAGGTTCTCTTGTTTCACTGTCTGAAGAGAGGCAGCTGGAAAGCAGTTTAATAAGGTGTGAGGGGATGGACTGTTCACCATCAATGTTTCAAAGAAGCATTGTAAGATCATTTGAGCTGGTCTCAACTTTACAGGGGGAAAAGAGAGACCTGAATTTGCAAAAAAGAAAAGAAGCTATCCCCACAGAGTTAAATGTGAGTGGAGGCATCTCTCCATTATAATGCACACTGTAACCTGACAGCTGAAAGGCATGTATCTTTTATTTTAGTCCTGTTGGGAAAGGAAGGACATGCTGAGAGAATCAAGCTTATTCCTGGACATGCTGTTGAGCAGATGCTGGAAAGCCAGAATAGTTCGTACAAAGGAATTAATCAAGGAGGAGCAATCAGACAAGGGAACAGTTATTGAAAGATAGCAGGAAGTCACAATTAACCTGTTGTGCAGACAGCAGCTGAAAGAGCCGTCTTTACGTGGTTGGTGGAGACCTGACTTCTAATCCTTGCTCAGCCATTATACAGACTGGATACAGAGACAGGCAGATATCGCAACACTGGTATATAGGCATGTTTTGTAGTGTAACATGATGAAAAAGACAGGCCCCTGCCAAGTAAGCATATACATTTAGCTATGGTTTAGACAAAAAAAAAAATAGAAGGGGACAAAGGAAACAAGAGGGTAAGAAGGGATGAATACAAACACATTCTGACTTTATTTTCATTGGGGACTGATCAATGGAGGCTGCCCCATTAAACTGGGCACTGACCCACCAACTGCAGTGTTCCTCAGCCAGTCCACACTTGCTTACCTACATCCAATCCAGGGTGAGCTTCTTCCTCCTTAGCTTCAGTGTTGCCCTTTTAGGACTTAGAAGGGAAGAAGACGGGAACAAAACTAGAATTAGTTGGCTCTGCTGGTCACTGTTGGTCTCTTAGCCTTCCTGACTACTACAGTAATCCCAATGGTTAACTGCCATAACTAGGACAGGTGAGTACTAAGGGTTGAATCACTGAGGTATGGAACACACTTTATCATGGCATAGCGCCAGTTGTTGTTTATCAGGGTGAGCTACGTCACAGAATTGTGAGGATAAAGTGGTATTACCCTGTGTGCTCTTCTAACTCATTCCCTTTTGAGATAGAATTAGCAATAAACTATTCAGTCATCCTAGGAAGTATTCAGGAGGAATTGGAAAAAGATCTAAACAAGGGTGAGGAGATATGGGACAATGCCAGCTCAATACATTATGGTGCCCACAGGAGAGACCAAATGGTGCCCTCTCTACCGGGGGCAAACTAGATGTTGCTGGGCATCGTTTCTGACCCACATGCTGCTGCTTCACCCTGCTTCATTGGGGAAGGGGGGTCACCCTGGCCAGGGATGCAATAAACCTCTTCTCCTGGTGTGAGAAGTGATTGCAAAATGACTGCAAATCAGGTCCAGCAAATCCTAACTGTTCCTGAGTTACCTTTCTTTTGACCAGTACAACTCATATTATCAATTTTTAGGCATCCGGCTGTGAAACTTCGACAGCATTCACTGCTCCTGCATTTGGCTCTGTCATCCACATAGATAGGAAGGGGTCAAGCACAGTATTGGGACTGTAGTGAACTGAATATAATGCATGAGCTCATTCATTTTATGCATAATAAAGGTGATAATGAACTTGATGGTGGTGATGGCAATTACTATCCAATCTCTGAAAAAAATGCTAAGCAGATGTGTCCCGAGAGACAGAATCTAAGGTGACATTTCAAGCAATTTACTGAATTATGCTAGACATTGCAGAATAGGCAATTACAGGAAACTTGTATAATGGAGAATAAGAGTTTGTTGCTTCTTCTCAGGAGCCTCCTCCTATCTGTGCTCACACACTTGTACCCTGAGGACCAGTGTAAGAACATTTTACTTTCTTGCATTCTTCTGGTTCATGAAATGAAATGATGTTAGGAACAGTTTGAATCTCAGGAAATGGCTGGCCTTTGTGGCCCTTCTTCACAACACACAACACTGCTAGGAATATGACAATTTCCTTTGTCTTTTCGATTGGAAAATCTTTCTGGCTATTAAAATGTGAACTGTTCAAGGGGCTTCTTTATGTCAGTAGAAATATTGGACTGAAGTTCTTTCTCGTCCTTTCCTTTTGACAAATTAAATGTGTACTCTTAAATAATTCCTCGTGCGATGCTCACAATTTGCAAAGCGAAGTGGACTACTTGATTCAAAGCACAACCATTTGGCAAGCCTTTGTCATAGCTATTTTCTATCATTTAAATAAACGTTTGAAGCCAGTATCAAACGATAATAGTTGGTAGCTATACATTTGATAGTTGATATTTATTTCCTTTAACACAGATCTGCAGAGGCCTTATAATGAAAGGACTTTGAACATTCTGGATATTTAGTACAAAAATCACTGGAAAAGAATTTCTGTAAATCTATCATTACCTGTCTTAGATCAGATGTTTTGTGAAGCGTTACCCCTAAGCCAGTTAAAAGAAAATCTTTTTTGTTGGCATCCATCTATCTCAAGAGACAATGGAAAAGCCTACCATCGGGAGGGTAAAGTCAAACTGTTCAAGAGTTACAGCGAAAAATGCAAACTGAAATATTACAACAGCAAATGCCATCAGCTGCCAAAAATCACACACCTGGGAGAAAAGACACATCTTGGCCTCATGTCAGAAACATTATAACATTGCAACCTGGCAGATTTATCTGCAGAAAGTATTCAATAGATGGGAAGCCGCTACTATAGAGGTCCTCTCTCTTGTGTCTGCTTGCTTTACTTCTACTGGAGGGGAGGCGTCTGCTGATAAGCTTAAGGTTCAGGTAGGCTCATATCAGAAAAGGAATTCCATGTGTGTCTGAAACCATGTAAGGCTTTATAATTCAAAAGCAGCAATTTGAATTTTGCCAGACCGGGCTCCTGTAGCTAGTATACTGATCTGTATTTACACATCACAAAATATTAAATCCAAAGAAAAGTGCAACTCCATCCCACTGTAAAATTCTACCATGAACACTGATTCCCTTGGCATCTGATTCCCCTGGATTCTAGCTTCCAGTCATTGCTAGCAAAGCAATTTCAAAGCCTCCAGACAAGGAATGGAACAACACAAGCAGTAGCCACCTGAGCTGGCTGCATTATTAGCTTCTAAGTAAGTCTGAGATGTGGCTGCCTGCCTAAGTATGGGACAGGTATGCATCGTAGTGGTGGAATGTGCATAGATATAAATAGACAGAGATATAGATGCTATGTCTCCTGTCTTGAAATGTCAGTTAAATGTAGTTCAGGGCATTATGTTTTGTCTTGTGTTCATTCATAGGTATACATTGGCAAGAGATTGCACTGTCATCTAATGACAAGTTGAAATTTATCTGATAAGTATGTTCAGCTCTGAAAATGAGGAATGGGTGAAAAAGGGGTGGAAGTGGGATTGGCAAGATGCTTAGAAAGTTTAGTTAATTTTGATCAGTTTTAGTATTTTAACTTCTGTATGTTTTAAAGTATGGTTGTGAATTTTAGTTCATTTTCCTGTTTTATCTTTTTGAAAACTACTTTGAGGGGTTTTTTTACAATCAAGGGTTGCATCAATTTTATGAAATAACCTGAAACTGTTCTTAACCTGAAGCACCACTTTAGCTAACGGGGCCTCCTGCTGCTGCCACGCCGCCAGAGCACAATTTCTGCTCTCATCCTGAAGCAAAGTTCTTAACCCGAGGTAATATTTCTGGGTTAGCAGAGTCTGTAACCTGAAGTGTATGTAACCTGAAGCGTATGTAACCCGAGGTACCACTGTAACACAAACATCCTGTTTTTGTCACTTCCTATTCTGTGGAGTCAAAACACATACTGTCATGTGATAGACAAAAATCCCATGACTGCAGTCATGGAGCAGGAATTCTAACAGTTAATGCGGGGGGGGGGAATCAGCTGTTTCATCCATACTCGTTGTTACTAGCATGAATTAACATCTCCAATTTACTCAGAAGCACACATTGAAAAGAATGGGAGATGTCTCCTTTGATCATAAGAACACAAGAGATTTTGCTGGATCAGACCAATGGTCCATCTAGTCCAGCATCCCGTTCTCACAGTGGTCACCCATGGGAAGCCCCCAAACAGGACCCAAGCACAACAGCACTCTCCCCGCTTGTGATTTCCAGAAACTGGCATTCAGAGCCATACTGCTTTGGACAGTGAAGGTAGATCATGTTTTTAAAATCTTGCTTGCGGATACCACTGTATCATTAAAGGGTATTTCAAGGGAAATTGACTTGTGCATAGTATTGTTGAGAAGGTATACTCAAGTAAGATCCTGGTGCCGCTGGGTAGGAACAGAATGTATACTAACTGGCCTTGCTCTGTGACTAATACAGTGTTGTGTGATTAAATTGAGCAATTTTTAAGAAACAAAGGGCAAAGCAACTATTGTTCATTTATTAGCAGTAACAGAATAAAGAAAAACGATGAGCAAGCAACCATTTTTGCTTCAAGATCTTTTGTTAACTGAAGAATATGTCGTTTTTAAATTGCCAACAATGCATTTAATTTTTTTGAAAAAAGAAAAACCTTTCCATTAGATAAGTATTCTAGAATATGAATTAGCATTCTTTGAAACTTATAATTGAATTTTGCGCTCGGCAACCTTTAGAAAATTGCCTTCTGGAAATTATTAATCTGGACAAATCACGCACAAAGCTTGCATTTTGACTTTGGTGCTCAATTTTTTCTATGGATGAAATGGAAACCATGCCCTTTCTTGCTTAATATTTGCTTCATAATGCAGGGGACAAGGCTGCAACAGTGCCAGTTGCACAAGTCACAGTAAGTGGACATCTGAATGACCTCATGGTCTCTAGCTGAGCATGCTTTAGGTTCCTGAATAGGAATACTCTCCTGAATGCAGTCTGATCCTCTTGCAAGAAATGGGTCATATCAGTAAAAGGACAAACTTGCATTTAGAATTGCAGCATTAGGAATTATCACATAGACAGGCAGAAAATAGGATTGCTTTCGGAAATCAGAACTATTCTAGACAAGCCCCCCCCCCCCAGCGGCGGAGGAAGTCTCTCAAGCACCTGGGGTGGTGTGCCCAAGGGAAGGACAAATTGCCCATAGGGCCGCAGTGCCCATAGGGGCGGGGCATGAGGCACACATAGGGTTGGGGCGCATGACACCCATATGGACATGGTGCGCAGTGGGGCCTCAGCCACCCTAGAGCTGGGGGGGGAGGCAGTGGGTGGACAGCACAGAGCCTGCAGGCACCGAGATGCATGAGTCGTGCACGCTGCAGGTCCTGCAGTGACGAATGCCGCCCACCATTTTGTCACCTCCCATCAGGGCGACACTCGGGGCGGACCACACACCCTGCACCCCCCCTTCGTACACCCCTGCCCCCCCAACACACCTGCAACAGTCATTTACACTTTGCAAGAGCTAACAGAGTACAATCCTCTCTTGTGACTGACCCATGTTGGAAAGCACATGGGAATTTATTGCTGGAGTGTGCATCCTCACCATCATCTTCCTCCACATGGAAAGCTTAGCAGATGTCTAAACATTACACTTATCATATCAAGGGTGCATGAAGATAACTATTAGTAGCAGTAGTAGGAGCAGCAGTAGTGTACTGCCTTTCATCCATGGATCACAGAATAGTTCACAACATAAACATACAAAATGACACGACAAGAATACATAACAAAGCAAAAGCAAGAATAAAAATGAATCAAGAACACCTCTCCCACACATTTAAAAGGGCATAGTGTTAATCAGCCAAATGCCTTGTTGAAGAGATCTGTTTTCACCTGACCCCTAAAGATGAAGGCACCAGGTGAGCCTTTCTTGGGAGAGCATTCCACAAATGGGAAGCCACCACAGAAAAGACCCATTCCTGTGTTTCCACCCTCCAGACCTCTCATGAAGCAGGCAAGAAGTGCCTAGGATGATGGCTGCAGGATCCAGGTTGGTTCATATAGGGAGATGTGGTCCTTGAGGCATTGTGATCCTGAGCCATTTAAGACTTTATAGGTCAAAACCAGCACTTTGAATTAGGCCTGGAAACTAATTGGCAGCCAAGTGCACTTGGACCAGGATTGGTGTCATATGATCAAATCGTCTTGCCCCAGTGAGCAACCTGGCCCCTGAATTCTGCACCAGCATAATTTTTTTTCTGACAGGCTACTTATCCAAACCATGGCTGTATTATGGTTGGTCCAATTATGAGGGATCGTCTCGGTTCCTTGAGGAATTTCATACCAGTGCCTATTGCCATGGAGAAGGGGCAGGCAATGTTGGGGAGGCTATTAGAGGCCATTGTGGTCAAAAGTGTTACAGTCATGGTCAAGATCGATAACCACAGGTGGCCAGGTTTTCCATCTCTGGCTGGTTTTTCTGATGCCAGGAAAACATTGAAATGTATTCCTCTCCCTCTAGGACACACACACATGCCTGACTGAGCTCAACTGTCATTTGACTCATCCTCTCCCTGAATGTGCTCTGCTCGGGGCTATTCTACCTGGCTGACCCAGACTGGGAGATTAAATAGCAAGGAGCAACTGCTATTGAACTGCTTTCCCAGCACTGCTTCCTTCAGCAGCCATTCCAGATGGTCATTATAATGACTATTTTACATTGTGTAAAAACAGGGACCCAGATTTGTGTATTTTCCTCTTCACCCCTCATCTCTTCTCGCTTGTATCATCTCTATGAGGGTGTATGCCCAGTGCCAGCCCAAGACATTTTGCTGCCTGAGGCAAAGGAGAAGATGGCATCTCCCTCCAATTCCACATACCAACTCTAACCAGTCTGACAGCTGAATAGTAGTTCAAAAACATCCTGTACTGTCCCTGAGGAATAGTGGACTAGCTCAGGAGGGGCACAGCAGCCTAGCTTAGGGTGCTTAGGCAGAATTGTGGGGAGACAGCCTTACTCTGCCTAATGGTAGAGTTGGCCCTGTGTACACCATTCATTCAAATTGTAAACCACCTCAAGGGCATTGGCAGAAAGGTAGTTTGTTAAGTGTAGTTGGTAAATTGATAAATATTCTGAAGCAGCACAAGCACATCCGAGTCTGTCCTCATAGGTACTCCATTCTGTACAATTTGCTCCGGTCTTAAATTACATTATTTGTACATGCTGTGGGATCTTGAAAAAATCATGTTGTAATTATGCACCATTGTGATTTATTAATCAAGAAATAGTATGGCCGCCTGCTATGGACTCACAAATTAGAGTCTCTAATACACTCTAATTTCTACATTAATCGCATGGACAAAGTTCAGAACATCTTGTTTTCATGACTGCTAACCCAGTTGGTAAGCCATCCTCTGGCATCATGTTGCAAACGCATTTTCTTCTTATTATTTTGAGACTATTCTATGTGTCAGGTCAGCCAAAAACAGCCAGTGAAGAAAAGGTTTCCAGAATAATGACCCTTCAGATCAGTGAAGAAAAAGCTTCCAGAATAATGACCCTTCAGGTTCCTGTTATAGCTTATATACTTTTGGAAAATTCAGACGCAGTACTGAACAAAGCAATTAAGCAAGGAAAGGGGAAGAAATAGCCTTAAGTCGCATAATAAATAGATTTATTATAGTCAAAGGAGAAAATAATAGAGAAACTTGAGTGTGTAGACAAATTGTAGACGAAAATAAATCTGACCATTTATCATGGAGAACAAAGCTCAGTAATAAAGAGAAGGCTGAAGAAAGAATGGGCATGGCTGGTCCATTCTGAAAGGCATTGTAGCTAACATACGAACACAAGAAGAGGCTGCTGGATCAAGCCAATGGTCCATTTAGTCCAGCATCTTATTCTCACAACGGTCGACCAGATGCTCATGGGAAACCAAGGAGCAGAACATGAGAACAAGAGCATTCCAGCAACTGGCATTCAGAAGCACTGCTACCTCCAACTGTGGAGGAAAGCATAGCTACCATGGCTAGTAGCAACCGACAGCCCTCCATAGCTGCCAGCTCTAGGGGGTCCAGGGTGCCAGGGGCTCTGACACAACTTCCGGTAGAAACTGAGGTCTTGTGAGGCCTGAGACCTGACCTCTGAGACCCTGAGAGGTCTCTGAAGCAACATCTGAAGCCTCGTGAGACCTCTGACAAGACCTCCGGCTTCTAATGGAAGTTGCGTTCAGAGGCCTGGCAGGCCCCTGAACGTGACTTCTGGTAGAAACTGGAAATGATGGTGGAGGTCTTGTGAGGCCTCAGATGTGACCTCCAAAACCCCGTGAGGTCTCAGAAGTGATGTCAGGGGCCCTGCCAAGCCTCTGAACGTGACTTCCATACAGCAAAAACTGGAAGTTGCATTGAAGGTCCCATGAGGCCTGGGAAGTGCTGTCATGTCACCGACACAATATGGCATCATGACGTCACATTACGTCATGGGTGCCTTTGGGCACCCATAACCTGGAGCCCAAGTCTGTGCCCCTGTAGCTCTCTCCTCCATGAATTTGTCCAATTCACTTTTAAAACAATCCAGGTTGGTGGCCATCACTGGAGAAGCGAGTTCCAAAGTCTATGTGTTGTGTAAAGAAGTACTTTCTTTTCTCAGTGCTTAAGCTTTGATTCCGAGGGACACAAAATCAGAGTCATTACCATCTAAATAGCCCATTTATGAAGACATGTGAGTGTGCCACAGAAAGATATGTTTCCCTCGGTGTGTTGTCTCCCCATTCGTGTGATATTGAAAAAAAGTGATGTGGCACAATTGCATTAGCATTTCTGCCTCCCCACTCTCCTTCATTGCCTGCCTCTTGTGAGAGCAGAGAGAGGAGCCAATACAATGCCATCAGGCCATATTCTTTTTTAACTATACATTACTGGAGGAGAAATGAGCTTGCAATGCTCATGCATTTTTCAAGCATGTGACCCCAGTGGGAACAGAGCTAATTGCAAAAGCTTTTTGTTTGCTCCTGGATAAGGCTAGCTCGTGACATTTTGCCGCCTGTGGCAAAGGACAAGTTAATGTTCCCTCCCTGTTCCATGTGGAGAAGCCAACTAGAAGGGCAGTTGAAGCTTACTTTGGCCCTGGGATGGCATCTCCACTGCACCTGAGGCAGCAAGTCAGATTAGCAAGAAGAGGACAAGTGCCAATGTAGGGGAATGGCTAGGAAGCACAAGAGAACCAACCAAGGGCTGTTATTGCTGCACCCCACCCCAGTATATAATGAGTTGAAACTGCTTCTGTAGCTGGTGCTGTCAGGTTTGATAGACATAGCCTGTGCCTTAGATAAATTTATTGTCATTGTCCGTATATACACAGTATACACAACAACGAAAATCAAACACCCAAGACCGGATTCACATACACATTTGCACGTATCTCCAACACTCTCATCCTATTCAGACATAATCTATTAAAACATACATAATCCAGAATATAACACAACCTATTAAAAGCATAGCATAACCTAAACCTATCTCATTCCTTACTACTCACTGCTTGCTATTTCTTACAACTGGCCCTGAGATCATTGTTTAGTGCAATCAGAGCTCTTGGATAGAAACTATTCAGAAGGCGTGTGGTTCGTGTTTTCATTGTCCTATATCTTCTGCCCGAAGGCAACAGTTCAAAGAGGTTGTGAGCAGGATGGGTGAGATCTCTCAGGATATTGTGTGACTTCTTCAAGCTGCGAGACGTGAAGATCTCATCCAGGGTTGGTAGTTGGAGCCCAATAACATTCTGGGCAATTTTAATTATTCTCTGTAAGGCTTTTTTATCCATTCCAGAGCTGCTCCCATACCACGATAATATACTATAGGTTAAGACACTCTCAATGGTACTATGATAATAGGACAGAAGTAGGTGCTGAGATAGATTCAATCCTCTGAGCATTCTCAGGAAATACAACCTCCCCTGCACCTTCCTCACAACCATATTAATATTTGCAGTCCATGAGAGGTCCTCAGAGATGTAAGTGCCCAGGTATTTAAAACTACCAACCCTCTCCACCTCCTCGCCATTTATGTGCAATGGTAAAAATACACTTTTCTTTCGCCTAAAATCAATTATGAGTTCTTTGGTTTTTTTGGTGTTAAGCATAAGATTATTTTCTTTACACCATTGAACTAACCCCTGTACTTCTTTCCTATAAGCAGCCTCATCATTCTCACTAATGAGCCCCACCACTGTTGTATTTTCCGCAAATTTGATGATTGTGTTGGACTTATACAGTGGGGTGCAGTCAAATGTGTACAGGGAATAGAGGAAGGGGCTTAACACACACCCCTGAGGGGCTCCTGTGCTTAATACTAGAGTAGAAGAGTGGTAAGGTCCCATTCTCACTGTCTGCGGCCTATCGGTCAGGAAATTCCTTACCCACAAGCAGATCTTCTGATGTATACCCAAATTGGTCATTTTAAGGAATAACCTGTCTGGTAGAATTGTATTAAAGGCAGAACTGTAGTCCACAAACAACAGCCTTGCGTAGGTTCCCTGTTGTTCTAGATGACTCAGTACAGTATGGACAGCGATGGAAATAGCATCATCAGTAGATCTATTCCTTCTGTATGCAAACTGGAACGGGTCTAGAGTGGATGGAAGACCAGCCTTAATATAATCTAGCACCAGTCTCTCAAAGCATTTCATAACGACAGATGTTAGGGCTATTGGTCTGTAGTCATTGAGAGATACCACCACTGACTGTTTAGGGACTGGCACTATAATCGATGTCTTCAGGCAGGTAGGGACAGAACCCTGCAACAGGGATAGATTAAAAATGTCCGTAAATACACCAGCTAATTCTGCAGCACAGTCCCTAATAACTCGTCCCATAATTCCATCCGGTCCAGCTGCCTTCCTAATATTAATGCTCTGAAAAGCACGTTGTACGTCGGAGGTCTGTAATAATCAAGGAACTCTACAAATAACAGAATATGAGCTCAGTTCCATACTGGCAGTGGGGTATTTTTTCATTCTCCTTTGGCAAGTCTATTAGGTGGATAGAGTAGCTGCAGTCACAATATTCCTGAATTAAAATTGAAGGCAGCCCAGTCGTTTGGTAAACAGCTCCCTTTTTCTTCTCTGTTGAATTATTGCAACATTGGCCTTTTAAATAATCATTACCAAACTAGATGTGATTGGAGCAGCTCCTGATTGTTGTTCATATTTCTGTTCCATCCATACTAATATAAACACACTTCCTGCCTTTTTCAAAAACATTTTTGCAAACATTTCTGTTGAACAGTCATTTTGTCACCAATCATCGTGGGCGGCTGCTTTTCCTCTCTCAACAGTTTGACAGAAATATTTGCACAACCCCAGATTGTTTCATGCACCCACCTCTTATTTCTTTGCTTGAGAAAAAAAGTGAGGACCTAAATGCTTTGCCTTTGCAAAGCAGGGGGTGCTAATAGGTAGCTGAAAGAGCTTGAGGGCAGACCGGGCCTCCTTTCGCAAAGTTTCTCATTTTTAGGAATGACAGTAGCTCAGTAGCAGAGCATCTGACTTGAATGCAGGAGGCCAAGGTTCAGTTGGTGCTGCCTCCAGGTAGAGCTGTGAAAAGCTCCTGGCTGAAACCTGGAGAGTCAAAATAGAGAGCACTGAACTAGGTGGAGCAATCGTCTGTCTTGGTATAAGGCACCTTCCTACATTCCACTGCATTCCACTTGCAAAGGGAAAAGATGACTGGCAGAGGGAGAGCTATTGGCTGGGGAAGTGAGCAAATCCTACTTTGAGCCAGCTTCAATGAATCAGTGTCCAGCTCAAAAGGAGGTTCCACTTTTCCAAGTGGGGAGAGTTTGTATTTTTGACATCCCCACCACTGGATTTCATTGACAACTCTCGTTCACGACCTTCACCCAGTATACCTGAAGGAGTGTCTCCACCCTCATCATTCAGCCTGGACACTGAGGTCCACTTCTGAGGACCTTCTAGTGGTTCCCTCACTGCAAGAAGTGAAGTTACAGGAAGAAAGGCAGAGGGCCTTCTTGGTGGTGGTGCCCATCCTGTGGAGCACCCTCCTATCAGATGTCAAGGAAATAAACAACTATCTGACTTTTAGAAGACATCTGAAGGCAACTGTATATTGGGAAATTTTTAATGTCTAATGTTTTACAATTTTTAATGTGCTGTAAGCCACCCAGAGCCAGATGGGCAGGGAACAACAACAACAACAACATATTTAATAAAATGTATGGTACTTCTTGGTTCTATTTTTTAAGACCTCAACAACCTCAAAGTGGGTTACAAAAAGAATAAAACAAATTATGAGAAACAAATAAAACTGCATGTTACGGATGTTTTCTTCATTGCTGTTTTTTATTTTAATGGCTGTATATTTATTGTGTGAACTGCTTTGAGACTGATAAGTTATAAATGAAAACTGCCATATACTTTGTAAATGAATGGATGTGTGTCAAATTTTTAAGTCAAAGGGGATGGGGGCATAATTCCCCTGTCCTTTCTCAACATGCCTTCTGGGCTTTGTCCCCTCAGGCATTTTTCTCCCAATCTAGCTCTAATATTGGAAGTGAGGGGAAATTGGGGGGGGGGGGTAACTGCATGAAACAAAGGATAGGGGAAATAAGGTGTGGATAAGGAGAGCTCATCTCTCCTTGCCCATCTCTCTCTCTCTCAATCAATCAATCAATCAATCAAACCCTCGCCTTCTTCCTTATGGGAACTTTCAGACTGCCGCTAGCTTTGGGTGGGGTTCAGTTGCATAGTTGCAAATTCAGGTTGTGCAATTATAGTTGATGGACAGGTCTTCTGTGACAAACTTGCTTCGCCAAAAGATCTGTGTGTGATAAGGAAAGTAATGGAGAAACTCAGTGGAAAATGTGGAGTAACACTTGCTTTGCTGCAACATCATTTAAGGGCTTTCCCACATTTTGCATTTGAGATGAGGACCCATTTTAGGCTTTTGCATAGACAATTAGAAAACAGTCCGTATGACTTGCCTTTGTCAAACGGCAGGCGTCTTACACCACTCTGAAATCTTTCATTCTCTGAGGCATTTTTTTATTTATTATTTCCTGCCGATCGGAGGAGAGCACAGCTATCGATTTTGCTATTGTGGCTGTTTTAAAAAAACAAAATATATAGAGGTAAATGGTTTAGCTTCTATTTAAATTCAACGCTGGCTAGTTTTATGAGGATCAGAATGACAGTGCCTTCAAACGCTGTGCAAAGCTTCACGCATACCGGAAATTAATTTGCTATCAGATTAATGGCCTTGGCCAAAAGGTTAAGCCTTTCTACAGCTTAGCAAAAGCAATTTTGAAGTGAGTTGTGGCAACTTCCAGATGAATTCCAGATGGACAAGACAACGAAACCTTAACAGCTTAGCAGTCAGCAACCCCTGTACAAAGCCTGAATACAGAAGCAAGAGATGAGAATAAAGACAGGGCCCTATCATGAGACAGAATGAGGTCACCCCCTGAAACAGCTGATTTGGGGGTGTCATGAAAGGACAGCATATTTCTCTGCTAGTCAATTGTTGTTGTCGTATTCTTGTCATCAGAGGGTATAAGAGGCATGTAATATATGGTACCCAGTACTGTAGTTGTAAATGGGACACAGGTGGCGCTGTGGGTTAAACCACAGAGCCTAAGACTTGCCAATCAGAAGGTCGGCAGTTCGAATCCCTGCGACGGAGTGAGCTCCCGTTGCTCGGTCCCAGCTCCTGCCAACCTAGCAGTTCAAAAGCATGTCAAAGTGCAAGTAGATGAATAGGTACCACTCTGGCGGGAAGGTAAACGGCATTTCCGTGTGCTGCTCTGGTTCGCCAGAAGCTGCTTAGTCATGCTGGCCACATGACCTGGAAGCTGTACGCCGGCTCCCTTGGCCAATAAAACGAGATGAGCGCCGCAACCCCAGAGTCGGTCACGATTGGACCTAATGGTCAAGGGTCCCCTTACCTTACTGTAGTTGTAAAGCAGGGGTTGTCAAGGTTTAACTCACCTCGGCCTGTTCACTTCCATGGCGATTACTCCATGGGCCGGATTGCGTCTGCGCAGACGCGATTTTTTTCCGTCTGCATAGATGTGATTTTCGGCGTCTCTGCATGTGCAGATGTGGTCTCCGGCACCACAGAAGCGAATCCTTCACTCCAGTTTAGCGCAGTGCGCGGGGACTCGCTGAGCAGGCAGCTCGGTTTGGGAGTGGCTCGTGGGCCATTTAAACAACTGCAGGTAGCCGACCCCTGTTGTAAAGTAAGTGCAGTTACAGTTAATGTCACTAGTTGGTGCTAGCGATAACAGAGCTACATATGGTGTACCAAACCAAGTTACTGGGCCTTTGACACCCAGAAATCTCCCAGTGTCCTCCCCCTTACACAACACTCACAACAGAACATTACAAGACACTTGTGTGGATTTTTTTTTTTGATTTTTTTTTTTTTGCCTCATAGTCAGAATAATTTGGCTGGTCATGGGTACTTTGTCAATTGATGGGGGAGGCACCATTTGCTGCTCTGCCATGGATGAAGATATTGGGACAGCCGTGAGTTGTTTTATTTCTGGGCAAACCTACTCACATATTGGGGAAATAGTATTGCATGAGCAGGCCAGCTTTCATGTGGCTTAACCCCTTCATCTGAGGCATTTCCCCAATGAAATTTACCCCCACCCCACCCCCGCAAGCTGCTATTTTATCCTGCAAAAGAAAGTTTAGGAGCTTCACAGTGCCACACAGTCTCTCTCTCTCTCTCTCTCTTGCCAGTTTTTACAAACTTTAGAAATGCTTCTCTCCCTCATCTAATTTATATGTTAGGAGCACTGCTGAGGATAATAACCGACCTTGCAAAACAGTTACTTCAGGGAGTAATGAGGAGAGGGGAAATGCCCAATGATTAATAAAAGCAATTTTTTAAAGTTCACATTAGAACATCCTTGTGATGTATTTCAACTTTTTTTTAAAATGAAATCTGCACTAACGGTTCCCTATTCTATAATAATGCAGAGCTTCTTTAGTTGGAACAAGTACATTATCCCACAGAGTCACCAGAGGGCATCAATTATTTGTGCAAACTGCATTATTGAGTCAGAAGTGCTTATTGTGCCTGTGTTTATATACTAAAACAATCTTCTACTGGATGAAGTTCCAGTAAGTCAGAAAGTAATTTGAAAGTGCACCCAGCATAATTATAAATCGCATTCATAATAATAGCATTTAATTAAGTAATAAACAGATACTTGAGAGTTAATTCCAAAGGCTTCTGAAGAACTTTCTTCACATATACATATACTGTAGTTTCAAAAAATACTTCACTGCATTGTTTTCTAAATCAGCTTGGAGCCACGCAGAAGTTCTGGACAACAACTACCCTCACCCTCAACCAGCATGGAAAAATGACCTAGAATTGTGAAAGTTGTAGTCTGATAATATCTGGAGATCACTAGGGTGATCTAATGTCACCCACATGTTGTGAGTAAATAGAAATAAGAGCGACCCAGTGACATTTCTTGACAACTCTTGATTTTACAGCTTGGAAGGGCAGCAAAGTGATGGATAGGCAAGTAACCCCTCATTACATCTCTTCTCCAACACCAACTTCTCTGCCCCTGGAAAACAACAACAACTATGTTACCTTTAAGAAACGGCATCAGGGTTTTCTGTGTTTTCAGAGGATGTTCATTATTAGTAGACAAATCGTCAAGGATGATTGTACACCATTGCTAGTTTTCTAATTAAGAAACCAACCCATCCACCGCCCCAGTAAGTTTCTAATAAACCGTGTTTCCCTATAACTCAGTTTGAAATCCATTACACAGAGACCTTCTTGCCTTATTGGATGCCTCTTGTTGTCTTGTTTATTTTATATGGGGCTAATTTTATTCACTGATTGCTTGGCCTGTTTGCTGCCAAAGAGATAATGCAGAACAGGGAGAAGGTTGGGGGTTATGTGCCGGCAATATTTTGCTATTGAATTATTGAAGTGCCCTTAAATAATTTAATAAACCTCAGCAGGTTATTATTCTGTTGATTGACAGGGCTCACTTTGACTCTAAGGATCTCTGTAGCCCTGGAGGGCCAGAACCACTCAAGGCAAGGCTGAAGAGATGTAGCATGCAGGAGGAGAAAGGGATACATTGATATGGTGATCTCTGCTGCAGAAATGCAGCCTGGTGGGAACTTTCTAGTTGCATGGCCATTTATAGGAAAAAATAATAATACTTTGCCCATCTGGCCCCAGCCACTCTGGGCAGCTTCCAACACATATAAACACATAATAATCCCACAAGTTTACCCCTAAGATATAAGTGGTGTGATTCTGAGTGTGCTTTTGGAAGATGCAAAGTAGAGGATCAGCCCTGCTGACCTCTTCCAGTTCCAGCCATGCTAAAAGTTTGGACACGCACAAAAACAATGGTGGAAACAGAGGCCTTGTAAGATTGGGATGGAGAGTTGAGCATCTGGGACTGGCCTTGTTATGTACTGCATGGAACAGGTCACTAGTCAGCCAGGGGCTAAGGAGATACTTCAAAGGGAAAGTAATAGGTTGACCTGGACCTAAATGTCAACATTATCAAAATGTCAATATGGTTAAATCCTGCTGCCTGTGCTAATTCCCGAGGGAGCAGGATTTTACCCTCTGTTCATCAGCTGATAAGTGCAGGGGGAGGGGATCCTGCTACTTTAGTGTTAGCAGATGAACAGTGTGCCTGTGTTAAATCCCTGTGGGGAACTGGCAGGCCCAGTCAACACAGAATTCAACCTTGCTTTCCACCCATCAGCTGACATCACCTGCCCATCTGAGTGATGCCAGCTGATTGACAGGTGGGCATGGTTTTGAGAAAATGGTCCTATGGCTCCAATGGACCCTTTGGCAGGCCAAGGGTGATTGAGGGACAGAGGTTCCCCACCCCTGCTTTAAAACATAGAAATCTTATTGATTGCAAGTATTAATAATCAATCCATGTGCAGGGCACTCAAGGTTCCTATATTATACTAATTTCTGCTTTCTGGCCAAATGAGGATTCACAAATAGGCAACATAAATTGTGAGATGGAATTTCAAACCAATAATCTGCACTGCCCTCTGAGAACTTTTCTTAAAATTGCATCTTGATGCAAATGCAACTGAAGAATATATACAAAAATTAATCATCCACCAGCTTTGAGGCATAAAAAACCACAATGTGCTAACTCTTGGGTAGATAGCCTTATCATGCTGTCCTATAAATTTATTACAGAATAAACTGAAGATGGTATATTCATGATTAACTACACATCACCTCTGTATAGGCTCTTTGCAAAACATACCCATACAGATGATGAAATGCTAGCAGTAAAACTAAGATAGCTTATCAAGGATGTAGGGGTTCATCAGCTGAAGGCACCAGCAAAATATAAAATATGATCTGTTGTTACCATAATCCTAAATAAAAACACATCTTTATTCATGCATTCATTCAGGTGCTATCTCACCTTTCATTGGCATAAAACCTATTCAACCCATTAAAATGAAACAGAAGTATTTTACAATGTAAAATAGAAACACAACTAAAATTCTTAAAAATAATCATATAGTTCTAACATTGTTTTATCCATTTGCTGTTGACCTCACAACAGCAGGGCTCTCTTCCCACCTACCCAGCTGCATTCTCAAAGGCCTGTGCACAGATGTGAGGCTTTAGATGGCGTTGGAAAGTAAGCAATGTAAGTAAGCAAAGTAAGCCAGGCATTCCTTGAAATGGGGAACCTCCTTGGCACAGTTTTGGTCCAATCCTGTTCAGCAACAGCAGCAGTAACAAGTAAATGCCTCTTCCCTGCATCGTGCAGGCTGCTCAGATGTACAGGGGTACCTCGGCTTACATACGTTTCAGGTTACATACGCTTCAGGTTACAGACTCCGCTAACCCAGAAATAGTACCTCAGGTTAAGAACTTTGCTTCAGGATGAGAACAGAAATTGTGCTCCGGTGGTGCGGCGGCAGCAGGAAGCCCCATTAGCTAAAGTGGTGCTTCAGGTTAAGAACAGTTTCAGGTTAAGAATGGACCTCTGGAACGAATTGAGTACTTAACCCGAGGTACCACTGTACAGCCTTCATGCTGGAACATGAGAAGTGGTGGTCCTTATGTAGTACCATGCCCGGCCTCTTGGTGGCACCAATGTAATACCACAATACGAGAAACAAAACGGTCTCATATGACCAAAGCACTGTTTTATCAGAATTCTACACAGTAATATATTCATATTTGTTATACATGTATGGGAGACCCAGTCTTTTACTATCTACTTATGACAAAAAAATTCCTTCCAGTAGCACCTTAAAGACCAACTAAGTCAGTTCTTGGTATGAGCTTTCGTGTGCATGCACACTTCTTCAGATACACTTTCAGTGGAAGGAATTTTTTTGTTTTGACTATGGCAGACCAACACGGCTACCTATCTGTAACTATCTACTTATGTTTTTTAGTCAGGCATTTGGGCTGATCATTTTCAGGGAGGCTGGCACAAATCACATTGAAGATAAAAGTTTTGTGTGCATGAAATGCTATGTTTGTATGCATTGAAAACTTATGCAGAAGTTTGCATTAGAAAGGAGGTTTCTCTCTAGCTAATGCGGCAAGATGATGCACCCCAAAAACCCAAGCAAAGATTACTCTCGTGCAAGGAGAACTCAGGGTCTAAGTTAGTCCTTGGAGCCAGCAGCTGTAGAAGCTCAGCTCAGCAATCCTGAACAATCAAGATGCTCACATAGGAAATACAAAGTAACTGTTTTAAGACTGTTTCCAGTAAAGCTTTGAAACACTTTCTTGCAGTGTACTGCATTCATTTCTACTCTGCGTAAGGTCCAGATCAGGGATTCTGCTTGTAGCAACTCTCCCTCACTGCGAGGAGTGAGGTTACAGGGAACCAGGCAGAGGGCCTTGTCGGTAGTGGCACTCACCCTGTGGAATGCCCTCCCACCACATGTCAAAGAGATAAATATCTGACTTTTAGAAGACATCTGAAGGCAGCCCTGTACAGGGAAGTTTTTAATATTTTAATATTCTGTTGGGAACTGCCCAGAGTGGCTGGGGAAACCCAGCCAGATGGGTGGGATATCAAATTCTTCTTCTTCTTCTTCTTCTTCTTCTTCTTCTTCTTCTTCTTCTTCTTCTTCTTCCAGGTTGAGGGGAGATGGGACATGCCTATTGAATGCAGAGGACACACAACAAGCCCCTTATTATATACATTTAGCTCTTCTGTGAACAGGGTGAATGCCTGAATTGCGAATCCTGTGTTCTGTTGCCTGTATTTCTGAAATCTTAAGCATGTACAAATCTTTGGTGTACAAATTTGTCCAGCTTGTAATCCTCGGCTGCTGTATGATGAATTGAGCCACTTTTGCCAGGATGTCCAGCATTTAGCAGAGAAGACACCCAACCCCAGCTGATCTGCAGGCATCTATGCTGAAGATGTTTATCTGCTTACCCCTGACAAAACTCTCATTGATTCCTGTGGCGCTATGTGAAATATAAACTCAGCTGTTTTGTAGGTACATGCACAGAGGCTCTTTAACACTAATAGCTCTTTTCTCTTGTTGTTGCTTTTCTTGACTGCTGTGTTATTTACACCATCACACCACCCTTCTGTCTAAGAAGTTTTTTTGCTATGCAGATCAAACAAGATCAGGGGCAGCCACACTTTCAAGGGCTCAGAGGAATTTTGAAAATGTGTTTTCAACTCCGTCACAGAATATGCACAGCCACAAAATGCTTGCTGTGAGGGTGTGGTCAGTCACAATATGTGTTACTGCAACAAAACACTCATTTCCCTAAAGGGAAATAGATGTCGTTACAAGTAACAAAGTTACACTAGAGACTGAGAACAAGGCTTCAATCCTAGGTAGGTTTGTGTGGGAGTAAGTTCCCACACCACCACCTTTCTTGGGCTCCATGATCACTGCAGATGGTGACAGCAGTCACAAAATTAAAAGACGCCTGTTCCTTGGGAGAAAGGCGATGGCAAACCTAGACAGCATCTTAAAAAGCAGAGACATCACCTTACCAACAAAGGTCCGTATAGTTAGAGCCATGGTTTTCCCAGTAGTGATGTATGGAAGTGAGAGCTGGACCATAAAGAAGGCTGATCGCCGAAGAATTGATGCTTTTGAATTATGGTGCTGGAGGAGACTCTTGAGAGTCCCATGGACTGCAAGAAGATCAAACCTCTCCATTCTTAAGGAAATCAGCCCTGAGTGCTCAATGGAAGGACAGATCATGAAGCTGAGGCTCCAATACTTTGACCACCTCATGAGAAGAGAAGACTCCCTGGAAAAGACCCTGATGTTGGGAAAGATTGAGGGCACAAGAAGAAGGGGATGCCAGAGGACGAGATGGTTGGACAGTGTTCTCAAAGCTACAAACATGAGTCTGACCAAACTGTGGAAGGCAGTGGAAGACAGAAGTGCCTGGCGTGCTCTGGTCCATGGGGTCACGAAGAGTCGGACACGACTAAACGACTAAACAACAACAACAAAGTTCCACTGAACTCAGTGGGATTTACTTCTGAGTTTACTTCTGATTTACTTCATAGGCTTGCTCTGAATATCCTAACCAACTCTTCCCCCAGCCCCATGCACACATCCAGACTTCATATTTAAAAAAAACCCACCTTGACCACCTTGGTTTCTCCATTTCTCATCTTCCTACCATTCCCTTCCTTCCCCCCACCCCCTGCCTGGTCACTTCTCTCTGCAGTGTAGGGAAATCCATTTTGGAAATTCTGAAATGGTTGCCCTTTGCCAAGGATGGAAATAAAGAACACAGAAACATCTGATAAGGCTGTACTGATTAGTGGGTCATAATGAGAGCTCCACGAGCACTGGGAACCCTCAGGTCTCATGGTGCCTGCAGGATGCCTGCCCTTTATTGTTTGTTGGAAGTTTTTTTGTGATTGTTCTCTCCTGACCAAACCTAAAACCCATCCTCTTGTTCTTGGGTCTCAGGGGAACGGGAGGGATTGAATTTTCCACAGGAGCCAATATCATAAGTCACAAGAGGTCATGTTCACACAACAACATTGTAATCCAGAAGAGCATTCTCAGAATACAACAAAGCTTTTAAGTACCAAGTCCATTGTGTATCAAATCTTGGGGAATTTTCTTTGCACTGCAATTTAGAATGAACTTCTGTTTATGATGTGTCTCATGACAGAAAAATAGCAATGAAGATTTAGGCTACTAAAGACATTTTTCTTTAAGAAGCCTTTCCCCCAAATATAACCCAGGCATTTTATGGAATATTAACTGTACAACTGTAGATACAGATATTGCTTTATTTAAGAGGACCCTGCCTTTTACTGAGTCAGACAATTGGTCCATTTAGCTCAGTATTGTCTGCACTGACCGGAAGCAGTTCTCTGTGGTTTCATATGAGGGCCTCTCCCAGACACGCCTGAGAATTCTGGTGTCTGACTACAGGCAAGGATTCTTCAGGAGCAAATATCTCCTCAGGAGTAAAACTCCCCTCTCAGGGATACTGAGATATTGATAGGAGTCAGCAGCAATTGTGGTTTGTTATGTATTCAGGGTGTTATGTATTTAGTGGTCTGTGTTTGCCTGAGCTTGAGTCTGGACTAAGGATTCTGAGCCTCTGTGTTCTGATTCGATAAATGATATCCAATCACAGAACATTTCAGTATTTGGGCCTCTGCATTGGCCCTTAAACTCTGAGTCATGATTCACAGCTTGGAAGTTTAGACAGCCAATCACGTTGGGAGTAGGAGTGGCCCAGGCCTTCAGAAATTGAAATATACTCAGAGTCGCAAAGTGATTTCATGCTCTTTATTCAGCTCATAGTGATGAGGAGGAATGAATGAAAGTCCCCTCAAGGTATCTGCTTTATATACATTATTTACACAATGGGCTGCACATGATTGGCTAATTCCGGAATTCTACTGTAAGCCAATCAGGTTGTGGATTCACTTCTATCTGGAGCATGATTGGGTAGTTCCTGCCAACCAATCATACTGCTGCATTGTTCTAGGACCAATCAGACTGCTGCATTCTGAATCCTATTGTTCTAGGACCAATCAGGCTGCTGCCTTTTGGATCCTATTGTTCTAGGGCCAATCAGACTGCTGCAGTTTGGATCCTATTCAACCCAGTACATAACACCCCTCCCCTCTAAGTTCCAGTCCTGCCCGGGAGGTCGCATTCATAGTCCTCGAGGTACGCCGGCGGCCTACGTGTGCGTTGCGGCCTGGGGTGTTCCCTGGTCCGGGGTTCAGGTTCTGGCTCGTGTTCCAAGGATGCTGGCTGTGATGGGGCTGTTTGGTCTGGCGCAACCGGCTCGCTCAGTCGTGGTTCTGGTTCCGGTGTCCTTTCGGCCTCACGGGTCCTCTCTGTATTTACTGATTCTGCCTCTCCTGCTGGCCCCTGCTGCTCTATGGGCCTCACTGCCCCTCTGTTCCCTTGGGACTCCTCTGCCCTTTCCTCCTCCTGGTTTTCTCCTGGGAATCGTCGCCGTATCTGGTCGCAGTGGCGGCGCCAGCATTGCCCCCCATCCGTTAGCACCTCATACGACACGGGGCCAGTGACCCTGGTGACTGTGGCGGGTACCCATGCTGGGCCTGCCCCAAAATTCTTTGCGTACACTGGGTCCTGAGCCTCGAAGGTCCGGGGGTTCTTGCCTTCCCCCACCACTACCTCATCCTGAGCTCTATCGGGGTGAAGGCGGTCCAATCTGATTGCAAGGCGCCGACCCATTAGTAGTTCAGCGGGGCTCCGGCCAGTCGTTGAGCTGGGGGTGCTGTGCTGTGCTAGAAGGAATGTGGCAAGGCGGTACTCCCAATCCCCTTGTGTCATGCGGCGAAGGGTGTCCTTGGTGGTCCGCACCATGCGTTCTGCTTGGCCATTGGTGGCAGGGTGGAATGGCGCCGAACGGATGTGGCGGATGGCGTTCTGCGTTGTGAAGGTTTGGAATTCTCCTGACGTAAATGCAGTCCCGTTGTCTGAGACGAGAGTGTCAGGGAGCCCGTGGGTTGCAAACAGCCTGCGTAGTACCCGGATGGCTGCGGACGTAGAAGTGGACGGTACCAGTGCGACTTCCCGCCATTTGGTGTAGGAGTCCACCACTATGAAGAATGTTTTCCCCTGAAAGGGGCCAGCGAAGTCCACATGCAGGCGTGACCATGGTGCTCGGGCGGACTCCCAGGACTGGACTGGGGCCCTTGGGGGATCTGGGCGGGATTCTTGGCAGGCCTGGCAGTGTTTGACCCAGGCCTCTATCTCTCCGTCGATCCCTGGCCACCACACATAACTCCTGGCAAGGGCCTTCATTCTTACTACCCCTGGGTGTGTCTCGTGTAGGGCTGTGAGGACCCTTTTGCGGAGGGGCTGGGGAACAACGACCCTGCTTCCCCATAACAGGCACCCCTTGTGGGCCGACAGTTCATGTTTGCGGGTTGTGTAGCCGGCGAATTCTGGCCCGGGGCTGCTGCTGGGCCATCCCCTCCACACCCAGTCCAGGACCCGGGAGATGACCCTATCTTTCTTGGAATGGTGTGCAACTTCTTGTGCCTGAATGGGGCGGTCAGGAAGCAGCTCCAGGCTCATAACCTCTTGTGCAGGTGCTGGGTCGGGGCCTGTTTCCGGTAGTGGTAGCCTGCTGAGGGCGTCCGCATGGCCCATCGCCTTCCCCGGACGGTGAATCAGTGCATACTGGTAGCTGGCAAGGAAAATTGACCACCTGAGGACGCGAGGAGACAGCACTTGGGGGGTCTGCTTTTCAGGGGCAAACAAGCCAAGCAACGGCTTGTGGTCAGTCACCACGGTGAAGGGCCGCCCGTACAAGAAATCATGGAATTTTTTTACTCCCTTCACGATTGCCAGACCCTCCTTGTCGATTTGCGAGTAGTTCCGCTCGGTTGCGTTGAGTGTCTGGGAAAAGTATGCCACTGGTACCTCTCTTCCATCCGGGAGTTGGTGTCCCAGGACAGCGCCAATTCCATAGGGCGAGGCGTCGCATGCTAGCACCACCGGCAGCCTCTCGTCGAAGTGTGCCAAGACCGAGTTTGAGACAAGCAAGTCCTTGACTGCCTGGAATGCGGCCTCCTGGCGCTGGCCCCACACCCAAGGGGCCCGCTTGTCCAGGAGTCTGTGTAGGGGCTCCGCTACCGCCGCCTTGTGGGGAAGGAAGGAATGGTAAAAGTTCAATAGTCCCAAGAAGGCCTGAAGTTCAGTCTTGTTCTTGGGCGCTGGGGCATCACAAATGGCCCGTACCTTGTCCCCAGTCGGGTGGACCCCTTCTGCGTCCACCATAAATCCCAGAAAGTCCACCTGAGGCACTCCTAGTAGACATTTTTCCCGCTTCACCTTGAGACCCGCCGTCTGGAAACGGTGCAGAACGGTGCGGAGGCGGTCCTCAAACTCCTCTGGTGTGGGCCCGGCAATCAACACATCATCGAAGAAGGGGGTGACGCCAGGAATCCCTTTAAGGAGAGAGTCCATTAGATTCTGGAATATGCCTGGTGCCACGCTGATACCGAATTGCAGCCGCTTTACCCTGAATGCTCCTCTGTGTGTCACAATCGTCTGTGCCTCTGCTGTGGCCTCATCTACAGGGCGAACGGGACCCGGCGGGCCTTGAGCCTGACCGGTCGTACTGTGGGGTCAAGCTGTAGAGCAATTGGGGGGCCCGTATACTGTCCCAATTTCCCATCAAAAACCCCCGGAAATTCCTTGCATATGGCGTCCACGTCCACTTGTAAGCTAGTGTGGTTCACCCCGGTGACGGCTAGCCCCAGTGGTCCAAACCATGCCAATCCCAGTAAGCTAATGTAGGGGCCCTTGACCACCAGCAATTCCAGTTGCCGCGTCCGCCCTCGGTATTGCACCCTGAAGGTCCCCACCCCCATTGTGGGGACCTTACGTTTCTGGAAGTCCCGGAGGGTGAATGGGGCCGGCCTGAGTTTGGGACCCCCAGTAGGACACAGTTTCCTTAAGGTCCTTGCCGAGATTATGGATAGAGTTGAACCCGTGTCAAGCTCCATGCGGCATGGGGCCCCCTCTATCTGTACGTCAACATAAATTTTCTCTACGTTGGGGTGGGGCAACTGGTATACCTGGAAGTCCGTGAGCTCAGTCGAGTTGCCTTGGTGCGTTGGGCCCCGGGACCTGGGGCTCTTGGATTGGTCATCTGATGCCTGGCGTCGGGTGGGCCGAGCCCGACACACCCGGGCGATGTGTCCCGATTTTCTGCACTGCCTGCACTCTGCGTTGCGGAAATGGCAGGTCCTCCTCTCGTGACTTTCTCCGCAGCTTGCGCAGTTCCCTCCTTCTCGTCGAGGCAGCTGTGGTATGTGGGCTGCTTGAGTGCGCTGCTGTACTCGGTGCACCTCCTCCCTGTTGGATCCTGAGTCGTCGGTGAGGTCTTCATGGTGGACCCTCGGTTGGGATGGCTGGCTCGGCCGTGCCTCTTGCGTCGACCTCTCGGCAGCTTCCGTTGCCAGGGCCTCCTCCAGAGCGACCTGGAACGTTAGGTCCTTCTTAGCGTAGAGGCGTCGTTGCAGCTTCTCATCCCTCAGGCCACCGACAAGGCGGTCACGAAGCATGTTCTCCAGCTCTGAGAAGTTGCAGAACCGGGCGGCTTGGCGGAGAGAGGTCACAAACCCAGTTATGGTTTCCCCAGAGGCTTGCCGCTTTGCGTAGAAGGCATTTCGACGAGCCACCACTGAGGGCTGTGGCGAAAAGTGCCCCTTCAGCTGTTCCATTATTGTTTTGTATGGAACAGTAGCGACGTCTTCAGGCGCAAGGAGAGCCCGGGCGATTTCAAACGTCTCCTCTCCGCAGACGCTGAAGAATATTGCCCTCTTCTTGGCGTCTTCTTCATCGGTGACCCCTTTGGCTTCTAGGAGGAAGGTGAAACGGGAGGCGTATGCTTCCCAGTCTCCAGATGCTGGGTTGAATGGCGAAAAGCTGCTGTTGGTTGCCATTCTGAGTTCCTTGTGTCCCGGAGCTGAAGCCTGGATACACGGTGCGAGGCAGCGATGCGGCAGGTGGCGGTGCTGCGGTGCTGTGTGTGGCAGTCAGCTCAGCGGGATCCCACCTTCGTCGCCAGTGAAATATACTCAGAGTCGCAAAGTGATTTCATGCTCTTTATTCAGCTCATAGTGATGAGGAGGAATGAATGAAAGTCCCCTCAAGGTATCTGCTTTATATACATTATTTACACAATGGGCTGCACATGATTGGCTAATTCCGGAATTCTACTGTAAGCCAATCAGGTTGTGGATTCACTTCTATCTGGAGCATGATTGGGTAGTTCCTGCCAACCAATCATACTGCTGCATTGTTCTAGGACCAATCAGACTGCTGCATTCTGAATCCTATTGTTCTAGGACCAATCAGGCTGCTGCCTTTTGGATCCTATTGTTCTAGGGCCAATCAGACTGCTGCAGTTTGGATCCTATTCAACCCAGTACATAACAGAAATGTATATAAGCAGTTGCTTTGCCACTGTTATTCAGTTATGTAGTTCAATAAATGTTCCTGCTGTTATCACTGTGTCTTGCTTTGTGGGAACCCACCTACACTTCAGTTTGGTTCCAGCAGCTCCAGCTCAAAACCCCAGTGCTGCAATCGAAGAGTTGCTGATATAATGTCTATGTATTAGTATGATCCCTTGCCTGCTATTGGATCACCTGTTCTGATCTTGTAGAAGAAGAAGAAGAAGAGTTTGGATTTGATATCTCGCTTTATCACTACCTGAAGGAGTCTCAAAGCGGCTAACAATCTCCTTTCCCTTCCTCCCCAACAAACACTGTGAGGTGAGTGAGGCTGAGAGACTTCAAAGAAGTGTGACTAGCCCAAGGTCACCCAGCAGTTGCATGTGGAGGAGCGGGGAAGCGAACCCGGTTCACCAGATTACAAGTCCACCGCTCTTAACCACTACACCACACTCACCTGTCCCTTTTTGAGATCTCTTCTAGCTTGGAGCCTGGCCTGGGACTGCTCTGACTTTCCCCTAAGCCTTTGCAGTGGACTCTTAACTACAATCTGGCTCATGTTCTGGGTGCTACCCCATTGATGTTACTGCAGGCAAGTCTCCTGTTTACTGAAGAGCCCAGTGAATACAGGACACTTAGCCATTGAACCCAGAACCTTCTGCATCCAAAGCAGATGTTCTACCACTGAGCTAAATCGCTTCCCCAAGGACAAAGAGAGTTTGTTTCTTTGTGTTTTTTCTTGATACCATGCTTTGGAAGCTTCTGCGTGATGGTTTATAGATCTGCAAAATAAACTAATGGGAGGTGTGAAAATGGAGAGGAACATGTAGTTCTCTTCTGAGTAGGGGGAAGAAAGAGAAGACACACACCCCTGCAAAAAAGGACATATTTCTCAATGTTTTTATATGAAAGGTGCATTTGATAACGCTTTTATGTGCTTAAAGTCTCCTGGGTGCCAAGCAATTGTAATTTCCTTTCCTGCAAAGCTGTTACCATCCTGTGATTTTATTGGAAAGGAGGGGAAAAAATGAAGAGCAGAAGAAGATGATTGGGAATATGCCTATCAAGCCCAGAAGGCAGGAGCTGTCCAGTGATGGGGGCATATTATGGTGTATTAGCTATAACAGCTTTCTGTGTGGCCTCCATTGAGGCAGAGCTCTCTCTCTCTGGGCAATCAGGTCATGTCACCCATCACCTTTCTTGTCCCTTCTGCAAATGGCCAGAATGTAATACTGGCTATTGTATTTCCAATAAAAAAATAATTCTAAAGAGAAATCATCTCAAAAGTTGAGGATAAGGAACCTTCTTTAAAAAGGGGGGGGGGGAGCACAATGTGTGCAATGATGAAGCAAGAAATGGCCTGAATTTTGAACCACATTAGCCTTTCTATGGTTTTTAATGCAAACATGTGCTCACTGTAGAATATTATATGTTAGAAAGACATTATAGTTTCTCTGGGCTTCCATTTTAAAGTTCCATCCCTGCTGCAAATACATTCATAAAGAAAAATCAGTTTTAAAATCATTGCTTCCTGGTGCTTAGTTGTTTGTATGGAGTCTGGAGTGCAGTCTATTCACAGTGTTTAAGATTTCTTTCTTTCTTTCTTTTTACTATTGCTATTTAATTATTAAGACTCTGTAGATGTTCCTTGTAAAATTGACACCGAGATGGATGAATATAGCTAAACAAAGCCAGCCACATTTTTATTTGTCATGGCTCCTTTGCCTTTAGCACTATGATTGAGAAATGCAAAATTCAGCAGACAAAAGGCAGCATTGAATTTATTTTACCTGTCAAGCAGCAGCTGCATAAAATAACTTATTTTCCATCCAGAATATAAAGGTCACCTTTCAAGAGTTGTTGGCAGTGACATATAAAATGCTATATGTTTCCCAATTTAAAGCTAACATATGTATTTTTATATCTCTTGTGCAAAAACTAAAAATACTGCATACTGGGGGATAAAATTAAAATATTAATTTATTTGTGGTAGAGTTACAAAAAGAAAGGGATGGAAATAAACTGCTAGAGAGAGAACAAAAAAATGGAATATAAGAGATAAAAGGCTGGGGGTAAGTTCATTGGCAGAAAATCTATTCAAAATTGAGCAGCAGCCTGAAGCAATAAAAACTCAGAAAGTACAAGAAAAAGAAAGCCAAATCACAGGAGCAACATATTCTAATTAAAGAACTGAAAACTAAGAATGGAAAAATCAAGGCTGATGTGGAGAAAAGCAAAGACACTCTGCAGGAATTAGGAAATTGGTTGAAAAAGCTGACCCATAATCACAGATTGTCTAGGTTCAAACAAATAACAAACCGTGATTAAGTAAAAATGGAAGCAAAAGCTGCACTGGAGCAGCAGCCCATGAACTCTTTGCATGAGATTCTAAACCATAGCTTAATGCCACATCTCAAGACAGCCATGGAGGGGTTTATGCAGGGGAAGGCATGAAAGGAAGCATCAATATGCCAAGGAAAAAAACTGCACCATACATCAAAAAAGCATATATTTAAGGCACCACATCAGTCTGCCATGCAAATTGTTGTGATATAAGTGTACTAGCCACTGAGTCAGAATGGCTCCCCCCCCCCTTCCATTTTCCAGCTTTGAGACATTCAGACTAACTTTAGCTTTATATTGTATTTCGCAGTGTTTTGAGCCACTGTGTTTTGAAGTGACATACAATAATAGATGCACACAACAGCACAATAATTCCAGATGATTTGTGCTGATGAATGACTGGCTGTCATTCGCCTCCTTCCCTGTCTCTTCTATCTTTTCCCCACGTCAGTAGAGGATAACTATTCTACACATTCTTTACTGGCGCAGAAAGGCAGGTGTGCTCAAGTAGTTGAGAGAGTTATCAAATCAAATCAAATACCTTTATTGGCATCACAGTATAAAACATGTCAGGTCACTGGGATAATTAAAAGGACAAGGGTGAAGCTGTTGAGGGTTGTAAGGTCACACTGTGATCATGTGCACTTAGATATTCTGCCTCACCCTGTCTGTTCCACCAAAAGGATGGTTCGTTGGGAACCCATTTGGGTAAAATTGTGTCTAAAAAGGAAGCTACTAAAGCAGTGATATCTTTGTCCTGATCTGCCAGGAGAAACCTCATTACAGGCCGGAGGTCCAACATTGTGCTCAGCATCAGTTGGTGAGGTCTATTGTGTAGAGAGCAATCTAAGAGAATGTGGTCCGTTAAATTAGCTACTGCTTAGTTACAGGCACACAAACAGGCTTGATATGGAGTATGTGAGAATCTACCTTTGGTCACTGTAGAAGGGAAGGCATTTAATCTCACGAGTATAAAGATGGGAAGGGAGTATTAGATCCTTTAGATATTTGGCACAGCTTCTGTAGGGTGTTGTAATACCTAAGGCCTCCGAAGAACAGGATCTCGGAGTATGAGGTAACAGGTTCAAGTTACCTGTTCTGTAATGAGGTTCACCAGTGACTTTGTACCAGTTTCTGTCAGTCTGGCCTACCTCAAAAGGCTATTATGAGGAGAAAAGCCAGGGGTGGGGAACCCACAGGCCACAAGCCAGATCTGGCTCACAGGAAGATTTCTGAGTCTCTTCCCACGCATTCACTGGTTCTCCTCTGAGTACAAAGTTGTCTCCTTGTGAAACAATAAAAAACAACCATCAGTTCCAGCTTGCACTAGTTTCTCTTAGAAGATGTTTCTCTCATCCCTCACAACAGAATGTTACTGTCTAGATATTATATCTGTCTGTCTTTCACCAGTATTCACAGTGATGTTGCATTCCTTCCCTACTTCCCTTACCACGTGCAGAAGGGAATGTCTGAAGCAGAAGACCCCACATTTATGTGAATGCAGGTGATGGCTTTACCCTGGATAATGAATGGCATCAACTACCCTTATCTGAACCATTTGGAACCAGTTACAGAAAAATTCTGGCAACTTCACAAAACTACTAATAACTGAATAAACTTGTAGCACCACACAAAGTCTGATTGGGTGGTATAGCTACATGGGTAGACCAAGTGATACTAAGCCAACCTATAAAAGGAACTGAGAGGAAAAACAAGACAAATTTAATTAAAAATTGGTTCTCAGGAGGATGGAGTCACATAGAAAATGTTTAACAAGTTCAAGAAGATGACTTCAGAATTGAAAGAACCCTTGCTGAACCTTGGGTTAGATGAGTAACAATTTCCAGTGTGTGTGTTGTTATAGTAGGGTTTGAGAGTAAATTATCAACCCACGTATAATGACTTGAAGCTATTTTATTTTGCCTTTTGTTTTTCTTACACTGTTTTCTCATAGGATGAAAGCAAATCGCACACTGTTCATACCTAGCTTTTACTTAAATGACATCTTATTTTAAGGAACTTGATGAGCAGGTACTAACTTTCTATGGTTTCCTCAAGTGTTTTGGTGTCTGTCAGGACTGAACCCTGTGATCAGTGGCAGTGCCATGAATCGTTGCAGATATTCATCCTGAAGGTCAAAGCAGGGTGTTAGCAGCCCGAGATAAGCAGTTGTGCTTTAGTCTCTGCCTCTGTTTTCTAGAACTGTATTTAGACGGTATTGTGCTTTAACAGGTAAGCACAAGCTCAGACTCAGTGACCCGGATCTGCAATTTTAGTGGATCCGGGAGCATTTGTGCATTGCAAACATGAGCCCTGCAGAGTGCAGGTGTGGAAAGAGGTAGACTGAGTGAGATGCAGGAACAATGGCCAAAACACAACTAGGGCAATCAGCTTTGGCATTGCCAACCACTTAACATGAGTGGAATCAGAATACTAGTCCCCTTCCCATCTTGGGATTCCTGGTCTGCTTCTCTCTACCGTGGCCACATGACCCGGAAAGCTGTCTGTGGGCAAACGCCTGCTCCCTTGGCCTGAAAGTGAGATGAGCGCTGCAACCCCATAGTCATCTTTGACTGGACTTAACCATCCAGGGGTCCTTTACCTTGGCACTCTGCCAGAACTCTGCCAGTACAAATCCATCTAGCAGTAACTTTATCCAGCCCACATTATCAGCTTCTCCTCAGGAATATCATGGGGTACTTTGTCAAATGTCTTACTGACACCAAGATACACTATATCCACAGCATTCCTCTTACAGGACAGGAATGTACTTAAAGGAAAGCACAGTCAATGACAACTTTCGAGAATTGTGAGCATCCAGGAATGCTGTAGACTGCAGACCACTGGAGAGATTTGAAGAATGAAAGAAAGGAAATTCACAACCCTCTACATTGAAAGTAAGGTAAGCACAACAAAAACCTGAGTGAATTTCACTGGCATTTCTCCTCTACTTTGCTAATTTTTGAATCCAATTTCTTTTTCTTGTTAGTTGATGGAGAATGGTTGGGGAGGAATTGCAGGAGAAATTTTCATCACAGCATTTCCACAGGGAGCAGTAATTGCCAGATCCACTTGAGTGATACAACTGTCTGTTTCAAATAGCTTACATCACATTCCACCTAAACATTATTTCTGAATTGTTATGTAAATGTAATAACAGCAAGCAATTTATCTGTCGTATCACAATCCTCACTGACCCAGTCCCTTTCCACTCCCTTCTTCCTGTTGAATGCTAGGAGAGATTGCTAAGGCTATATATTGTTCTGATGATAAGCACTGCATGACATACTCCGATGCAGGAAATGAAAGGACTAATAATGAAATTAGAATGAAAATGAGCAGGAGAGAGAAAAGGTGGTTGGGACTAACGATGGAGATTGCCAACAGGATCTGAGAGCGATCAGGTTCCATATTGTCAAAGGTGTGTAAACAGTTCTCAGAACAAAGATAAACTATGTTAGGACTTTCTCCCACATATGGGGAAAAGACAGTATCTGCCATCTTGTTGATTTATAAAGCACAATTTACATATTGATTACCTCCCAGCTGCTTTCTCTCTCTGAATCAAACAGCCTCACCTGGCAAACCAACCTCTCTTTTTTCAATTCTAATGAGGGGTTGCTGTTTGCTGAAGGAACTAAATTCATGCTTATTTTTATTTAGTTGTTTATTCAAAATAGAAGAATAATCTGCATTAGATTTTACACAGGCTTTATTTGAAGCATGTATATCTGGGCTTTCCTATATAGTTCAAGGTGGCTTACAAGAATATTAGAAACAATCGAGTACAACAAAGACATAAGCCAATGGGTCTTACTCCTGCATAAACACATGTAGGATTGCTCTGTTAAGCCCCTATGGGGCACCCATCAGCTGCACAGGTGTGACTTGGTGTAAGGCAGCTTTCTGTCATCCCATGTTCCCATCAGACCCAGAAATCTTGGCCAATGGGAGTTATGGTTCAGCAGCATCTGGAGGAACCACAGCTCCCCACCCTGCTGTATACCTTTGATCCCTTATAGGGGCAAGAGTGTGGTTTTGGCTAGGGGGGGAAATCAGATATCAGAGTACAGTATACAGATACAGGCTGATATCAAAGTATTTTGGTATTTTGCTGTAAATAACAAGACCATGAAATGTAGTTAAACTAAGGAGGCTGCTTTTCTGGCTTTCTTTACATGATCTTCAAATGACATTACATAAAAATATGGAAAGCCCAGCTGAATTAGCGCAATGGTCCATCAAGTCCACCAGTCCATTCTCACAGTACCCAATCAGATGCCCAGGAGAAGCCTGCAAGCAGAAATATGGCTCTCAGGCTGAAAAAGTTCTCTCACCCTTGACTTCGACTAATTGGCTTATAGCGCAAAAATTAAGCTTTTTTCCATTCAGAATCGTTCATGCTCACCCTCAACATACCACTTTCAATCTAGATTGATTCTGGATCCTGACACTCACAGGCATATCATGACTTGATATGCATATGAAAACCCTCCCCCTGGTTAGGTTATTCATGCCTTTTTTGCCCTACACATGATCCAGGTAAATGAAGGAGGATGTGGTGATTGTGATTTTGATATACACCCACCATCCATCATTGGGCAGGTGTGGATTCATGCAATTGCCTACGTGTATTTTCAAGTGGGCACACTGCATGGTAATGCCGGAGCAATCTGCAGGGAGCTTTTGTTTTTGGAATGAAATAATATTCTCAAGAAATGCTTTTCAGGGGCAATAGATCTAAATTGTGTGTGGACTATGTGTGTGGAATATGCACTCTCTGTTGTTTCTAGAATAAAATTTGTGTACACAGCCTGTCGGATATCACCCTTAGCCTTTAAGGATTTTTTCTTATTTCAACAGTAACGCATACACATCACATTTTTTGCTTGCGGTGAGCAATGTAATGAGGATCACAGGATCCAGGAATGAGGACTTCAAACTGAAAGGCAGAGCTTACATCTATGTTTTAGATTTCAGTACTCAGTAGGAAAGCAACAAGGAGCAAAAGGCTTTCTGAAGTGTGGGGTGCTTTCATCTTCCAAATCTCAATACCTTCTTTCAAGAGTGGAAGCTTTTGGGGATTTTTTTTTGCTCCTCTCCTATTTCCTGGAAATAATCAATAGGAGCATAAAAAGAATTCTGTGATCACAAACCAATCACATTCCAATGTTTTCACCTCAGTTTACTTCCACATAATATGTTTGTGATCCAAGTGCAATTACTACAAGTCTCTCAGGAAAAGGTGCAATACTGTTTTTTTAATCCAAGTTCTTGGTCTGAACAAATGCAATATTTCTGTCCATATATTTTGCCATTGCTGATGCAATTACCATTCCTGGAAAACTCTTCAGCTGAGAGGTTATTCTAACAGAGAATTTGCTCCAATAAATTACCACTGGGGAGATTATATTGTTCAACCTGAGCAAACACCTCTGCATTTAAGAAGGAGTTGGCACCCTGGAAATAAATTGAGCCAGTGGCATTCTGAAAAGAATTCACAACCCCATCAAAAACCTACAATTCCTTGGAGAAGCCATTCAGCTAACTGTTGCTGCGATATACTAATGGAAAGCTGAACCCAAAGGAGGGTGATGAATTATGATACTTTTCTGAGTTTTTCCCCACAACAAACAAAACTTCTGTTTCTGTAGACTCTTTCTAAGCCCAGGTAATAAAATCCTTCATTTTATTATAGCTTTGAAAGGTGCTCCCCCCCCCCCCCCAGTTTTAATTATTTTTCCCTAAAGGGATTAAAAAAAATCCAAGATATATTAGGTACCTTAGGGTACCCCAGTTTGTAGTCATTTCTAAGACTGGGTATATTTGTAGGGATCATTTGTTTGAAGGCAATTCATTGTTTGAATGAAACTAAGGCTGCATTTGGATGTTGCTCTCTCCATGAGCAGGTGCTCCTGTGCTTTCTTCCGGGTTTCACTCCTGCACTGACATGCACACCTGGCTCCAACTCCAGGTTGGATTTTTGCCCCAGCCTTGTGCTTCAAGCAGCCTTAAACCCTTTAATCAGATGCCGGGATATTTGCTCATTAAAACATTTGTTCAGTGTGAGTTGAGGTGAGCCTGAAGCATGGTTCTAGGAAGGTGAAGGAAGAGATTGCCACAAGGGTTAGCCAATGAGCATTCTGCACAGTTAGATGAGGGAGGTGGGAGAGAGGTGGCTTCCTGATTATTACAATGACTCTCCAACTGTGCACAACTGGTCCAAACCCCCCACCCCACCCCACCCCATTGCTCAAGCCTAAGTCCTTGCACTGACTGGACAGTTACTTAGCATGTCATTGGATGCAAGACAATATACAAAAATACAGCAGAGACTACCAGCCCTATCCCCCAGATGCAAAAGCATGCATTTACAGCTAGCAGTAGCACTCACTTCTGTTGCTATTGATTGATTAAGGTGGAGAGGAAATAAACAATCTGTGCATCCCAAAGTCAAGCCGAATCACTCACCCTAGGATCATATGAACTACTAGATGATCATAGAGTTGGTCCCTTCCAACTCTATGATTTCTATGATCCTCGCCTGCCTAGTAGGGGCATCATCCCAACCAATGACTCATTGCCAGTTCACCCATGAACTATCATCCACCCCACCACTGATTTTAGACAATCATTCATGGAAATCACCATGCCTGGATCTAGCTAAAATAAGGAATAAAGCCTGATGTCATCACCATTCACCCTCTCAAAATAGACAATATGCAGACATGAGTGGTTTATCTCCACTGTAGGTTTATCAACACCTTTACCGTGCAGTTTTGCTTTGTTTTGAAAGTGCAAAAGCAAAAGGGGACGGAAAAATATTCCTGTGTGTTCAGTCCTTTGGGTCAAGATATATACTAGTGAAGAATAGGGCACAGAAGGCATTTCTGAGTCATTAAAATAGCAACATGCAGTTTTGCAAGCAACAGGAAGGATGCAGAGGAAATGACACTGGTGTGTGTGCCAGATGCATTGAGCAGAGATAGCTTCCGAGCACGAGTGCCTCCTTCTTTGAAGAACTGCTAACACCAGCACAACAGACATTCTGCAATATACAGTGTTTGAGTATTAGGAAGAAATTCTGCATTCTGTATGTGCATGGATGAAATGGGGGGAAGAAAGTGTGGGAAGAGCACTGGAATAGGGAGCTTGGGGGTATTGTAGAATCCATGGGTTGTGGTCAATAAAATTATACTCTTGAGTAGACCCAATGAAATTAATAGATGTAAGTTAGTCATGTCCATCAATCTCAATAGGTCTACTTTGATTAGAATTTAGTTCACTACAACCTAATGTGTCTTTTGGAGTAGGATTGGCCACATGTTTGGTTGGAGTCTTTTAAGTCAGGAGTGTGGAACCTGTGGCCATCCAGATGTTGGAGGACTACAACCTCCTTCACTCCTGCCTGCTGACTGGGGCTGATGTGAACTGGATTCCATCAACCTCTGGAGGACCACAAATTACCCATCCCTGATTTAGGCAGACTCAGACCAGAAAGGAAGCCCAAGGAGACCATGGATGGTTTGTCAGGGTCATTTTGAGTCCTGTGGACAAGGCTGCAAATGGAAGGGAAGGCAAAATGGGTCAGCAGTAGTAGTTCTGACTCCAGTTCTGCTGTACTTCCTGGATACAACAATTTTCTGTCTGAAGATACACGTTTGTTCCTCTGGTATTTTGCCTTCCTTTTTTGCAGACCTGAACTGATTCACATCACAAACTACAGGCTCAAACCCACGAGCCTGAGATTAAAAGTCTCACGCTCTACCCACTGAGCAGGTCTTAGGTGAGGGCAGGTGAGCAATCAAGCAGAGGCAACTTTCTATTTCTCAGTCCTTGCTAGAGAGAAGAGACACCCACTGCCTCCTCTTGTTTCTCCCTCCATGTAGAACTATGGGAAGGGTTGGATTCCTTGGCTGAAATCTCTACCAAAATGCAATCCAGGAGAAGCAGTTCCGTAGCAGAGATGTGCTTTGCATGCTAGTCTGATCCCCCATGTCTTCAGGTAAGGCTGGGAGAAACCCTTGCCCCAAATCCTGGAGAGCCACTGTAGACAATAGCGAGATAGTCCTTCCATGACCACGCTTTTCACCTTGCAGAGAGAGAGAGGTGAGAGAATGTGAGACAGCTGCTCAGAACATACAACCATAGAACTGTCGAGTTGGAAGGGACCCCAAGGGTCATCTAGTCCAACCCATTGCAATCCCCCATGGGTCCAATCCTCTATACCACGGTGCCCAGAAAGTAATTTGAAGTAGGACCAGGCACTCCCTTGCTTCGCCCGCCAACTTTTCCGCTCCAAACCCCGGAAGCGGCAGAACTCTGAGCAGAAGGCACCATTGGGTGGGGTTGCAGGGACTTCCGGGGGGGGAGTTCTCTCCCCCCCCCACCCCCGATCCTGTCCAGCCCCTGCTGCAGCGCAGGGGGAGGATTCAGCTTTGTTCCTTCTGTTCACCCGCTGCTTTCCCTTCCAAATAAACGTGTCAGTGTAACGTGTAGCTCGACTCCAAGGGGGCGGGGGGAGTGCCCAACCTTTCCTCTGCCCCCGGGAAGGTCCGATCCAGCGCAGAGGGTGCCTTCTCCTCCTCCTCCTCCTCCTCCCTCCCCCGCGCCCCTCCCCGCCGTGTTGACATTCGCGCGCCTCACTCCGTCCTTCCTGGTTCGGGAGGCGGGCGCGAGAGCCCCACCCCTCGGCGCTCGCCAGCTCCGCGCGCGTCCTTGCCTGGGCGAAGGTGCTTCTTGGACGGGAGGCTGCGGCGATCAAAGACCCCGGCGGCTGCCAAGAGGAGGTGGAGGAGGAGTGGGAGGCTGACCCCGAACTCGCGGGAGGAGGCGAGAGAGAGAAGGCGGTTGGGCAGCCACCCCAAGCCGGCGCACGCGGGCGCCCCTTTGGAGCTGCCCACCTGAGCGCACGGGACAGGAGCGGCGATTTGATTCTCGCCAGGCCACGCTTGCTGCGGAGGGAGGAGGAGAGCGGCGCCTTCCAGCCTCGTCTCGCTTCGTGACAGCGCCGACCGAGCCTGGGAGGGAGCAGATCCGAGGGGGATCTCCCCCAGCCAGCCACCCCCTCGCCACCCGCCCTCCGCCTGTCGTGGCAGCTGACGAGCCGACTCGCCCTGACCTGTGGGGTCCCCCACACCGCCTTCGCTCTTCCCCGCCGCCACTCCAAGTCGCCTTCCTCGCGTGGGTAGAGGAAGGGGGGTCTCCTCCGTGTCTCCGCGCCCGCCCGATCCCCCTCTCCGGGGGGTGGATGCTGCAGACTCCCGGGAGCCTGCGAGGCCAGAGCGCGCGACAGAGGACACCTGGGGTGCGTTATTGGGGCGCGAGATGCGCCTTCTTTTGTACTCTTTTGTGCATTTGTGTGTGCGCGCGTTTGTGCGTGTGTGAGAGAGAGAAAGGGTGGCGCGGCTGCCGCTTGACGATAGCCACAATCTGTCTCACGTCTGTCTGGCGGCGCTGCGCCCAAGACGCGGCGCGGATCAGCTCGATCGTGGAGTTTGGGTGTGTTTGTGTGCCTCTGTGTTGTGATCGCCAGGGGCTGTAGTGGAATTGCTGGCTGGATCCCAGGCAGGGGAGAAGGCGGACTTGTTGTCCCTATCGATGTTGTGGCCTGAGGCTGATAAATAAATTCAGGCTACCACCAGCCTTAAGGGGCGCAAACTGGTGGCACACGCCCAGCCCTTCCCTAATCTTTCTCTCCACTAAGGTAGTCGACTAAAGCTTCTCCAGCGGTAGCTGCCAGAGTCGCGGGGGGGGGGGACACGCATTGTGCGCGCCCTTTGTGCCACATCTGGCGTTATGGCATGCATTTCCCGCTCACCTGAGAAGGAGTTACGAGGCCTCCCGCAACGGGCCTGGACTGTGGCTGATGAAATGGGAGAGTAAACCTGCATGTATTGCTCCACGCTGCCTCTCGATGTTGCATAAATGGGCGGGTTGTAAATATTTTTATGAATAAAAATTAATAAATAGTGTAACATGCCAGGGCATGAGCTGGAGAGGAAGTGCTGCAGGAAGGCAGTAACCGGTTTGCAGCACAGAAGTGTAGTTTTTCGCATTCCGGAATCCTCAACATGCTGCTTTCAAGCTAGATCCGTTCTAGACTTGATACACATTTGAAATCCCTCCCCTGGATTATGTTCCCTGCGCCTACACATGCTCCATGTGAATCAAGGAGGAAGTGGTGACTGTGATCTTGTGGTGATCCCACCCATGATGTCGTTGGGCAGGTGTGGATACACCACCCATGTCTCAGATCACCTGCAGATGTTTTCAAAAGGACACACTGAGGGGTACTGCAGAATCAAACTGCCATGAGCTTTTATTTTTAGAAGGAAACCAGCTTATCGAAAGCGCTTTTGGGAGGCATTTCTCCACTGAAGATCTAGATTGTTTGCAGACCACATAGAAAAAGGCAAGGACTCTGCCTTCATTGATCCTAGAACAAAATGTTGTGTGTACACAGCCTAGTATTGCAGAAGGGATATATACAAATGATTGTAAGAGATAGTGGGGTGAGCTGGGAGGCCCTGATCTCTTGTTGTTGCTGGCTACGCTGCTGCTTTGAGGGTTTTGTATACTTAAGTGAGATGAAAAGTGTCTAGCCAGCCTATGTGATACTCTTCCCGATACAATATAACAATTGTGGGAGAATAACAATTAGAAGAGACTGTGTTGCTTCAGGGACTACTCATAGGATAATGAACATGAAACTCTTGCCCCGAGGAAGTTCAGAGGAACTTAGAGTGTGCATACTCCTCAGTCAAGCTAAGTTGGTCCAATAGGAGAACTGTGACATATAATCAAATGACAGAGGAGGGAGTTCACCTCATTTGGCAGTGGACCTTCTGGTTTATAAACTCGTTTGGAGTTTGTCCTGGTCATTGACTGCATGGGAGACCATCTGGGAATCCTGTTGTAGGCTGCCTGGAATTCCAGGATGGAAGACACCAAGCAGAGGCCTCCTGGATCAGACTAGAGGCCTGTCTATGCCAGCATTGTGTTTCCCACAGTCACCTGCACAGGTGGGAAGCCCACAAGCAGGAGATAAACAATAAGCCTCTCCTGCTGCTTCTCCAGGACAATTTGTGGTATTCAGAGGTATGTTGCCTTAGATCCTTAAGGTACTATACAGTATATAGCCATCACGACTGGTAGCCATGGGTAGGCTAATCCCTGCATGAATTTGTCTAATCCCTTTTAAAAACAACCCAAATTTGTGGCCTATACCACTTCTTGAGGTACCAAACTCTATAGTTCAGTTATGTGCTGTGTAATTCATTTTTTTCTGGTCTGAATCTTCTATAGCAAAGTACTTTTGTCTGTATTGAATCTTCCACATCCAAGCTTCATTGGATGACATTGAGTTCAGGTACTATGAGAGTTATTCCACGGCTCCTGATCATTTCTACAACTTTTCCAGCTATACAGTATCTTTATTGAGATGTGGTGACCAAAACTGTACAACATATTCAGAGTGTAGTTTCATACTGATATGAAAGCTTTGTGATATTGGTAGTTTTATTCCTGATCACTTTTCTAATGATACCTAACATAGGTAGGTGAACATTACAGTATTTCACAATTGCCACACACTAGATCAATGTTTTAATTGAGCTTTCCACTGTGATCCTGGTATCTTTTTCCTGGTTCAGACCTAATCAGTGTACATGTAAGGTTGGGATTGTAGACCCCCCCCCAAGTGAATTACTTTACACTTGCTTATATTAAACCACATTTGCCATTTTAATTCCCCTTCAACCAATAATAATAATAATAATAATAATAATAATAATAATAATAATTTATTATTTGTACCCCGCCCATCTGGCTGGGTTTCCCCAGCCACTCTGGGTGGCTTCCACAGAGACCAAAAATGCACTAAAATGTCACACATTAAAAACTTCCCTGAACAGGGCTGCCTTAAGATGTCTTCTGAATGTCAGGTAGTTGTTTATCGCTTTGACTTCTGATGGGAGGGCGTTCCACAGGGCGGGCGCCACTACCGAGAAGGCCCTCTGCCTGGGTCCCTGTAGCTTTGCTTCTCGTAATGAGGGAACCGCCAGAAGGCCCTCGGCGCTGGACCTCAGCGTCCGGGCAGAATGATGGGGGTGGAGACGCTCCTTCAGGTATACTGCGCCGAGGCCATTTAGGGCTTTAAAGGTCAACACCAACACTTTGAATTGTGCTCGGAAACATACTGGGAGCCAATGTAGGTCTTTCAAGACCGGTGTTATGTGGTCTCAGCGGCTGCCCCCAGTCACCAGTCTAGCTGCTGCATTCTGGATTAGTTGTAGTTTCCGGGTCACCTTCAAAGGTAGCCCCACGTAGAGCGCAATGCAGTAGTGCAAGCGGAAGATAACTAGAGCATGCACCACTCTGGCGAGACAGTCCACGGGCAGGTAGGGTCTCAGCCTGCATACCAGGTGGAGTTGGTAGACAGCTGCCCTGGATACAGAATTGACCTGCGCCTCCATGCACAGCTGTGAGTCTAAAATGACTCCCAGGCTGTGCACCTGGTCCTTCAGGGGCACAGTTACCCCATTCAGGACCAGAGAGTCCTCCACACCAGCCCGCCCCCTGTCCCCCCAAAGCAGTACTTCTGTCTTGTCAGGATTCAACCTCAATCCATTAGCCGCCATCCATCCTCCAACCGCCTCCAGGCACTCACACAGGACCTTCACCACCTTTACTGGTTCTGATTTGAAAGAGAGGTAGAGCTGGAGAGATTCCTTTGGAGATCATCGCAATCGGTTTTTGTTTGTTTGTTTCTCCCCACCCTGAATAATTAGGTGGCATCAGCTTTGCTAGCTCACAATTCACTCATAACTCTGGGTCTCATAAATACTCCAGATCTTATCAATGTAGTAAATCAATGAACATCTGACTTCAAATCTGAAAACTTCCACCTCCAAAACACACGCACACTTTTAAGATAGTTGCCATTGGAGCTGTGAGGTGATGGCTATGAGCTGCCCCTGAAGGACTTGCCGTATCTTGGATACTTGTGTCATATGGTGTTGAAATATCCTTGCAGGTTATTCATTTGAACTTTTCAGGATATTCTTATCTCATACTTGAACTTGGTAACAATGCTATGATTGTTGCGTGTCCTTGTTGATCGTAGTTGTTAGAGAACACATCAGCCATGCAAGCTTATTTTCGACCTCGTGCTTCATACAGACTACCTCATGTCTATGCAAAACATTTTATAACTTATTTGCTTGGCCTTTCCCCCCTGACAATTGTGTGCTTGGAGGATATTCTTTAAAAGGTCCACAAACTGTCATTTTATACTAAACATAGTACTGCAATCTATCTGATATGGTAATTATAAGTTAAGTTGAAAAGAATGAGGCAACATTAAATAAACAGTTGTTAGCCTACTCATGATTTGAAAGACTTCTACATCATTTTTACCCCTCTTGCACATACATATATAGAGAGATAATGTTAGCAATTGAAAATGATTTTATTCCAAGGCTGGAAACAGCTCCACTTTAAAACAAGTGCATTTCAGTTGTTTAAAATAGTGGTACCCCGGGTTACATACGCTTCAGGTTACAGACTCCGCTAATCCAGAAATAGTACCTCGGGTTAAGAACTTTGCTTCAGGATGAGAACAGAAATTGTGCTCCGGTGGCGCGGCAGCAGCAGGAGGCCCCATTAGCTAAAGTGGTGCTTCAGCTTAAGAACAGTTTCAGGTTAAGAACAGACCTCCGGAACGAATTAAGTACTTAACCCGAGGTACCACTGTAGTTTCGGGAGGTGGGGGGGGTGCGATTGCTTTTTATAAGCTGCTTCAAGCACAGGGAGTGGCAGGATTTTGAGAGCATCTCATAGCAGCAGGAGGCCCCATTAGCTAAAGTGGTGCTTCAGCTTAAGAACAGTTTCAGGTTAAGAACAGACCTCCGGAACGAATTAAGTACTTAACCCGAGGTACCACTGTAGTTTCAGGAGGTGGGGGGGGTGATTGCTTTTTATAAGCTGCTTCAAGCACAGGGAGTGGCAGGATTTTGAGAGCATCTCATATTGGTCAGTTGTTGCAACCAGTGGTGAAGCACTACTGGGAGCGGAAAGCAACTGGGGGCATGGCTGGCGTGCCCCGGGGGGTGATGCACACCAGAATAGTGATGCTGGGGTTGGTCCACTCCCTCCACCCTCCCATTCCTCTGCCAGTGGTTGTAGTTTGAAAGTGTTTCAAAAACCAAAACACATATTTAAAAACATGAAAGTGCTCCAGTCACTTTGGTGTACGCTAAAGGTATGTGTTGTTGTTGTTTGTTTTAAAAATACCATAATATGCTACCTGGAAAACACAGTACAGTCATACCTCGGGTTAAGTACTTAATTCGTTCCGGAGGTCTGTTCTTAACCTGAAACTGTTCTTAACCTGAAGCACCACTTTAGATAATGGGGCCTCCCATGCCACCACGCCGCCGGAGCACGATTTCTGTTCTTATCCTGAAGCAAAGTTCTTAACCTGAAGCACTGTTTCTGGGTTAGCAGAGTCTGTAACCTGAAGCATATGTAACCTGAAGTGTATGTAACCCGAGGTACCACTGTACCCTTATATTTCTGAAACTGAAATGTTGGTTCAAATTGCTGGCTGGGATCAAACTGAAAATATTGCTTGCTATTTTACAACAAGATCCTTTAAAGCACCATTACCTCTGTATGATAGATTAAAGAAGACCTCACAGACAATTATAGGTCAGACCTCAGCATACGTTTGAAATTCATTATGGCCAGGCTGATAATTCCAGGTTATAAATAACTCTCGTTTCACCAAGGACACCATTCAGTAGAGAAAACTTGATTGCTTTTCAAAATCATAATGTAAGCAGACCAAAGGATGTGACAGCCTTACCTAATTTGATGCCACCCAGCTGTTTTAGATTACAGCTTCCACCATCTCTGACCATTGTCCTGGGAGGGCCAGTCTGGAAGTTGAGGAAGGCTGGGGGGTTGAATAATCACATAGTTGAATAATCTGTACAGAGAATGCTAACACTGAATAATTGTAGCCTTGAAGGGTTGAGACATGCTTTGTATGTAGAAGTTCCAACTTCAGTCCCTAGCATTTCCAGGTAAGGGTGGAAAACATCTCTCTGCCTGAAACCTTGGACATTTGCTGCCAGTCCGTTTAAACCATATGAAGGTAACCAGCATTAGAAACTCAGATATATAAGCTAATTACCAAATGCCACCTTAAACCAAGGTTACAATCACCACAACGGAATGTCTAGATGTCCTTTTCTTTGCAATGGGTTTATTATTATTATTGATATTCATTTCCATACCACTTTATATTTTAAAGAAAAACCCCTCAAAGTGGTTTGCAGCACATTAAAACATCAAATAAAACAATCCAAGATAAAACAAATGCAAGCTTAAAGGAAAATATTTCAGATCCTTCTCTACATGACATTTTGCTTTCCCCATATTTATTTACCTCCTTAATTTATATAGCTGTTCCATAGCAGAAATACTCTAAGAAGCCATTGTCGGACTAGGACCTGGGAGATCAGGGTTCAAATCCCCACTCAGTCATGAAACTCACTGGGTGGCTCTGGGCCAGTCACACCTTCTTAACCTACCTCACAGGGTTGTTGTAGGGATTAACTGAGGAGGAGGGTGAACCATGTGCTCCTTGGAGAAAAGGGTGGGATATAAATATGCTCTTCTGCTTACCTGCTTAAGAAAGCTGGAGAAGCCAGCCAGATGGCGATGTCGGTTGCCAGCCTGGCATCCAGAGATCTCAATGTCTTTGCAATTGGACCCATGACAGTGACAAAACGCTCCTAGCGCCTGGCTAATTTCAAACGCTGTAGGCAACCTGTGACCTATGGGCTGCAAGCGGCTCTTGTGGGGCTTCCCTGTGATCCCCTGCCAATTTATTCCACTGCCGTCTGGGCTGCTGGATTTTGTTGTACAGTTGTGATGGGTGCCATCCTGCCCACGTAATCATGTTCCTCCTCCAACACACCACACAGCTGTTTGGCGCACTGGGGGGTTGTGGTTGTAAGGGGGAGAATAGCGCACAGGGAGGCAAAACCTCCAGCTGCTGCATGTGGCCTTCAGGGACCAAAAGGTAACTTCTCCCTGGATTGTAGATATAATACTCAGATACGGTCTGGCTCTCTATAATGTGTCTTCCTTCCTGGTTTAAACATGCAGCATAACTCTTGGGCTAAAGCATTCTTTTGTGTGGTTTGTGGTGATGTGGCTTGACACTCGAAGCAGATTTCATGAGGATTCAATTTCAAGCACTCTCTATGCTATTTGGTGTTCATTTAAAGCAGGTCTCAGGAATAACATCTTCTAAACTACTTCAGGCTGAAGTCTCTGGGGCCCAGCTGCACACTTTGTTCCTGCTCTCAGCTAGAGTGCAGGGAACTTTTGCTGAAATTACAATTTTGGCTGAGGTGAAGCCCCTTCGCTTCGCAATTTAAAACTCCAGATGGCGTATCTAGCAGTGGAAGAGAAATCCTTAAGTGGCTACAGGGAATGAGCTAGAAGAATAGTATGACCTGCATTCCCCCTTACAAAGTCGGGGGGGGGGGGTTCATAAGTGTGTATCATTGGCCCGCTTGATACTGTATCTGGCAGGAAGCCTTGGAGAAGTGCTGTGACTCACAGAACATAATGGACTCATAAAGCCATACTTGCCTTGACTGTAGGATGCCATACCCTCCAACATTCCTCATGAAAATAGTGACATTCCATTTAAAAATTTGGCTTTGTAATTCGGAATTTATATGATGTGATTTAATTTGATGTGATTGGCCAGTTAATAAAAATTATTTAAAAAAAATAAAAATAAAAATAAAAGCATGGTGACTGTCATTGCAGGGGTCACTTAGAAGGTGACTGCTCAAGTCCGAATAGAAAGCTAAAATGGCTTCAGGGTGGTGAATCATGATGACTGGCAGCAGTGCATGGTTTTGTTACTGGAGTCATAGCTTCTATGTTCTCAGTTTTAAAAAGAACATTTCTGCTGGCTGTCTCTAAAAGCACTTGGACGACACTTAGCTAAGTGGTGGAGACATCCCAGAAGAAAATGAGCAGCTATGGCCAGGTATAAGCTGCTTAATCACGGCTCTCTATACTACTCTCCTTAAGGGCTCCCTTTCCTCGCACATTACCAGTGTGACATGGCTGCTCCCTTACACCCCAAATTCATGGATTCTTCTTTGCACATGATTTGGAATTATTCTAAGCGTTCCAGAAAAATTCGTCTGAAAACTAGGAGCTGTCTTGGCATTCTGAGAATCAGCCTGAATCAGGTCTAGAGAAGAGACATTAAAAAACACTAAAAAGAAACACCACCCCACAAAAAGCTAAACCCTGTATCATGAACCCTACCCTAGTATAATCCCTTATCTAAAATACTTCAAGCTGTTATGGAACCAAGCAGCCCCATTCTCCCCATTTCTTGTTCTTTTTCATCTGGCACTTTCAACATTCCATAGATCCTAAAAGTCACTTGTGTGCCTTTTAAACATTCTGTTTCCTTTTTGTTTACAAACTAATATACTTTAGCTATACTTAGGGAATTTCACAGATCTGAAGAAACTGCTACCTTGTTTTTGGAGGTTCCATTCCCTTCCAAACTGATATACACCAGACCATCCAAATTCAACATTCAAGGAGATTATGGTGATTAGACCATCAGTGGGCAAGGTATTTTACAGAGTAGCACAACCCAAAGCCACACTTCTGACCCAAATAGCATTCTGCCTAAATTTAGACCAGATGTGTGGGGTAAGGGTGGAAACGGCACAGGTGGAGATGAAAAGGAGAATGGATGAGAGAAAGATGGATAAGGAGGAATAATTGTGAGCAAATGCTGTTGTACCATGGTCTGCATGTATGAGTGTGGATGCTTTGTTTTGGTTCAGAAGAAGGGGCATGTTTGGTCAACTCAAGGATTATGACAGCAGTTAAATTTTAGACATCTTTGCAAAAAGAAAGATGTAGGTAGCATGATGTGAATGCTTGGCAAGAAAAGGCAACTTATTAATACTTTTACAGCTGTTGTTTTTCTTATGATGACTTAACTGAACTCATTGTGGCTCAGTTACCAAGAGTCAAGTCAGCTTCCCACATTTCTATCCCTTTGCTTGCTCTCTCAGGCTGGAGCTGACACCAAAATGTAGATGCGAGCAGTTGATCAGTGCTTTTCTGTGGGGGCGGGGCGGGGAACTGCCTTAGCAACACTGGCACATACAGCCATACCTTGGATGCCTTGCGACTCGAATGTTGCAATGCCTTTGGCTCCTGAACGCTTTAGGCTTCTGAACAACGCAAACCTGGAAGTGAGTGTTTCGGTTTGCAAACATTATTTGGAACCCAAACATCTTCCGCTTGAGTGCAGGAAGCTCCTGCAGCCAATTGGAAGCCGTGCCTTGGTTGTTGAACGTTTTCAGAAGTCGAATGGACTTCCGGATGGGATTCTGTTTGACAGCCAAGGTACAACTGTATTTGTTTAATAAAATGATAAGGTGACAAAAGGTAATTCCAGAGATGTGGGAACATGATGTCCTTGAAAGGATTTAAGTGTTGGGGATAAGTGAAACCCAAAGAAATTGGGAGAGGGCTTCTGGGATGTCACATCACCTTGGTTCCTTGGTTCCAATATTGTCACCTGGCTCATTTTTCAGTTACACTGTTCTGATTGTTTCATTTAAAGTTGCAGGGACCACATTTGTGTCCCTCCCCTTGTTCTCAGTGCTGCTGAGGGTGACTGACAGCACTGCTACTTTGTCTGGTTTGGCAGTTTAAAGAGTGTCACACTTTGCTCTGTACGTGCACATTCATATGATAACTGTATTTACAATGGAAAGGCCCTGAGATTATTTTTAAAAAAGAAATATTGTTTATTTATTCCCAAACATACAAATGGTGTGTGTGTGTGTGTGTGTGTGTGTGTGTGTGTGTAGCACATGAACCTTTCAGGTTAAAAGATAAGGATGTGCCCTGCCCAACTGTTTATGCTCCATGGTTTGATCACTCCATTAATCATGTGGGCGCAGAACACTTGAATGCATGAGTACATGTACATGCATATGTCACAGCTTGCAATATAATTGCCTGGAGGGATGTTCCTACATGCTTTATTCCTGTGATCACTTGTTGGCTTGCATTGGTTCCCTGTCTTGCTTGGGATAGGGGTGAAATAGTTCACTGTGCATATAGTCATAATTTTTTGAGAAACGTTTCTGACAAAGCCTGGCAAATATATTGTTTCATATCCTGTGATATTATGGTGAACAGAGTGTGCTTTTAAGCATACCATTCCAGCACTATGCTGCCTTAATTTGTTTTCAGTCTTGTAATAAGTACAATGTTATAGATTAAGGTTTTCACAAAAATCAGTAAGGTTAAAGCTTTGGTGAAATGCTTGTGACTTTTGAGTTTGGGCATGTCCTTTCTTTGTGCTTGTTTTTATTAATTTGTTTAGAATTGAGGAGGGGTGATGAATGAGGAAATGGTATTTGGTGCACTAAAATGGTATATTTGGGGTTTGAATCCAGATGATGGCGATTGTAGGGGTTTTCAAATTATACTCTCCATGCATACATTGGATTGCACCCACTAGTCCAGAACAAGTTGGGGGGGGGTGAGGGAGGAGGAGTGGGAAAGCGGCATATGCCACTTAGCAGTATGGTAAATTCCGCCCACTATTCCCCACAGAATATTTTCTTTCAGAGAAAATGTACCTCATCATTTATTTTGCTTTGGTTTCTTTGCTTTAGTATGCAAATGAATTTGCGAACCCTTAAGCTGCAGGGTTTCGTCAAGCCTTGCGCATGAAATGGTGAAAGGGAATAAATCCTGCTATACAGGTGTTGGCTATTGAGGTGCTAATCTTCAAGTTTTTCTCAGTGGTAAGCTTCTTTCTTTGTGGGATAATATTCCAGGCCTTATTGCTTCAGAAGAAATGCCTCAAGAGGAATTTAGAACCGGCTGGAGATGGTTAGTGAATGAGATGTTACATCTTAGTTCTTAATTTTTCTTTCTTTCTATACAAAGTAGTTGCTATTAGCTTGTCAAGAAGCCCGTTAATCCACCTTTGGGAATCCTGGCTAAGTGAATGGAGATAATGTCATGCTTTTATCCCATATTGATTTTTTGACATAAGAATGCGGTAAGGAAAATTTCCCTGTGTCAGTCAGGACACGAGCCAACCTGTAACCTTGATTTCATGATACAAAACACTTTTCTTGTGTTGTGGAAGCAATAGTTTTTCAAACTCCTGGTTGAGTTAGAATTTTAGCGTATGCCTTCTATTAATAGGAACTTTTTATTTATTAAATTTCTATACCATCCTTCAGCCAAAGATCACAGGGCAATTTATAATATAAAAACACAACACAAAAATAACAGTTTTAAAAGTCCGTAGATGGGCAGCCATGCAAACAGAATTGCCCCTTGTGTAAAATACCAGGTCGCATCACTTTGTAGGCAGTCTGTGGTGCACAGCAAGAAGGGAAAGCATTCAAGGGTTAGAAGGAGTAACTAGAAAGATGCATCTGAAGATCCCAGGGTGGTTAGCAGTATAAAAATACAAAATATTTATAGCTATAGTGTAGAGATTGGTAAAACATGTCCTTTAACTTTACAGCATACATCCACCCATCCTCTAAACCCCTTTCTATGATACTTATTCTGAGCAGCCAAATTCCCTCCCTCCTCCATTTTGTCCCTCTCAACCAACACCTCAAGATTTCATACTGCCTGTGAGCTCACAGGTGCTTGTTTGAGTTTTTAATCTATAAAAGTTTACACTCGCTTTAACCTCTATTTTGGGGATACCCAGGAAGACACCTGATTATATGGAAAACACGCCTTTCTTTTGTGTGGCTTTCTTTTGATTCCTGACTGGTGGACATGCCAACATCCAAGTTTACTGTGAGAGGGAAGGATGTAGAAATGTCTTACTGTGCTTTTCTAAGAGACACAGAGTGGCAGATTATTGCAACTTTTATACATCCATCTAATGGTGAGATTCACGAGGAACCATGGCAGGGGTGCTCTGAAGCTCACAGATCTTCCTCTGGGCAATGTGTGTATGTCACACATTTAAGCAGAAGTTGCAAAAGAAGACATGGAAGTCATTCAAATCTTCCCCTTTTCCTTGATGATACTCCGTCTCTTGTGGATAATGCATTCTGAAGGAAATTCTGCACCATTTCAAATGCTCGAAGAGGGTTTCTTTCATCCTGTTGTGGAAAAGGTCTTTCGCTGATTATACTTCAAGTGACAACTTCAAGATTCAAGTGACAACATAATTGACTATTCCTAGCAATATGTTTCCATGACAAATCAGTCAGTAGCTTCAAGTGACAGCAAACAAAATAAGCGTATAGAACAAAGACAGATAAAAAAGGAAGACAGGGCATCTCCCATCCTAGAAGAAGAAAACTACTTAGGCCAACTGCTTTAGAAGATGTATTGACTGTCAGGCCTCAAACAGCTTTCTAGTTCTAAAAGGGAGAAACGACTATTGGGATAACATTGAGGTTTATCAAAGATTAATCTGTTACCTCTCTCTGCATGTGCTTCCAAAGAAACACAGTTAAAAACAAATAAGGAGCCGAGAGTTCAAAGCCGTATTTTAGTATCATAATGCAGAAGTGTAATATTACTTGTTGCAAATTGTCTTCAAGCCTTTTGTCACTTCACAGATTGCGGTGACTTATGATTATTGCAAATTTGCTCTAGAAGCACTGTATACGATGCCTAGCAACTTCCACTGTGTGTGTGTGTTTTATAACAAGGTAGAAAAGGATGTGATGCCCCAGTTTCTCAGTAAGTAGTCTGTTCTGCAGGCAATATAAATTGTGACCAAAAAAAAAAGCAGCTGAAATGCTGCTCTCTCCTGACATTCATTACAGTTATTATTTGGGTCAGGTTCCCCCCTTCTTCGATCTCTTTGTTCTGCAGAGATGGGTTTCAGTGAAAAGGTCAGGCTATATTTAATAAAGATGACATGAAACAGTAGCAGGCGTAGTACAGATGTGAGGCTATTGGCAGAATGTACAATAGGCTCCAGTAGTTTTGCGATGTGTTTTGCTCAACATAAGGATTGTATCTACTAGCTCTGTCTTTCCACAGCACCCGGTTCTTTTTTCTTTGTCATTTTACATTGATCCATTTTCTAAGATGCCTTGTGCTGCACCATGCATAATATTTGCAGAGCTATGAGGTTTTCCACAGCAGTAGCATCTTTCTTTCTTTCTTTCTTTCTTTCTTTCTTTCTTTCTTTCTTTCTTTCTTTCTTTTAAAGCCAACTTCTGCATTCAGGATATATTATGCTAATGCCGCAGGGTAACATGCATTTCCTTATTTCTACAATTCTGCCGTGTTGGGGTTTCAAAGGATTTGCAATGTTCCGAAAAGGCCTGGTTTGTCTTGAGCAGGGGCAGCAGCCTAGCTAGCTGCTTGGGCACCCGGGGCAGTGCAAATGCCCTGCACCCGGGAGCAGGGCAAGCTGAGGCAAGCCCCATGTTGCCGTTTCAGGCAGCATGGAGCCTGCAGGCATCACTTCTCAGGAGAGACATGTGGATAAGGCACGCTGCAGGCCAGGCCCCGCGGTCACCACCCTCAGTGATGACACCCAGGGCGGCCTGCACCCACCATACCCCCCTTCCTATGCCACCGGTCAGGGGCCACATTGCATCGAGAGCAACCTTTGGGGGAGCCGTATGTCAGGGATGGGCAGCACCAGCGGCAAAAGTACTGGAGCAGTGGTTGTGACTCTTACTTTTCTATAGTAAGCTACATTCTAGACATGCATAAGTCAAAGCTATCCACACACACATCTATCCGCTACCCAGACAAACAATGGGTGTTATCCTAGTTCGAGGACAGATCCCAGCCAAGCAAAGGCACTCAAAGCTATAGAGCAGGGCTTCCGTGCATGTTGGCAGTGTGATGTAAGACGCCCCAAATCAGGTGAAAGGCTGTGGCCCCTCCCAACACCAGCATCAACTCTTGGAAAACTAGATAAATAGCGATGTGGGGAAAAGTCATAATTTGGTTCTTCCAGGATGGTTCAAGTTTCTTATGTTTCATAGCAACATGGGCAGGAAAAACTTTGCTGTGGCTCCATGGAGGATGAGACTTTCAGTGGCTGCTTTCATGATATCTCTGCTTACCTTCACTGTTGGAGGCAATATGCCTCTGAATAGCAGTTACTGGGATTCACAAGTGGGTAGAATGGCGCTGAACTTGCATAAACATCTGGTTGGGAACAGGATGCTTGACCAGTTGGGCCCTTGGCTTGACCCAGCAGGATTGTCTTATGTTCTTGTGATCTGGTAGGGTTCTTCTTATGTTCTCATCAGCAGAAGAATGTAAGGACCTAGCCTAAGGGAATGCCATTAGAAGCAAGAATTTCACTGTTTGTTTCTGTCATTTGATACAGAGTCCCATTTGGATTGTTGGTGTTTGTTCTCTACTGTCTGACACAATACTTTCTAGGATGCATTTGACTTTTGCAAACGTATGTACCTTTAGATCTCTGTCCCTCTTTCCCTTGTCAGGCTAGGAATTTTTACCATTTTGCAGCACAATCCTATACATGTATATCCATTCGATTGTAAATCCAGTTCAATAGGGCTTGTGCCCAGGTGAGTGGGAACAGAATTGCTGTATTTGTGGATATACTTGGGCTCAGAGCATGGGGTGAAGGCACATGATGCAGTGGAACTTACTAAATCTAAGCTGGCCTCGATGTGGTCAGTGTCTTGAGGGAAGATGTGGAAATTCCACATATGCTACCTTGTGCCTAACAGAAGAAGGGGAGGGTAGAAACGAAATAAATTCATGAGACTAATTTCAGTTTGCGATTGTGGTGTACTTGAGCTCCCTCCTCATAAGACTGAGTTATAGTGTAGGTGTTTAATTTAGTCTTTCCATTATAGGCTGGGTTTTGAAATCCATGAATGTGGTGAATGCAGTTTTATCATCCTATCAACACTGCGAAGAGAACATGATCTGAATAGTACATGAGGTTTTATTTTCTCAAATGTGTCACCAGTGCAAAATTCCTCTCTGAGACAGGATAGAGCTGTTTGTAAATGTCTGTTGTGTTACTACAAATCATATTCTCTCTCTCAGTGTGTGTGTGTTTTCAGAGATATATTTTTTAGTGATGAAGCTGGGAGTATTTTGTTATGTTATTTGGCTTTGATACACACATACACAATGATAGGGAACCTGTGGCCTTTCAGATATTGTTATATTCCTTCTGCCATCAGTTCCAATCAGCATGTCCAATAATTAGGGGAAATAGGACTTGTAGTCCAACAATATCTGAGGTGGCCAAAGTTTCCCCATCTCAGATTTATGAAATGTTAATCATGTGAGTAGATAAAGGCCATATCAAGGTACAAAGTCTGAGCAGCATTTATCTTTTAATTTGAAAACAGAGCAGAGCACGGGTGTATTTGATATACCTGCACAGTCTGAGAGGTGTTAATATAGTGACTTGTCTAAATTCCAAGCTGATAATTATATTCTGCCTACTTAAAATGCTTCCTAAAAGAACCAGACGAAAATAATGTATTCATTTCCTGCTCAAGATGAGTAGCGAATCCCAGCAGATTCAAAGGGGCTGTATGATATTAATTGCTAAAAATATCTCTCTAATTGTTTGGGATCTTCAAGTAGGTATGCACAAATTTGGAGCAGAAAATTTGTAAGGCTTTGTTTCTTAGTATCCTGACCCTGATCTGTGGCCTGGGCAGGCTACGGTTCTGTGCTCACTCACCTGAGTTCAAATCCCACAGGCTTCAGAATGTAAGATCCACAAACTGCTGGATCTGTCCAAAAGCCCATCTATTCCAATACCCTTTTCCCACATAGCCTGCCAGATGCCTATGGGATTTGCTTCTGTCCTGAGTAAACAAGCTGAGGACTGCCATGATGGTCAACAAAACTGAGAAAATGGTATAGTACAGTCTCTGGCCTTGAATAATGCCTTCATCATTTAAAGTGATGGCATTGTATTGGAGGGACTTCATATCCCCCAAATGCTTGAGGCCCAGTCCTGGGATGTGCTGAACACGGACTCCTTCATAGAAGAAAGAACTGGCAGCTCAGGCCCTCTGATAATCAATTTTACCAGTGCCTGAGCCCCCACCTTAACCTAGAATAAAGGCCACCCCCCTGAAGAGATGACAGAAAGTTGAAGAAGCGCTGGACTTATGGGCAAACCGCCACACCTTTAAGAAATCCTCTCCTTATTGAGGATAGCAGTCTTCAGGGGGGTTTTCCTGCTATGTCACACTCAGTATTGCCCTGGACATCACTGGAAGATGTTTGTTTCTTAGGAGCTGTCCACAGTTCTGCAGGCCCTTTGTGTTTTCATTCCCTGTCTTTGTGACCTTCCTTCCTTCCTTCCTTCCTTCCTTCCTTCCTTCCTTCCTTCCTTTCTTTCTTTCTTTCTTTCTGAAAAGCTGCTGCTAGTTTTTTACTAGATAACTTTGTTCTTTAGAGGCCCCATCTGTATGATACATTTAAAGCAGTATCATACCATTCCATACAGCCATGACTTCCTTCTCAGAATTACTATTCCCAGAGTTCACTGGGACAAGGGATTGACTGTTAAAACACTCTGAGCAGTTCTGGGCAGGGAAATAGGAGTCTTCTAATAACTCTCATCACCATTAACGAACTACAGCTCCCAGGATTTGTTGGGGGAAGCAACAACTGTTTAAAGTGGTATGATACTGCTTTAAATGTATAGTGAAGATGGGGCCTGAGTTTCTGTGTGGCTTCAGCTGATTCTTGAAGGAATTGTCTATTCCCCATAGGAATTATCCAGCCCAAACTACATGCTACACCATTTTATCTTGGGACAGAGACATGTAGAAATATAAGCATCTCATGCTTCAAAATAAATTACACCCACCCAGGTCAAATTATCTGCAAACAATGGGATTTTATTTTGTTTTATTTTTTGCCTGCAGCCAACTGGGCTTGGCTCACTCGCTTGAGCCAGCTGCAGCTCTTTGCTCAGAAAACTCATTTTACGGTGTATTTGTGGCACATTGTTGTGAGCTTTGTATAGGATGATTGAGCAAGCGTGGTAGGATTGCCTCTTGCTCACGTTCCTCTTTTACGATTCTAGGGCTTAGATTTCAGTAAGGGAAAAAGAAGATATTTCTAGGAAAGAAGAAAGTACCGTATTTTTTGCACCATAACACTCACTTTTTTCCTCCTAGAAAGTAAGGGGAAATGTCTGTGCGTGTTATGGAGTGAATGCCTGCGGGTGGCAGGGGGGATCTGCTGCAGTCGTGAGCAGAGGATCCATGGTTCCCCTTCGTTCCCTCCTCCGTGGTTACAAAGCATGGATCCACATGGATCCTCAGGATTTTTGCATTGGGCTACTCCAAACTCACTGTCAGATCACATGTCTGTGGCCACAGCATGAACCACAAAAATAATATATCCACTATTTCGTTTAGAATATTTTTTTTCTTATTTTCCGCCTCTAAAAACTACATGCGTGTTATGGTCTGGTGCGTGTTATAGAGCGAAAAATACGGTACTTCTTTGCACAGTTCACAGGTCAACTATGGAAGCTGTTCCGACAAGAGCTAGTGCTGTTGCACTCATGTCCTGCTTCCATGGTTCCCATAGGCACCTGGTTGGCCACTGTGAAAACAGGATGCTGGACTAATGAGACATTGGCTGTTCCAGCAGGCCTTGTAATTGGTCAATTGATTGCAATGTGCTTACACCTCTTTTTTTCAGGATCTTATGAACATTCCTTTTATCCTCTCAGCAGCCCTGTGAGGTGGAGTATGCTGAGGAATAAGTGACCGAGAAACCTGTTTTTAATTAAAAAAACGTATTCACAAAACCGAGCCCAACTCACCCTGAAAAGATAAACAAATCTGCTTCTGAGCCCTTAATCCCACTCACTGTTCCTGAAATAGTCAAGAGGAAAGCTGCGCCAGCCTTCGTAAATTACAGAAAGTGGCAAATGGACAGCAGGAGAGGCTGTGGCAGGAAATTGCAGGATCCAGATGGGGAACAATGTGGACTAGTTGTGCCAGCTGGCATACACGGAGTGATCCTCAAGAGCTCTGGCTTAACGTCAGCCTTGACATGTTGTGCTTAAAAAAAACAAAACCAGAATGCATAATCTTCACATGGCTGCTTTTTGTATTCTAGTTACAGATTGCATAAGGTCACACACTCCGCTGAGCACATGTTTTTGTGTCAACACATGCCGTTTGGGTCAGGTGCAGATCTGCTGTCCTTGGGTACAGCAGTATTAGGCATCTTAAAGGCATGTTCCTCAGATTCATGGGGATAATAATGACCTATTTTCTTCAGCTCAATTGCTTGCTTAATTTGTTTTACTCATTTGCAGACTCCCTGCTGCTGAGAATCAAATATTTATCATTTGGTGCCCAGGAGCTGTTTTTAAGAAAATAAGCTTGGGTATAGGCCAATGGACTGTTTTGAAATCCTTTTTTTTTTTTTTAAATGTCATTTTAATGTTACTTTTTCTCTCTGCTGTCGTCGGCTCAGAGTAATATCCTGGTCCTAAATGTTTATGACACCCTATCTGCCTTTATTGTTTGAACATAAACCCTTGCAACTGGTACCACATTTTGCAATATTTCCCAGTGTAAATTAGTAAATTTGTTGGAATAAATTAATATTTCCCTCCCCTCAAGTAAATTTGAAATTAAATAACAGAATTACAGCAGTCATGCTGAGAAAGCACTTCAGCTCATTCAGAATCCCAGTAATCTTAACTATTCCCATGCATGCTTTCTTGAGAGTCAGGGTGAAACGTCATATTATTCTAAACACAACCCCCAAAATAGTTCCCCTTCCTTATTGGAAAACCCTATTTCCTGATGCCACAGCGCAGAACTATTCTGTGAAGGCAAACTGATTTTCAAAGGAAAAGCTCAAATAGAAAATGAGCCCTAATGCATGTCTGAAGGAGCTGTCTAGACTCCAACCAGCTATTTTTTAAAGCAAAAATATAAGCTTGCAAAGAAGATTGTGCAAAAAAAAACCATTATAACAACAATTTCTGTCTACAGCTATCGCTGATATCTGGATCCCTGCTGTTCTTGTGAAAGTATTTAATAGAGATAACGTCTTAAAATTATGTACTCTTTCCAAATTATGTGCCCTTTCTCGCTTTTCTAAAAATAACTGTGTACAGAACAGTTTGCCGAGCAGTTTTGTTCAAAATGGGGATGTGGCAAGAGTTTTGTGGAATATTTCCCATTCCTGTTTCAAAATCAGTATTCATACAAATGTGCACTTGGAAGAAATGCATCCATTTTATTGTTCATAATCTTCCCTGTCACTACAAACCTAACTAGAAATCAAGATGACAGACACACACACACACACACACACACACACACACGGAAAGGATCTGAAGGCTACTTAATTGATTTTGGTTTCCCAGTCTTATAGCTGCTCCCTGAATCTGGAGATTCATTGATGCTTTATAACAGCAGTAACAGCAGCTGGAAAAGTGATCTTGCACAGGCCAGTTCTAGATTAAAAAATGATCCAATCTCTTACTCTTTATGTGTCCTAGCATTACAGTTCCTTGCAGGTGTAAAAGCTCTGCTGTCTACATGGATCTTCGCTGCTACAGAGAAGAGCTTTAAAAATTATGGAGCTGTAAGCTTGACTGAAGTGAATGAGGACACTCTCTTAAGAGACTTCTCCAACCCTCTGTGCCTAAGCTGCTGTTTCACCATAAACTTCAATATACTTAGCCCATCATGTGCATGCTTAAAGCACATATGGAGCTCTACACTGGGGCTGTAATGGTTACTTAATAATTTGAAGACTGCATCCTTCCATGCTTCTATCAGTTCAGATGCAACCTGTGTGCCAAGCCCCGACACCTGTTCCCACTGACTGTCCTTCAAAATAGAACTCTTCCCCATTCTCACATGTCTTTTATCAGGGATGTTATAGCAGCAGATTTCCTGCAATGGATTGGGATTCAGCTCAATAACTACTGAAGCCCCTTCCAGCTGTAGCCTTCTGTCTTTCAGCAGCATTTAAGGCCTCTTTATTTGGACAGGCTCTCTAGAGCCAAAACTAAATCCATTAAGTGTCAGCGGACTTTATATATTAGACACCTATTTTATCTTTGTCATTTGATCATTACCAGACTTCAGTCCTTTTGGCAGCACAGGCTAAAAATTTGCAGCTACATAACAACAACAAAATATGTTTTCAGCTTCGCTTAATTAATACAGGAGACTCTTCACACTTTTCCTCAGAGGCTTTATATATTCATAGGTTAAATGCACATTTGAGAAAGATCTACATTTTGTAATTCAAAGGCTTCCATCAAAACATCTTGTTCCACGTGATTTTAGCATCAGGCAGATGGAATGAAGTGGTTTGTCTGAATCACACTCTGAAAAAGGAAGTGCACCAAGGAGGTGTGACTTTGCATAGACACCAAGCAATTAAATGTTTTCATGCAATGCGGCAAACAGGAACTCGTGTGGTTAGTTCTACTGACACTTCTTCTTCTTCTTTTTTTTGTAAAAGCCAATTATAAAATACCATTCCATGTAATTATTATTCCATGATAAATATCATATGCTGCCATGTAATAGCACTATGAGAAAACAACTTTAAAAAACATTTTAATCATAGATGAGTAACTAATAAAGATAGACTTGGCTAATTGATGAATGGACAGTGTTTATAACAAGTAATTAAAGACTGGATATTTTCCAAGACAAGAATGAAAAAAATCCAATAATGAAAGCGCATCTTTGCATCCCCAGATATGGGGATGGTTCTAGGCTGGAATTGCATTGTACCGTGCTAATCCTATACTTGTCTGCTGAGACTTTGAGTTCCATTGAATCCGGTGAGACTTACTTCCAGCTAAGGGTGCATAGAATTGCAGCCTTAGTCATAAAGAGCAAACTAAGCACTTAAGAAAGTGCTTCAGGATCAAACACACACAGGGCTGTCTTAAGCATATGCGGTGCTGGGGTACAAAGATCCCCACCCCCAGATTGCCCTGTCCCAGGCACACAGGAGGGCAGAGCCTGCCGGCCACCTCAGCGTCTCGCTGGCTCAGTGGCCCCCGAAGTCACAGCGCAGATCCGCCTGCAGCAGAAGAGCCCACCGCGGCGCTCCAACCAATGGGTGGGCTCTTCCCCAGACTCAACACTCGGGCCCCGGGCACTCGGCCTGGTGCCCCTAAGAGCCCAGTGCCTGGGTGCCCCGCACCCCTAGCGCATATGGGTAAGATGGCCCTGCATACACAAAAAAACATTTATTTTTTAATTTGTTAGTCATTTTATCATGCCTAGGGCAACCCAAAGCAACTTGCAACAAGCGGATTAAAAACAACAATAACCTCACATAGAAACATTTAAACCAAGAGGAAATGCATTAAAAATGCCCCACCCGCATATAATCTCTGAACCTGAATGTAGCATATAGCCATCATGACTAGCAGCCATCAATGGTCTTATCATCCACATTTTTTTTTCTAACAACCATTTAATATTAGGTGGCTGTGGCCACACCCTACGGCGGCAAATTCTGTTAACTAAGCACTGCACAAAGAAGGACTTCCTTTTGTTCATCAAAAATCTCAATGAATTTCAAGTTTCATAGATCTTATGAACAACAAAAATAATTGGATACAGTGAGAAGAGAAACTATATCAGTTCTTCAGATTAAACATTAGGATTGTGAAGGATGGCTTCAGAAATACTTCTTTTAATTAGTGCCGTGTTAAATTAGCAAGTACTTGGCAACATTTAGGCCCAAATTGGGTTACAGTAGTGTAGTCTTAGTGGGATTTTACATCTGGTGTAAAAGCTCCAGATCCTGCTTTGTGGAGCATATTGCTCCAGTTTTGGGTAATCTGTGTTGGCTTCCATTTCATTACTGGATGGTCTATAAATCACTAAGGTTTACTCTGCCTTTGCAGTGCAACTTAGTTAAATCTCTCCATTAAAAAAAATCTGTTGGGAAGGTTTCTGTATCATAATTTTGTTCTGTTTACAGTGGGTGGGCATCACTGTACTAATTAGTATTTTGTTTGAAAGTACAGTATCCTTTAATTTTGTAAATTTAGTGCTATTTATTAAATAATTGTGTTTACACCTGGGCTTTCCTTCGAAGTGGCATACATGGGGTTGTCCAGTTGATCCTTGCAATAATTCTGCAATATAAGAATAGACTGGGGGAACCTGTCTAAGTCTATTCCAGTTACAGATAGGTAGCCATGTTGGTCTGCCATAGTCAAAACAAAATAAAAAAATTCCTTCCAGTAGCACCTTAAAGACCAACTAAGTTAGTTCTTGGTATGAGCTTTCGTGTGCATGCACACTTCTTCAGATACTGAAGAAGTGTGAAGAAGAACATCTGAAGAAGTGTGCATGCACATCTGAAGAAGTGTGCATGCACACGAAAGCTCATACCAAGAACTAACTTAGTTGGTCTTTAAGGTGCTACTGGAAGGAATTTTTTTATTTTGTTAAATCTATTGCATTTGCTTCATGGCTGAATGGGGCTTTGAAATCAAATGTTCCTTGTTGAAATCTAGCTCTTATAAACTCTGACTGCCAAATCCTAGGGAGCTGAAGGGTGACAATTTATGTAGCAATCCTATGCATGTTTACTTAGAGGAAAGTTCCACTGAGTTCAGTTGGGCTTCTTCCCAGGCAGTGGCAGAGCTTCATGCTCTGGCACCGGGGGACAGACAGCAGGTGGGGGCGGAGCTGGCGTGCTTCCTAGGGGCAGGGCGCACCACCTGCAGGGGCATGGCTGCCATTGCGGGCGAGGGAGCAGTTGCAATGGCACCCTGCTGTTATCGCACTGCCGGGGGCGGCACGCTCCCCCCCCACTCCTCTTCCTCTACCAGTGTTCCCAGGTAAACAGAGTACATTACAGTCATACCTCATGTTGCATTCACTTCAGGTTACGTGTTTTCGTGTTGCATCCCGCAGCAACCTGGAAGTACTGGAATGGGTTACTTCTGGGTTTCGCCGTTCGTGCATGTACAGAAGCACTAAATTGTGCAACGCGCATGCGCAGATGCAGCACTTTGCTTGCATCAGTTCCATGTTACGGATGGGCCTCTGGAACAGATCCCGTCCATAACACAAGGTTCCACTGTATTGGCTTAATAACAACCCTGAGTGCAGCCATCAATTTTTAACAAGCTAGTATGATAGCTTAGACTGAAGGACAGTGACTTTCCAGTTAGCACATGCTAAAGGAAAGAATGGTCATGCTGTAATAGGAATATATAACTTTCTCAGTTTTGCTCTGTAATTTGTTCTGTAGATATTTTCAAAACTGTCTGGGAAACATGAGAGATGCTTCTCTAAAAGTATCGTATGAATTATTTGAATTATTTGTGGTTTGGAAAGTGTTAGTAAAGACATCCATTTGAAGTGACAGCTGGAACATCTGCAAAGTGTGTGGAGAACAACCTGATTATATTTGTTGGATTAACAACAACAAAAAACCATAAATGCTAATGATATATGTTCGCTAATTCAGTGCTGCATGCTCATGCTGCAATAAAACAGTAAGTACGTTTCATTTTTTCGTAATGGATTTCAGCATGGCCCTGCTTTGAAGGGCACACTGGAATAATTTGATTTTTAGAGCTTCATAAAACTCTTTTCTCTGGTTGACAGATGTATATTTATCACATGGTGGCTACAACACCAAGTGGTGCCTTGCAGGTCCATGTGTGAGTGGGCATTCAAGATCAAAAACCATCAATCAAACTTTCATATCGACTCATGTCACCTCAATCGCAGTCCTTTTCAGTGGAGTCATCTCATAGTCAGCTATGAGGTCTCAAAAGTGGCAAATTCATCTGATCTGAGGAGCATGCAGCTGTTTGAACCAACCTTTAGAGTTGTTGTCATCTGCAACAGAGTAACTCAGCTACTCCTTAGGAGTATGAAATATATTGCATACTTAAGCTAATGTTGCTTGTTATTATCTATGTGGTGGGTGCATTGTTTTCTCTCTCTCATAAATGTTATGTTAGATGACATATTGATGTATTATATGACACATACTCCTATCCCCCTTCCCTTATGGTATTATGAACAGTGGTACTTTGGTTCTCAAACTTAATCCATTCCTGAAGTCCTTTCCAAAACCAAAGCATTCCAAAACCAAGGTGCGGTTTCCCATAGAAAGTAATACAAAGTGGATTAATCCGTTCCAGACTTTTAAAAACAACCTCTAAAACAGCAATTTAACATGAATTTCACTATCTAATGAGACCATTGAAAATGAAAATGAAAGCAGTAAACAATGTACTGCAGTCACACAGTCAATCAATCAGTAGCTGAACTGGGTTCCACACAGTCACAAAAACAAAACAAAAAGAGCTACAAAAACAAAAACGCAAAATAAATAGCAAAAACAGACAGACCTCAGTGTAACACTCAAAATGGAAGTGTGGCACTCAAATCGGAAGCATAAGACTCAAAATGGAGAACGTTCGGCTTCCAATAAAAGTTTGCAAACCGGAACACTTACTTCTGTGTTTGCAGTGTTTGGGTTCCAAGTTGTTTGAGTACCAAGGCGTTTGAGAACCAAGGTACCACTGTATATCACACACACAAACACGCAACCACGTACACATATGGTGACATATTGTCAGGTGACAAGCGATTAATAAGTTTAATAAATACTTTTTGGGAAAGATGTTTCTTTCATGCTAGCTTCATGGTAGGGTCTGCCACCATTCCTGTGGCTACAGCTGTCTTGTGCAATGAACTGAGCACCTCCAGGCTGGTCAAACTGGTTTCAAACAGGCCAAGCGGGAACATACTTCAGAAATATCCTTCTCGTCTCTTCTGTTTATACCTGTGTACAGCAACACTCATTCTTCTTTCGTAAACTGTCAGGAAAAACAGGCATATGTTGTTGTTGTTTAGTCAATTAGTTGTATCTGACTCTTTTTGACCCCATGGACCAGAGCATGCCAACATATGTACAGCATATGTACATATGTACAGCATGTGTACAGCAGGGCAAATGAGTAACACCACTAAAAAAATTATTTCCTTTGGCGTCGCATCTGGCCCCCTCAATTATTTGGAGAAGTGAGCGCCCCTGCAGTTAATGTCATGAAGTGGAATACATTTCTTGGGAAAAGCCAGCCACAATGGCCAACCAATGTTCAGAAATGATGAGTGTTTGCAGTCGTACAGCATCTAAAGTGCACTATGTCAGCTACCACTGATTGACATGATCTCAGTAACCATTAATCCAGAGGCAGTATTAAGGAAGGCCAATATAATTATTCTCATATAAATCAAGGTGGGTTTATATTACAGTGGTACCTCGGGTTACATATGCTTCAGGTTACAGACTCCGCTAACCCAGAAATAGTACCTCAGGTTAAGAACTTTGCTTCAGGATGAGAACAGTAATCGCACAGCAGCGGCACGACAGCAGCAGGAGCCCCATTAGCTAAAGTGGTGCTTCAGGTTAAGAATAGTTTCAGATTAAGAACGGACCTCTGGAACAAATTAAGTACATAACCAGAGGTACCACTGTATTTTTAATTGCATTTACATCCCGCTTTATTCTCCAAGGAGCTCAAGGTGGTTCTCCCCTTCCTCATTTAATCCCTACAAGCAACCCTATGAGGTGGGTTAGGCTGAGAGGCAATGACTGGCCCATGGTCACCCAGTAAGATTCATGACTGAGGGGGGAATTGGACCCTGGTCTCCCAGGTCCTGGTATGACACTCTAACCACTACACCACACTAGTTCAGGTAGTTTAGCTTGTTGAAGGCCAACTGGTTACCTGAGATGTGAACCAGAATCTTCTGGGCTCACACAGTTGACTACTAAGCTGTACCAAAACCTAAATGCTGTTGCTCAAATTGGACAAATTGGTGGTGGGGGAAATCTCTTCTAGAAGTTGGCAGAAAATATGAAATAAGGATCAATAAAGAGCGGTTAACTCCCACTCTTATAGCATACAGAAGTGCTATTAAAATATCACTAATCTGAAAGAAGTTGGCAGTACAAGAATCATGTCAATTTTACTCATGTGATTTCAATGGATTCTCCCTCCAAGTGGCATACCTTTCTATCCCTGCTTCCCTCTCACCCACTCTGAAAGACATGCCAACTGACTTTTTTCTCTGGATTCTCTCTGGTTTCTGTTCCACTTCAGAGAATCAGCATTCTTTTTTGGTCACTGTGGGGAGCAAAGCCTTTAAAAATCTTACTGGAAGTAGTTAAATGTCAGCAGAGCCGGCACGATTCTTCGTGCACAGCCAACTTGCTTTCAATGTATTGATGTTTTAATAGTGTTTCTGTATACTATAAAGAATGGGAGTTAACTGCCGTTGATTGATCTTTATTTCTTCTTGTCTGCCAACTCCCAGAAGTGGTGTGGCTTATTACTGGGTAAATTATATTAATCAACCACACTAGCATTTAGCAGGCAGATTTTGAAGATGACTTGGATTTGGAGAATTCACTAATGCTTCCGGGTAATTTGTAGCTTGATAGCATGCACAGACTTAATATTTGATGTACAACAATTCACTCCTACAGCTGTTTAGGATCAGGCTCCCTAGTGAGTCAGTGTGACAACAGCTTAAAACAATCAAGAACTTTCTATACATTGGGCTAAGCCTGCCACACAGTGAACCCTGTAGTCCGGATATTGCCCCTACCATGCCTGATCATTGATCATGCTGGCTGAGGCTGATGGGAGTATGATTCCAACAGCATTCTGCAGAATCACAGGTTGCATCACCAAAAAAAGGAGGACATGGATAACCACAAAACTGGCATAAACAAATTGTGAGCCCCACACAGGATTAGATACAGGGTTGCAGCCCCTCTGGTCAGTAGTGAGAAGTAGTCAGTGTGGTGCTCTGCATATGTTGTTGGACTACAACTCCCATCATCCCTGACATTTGGCCATGCTGGTTCAGACTAATGGGAATTGGAGTTCAGCAGCATCTGGAGGGCACAACATTGGGTACCCCTTCCTTAGCATACGTAGAGTTAAAGAGACTATAGTTGACTGGCTGATTTTGGAATAACGTAACTTTTTTTACTGTTTTTGTCTGTAGTTCTGGAAGAAATTTGAGAAGCACCATGGGGAACCATGTTGGAAAACGGGAACAGAGTACCGAGAAGGCAAAGGTAAGAGAGAGTCTGATTTCAAGCATAGTGCTAACTGGATAACAAATTGAAATAATTTAGAGATAATTTCTTACATTTCCCAGAAGTTTTTATTGCTACTCAAGTTCATGGTTGATGAAAATTTTGATAGGTACAATTTTGTCCCCATCATTTCAGGGCAGCAGCAGGATTTGGCTGTGTCTCATATAACAGCTATAAACTCAGAGTGTTCTTTGGATCAGCGTTTAGGAACGTTGCTCAATATAAAGTATGTTTTTGTTTTTTAATTTGACGTCTAAGCTGCATGATTTTATTTCTCATATACTGTATAAGAAGATCTCCCCACATGGTTCATCCACTGAGGATTCAAAACTGAGTTTTTAATTTTTGTTGTCTTTGCTCTTTTCCCAATAGAAGCCAACATAGACACACACACACCCTCAAAGCACATATATTCTTTTGGGAAACTTGGAAGAGTCTCCTATTTATCCCCGCTAAGGAAAACAGCAAAAGGCGTGGAGGGAGGAATTAATGGCATATTTGATTTGGAGCTTTACAAAAGTCCTTGGATAATTTTGCTGCTGAAGAAGGGGAGGTTCTGTGTGGTGATTAGATGCTGCTGGCTGTACCATTGATATTTAGGTTTGCAAATAAAGTGATTCAGATGTGCTGGTTTCATTTTAACTGTTTCATTTCTCTCTTGCCATTTCCCTTGAAATATGAGCCAGTGACTGGTTTTGCTAGTGTTTCAACATATCCTAAAACACATCTTAAGCAGCATGTATTGGTTTTTGTGTTTTTCCAGAGTCAATTTTCAGAACCAAGTAATACTTTATTGGGAAGGAAATACCCAGAGTAGAGTGCTGAACATGTAGATGAGGCACAGAATTAATTCCTTCTAACATATAACGTGATTTCATTCAATTAACGTTACCGTTCTGTGAACCTTTTCCTGGCATACCTACTATGCTTTTTTACTATGTTTTTATATGTACAGTACCGTAAGCTGCCCAGAGTGGTTGGGGAAACCCAGCCAGATAGGTGGGGTGGTAATAATAATAATAATAATAATAATAATAATAATAATAATAATAATAATAATACTTTGACATAGGATTTCTCCTTCTTTTTAGCTGCATGTGGCAGTCAGGACAACTTTCCAGTGAGATTTCACAAACAACCCCACCTACCTTAGCTGCAGCTGCAGAAACCTGTCTGTCTGACTGTCTGTCTTTCACTCTGTGTTTTTAGTTACTATCTGTTGTCTTTGGTGCAATCACATTGTCACTTCACTCAAAAGGGTTCTGGCAGGTTCTTAGCAATAAGTGCTGAGCATCCACCTTCAGTCACCATATGTGAGAAAGAAGGAAAATCATCCTGACCTGCAAAGGGGGGGGAGTTGGATATGAAATTGTTACAGCTGTATGATTTGAAACACTCATATTATTACTTGGGCAGGTGGTTTAGTGAAGTTAAGGTGCACTTGGGTGACTTCAGCCTAAATACCCTTAAACAAATTGCATATGGCCTGCAGTGTTTTCCAGCTCTCTGGACACTGTGGGCCCACTCCTGCTCTATGGACCACCTCCCTAGGAATTGCTTCTTCTTCCATTTTGTGTATGTGAGAGAAGGAAGGGAGGGATGGGGTGGCACAGAAAGAGAGAGCGCTATGCAATTTCACAACCATGCAGCCTCAGCCAACACCCTCCCCTTCGACTTTACCTGTGGGTCAACAGCTCTTCAAAGGAAAACAATTCCCTTGTACTATACAGTATAGGCATTATGTAGCCAGTGTGGATGTTTTGAATAAAACCTGTGTGCTGAACACCTTCCCTTAATTAGCCAGCTCTGCCAACAAAAGAAGCAATGGACAAACTGGACTGTAGCTTCCTTTAAAATAACCCAGCTGCATTTATGATTCCCTTCTTGTGTCATCAACCTGCTTCTTTTCAGCCTTTCTTTACATGAACTCTTGAATCAGGCTTAGAAAGTCTATTAAAACCACGAAGAGCAGGGGTACAATTACCTTAAAGAGGGGAAATATTGACAATTAAATTTTGCCCCCTTTCTCTTTGCTTTTTGCAAAGCGCTCTTCAAATTGTCTTGTTTCTGAAGTACAAATGTTTAAGATACAGTGTGTTTTGTTGTTGTTGACTTCCCATCAGGCAGCATTCGATCACTGTACTTAAAATAATTAAGGCAGGAGCTGAAAGAGATGTTTTTGCAAGGCAGGAAGTGGCAGTGTTCTTGTGGCTTTGGTCTTCAGGGTGGAAGAGGTAATGGGGAGAGCGGAAGCTTTGTTTTCCCACATTCAGCAGACTTCAGTTTGTATCCAGGCTGATTATACTGTAAATTTAAAAAATGGCATGAACTGCCCTGCAGAAACCAAAGCATGGCTTATCGATAACCTTCTTTTTCTTCAAATTATATTCCTCCCCCCCCCCGCCCCCACCATTTCTGTCTGAAGGTAATTACCCCCACTATGTGCTTTTAAGCTTGTGCATAAAAGATCGAGAGTTAGGGGCGGGCTGGGAGGTGAGCATTTTTTCTGGTGATACTGAGTTGTTCAGGGTCGTTAAAACAAACAAAAAAAGGATTGTGAAGAACTTCAAAAGGACCATTCACTGAGTAAATGAGCGGTAAAATGGCAAATGCTATTCTATGTGAAATAAAATGGCTGATATCCTAATGCCATGACACAAATCTATGGTGCAACTGCATGTTTATTTTTAATCCTGTGAACCACCCTGAGACCTGTGGGTATAGGGCAGTATACTAATAATAATAATAATAATAATAATAATAATAATAGTGATGATGTGTACATTTCTGGTTTTTCCACATAAAAAGGGGGATATTATGGAGTTGGAAAAGGTTCAAAAAAGGGCAGCCAAACTGATCGAGGGGAAGGAGCAACTCCCTTATGAGGAAAAGTTGTGTTATTTGGCACTTTTTAGATTAGAGAAATAATAGTGTAGTAGTAGTAGTAGTAGTAGTAGTAATAATAATAATAATAATAATAATAATAATAATAATAATAATATTTTATTATTTATATCCCGCCCATCTGGCTGGGTTTTCCCAGCCACTCTGGGCGGCTTCCAACAAAATATTAAAATACAATAGTCCGTCAAACATTAAAAGCTTCCCTAAACAGTAAGAAAAGTAAGAAGTGACATTATAGAAGTTTATAAAATGATGCCTGGATAGAGACAAGTTTCTCTCCCTCTCCCTTAAGACTAGAACTTATGGACTTCCAATGAAGCTGAATGCTGGAGGATCTGAAAGGACTTCTTCATGCAGCACCTAGCTAAACGATGGAATGCGTTCACAAATGAGACGGTGGTGGCTGCCAACCTGGATGGCTTCAAAAGAAGATTAGACAAATTCGTAGATATAAAGGCTACCAGTGGCTACTAGCCATGATGCCTATGTTCCACTGTCAGAGGCAGTATGCCTCTGAATGCTAGTGGCTTGGAAAGGCAGGTGGTCAGGGTGCTGTTTCTCTTAGGTCCTGGCTTGAGGGGTTCCCACAGGCATCTGGTTTGCCACTGTGAGAACATGATGTTGGAGAAGATGGGTCATTGGTGTGATCCAGCAGGATCTTCCTATGCCGCCATGTTTGTAAAGAAATAAAAAATAAAATAAAATCCCCATTGATACTGTTGCTGTGCCATAGCAGGGAAGATTATGATTGGTTTATGAGCTCACATATGAGGTTATGGTTCACAGATGATTCTCTTGAAGAATGAGAATTTCAGTTATGAACATATTCATGCCCTCCCCAGAGAAACAGCCACATGTTTAAGACCAAGGAAGTCTAGAAGAAGAGTTGGCATCACCTGAAGGAGAAATTTAATTGTTGTCCCCTCCCCCCACCAAGATTATCGAGCCTGGATAGGAGAGGGAGGAAAGAAGCAACATCACTGATGAAAATAGAAGGAACGTGAGAAGCAAGGGTTGTGGGGAGGGAGTGATGATGTGTTCACTGAGTCTGAGGTGGCATCAGTTACGGCTTTTCACCCTTTTAAGTCTGTGGTGTATGGCCTTTTAGTCTGAAGAACTGTTGGCCATTCAGCTGGGCCTCGGTGGGTCTGCAATTTTGTATGACCCATTTCTAATGGCAATATTTCTTAGACCAGGAGAGTCTGTGTCTGCTTCCAATGCATCTATCCATTCCTGCAGAGACATCAGTTCAATACAAGTCAAATAGCATTTCTGCTTCTTTTATAGCAGCAAGTCATTAATCAAGGGAAGATTAAAGTACCTCTTGGGAGGAACATATCTGGAATAACCACTTCCCTGGAGAGCCTTTGTTACATGGAGGTACTCCCCGCATTATTTTGATGATAAATAGACCTGACAAAGGATCTCTTAAGAATCTGCTCACATATTTCTGGGTTGATATAACAATTTAAACTGGAAGCAGAATTCAGCTCATTAGTTATTAAGACTGACCTGCTGTGATCGTATTCCAGTAACACATGCAGAATCAGAATCTAGAAAGAACTGGAGAAAAGATCAAAGAGAAGGGCAATAGAAGCTAGTGGAGTCTAAAGCAAGGAGAGGGAGTCTGGGGCCTTCCAGGTGCTGTTGAATTTCAACAGCCTGAGCCAGCATGAACAATGGTCAGAGATGATGGGATATGATAGGGGGGGCACTAGGGCTATTCCTACTCTGTAGAGTCCCCAATATTTCCACCTGGCCTGGAGGAGAAAACAGGCCTAGCTGTGAGGTATAATTGGAAAATATTCTACTTTTAAGTTTGCTTAATTCCCGTGAAACAGATTTTCTAGAAGTTCTTCTCATTCTTATTGTGTAATAGACAAGACGCTGAGTATTAAACAGATCACTGACACTTCTATGTGTTTTATTTGCCGTCCCATTGCCCAGAAGATCTAATGAGCCAAATGTGATGGATGATATTTGAGGAGGTAGAAAAGAAGTATGTTGGGAAAGTGCAAACCAGGATTCCTAAGTAATGAGGCATAATACGGCTGAGTTTTCCACTGGCTTTGAAAGAGTGATCAAACTGAAACATAGACTATGTTTTACAAATGAAACCATTTGTCAGGGACTCAGCGGGAGCGCAGGGAGGAGAGGTGATGGAGAGCGAGGGGGGGCAATCCGAGGGCAGTGTAGGAGAGGATGACAGCAGCCCAATAGATTCCGTGAGCCTCTCCAGCGAATCGGAAGATTCACAGAAGGGGGCGCCGATGGGCAGGGCAAGGGGGGACCCAAGGGGGACACCCCAGAAACAAGGGGCCAGCGGGGACTCCCAGAGCAGCAGTTGGAAATCAGGACCAGCTTCCCCACCAGAGCGTAGTGGGGGGGAGGAGTCCCAGGTATCAGAGCCCACATATTCACCACCAGCGAGAGAAGAGGAGTCAGGGGTGGCCACGCCTCCATCGGAGAGCGAGGGAACGGTCAAGAGGAAAGTTGCAGGCTGGGCGCGCGCGCCAAGTTCAAATGTACAGGCGAGCGGCACAGAAGGTAGCCCGGATAGGGAACCAGGTCCTAAAGCCCGCCGGAAGGAGGGGGAAGAATCATCAGGGTCAGCGTCAGAGGAGTCCAGGAAGGATGAAACCCTAGCGGGCAGGAGGGCCCAGAGGAGAAAGGAACTTAGGAAGAGGTGGAGCAAGGCGAGAGTCTTAAACTGGTGTGGAAGGGGCGGAGACTCAGACGGGACTTCGCCGGTCTAGGGTTGAGACGTAGAGCTGCGCGCTGCGGCTTTAAAATGGAAACTGAACCTCAATAAAGACTTTTGTACATAACTACAGCCTAGCGTTGGTCCTCTGTGAGCTGGGACCTGGAGGCAGCTCTGACACCATTGATTGAAGCAAAAGGTCTTTTTTGCAGATGAGCAAATTCCCTGTTCTGCTCTCCTTTTCCCATATGTGCACACCTATGTATATATTTTTATTTTTGTTGTGGGCATGCTATACAGATAGCCTTCTCTGCTGCATCTACTTTTTTTATTGAGCTGGAGTGACCAGAACTCCTCTGAGTCTTCCTGATCAGAAACAGAGTATGCTCATGAGCTTCCCAGATACTTTTGGGCTGTCCATAGCTGAAAGCAGAGTCACATCTTGAAAGTGAATCTTAGGCGCCTCATGGAATAGAAGGGCATAGGTAGGTGTAATTAGCCGAAGACAATTGCTATTTTGATAAGCCATGTCCACATTCTCTCATTTGATAAACATTGTCTCTCACCAGTGGCAGAGATGTGATACAGATCCACTCTATCTGAAAATAAAATCATCAGGATAACTTTTAACTGGAGAGAGAACTCATAGTTCATAGCAAATTCATTAAGATAAGTCTCTCTGTGTGTGTGTGTGAGAGAGAGAGAGAGAGAGAGAGAGAGAGAGAATCACTTTTCATATATTTTTCATATTTTTTGTGTTTCTGCCCAACAATAAATTGTGTAGGATATCCTTAGTTATAATGTTCCAGATATTATTGCAAATTTACAACAATCCAAAAATAACACCCTTCATTTTCAGCAAATTTCTTCCTGCATTTTCCAGTTACTTAAATCAGAGCCTTTGTTAATTGTAGCAATTGATCAATCTCTCTTCTTTCTCCCCCCCCTTTTTTTTAAAAACAGCAACTGATGATCAAAATGCAATTTTTTGCTAGCTAATCCCAAGGGGGTTATATGCCTAGCCAGATACATTTCCACAGTATGTTTCCAAGTTACTTCCTTTGCTCAGTTAGAGATGGTCTTTATTTCCATAATTCTTTCATAGAATCATAGAATCATAGAGTTGGAAGAGACCACAAGGGCCATCGAGTCCAACCCCCTGCCAAGCAGGAAACACCATCAGAGCACTCCTGACATATGGTTGTCAAGCCTCTGCTTAAAGACCTCCAAAGAAGGAGACTCCACCACACTCCTTGGCAGCAAATTCCACTGTCGAACAGCTCTTACTGTCAGGAAGTTCTTCCTAATGTTTAGGTGGAATCTTTTTTCTTTCCACTGTTACGGTTTTGCCTCTTTAGATTCCCCTCTTTGCCTGCCTTGTTAGAAGGAGAACTTAATCTTGATGGAGCAGTTGTGTTTACTGTGCTGCCATCCGCTATTTTACTTCAAGACAGCTTACTCCATAGGTTCTGTCACCAAATAATGCTCAGCTGAAAAAAGATTGAAATGTTTCTTATCCGTAGGGTATGTTCTGGAAATGAACTTGGGCTTCTTTCTGGTATTGCTGTTCTCATGTCAGCACATGTACTTGTTACTGCTGTCTGGAATTTGTTGTTTTCAAATATAATTTGTGTTTACTAGAAATAGCACATTAATATCCTGGAATGCTATAACGGCCTTAAAAACATGGCCCCCGTGATTGATGGATCATTGGTATGTCTATTACATTATGAAAGAAAGGGTAACTAGAACGACAGGCTGTTTTTGGCATGTCCAATTGCAATTAAAATTGATACCTTCCTTTAACCACAAGATGTCATTAAACATCCCCTTTCATTTCCCAGGATAGTTTCTGGAGTTGCATTTGACCAAATGAGACGTGTGAGATAAGTTTCTTTTAAGTTTCAACCTGTAGTCTAGCTGTACAAGAGAACTTTTTTTGAAAACAACAACAACTGTATAGATATGACACACCATGTTTGGGTGAAAAATAATGGATTGTTTCTAGCAGAACAGGACTTTCTATTTGTAGATGAATCAGCTGTCACCTGGGAATGAAAGGCAACAAGCCACTCCCTGCTATGGTATTTGGGTGAGTCATTTCCTTGCAATTTCCACATCTTCGCTAGAAATCATAGATATTTATCTGAAGCTGCTACGGAAATTTCATGTGATATGAAGCTCTCTTCTTGCTAGACTTTCTGAGGTCAGCCAAATATTGTGCAAATGCCACTGTTGTTGTAAATAAACAAAACAAAACACTAAAATGCAACAGTTAATGCTTCTGATTTAGTATTTAGCTAGCCACATCTACCTGGTTTTAGTTTTTTTCTTAAATCTAAGGGAAATCTATATAAATCATTAGCATTGTTGCATCCGCCTATGATTTGCACGTCATGGCTTGTATCTAAGGAAATGCTGAGTCAACGCCCTGTCAGTGCAAGGATTCCTGCTTGTGCAACACAGCTTCCCCTCTCTCCTTCCCCCATGTCCCCCTTGGTCTGTTCTGGGGCTTCCCCCCTACCCTCCAGAGCAGATTTGTAGCAAACTTGTAGGGGCACTTGCAGGAATCTTTCCATTGATGCAACACTTACTTAGTGCAGTATTAGATACAAGCCCATAAGCTTCTGTAATGTAACACACTTGCTGATCAGTTACTTTGATTTGATTATAGCATTTTAAGGAAGATATTTACATAGTAAAGCAAGAATGAAGAAAGTGTAGCCATTCAGATGGTGCTGGATTCTCATCAGTCCTGGCCACCATGACCAATAACCAGGAATTATGCTATTTAATATCTGTTGGAAGCCATAAGACTTATATTTTTGCTCAGGCCTTCCGCAGTTATTTGTGTTGAAGCTTTGTATTTTCTGAAGCTGCTTTTAATGTTACAGGTTTTATATTGGTGGTTTTATATTGTATATTTTATAATAATGTTATGCACTGCTTGGAGATTATTTAAATGATCAGTGGTTTTGAAATAATGTTAAATAAGATAATGGGTAGTGTCGTTCAGCAACAGCTGGTGAGCCACAGGTTCCCCATCCCTGCTGAAATGAGAAAAGGATAGCATCAGGAAATTATGTTCATGTTGAACAAACATTTCACTTCAGGGTGCATGCTGCTGGTGCAATAGAAAAATCTTTTTTTTTTAATGTTAGGAAATCTTTCATCCATTATATATTAATTGCTGTAATTTTGAAAAAAAATAAATTAGAAATTTAATTGACATGCTAACGTCTTCATACTTGGAATAAGAAAGGTAGAGAACCAATCGCTTTTTTCTTTGTTAGCACGGCAAAGAAGGGAAGCCTTGTTGCTTCCTTTTTTTACTCTGAGATGACTGTGGAAAATAATGAGTTTATGACAGGGATGGAACTGACCTGCAGATAAAAGCTTAGTTCAGAATTGAGGTAAAGGATGTGCTTTAGAATTCCACCAGGCATGTGGTGGCGAGGGAGAAGGATGATGAATTGCAGCATATAAATGAGTTAACAGCCTGAGATGAATTATATAGTGGTTTCAAGAAATAAATGTCCCCAGCATTGTGAAATAATTTCCTTTGGGATATAATTGTACATTAATTTGACAGAATTATGCCCTTTTTACCTGCTGGGTCACTCAAGGCGTGGTGATTACTAACATCCAGGCCTCAAATCTGACACTCATGAGAGTGCCTTGAAGTTGACCCTTGTGCCAGTGAAGCACCATAGCTCACCTGCAGCAGGTGAGATGGAACAGGTGGGCAGTCCAGTGAAGAAAGGCAAACACCTTCCTACTATGGAAGTTTTTAATCAAACCAGGAGCCATCCCCTAGAATTAGTCCAGCTTTGTCTCATACTGCATTCACTGAAGACCTTTGCTGGTTCCCCCCCCCCCCTTAAAGAAACTTAGCAGTCCATGTGATATCTGTAGTTCTATTAGTGCCGGTAGCTGAATGTTCCTCTTCAACCAGGCCTTGGGCTGTTTAACACTCAATGTCCCTTTAAATGTATTGTGGGGGGTTATTGGTTTGTTGTTAATTTTGCTATGGATTTTGTGGTTTGTATATTGTAATTTTATCTTGTGAACCTCCTTGAGAGCTGCAGAGTTTGTATAATTTAATAAATAGTAGTAATAATAATTTCCTCTGGACAATCAAAAGCGCTTTACACCATTAGCCAACTGCTGAAAAACACGTGTGTGTGGGTGCCTCTCAGTGTCTCCAGTTGCCAGCCAACCTTCCCTGCTTCCTAATTACTATTATTATTTGTGTTTGTTTGCTCTCTTATGGTACAGATACCTCATCAGCGCTCCATTGCATTAACTGTAGTGTACTTGTAATAGATGGCTTTAGGAGATCACATTATAAATCTATCCAGCTTCTATTCCCCCCCCCCCCTGGTACTTTTAACACAGTGTCCATTTTGCAGTGTCCATTGAACATCACTTTCAGGTAGTTTATATTCTGCAGGCTTTTATGAGGCTGCCTGTGTTGTTCTTCAGCGAATTCTAAAAGTACATTGTGATTGCAATATTCACATTTGTGGCCTAGACTCCTTTGAGAGCCCAGTAAAGACATACTCAGCCTAGTGCCAGCTGTCAGTGTCATGTTAATAGTGCATTCAGCACATTTCCAGAAAGTTTAGCTTGGCTGAAAGACTGGAGTATGGACAGAAGAAGACACCTCCCCAGCAATCTCAGTTATTTTCAGATATTTCACTGCCATTCATGGCTGTGGTTAAGTGAAGGAGGGGACGTCAAGGCATCTCCTTAGCCTGTCTCTCTGCCTAATAGTCAAGTTGATGAACAGATGACTTCTAAATATTACTGGGTACATTTAAGCAAAGGATGAACATCCTTTCCTGTAGTGATTTACAACAAGGGGAATTTTTTGAGACAATGCTGAGTCTTGTCAGAGAGAGTCAAAATTTTAAGTTTGTTCCTACTTTTATTCATTCTGGTTTTATATCATTTTGCTCCAATTTGTTTAATCCCATTTTATTTTGACATCTGTTAAATATACAGGCACATTTCTAAAGGAGAATGTTGTGATCTCCCTGCAGAATCCAGAATTTCAGGTTTATGCAGTTGCACTTAATTTAATTTTGGTCTGAGTTAATTTCTACTGATGTTACCTGGTTCTGATTTCATATGGATACAAACTTTCCATCGTTAACTTCTTGTGATTGCCAGATTACCAGATGCAAACAAATCTCAATCTACTGTATCACAATAATACAATATCTGCAATCTCACCTGAATACAGAATTTATCAGTAAAGCTAAACAAATTGAAGAAGATGGGAATGTTAAATGCAGTGTTTGAAACTCCCGTTGTTCCAGGCACATTTTGCGACAGGGAATTTCATTAGGGTGAGCAGTTTCTGAGCTCTGGGTGCAGTACTGCACCTAAGATTTCATATTAAAATTGCAAAGTGGAAGGAAAGGAGGAGGTTTTTCTGCCTCCCCATTTCCAGCTACTCTCTGAAGACTGGAGAAGAGACCCTCTTAAGAATATTAGGGGGAGGTGAGCAGGGGAAAGACTAGACCATGTGGAAAATGAACATAATGTTTTAGCTGCAGTTATTCATTTTCAACTTTGTATTCTTGTTATTAAAAAGTGTGCCTAGACACTCCATTGTTGTGCCCATAACATAAGTTTAAGGTGCCATTTAGCTCCTGGCTTTCATATCTCAGTTTCTAACACTGGTTACATGGCTGGTTCGTTTATTAGCATTGTTTAATTTCAAATCATCAATGCTCCCATGTCATCCCAGAAACACTCTTCAATACCATCTGTGAACACAACACAGAGGAGGATTGTTGTTGTTTTTTCATTTTCTGCTGCTAACTTCTTAAGATTATAGGTTTTATTGCTTTGCAATCTGCAATAAACTCAGAGCAGATGTTTAGATCTTGCAGCATTTCAAACATTCTTGCTTCTGGAATGTACAGGTTTATAGCTTCAGGGCTATGATAGATAAGGGTTAGGATTAGGCATAAAAATCAGTGTTGAAATAAATTAGTCTTTCATTCAGGAAAGTGGCTTTTATTTATGACATTCCTGTATTATACATCCGCATCTTGGGATTCTCGACTATCTCTGCCTAATTGCTTAATGGCTGTACTAATGTCAAGTCAGAAGTGTGTAAGCAGTGTAATGAATTAATTTGTCTCTTTCACTTCTCTTGGAAGCACCAGAGCAGCATAATTGTTCTTAGTCTCTCACCTAAATCATGGCCTTGACCTACTAAGTCTCAGACACCTTGCGCCTTCAACTTGCCTGAACTCTGGGTTCGATCCAGACTTACTCATGTCAAAGCCTATGGGCTGTGTATGACAGGCAGAATGATTGAAACATTCAATCCACTACCAGGTGGTAGTATCCCTCCGCTCAGCCCTGCTTGGATCCAGCTGGCACAGCAAAGAGGCTTTTCTTCGCCACCTGCCCCAGTCAGTGTGAATGGCAGGGCTGTTTATGTGGCAGTGGTTAAGATGCTCCATTAACACTGGAGAGTGCAGGTAATCCTGGCCTTGATGGTCTGACTCTGTAGAAGGCAGCTTCCTGTAACCTGCTGGTGGCTAGGGGCTTCAGCTATGTTAAAGCCCGGGAGGTTGGCCGCACTGCTCTTACAGCTATTTCCTATGTTTGGGAAATGAGGTGGAGCCGTTGAAAATCCTCGCAAACTCTTGTGCTACAAATTCAGAGATAACCATGAGGACAAGTGTTCTAAGATGACTTACTTAGAGCTATATAAATGGCAAGCAAGCACATGGAGAAAGCACAGAGACTGGGGTGTGGTTCTGTTTTGACAGGAGAATCATTGAATTGTAGAGTTGGAAGGAACCACGAGGATCATGTGGTCCAACCTCCTACAATGCAGGAATATGCAACCAACCCATACAGGGATTGAACCTGCAACTTTGGCATTATCAGCACCATGCTCCAACCAGCTGAGCTATAAAAGAACAATTGAAATCTGGGGACCCCTCCCCACCTGATCTTATTCACTTTGTGCAGTTTGTGGCTCCATGTTGTCTTGCAAATCCCCTTTGCCACCTTAAATTTGCATTGCTCTCTCCCCTCTTCACTATTTTCCTCATTTAATTTCTTGTTCATCTCTTGGCGTCTTTTTGTACATTTTGTACATTTCCCTTCTCTTTGAAATATTTGTTGTATATTCCCTTCCCTCTCCTCTACGCTCACATACCTTGCACTCCCCCAATTCTGTTCTGGGAGGTTTGGTGGGGTGCACAGTGTGCGGAGAGGGAAGGGAGGTTCTGCTTCATGAGCAGAAGGTGTTCTGCGCACAAAATGGCTTCCTTGAATACAACGCCTTGTAAGTGATAAGAGAAATCTAGCCTTCTCAGAAGGTGTTATTATGTAATGTTAGAAAGCTTTTTTATATAAAGAGAGAGGAAGAGCAATAATTTATTTATTTTTGGCATTCAAAATTAGTCTCCCCCATTAATTCTGCTTTGATAACAAATCATTCAAAATGCTCCACTTCACAGGCATCTTTGTCGATTATTATTATTATTATTATTATTATTATTATTAAATTTGTATATCGCCCAATACTTGTAGATCTCAGGGCAGTTCACAACATAGAATGACAATATAAAAAACACATAAATACATATGAAAAAATAAAAAAGACAAAGACAACCCAGTAACCCCCCACCAAACATTTAAAAGGGCATCAGATGTAAATTAGCCCAAGGCCTGAATTTAAAAAGATCAAGATCCTGCAGATACTGAAGCAAGCACAAGAGAGCACTAGAACATTTGAGAAGCACTGTGGAAGGCGACAAGTTCTTCTCAGAGATTTCCCATAGCACAAGAATGCACAAAGCACCAATGAGACAGAAATAACTCAAGGAAGCTTTGGTTCATTTGGAGAACAATGGCTTATATTCTGGGTATATGTGGAAGAGACTTGACACGCCAACGTAAGTAAGGCTGCCACAAAACAGCCACTTCCAGTAATTTTTTAGCTGTCATTTGTCCTTTAAAGCAAATGCATGCGATACACAACCTAATTCCATAAAACAGACTATGTTCACACAAACGCCAACTTTAACAAATCCATAACAACTTAGAACATGTGTGTTGTTGTTATGGACCCACCCACAGTGACCCTTCCCCAGGGAGCAAGGCCTTACCCAAGAAAGATGACCAAACTGGACAAGGCAGCGTTCTGGGATTTAAAAAATTGGCCACAACTTTCTTTGGCCAACTGCGGTCCTGAGGTCAGGTGCAGCTGGCTTTTGTCATCTGAGGTGGACTGGACTGTAGCCTGTTCCATTCTACCTGTTCTTCACCTTTAAAGTAAGTAATACCAGCTTAGTCCATGCAGCAACAAAGCAAAGACATAGGCACTGATGCTGCGATCCAATGCACATTAATCTGGGTGTAAATTCTGTTCAACTCAATGAGCCTACTTCTGAAAAGACATTGACAGAACTACACTTTGCATCGTAGTTGGTAGCCTTCATAAAGTAGTTGATTTAAGAGAGTGTAGATATATACGGTATATGGATAGGCTCCCATTTTCATTTGTATTAGAATAAAATCAATTAATATAAACCTCATAAATATAATATTTGGGTAATTAGAACACACCCAAACAGGTCATGAATCTCTCCAGCCAGCTGAGAGACTAGAAGATGCGCTCGCCATTCTTTTCATTAAATTGTGAGCAATGGACTGCAAGACATCTTAAGACACTGGGAAAGAAAAAATAGACAGTAAGATTAGAGTTAGGTTTTTACATCCTAATCTGTAGCAGAAAATTCTCACAACATCTGGTACCCAAACGAGCCAACGTCAACATTCTGGTTTTGAGATATAAAGCCGTCCAATGCTTAGGACCTAAACACTTCATGGCTCTCCTTTTCCTGTCTATACTTGCTCAGACATTGTTATCTGGAAGGGGCGCCCTCTGAGCTGTGCTTCACCTGCCAGGCCGCTTGCCTTCGTATGGTTTGTGATTCTGTATGCTGAATAAGAGCATCCAAACCTGGAGGGGGAATCCCTGTGTAGCTATGTCCCATGAATTCTGTTCATTCTGTACCCAGTACATCTAACCAGCCTAGCAGGGCCACATTCAGCTTGGTGGGCCATAGGAACATAGGAAGTTGCCTCATGCCAAGTCAGACCATTAGCTCAGTCTTGCCTGCGGTGGCTGTCCAGGGTTTCAGATGCCGTGGATCAACCTGAGACCTACATGCAAAGATGATGCTCTACTGGTGAGCTGCGGCCATTCCCAAAGTCAAAATTTGGTGGGTTAGACTGCAGGCATGGCAAGGCCAAGTCAGAATTTCAACTATGTTCCCACAGTTTCATGGCCAATGTGCTGCTTCCTATTCCATGCAGGCTCTTGATGTCCTCCTGTGCTCCTGGATAGCTCAGTTGGTTAAAGCGTGGTGCCAATAACACCAAGGTTGCAGGTGCGATCCCCATTTGGGACAGCTACATATTCCTGCATTGTAGAGGGTGGGACTAGATGGTCCTCATGGTCCCTTCCAGCTCTACAGTTCTATGATTCTTTGCTTTCAAAATCAGAGTATAAGACCAAGCTTTTTTTTAAAAAAATAATAATCAGATACCTTCAAAGAACCAAGCCCAGTCCTTTCGGCAGCTGATTGATTGCAGCCCATTGCCAAATGCCAGTCCATGAGCACCTCTTGATTAACACCAATATTCCAAATTATGGAGGAACCAAGCACAAATCATGGCTCGTCCACGGTATGGACACACTCCAGGTCACACCTGTTCTGCCTTTCAGGTTGGCAGACACAGGCTTAAGTGGCACAGCAGGATGCAGTGCACTCCCCAGACGCTGCTGGGCAACATTGTCAGAGGGCAGCGAGCAGCGGCCACCATTGACCCATGACGAGAGCCAGAAACTGACATCAGTAAATGTCTTTCTGTCAGTTTCTTAAAATCAGGGCTTAAAATTGAGCCAGGGGTCAGTCTCTGGACATGTTTTTAGGCTCCCCAGAACATGTGAAGAATTGATATAAACAGGGTCTATGCACATGTACAGAGTCTATTTGGTCCCTTCTAGGATTAGAGGTCAGACTTCAAAGCAGCATGAGCCTGGCTTCCTGGTGTATTTCTCTGTAGAAATTAAGAACTGCCTATTTGCTGATGAACAATAATTTCTTGCAGCTGCTCCTTTGCTGACTCTTCTAATGTACATTTTTTTTCAGAACACTGAAGGAAAAGTGGAGGAAGCTGAAAACAAATCGAGCCCCAAAGCAGACCGGCTCACCCAGCAACCCTCTGAGGACAATGAAGTTTTTGGTATGTGACCTAAGTATTAGAGCCGTGGTTCCCAAACCCTTTTCCCCACTTAAAACTTGCTGAGAGTTTTGGTGTACCACTTAAGGCCCCACCCACCTCTTTTAGCAACTGTAGTGTGTTGCACTAGATTGTTTCTGTTATTTCTGATATTTTGTATTGTAGAAGGTAGCACCAGACGCCATTTTAAAAGAAGCAAAGTTTCTGTGAAGTTGGCAGGTGTATGTATGTCATCATTTGATCGCCAGCACACTGGCCAGGGATGAGGCAAGCGATGCCTTTGCAAAGGAAGAGAATAAAGGGACGGAAGGGGGAGACATAGTTCTAAATGTTCAACATGATGATTGCGACTTACAATCCATTCTTACGCATGCTTACTCAGGTGGACTACAACATCCATCGCCCCAATTGTTAGCCCAACTGGAGCCTAACAGTATCTGGAAGGTCACAGCTTTCCCATCCCTGACTGAAAGGCTTGATTTTGAGTATTTACATCTTCATAATATCTTATGTTGTGGCAGAAGAAGTTTGTGTAGATGACAAGAGCAATTAAATTAGAAGAGGTGGCGATAGCATTTGGAGCAAGGGATGTGCATTTGTTCTGGCCATGTTAGGAGCAACGCTAGGAAACGGAACTTCAAAATAATTATCCAGTGGTATATAATAATGTACTGTGAAATACAACTTCAGGACCATTGCATAAGCACTGGAGAGAAGTGGAGGGAACAATTGCAACGCATGGGAGTTATGCTCAGTGGTAAAGAAAGCTGGGAATAGGAAGTTATGATGCACTTTAACAGCATATTCTTATATTACAACAGTGGCTATTGTTAAACATAATTCATCAGTTTAAAAGCTCTGTGGATATGTCATCTAAAAAAATATGTTGGCGCAATAATAAGGAAAAACAAAAGTTATACGAAACAAGTGCAATAACTGCTTGGGGGGGGGGAGAGAAAGAGACTGAGTATGTAGGAGGGGAAAGGGAAATACTGGAATCGTTAATAGCGCTTGACAACTTACTGCGGCTTATATTTTGCTTCTTAAGAGGTAGGTTTTTGCAGGAAACAGTGCGTTGCATTGAACTAACCTTTATTCAGAGTAAAGCAATCAGAGTTAATGGCCATGACTAACTTAGATCCATTTATTTCAGCGGGTCAGCTGAGTAAAAGTTAGTTGAATGTTAGAGTAACGACTCAGAATAATAATAAAAAAAAATGCAGTAGATATGGCAATGGCAATTACAGCTTATATCTGGGCTGCTTTTTGATGCGCTTCATTTATATAACACATTCACTGCCATTCTCCAGCAGCGGTAAACAAGATAAGGAAAGCAAGCACGAATGGAAGCAAATGGACACACAGCAACTTACCTGATTAATTCTTTCATTGGCCGACGCTGTTTAGCTGCCATGCAGTGGATGAAGGCTGTGAGGTTATTGCAGTTCACAGTGATCTGCTGGGCAGCTCCATCCATCAGCTGTAAGCGCAATTGTTCCTTGAGAACAAGTCTTCGCATTAATGCCAAATGGTGACAAACCAACACAAAGCTCATTCTGGTTAAGAGAGTGCCGAGAGGTTGTTGCAAGGTGGTGTCATGATCACAGCACAATCCTCCCCTGTTTTTATTCATTGTAAGGTGAGGATTTTACTAGTGCTGTTATGGCCTGGCCAATTCCCAATGCTTAGTGACCATCATATAGAATCTAAGCAATTATAATTGACAGGCTCTAATCCTATAAAGAAATATTAATTTCTATAGGATTTGTACAAAACGACATTTAAGTAATTCTGCCAATCAAATGCAAGTGTGATCAAAAGTAACATCTGTTTAGTGAACTTAATGGATTACTGTCAAATACATAAAAAGAGCATTTTTTTTTCTGACCACATTGTAAGTGTTCTGAAAAGGAAGTGGAAATAATTTCTGACAGTATTGTGCTATGTAGGGAGAGAGAGATGATCGAAGTCTAATCATTTGTTAAAGGCAGCTGGGGGGACTATTATTATTATTATTTATTATTATTATTCATTTCCTTTCTATACCACTTTGTATTTTTAAGATAAAAATCTCAAAGTGGTTTACAACATACATTAAAATGTCTCATGAAGCAACCCAGAGTGAAACATTACAGAAGAAAGCCAAATATACATTCAAAGCAATGTAATTAACTAAATTATTAACTAAAATATTTAGTTTATATTTAGTGTAAACTAAATATTATCTTAAAGACTTCAAAATAAAATCCTACTAAGGTGATCATGTACAGAATGCACATTTAACACAGCAAAGTTAATTAAAAAATGATCTAAACATTTCTAAAGGAAGTCAGATATAAAATGCACATTTAAAGCAGCACAATTAGCAAGAAAGTAAAATACCCCCAAGCCACACAATCAATAATTTTTAATATATAATTTATGAATATTTTTCAAATAAAATACTGACCCTTTTAAGTGTTCTGAAAGGGGGAAACGATCTTAAAAACCTGGAAAAATCAAGATGGGATGGGGAAAATGGGGCAAAATGAGGAGGTGTCGGAGGCTACATAAAATTAGATTGGGAGCAGAATGCAAGTTATCACCTTATGCTCTAAAATATGTAACAAAAACAATAGACAACCTCAGTTTTACAGGAACCCCAACCTATCTGACCTTAAACTCCTTCCATCCTTCTCTCCACCTCTCTTGCACATGCACAACATGTCATCTTTTTTGTAAAGTTCCTTCCAAATTCGGCCAAATCCACCCAAGCTTTATTTTGATCAAATTAATTCCAACTTGTAAGCATCCGTTCAAGGCATTATTTCTTAACGTAAAGGCCATGAACTGTATGTACCAGCCATCACTTTATTCTTGTTAGCTGCAAGCATAAACATGATACTTTGCATAGATTCAGAGCAATGGCATCTCTCACAGCAGGCCAGAATTTAACCATCCCAGTTGGGCCTCTATTATTACTATTATTGTTGTTGTTGTTGTTGCAATATTACCTGCCCTTCAGCCTAAGGTCCCAGGGCAGGTTACATCTATTAAAACACAACATTAATATATATAAAAAAAATTATACAATATAAAAAACTTGAAAACAATATTACAAAAATAAGGTGGGTTCTTAAAACACACATCTCAAGTGTCAAAAGGCAGGATAAGGAGGTAAAGCTATGTTAGCACCATCACTTCTGTGCTTGTGAAAACAGGTTTATAGTATTACTTTTTATGATCTGATGAATTAGTTCTAAAAAAATGGGGGGGGGAATAATGAGTTTCTAACAAAGGAGTAGATTTGGGGTACATGCATTCCCCTCCCCCAAGGTGCAGACTATACTTTTATTTTACTTCAATGCATTATACAGGAGGCTACCTTCGAAGGCAGTTTGGAAACTATAGCTAGTGCAGAATTCAGCAGTCAAATTGTTAACTGGAAGTAGGAAATCTGAGCATAATAACCCCAATGGCTGACTGCATTGATTGCTGATTAGTTTCCTGCCTCGATTCAAAATGCTGGTCTGGGCCTATAAAGCCTTCTGTGACTCAGGACCTCAGTACCTCAGGGAAGGGACTCCCTCTCCCCACATGAACCTACCTATACCCTGCATCAATCATTAGGGGTCCTTATTTGTGTGCCCCCTCCGAGGGAGCTTTGGTGAGTGACAACACAAAAATGGGCCTTTTCAGTGGTGGCTCCCAATTGCGGAATGATCTCTTTGGAGAGATGTGCCTGGTTACATCTTTATCAACTTTAAGGTGCTATTCCTGTTCATCCAGGCATTTGGCTTTTAACTGGAGTCATGTGATATGATGATACCCTAGCTTGCACTGGTGTTCATCTTTTAGCAGGATGAGACAGGATTTATCCTTTTTTCTGTTGGTGCAAGAGGGGCACATTTAGTCATTCAAGTTCTTTTATCGTTCTGTTGTGTTTTACATTTCTCTATTATGTATGTTTTTTATCATTGTAAGCCGCTTTCAGACATTTTTATAGTAAGTGATGAATGAATGCTATAAAAATAGTAGAAATAACAGTCAGTGCTTTTGTGTGTGTGCTGGTACTCACTGCTACAGAGCAGTATCACCTTTTTGTTCTGTCCATGGCACCCATTGTGTGCTTAAAGGTAAAGGGACCCCTGACCATTAGGTCCAGTTGTGGCCGACTCTGGGGTTGCGGCACTCATCTCACTTTATTGGCCGAGGAAGCCGGCATACAGCTTCCGGATCATGTGGCCGGCATGACTAAGCCACTTCTGGCGAACCAGAGCAGCACACGGAAACGCTGTTTACCTTCCCGCCGGAGTGGTACCTATTTATCTCCTTGCACTTTGACGTGCTTTTGAACTGCTAGGTTGGCAGGAGCAGGGACTGAGTAATGGGAGCTCACCCTGTCGCAGGGATTCGAACCGCCAACCTTCTGATCGGTAAGCACTAGGCTCAGTGGTTTAACCCACAGCGCCTCCCGCATCCCTTATTGTGTGCTTACACCCACTTTATTAGTAACCGCTTAGGTCCTGGGTACCTCAGAGATCACCTGAACACTTATATCCCACTGAAATCATCTGCGGGAGTGTCATTGGTCATTCCCTGAGTTGGTGAGGCTAATTTGACAACAACAAGAAAATGAGCCTTTGGTGTCATCGGCCCAGTTTTATGGTATAATATTCTGCTAAGAGGGAGTGGGCACCTTCTGTGAGAATTTTTATGCTAGTTGCTTTCCTCACAAATGTGACCCCGAGTGACTTATAGAAATGCAATTATATCTACTAAAACTGATTATAACAAACACAACCAACAACCAATGAAAGCCTAAAAACACATCCTATGCAGATACGGGAAAAACAGGCGATATAGGCGATATATAGGCCATTAATGTAAAGCTTATTAAGGCTTTTTTTTTTATTTATCTAGTATAAGAAAACCTGCTTTTGTTTCATTTTATAGGCACATGGAGTGTCTCTTTAAGGACTGACAAGGAGGTCCACAGCAGAAATTAGTGTCTGGCATTTGGGGGTGGTTTTTTTGTTTTTTTAAAAATTGAAATTGAAACAGGGAAAAGAGAAGTGAAAAGAACTAGTATTTTCCATCTCCATACAGTGACACTCGTGCAGAAACATCCTGGTGGCGACAAGACGGCAGTTCCTTGTGGGTATCGCAGCAGATCCTTGATAATGCTCTTCTTTATTTCAGCAGCATTCAGAGGACGATCGCTCTCTAGTGCCTTCCCTATGCTCCTCTCATCGCTTTTTATGGCTGCAGTGAAACGCCTGATTTATCAGGGTATTCTGAATGCCCAGCTCAGCAGGGACTTTATAAAGACCCTCTATTGTAGCAGCGCTTAAGAACCGGTCCCCTCCCAAACTGGTTCAGTCTCTGCTACTAGCACGCCGAGCCACTTGGTGCTTTTCTGTGGGCTTGAGCCTCATTCTTCCACTGCACATTACAGCAATAGCAGCCTGTGCATAAAGAAGCCATTTGAAGCACAGCTTACTTTTTAAGATTACAAATCAAGGAAAGGGCAACTCGTTCGCCAGCAAGTGTGAATTAAGAAATGTAGCGTGACTTGCTTCGTGAATCAGGGCGATTCATGGGATAAAATCGCAACATAGAAACACAACATACGAAATCAAAATAAAAACAACCCAATCAATCTCCCCATGCACATTTTAAAAGGGCATCAGATGTGAATCAGCCAAAGGCCTGGTTAAAGAGGAACATTTTTGCCTGGTTTAAAGGTGTATAATGAAGGCACCAGGTGAACCTCCCTGGGGAGAGCATTCCACAAATGGGGAGCCACTGCAGAAAAGGCCCTTTCTTGTATAATAACTGATCTCATTTCTGATTAAGATTCAGAAATAGCTTAGAATGGTGGTGGCTTACTGAACACAGGAGGATGCAAAAGCAACGCTTGTTCCATCCGTTGAATAATTAGTGTTTGTAACCTCCAGAACCCTGTGACATTGTCCTTCCATGGGCAAAACATTTAGGAGAAGAGGAGCTGTAGCTTAGTGCTAGAGCAAATACTTGGCATGCAATAGTGCCCCATTATGATCCCTGCTTTCTTTTGGCAGAGCTGGGAAAGACTTCTGCTTGAAACCTTGGAAAGCCACTTCAAGTCATTGTCAGCAGTAGGTGGACCAATGGTTTGACTTGATCTAAGGCAGCTTCCTGTGTTCCTGCACAAATGTAGAAGTTCTTGTGTGGGGAGCTAGATCTCTGCCAGCACAGGAAGCATGCCATGCCATGTAAGACTGGCCATAGTCAGTCAGGCTTACCAGTAAGGATGCACAAATCCATCTACTTTGACTTCCCTCTCCTTTTTCTAGTCTTAAGAAGTAGCAGATTATGAAAATTCACCAGGCACATTTTGCCTGGTATACAAATTTCTGCATGCAATTTTGCCTCGCGCCTGCATTTTTCACAAGCAATCCCTAACATAAAGAATTGTTGTATGTACTTTTCACATTTAGCATGCCCTTTCCTCTACAATATTTTTTTAGGAGAACAGCATTGTAAAGTTCAAAGAAGTGCAAAGTTCAAAGGATTCTCATTATCCGGAACAAATATGAGAGCCAAAAATCATGTGACTCATCCAGGACACACACCCCCCCAGGGAATCAGCTGCATGATTTAGGCCTATGGGATGTTACAAGCAAAAATCATCTCTATGTACATGCTGAGGTAGGCTCTGGACTGCCCCTGTAAACAATATCTTAACCAGCTATAAAAGTAAACTAAATACTGCTGTGTCCTAAGCTGCTAAAAGAGGCAGCTCAATAAATGGTCAGTATGGTAAAATTACACGAGACTCTCTTACTAGCGATTATAGCAATGAAAATAATTACTATAAAAAAACCATGCTGTTACTGTACAAATGTTCCTTAAGCAACTGAAGGCCAAAGCCTAGCAGTTTTCTCTCTGTGTGTCTTTAAATCCCTTTCTGAGCAAAGGCTTTTTGATTGACAGGCTCATATCCAAGCGCTCCGGGCAGTTTGAGATTCATAATATTTTTGCATTGCTTGGATGATTTTAAAGCAATTATTTTTTTATGAGAGGGCAATAGGTAGCTTGAAGTTGGAACAACAAAATAGTCTGCCTTTAGGGTAAAAGCATACTTATGAGATACTAGGGCAAAGCTAGACATCATGGCAGAATACCCATGGCTTTGTCCAGTGCTTGTAATTCCAGACCACGGCTGGAAGCATCCACTCCCTCATTGAAACGAAACCATAATTTGTCATTGGAGTTTCGCTTTTGTTCCTTCCCGCTTTCCCCTCTGTGCTGGATAACTGGTTGGCACATTTTAGTGTATCTAATTTGGTGACTGCATGTGCATAGAGTTGAATGAGGGTCATTTTTCTTCTGTTATTAATGCAGTTATATTTCTGATACTTTTTCACATGCACAATCTGCTCATGAAATTCAGAACTTTGAGAAGTGCTGGTGACCACCAGCTTAAACAGTGTTAATAGGGAGGGGGAGACATTCATGGTGGACAGGTCAGTTAATGTCCATTTGTCATGATTGCTAAATGGGTGCGCCATTTACAGAAGCATGCCCTGGATCTTTTGGTATTCCTAGAGCAGTGTGGAAGGGTTAGTGATTCCTACACTGCGCAGTGTGAACTCTCAGTGTGCTCCATGCGCTCCCACAGTGCAGGAAGTAATGGCAGAGAGTCCTAGCAGTTACACAGAGTTCCCTTTGTATTTTGGGTGATGTGGCTGGAGAGGCGCTGCTATTGATCTGCGACAAAATCCTTTTTTCCACTTTATTTGCCTTCTAGGCAAGCCCCATTCAATGAAGTAACCCAGCACTATCTTAATTAATTCAATTTGTATGCTGCATGGATTCTGCCATTCCTCTGGATCTGATTCAGTACCAGGCAGTCATATTTGCATGAAAAATGCTTTATTGCAAACATGACATTGGAGGCAGCGCATGATGTTAATCAAACCAACACTCCTTTCTGACAGTGGCGTAGCGTGGGTTGTCAGCACCCGGGGCAAGGCAAGTAATTTGCACCCCCTAGCCCATGGATTTGCGCCCCCTAACCCATGGATTTGCGCCCCCTAACCCTAACCCCCAGATGTTGCGCCTGGTGCGTCCGGCACCCCCTGCACCCCCCACGCTACGCCACTGCTTTCTGACAAGAAAAAAAGAAACTCTTTATTCATTTTTGGCTATATAGTTTTTGTGCCTTGTCTTGCTGCCATGCATAAAAAATGGGAGGGGGAAAACACCCTCTTAGCATAATAATAGTATATGCATTATGGGATGTGATAAGCAGCATTTTCCAATTTAGGTGACCTTGGCTTCCAAAGAATATGAGAAGTGAGGTGTTCCCAATCTTTCAGTACATTTGAAGATTATGAAATTAAATTACATTATATACAGCGATAAAATGAACAGTTCCTTTTGCCCTAGAATCCAAGTGCATATAAGAGGCATCCATAATCATTTGCCTGTATAGTGTATGCGGTCCTTTCAAATACGCATTGGTGGCAATAATGCAGAATGTGAAATTTCTCCACAGCCTTCAGCTTGTAATTTCAGATGGAGAAAGAGATCTGAAACAAACCGATCTCTCATGTCAGTTAGCTGTCTTAACTCTTGGTCCAAATCATGAATTCTGTTTCTTGGCTTCTAGCAGATAGCTTCAAAGACCCTCACTGTTTCAGAATCCTCCACAGCAATAGCCAAAACCTTTTGCCAAGTATGCAAAAAGCCAACCATAGTGTGAGGTGCTGACACTTCAGTGCATACGACAAAATAAGTGCATTGGAAGAAGCAGGCCAGTTGCACCTTTGCAGCTCATTATAAGCTCTGCACTGTGTCATAGTCCTAATGACACAGAATATCCCTTTGACCCAGCTAACACTCTAACAGCAAACTCAGCCCTATTTAGAAATGGGCAGCAGATCCATATTCCCAAGGGGAAACTCAATTGTCAGCTTTCTGCCAAAGAGTGGCTCACACCTATGTGAACAACCCTTGATTGAATTCTCACTACTTAATGACTTCACAGCTGAAAATGTGCTTTGGCTCCATTGAATAGCATTATGTTTGAAGCCACGTGCAAGATCAGCTTGCAATATTTCATCTATAATTACTCAGCCATACATGCAAGTCACAAAAGAGATGAAACCAACGCTTGGGATACTACCACCTTCTATCTCACCCTTCTTTAAAGCTTCAGAAATTCAGTATCTATGTAATGTACTTTTCCGTGTATAAGACTAGGGTTTTTCATTAAAAATAATGCTTAAAAGTGGGGTCGTCTTATACATGAGTAGTGCATAGGGTGGACGTTTGATTGGTTGCTGCCGTGGCTGTCAGCGGCTATTGTGCGTGTTATTGGTTGCTACATCAGTGGGAGTTGTTGATTGGCTGACGCTGTGGCAGTTAGGTGGGCGGTTTGCAGCTTCTGCCATCGAGGGGACAGACGAGAGGCTGATTTTGTGGTGCATGCTCAACAACTCTGGGCAATCCTCCCCCACAAAAGCTCTACAACTTTGTGCCATCTTCCCCCACTTTCTTAAATTTGAGTCCCCCAAAATAGGGGGCATCTTATACATGGGGGCGTGTCATACATAGAAAAGTACGGTATGTTCTTCGGTAGCTTTCTCCTGCCAGAATCTCAGGAATATTGGATAAATCATGAGTCAGCACACTCTAAATTTACCAATCCATATACACTCATTTGTGCGTGTACCTTGCACTAAGTAGTATAGACAACCGTATATCTGATTTCTACCATCTCCCCCACTCCTTTTTTGCATGGAGAATTATTGCACAGATGGAGAAAGAGTGTGTAGAGATTAACTAATTTGTTGCAGTGTGAGCTTTAATCAACAAGAGTTCCCTTCATCAGATGCATGAAGTGTTGTCCTCAACTAACAACAAAGATACTTGTAGCACTTTGAAGATGAAAAAATATGTTGCACATAAGCTTCCATGAACTTGAGTCCACTTCATCAGATGTATTAAGTGGAACTGAGAATAACACTTCATACATCTGGAGAAGTGGGTTCCAGTCAATGAATGTTTATGCCATGATAAATGTGTTAGTCTTTAACTAAGGTGCTACAAGGCTCTTACGACTGGACCAAGGAATTAAGAGGAGAGACCCGAGTGGTCTTATGGTGAACAGGGAGACCTTCATGCCCCATCTCCTTTCTGGGCCCCACAACTCCTGTCAAGCAAGTCTCAATAACATTCAAAACCCAGGCTAAGGCTCTCACAGCCCAGAGCAACTGCCCTTCAGAAATGTCCACGCTGCTGGGTACAATCTGGGCAATCTGCTTGAAGATGATGTTTCATTTTGTTTGCAGAAAAGTGTGGTTCTTCCTTTGGGCAGCCCATTACATTGTTGTTAATAGCTCGCAGCAGTGTGCTTTGGTATCACGAGTCCATATTAGTAATTAGGAAATGGTAAATTACCCTGCTTTCCTACACCACCTGCTCAGTATTATATTCTCACTTCCTATATATTGGCAGCTGTGATGGCAGACAGCTCCATTTCAGGCTGGATTTGCCCAAAGGGTTGGCATAGGTTGATAGGCTTAATATAATTGCCTGATAACGGCTTGGATTGACAGTAAAACCATTAATTTCCTATTAATTCTTCCTAGCTTCTTCTAGTTTGGGCAGTGCTTAGAAGCTATCATTTCTCTGTTGGAAATAAATCAGTGTCCTCTTAAGAATACGAATGATAAATCAGTGTCATGAATGCAGAATTGTTGTTGTTTTTTACTATTGGCACTTCTTTGTTTTTTTTAAAAAGGAAGTGCCAATACTGATAAATGTGCCGTGGGCGCCAGCACACAATGGCTGCCATGGGCAGCAAAAAAAGAGAGGTTCCAGTACTTTGTATCAGTGAGTACTGTAAAAAAAAACAACCAACAACCATTATTATTATTATTATTATTATTATTATTATTATTATTATTTGTTGTTGTTGTTGTTGTTCTCCTCAGGTTACTATAGTATCTGACTGTCCTTTGTTTGAATGTGTGAATTATATGTGCAAAGGCAGGCTTTGGCAGGTAGAGCGGATGAGACCAATAGTGGGTGCAGTGCTCAATAATGTAGTTTCTTTAGAGGGGAGAGAAGGGAAGATGTGGCTCATCAACCTAGCAAGGGAGAAGCAGAACTCTGATCCGAAACCTCTGCTGCCCTGTGGGATATCTTAGGGAGAAGAAAAGGCTAAGGAGTAAACCCAGCAGAAATATGGAGTGGAGTCCCTAAGACAGTTGGATGGCACCTTTTGCACCTCCTCCTGGCAATTCCTGCAGCCAAGCTATTGCCAAACATATTGCTGTGCTTTCCTTTGAACCACATCAGGAAAGCCGAGAGCTGGATCTTGTCATCTGGGCATCGCAGGACTTTCCATACACCCTGCCCAGGCTTGTGCCCTGGTGTGGTCATTTCAATGCTGCTATCGCAGCAGTTTGACATCGCCCCCAGAGGGACTTCATTGTATCTCCAGACGGATGGATGCCAACAACATATAGCAAGGAGGAGGAACCTGCCACCCACCTGATGCCATTGGCTTCCATCATCCTTGGCCATTGTTTCATGCCAGCAGGGGCTGATGGGAGTTGGAGTAAAAAGAACATACCTGGAGAGCTATAGGATCCCCATCTCTGTCCTATACAGAAGTACCTCAGCTGTGTGCAAACCAAGCAGTCAGTGTGGTTGGCTTTGAAAATGTTGGCCACTAATGGAAACAAGGGAATGAGATCGTGCAATCATCAATCCCCTTTTTCTTCTATTACAAAAAAAGAGACATTTGTGAAATATCTGGAAGGTTATGCAGTATTTTCGTTGTGTGAAAAGTCATTCGAGCAATTTCCTGCATTTTGTGTGGTATTCAGGGGGCAGAGCCGGTTTGAGCAACTTCTGTTTCATGCCTTTTCTGCCCTCATTGGCCTCCTTTGACAGGAGGTCATCCAGAGCTCAGACCAAAAGAGTCAGTAAGCACCTGCTGTCCAATCTCCTAATCTCCCTGGCAAACAAACTTTCAGAATGCCAGGTGTTAATGATCACCAGTTCCACCCCCTAAAAGGGCTGTAAATACTCAGAACTCCAACATTTTATGGCTAGAGGACAGAACATTGTTTTGGTGTAGATGGGGAAAAGCATAATCACTGTCAAAAAAAAAACAGTGACATTTGACTGGTGCTGTGGGAAATCTGCTACAATTTTACTTTTTTAAAAAAAACTAAGGAACAAACTGAAACTATAGCACTATAAAAGGTATATCTGGAAGGACTCTAAGACAACAGAAATGGTAGCTAGATAATACAGGAAATGGGTTTGATCCACTTTTTGTTGAGTACTTTGTTATGCCAGGAGATGTTGACGTTGATAAGGATTTGTTAGATTTTTACCCCACATCTTCTTCCAAGGGAGTCAAAGGTGGAGATGGGAAGCCCTGGATGGTAGATATTAATTATGTATCTGTAATTGAGTATGGAAGAGACTTTTTTGATACGTAATTCATTAAACGTTTGATGCTCCATACAGAATTAATGTCAGCTCACATCTTCGGCATTCTGTGATATATATGTTATAGCAGGGGTAGGCAACCTAAGGTCTGTGGGCCGGATGCGGCCCAATTGCCTTCTCAGTCTGGCCCACGGACCGTCTGGGAATCAGTGTGCTTTTACATGAGTAGAATGTGTGTTTTTATTTAAAATGCATCTCTGGTTATTTGTTGAGCATAGGAATTCATTCATTCCCCCATATATATATATATATATATATATATATATATATATATATAGTCAGACCCACCACATGGATGGCGGACCAGCCCATGGCTGGAAAAGGTTCCTGACCCCTGTGTTATAGTATATGTCAGTAAAGAGGATGGAAATTGTTTTATAAATGAAGCTAACATTGTTTTTAACCAATGATGCAGAAGTTTACATTAGCCATTTCAAACCCATTTGCTACTAAAATTGAAAGTATATGCTACCACATCAAAAATGGTTGAGTCTGATGACACTTAACACCAGCAAATAATAAAGCTAATATTTTGTAACTTGCTTTTCTTCTAGGAGCCATAAGATTAGTTTCACAGCACTTTTCTATAGTTGAAATGTTGTCTTGAGTGGGGAGTGTCTTCTTTTCCAAAATTACAGGTCTATTTGAGTTTATCACCTTTAGCTAGCATACCTTTTATTATTACAAATTATGTAATATTGCCACAAGCAATATTCCAGAGACTTGCAGATCCCATAAATTAAAGTCTATGGTCCACAGACATAATGCATTGTTTTTCTTGGCTACTTTCTTTGATTTTAATTCAAAGCAGCTTTCATTTAACACAGTGAGATTTTTTAAAAAAATTAAACATTTGTTTTATTGCTGTGGTAATTTATTTCATAACCGCAGGAACTCAACACCAAGCAAAACAGTGCAAAACAAACACCATTAAGGAAATCAAGGACACTGCATTAGTTGCTCCCAAAGGCCTTTCTGGAAAGCCAGGTTTTAACCTAGTGTCTGAAGACCAAAACTGGTGAGATTTTGACAGCCTTCTTAGAGAGGGCGTGTCATGATGCTGGTGCCTCAGGTGAGAAGACTGTGCCAAACTTCAGATGAGCCTCAGGTATTGAGTGGAGCACGTGGGTAATTAAACAGTCATTTCGCAGGCCCATGATGGTTTAAAGAGCCTGGGAATGAATAGGCCACTAGTATAGATTATAATAGATCAGAGTCATATGAATCAATTAGCCAGTTCTAGATGATACCCATGCCATACATCTGAAGCCCCATGATACTTCTTTAAACAGTCATGGTTCCCCCAAAAGAATTCTGGGAGCTGTAGTTCATTTAAGGGTGCTAAGAGGTGTGAGGAGACTCCCAGAGCTACCACTGTCAAAGTGGTTTAACAATCCATCTCTTTTCATGGGGAACTCTGAGAATTGTAGCAAAATGGACACCCTGTCCTCCTTTGTACCTGAAGAGGACAAACCATATAACTCCCATTGCCCCATATACCTTGGCCTGGAATCATGACCACTTGAGATATCTTACCTGGCAACTCCTGGGACTGAACCTGGAGTTTCCTGCAGGCAAAGCACACACTTGACCACTGAGCTTACAGCCCTGCAGTGTGACTGTTACAGGGGATAGAGAGGGCAACCATAGCAGTTCTCTTGGTATCTCGTATTCATCATCCCTCAGAAGAACCATCAGCTACTTACCATTGCCAAGTGGTCCAGGTTGGTTCTGAGTCACTTGGAATTATATGAGTGGAAGAAAAACTCACCAGGACTCAGTAGAGTTCAGAGTTCTGAGCCCTGGAACATTGGGAGCTGCCTATTTATTACCATTCCTATAGCTTCTTGAAAAACCCACATCTTTCTTTCTGTGTGCCTTTTTTGTATGGTGCTATACTGAAGAATACTATACATATTTGAAAAGCTAACTGCTTTTTTTTTTTTTTGCAAAAAGGTTTTGTGTTTTTTTTTTAATAGCAGTAACTCCCACTAACTGGTACAAAGCTTGGTACTGTGCAAGCAGTTTCTCACTCCAGAATGCTCTGACTGAAAAGCTGATATTGTGTTAAGCTCCATCGATCACTGCTGCTTTTCTATACCGTGAGCCACCATTGTTCTTGGTGCTGCATTGAGTCACATTTAAGGCAAACAATGCACTTGCAGGGGAGGCGATGGAGAGAAAAGAAATGGAGGGGAAATAACTTTCAAACTAAAGATAATTCTATTAGTAGTACAGTGGTACCTCAGGTTAAGTACTTAATTCGCTTCGGAGGTCCATATTTAACCTGAAACTGTTCTTAACCTGAAGCACCACTTTAGCTAACAGGACCTCCTGCTGCTTCCATGCCACCAGGGCACAATTTCTGTTCTCATCTTGAAGCAAAGTTCTTAACCTGAAGCACTATTTCTGGGTTAGCGGAGTCTGTAACCTGAAGCGTGTGTAACCTGAAGCATATGTAACCCGAGGTACCACTGTAGTAGTAGTAGCAGCAGCAGCAGTAGTATACTGCCCTTCATCCATAGATCTCAGGGCAGTTCACAGCATACAATTACAATATACAAAACACAAAGTGCTTAATAAAAATAAGAACAAAAACAAACCAGAAATCCCACAACACATTTAAAAGGGCATCAGATGTCAATCAGCCAAAGGCCTGGTTGAAGACAAACCTTTTCACCTGACACCTAAAGGTGTATAAAGAAGGTGCCAAGCAAACCACCCTACAAGTAGAGAGCCACTGCAGAAAAGGCCCGTTCTTGTGTTGCCGCCCTCCAGACCTCTCATGGAAGTGGCACATGAAGAAGGGCCTCAGAGGATGATCTCAGGGTCCAGGTAGGTTCATACCCTCCAACGTTTCTCCGATGAAAATAGGGACATCCCATTCCATAATGATAATTTTACTCTTTATACCCCACACATCTCACCAGGTTGCCCCAGCCACTCTGGGCAGCTTCCAACATATATAGAAACATAATAAAACATTAAACATTTTCTAAAAACCACTTCCCTATACAGGATTGCCTTCAGACAGCTTGGGGGTCAGATAACTCCATACCCTCCAACATTTCTCCAGTGAAAATAAGAACATCCTATGGAAAAGCGGGACATTCTGGGATCAAATCTGGAACTGGGACAGCTTCTCTAAATCTGGGACGTCCCTGGAAAATAGGGACACTTGGAGGGTCTGTGGGCTCATGTGGAGAGAGGTGGTCATTGAGGTGTTGCAGACCTGAGTCATTTAAGACTTTATAGGCCAAAACCAGTCCTTTGAATTGGGCCTGGAAGCTAATTGGCAGCCAGTGCAGTTGGGCCAGGGTCAGTGTAATATACTCAAACCATCTTGCTCTGGAGAGCAACCTGGCCACCAGATTCTACACCAGCTGAAGTTTCCAAATTGTCTTCAGAAGCAGCTCTACATAAAGCATGTTGCAGTAATCTAATCTAGAGGTTACCAGAGCATAGACAGCAGTAGTTAGGCTGTCCCTGTCCAGATATGGTTGCAGCTCGGCCACAAGGCAAAGCTGATGGAAGGCACTCTGCACCACTGAAGCCACCTAAGCCTCAAGTGGCAGGCAGCAAAGGATTCAGGAGTATCCTCAAGCTGCATATTGGAAAATCCTATACCAGCTAAGGAATATCTAGAGGTTCAACAAGCTTAAATGGTATTGTTTCTAGAGAGAACTTGAAAGACACTTTCTGATGGTGAAATCAATGTGAACTAAGTTGCCCCAATTGAGTCTGACTCCAACCCACTGTGTTTGGAGCCTGGAGACCTAAGTTCACATTCCGGCTCAGTTGCTATGGTCCACAGTTGGTTATGAACCATGAACCATGAACCATGAACCTAAAACCATGGGGATGTCAAATTCATAGCCTGGCCCTAAGCAATTGTCCATGAAGATAACTCTCAGAGGGAGCTTAGTGCTTATTATCAGATACACGGAAAATACAAAGAGAGATTTTGGTTAACTGAGCTTCGATTCAGCCGATGAGATTAAGTTTTTGCAAAGCACATTCGCGAAACAAAAAAAAAAAAGCTTTTTGACTTGGGGGAGTTAATCAGTACACAATATGAGCAAAATATAGGTCAAGTGGCAGTGTGGGTGAGCCAGGATCACTGTAGCTCTGTGATAGAGAACATACAGATTCAACCCCTGGCATTTCCAGTTAAGAAAGACCCCTGTCCCAAACCTGGGACAGCTATTGTCAGTCAGTGAGTAGACAATACTGAAAAAGATGTATCAGCCATTTGGCTCTGTTTGATGTATTACAGTATTTTAATATTTTTTTGGAAGCCGCCCAGAGTGGCTGGGGAGGCCCAACCAGATGGGCAGGGTATAAATAATAAATTATTATTATTATTACTATCAGTTAACTTTCTATGTTCATTGGATCGGGTGCTCTGATGTTCAGAAAGGGCATGGAAAAGAAGAAGCAGGTGGCTTAGGAAATGAATAGTCTTGGTCCTTACAACATCACAAGCAAAAGAAAGCAGAGAGGCCAATGACAGAAGTGTTGGATGAGGGAGTGCTCCAGATGAACTAAGATCAGAAAAGGCCAAAGGGTGGTTTCTGTGAATGGAAGGAAAACTTGGAAAGGGGATGAGTAGAGAGGAGAGGCTCATGCAGCCATTAGCCATCTAGATAAGGGAAGCTGAAGTTCACAATACTTGACTGAAAGTTCAAACTGTGGGAAGGTTTACATTATCATCATTGGGATCGTTGCATTTTCTAAATGGAGAGGACTGTTAGTAGTTTGATCCCTTTTTAAATGTTAACTTTTCTGGCAAAAGCAAACTGTGCCCCTCCTCCCCCTGCCTGTGTGGGCCTACTTGATTATGCAGTGTGCAAACAAAGGCATTTTGAAAAGCTCGCAGCTCAGTGCAAATCTTCTTGCTCTTCCCCCTACACAATAGTCAATAGGACCCAGAAGGAACTATGCGCTCTGGTGCTGTGCTCCTTGCAGTCCTCCCTAAAGGGGTATTTGGGGACATGCTGGAGTTCATAATAGGATCTCTGCAAGGGCCTTCCAGAGCAGATTTCATCCCAGTCAGTTTGACCCTTAGCACAAACTAATTTTACTCAGGCTAGAAGACACAGTTAAGGAAATTTGCCATAATGCATGTAACAAGCTTGCTGTTAGAAACAAAACAAAAAAAATCCCTTTCTAATGATGTGACTTAATGCAGAACACATATTTGCATGCCCTTGTTGAAGAGGAACATTTTCCTTTGAACTCTAGTTTTCTAAATTTCCCCACCACTATCAATCCTCCAGCTATAGATACTATTGGATGTGCTTTGGAGTAAATGATGTGCTTGTGGGTTTGGCCCAACACGCTTGACCAGTTTCCCATATGAACTGAGCATGTGCCCAGAAATATACTCCAGAATATTCTTTGTTTCATAGGGGTTCCATGGAAGATTTTCAGGGTGCATTAAGCAGCCAAATGTTCCTTGAAAGCACAAAGTCTGAAAAACACTAATCTATAGAAACCACTGGCCATAAGAAACTCACCTCTCCTTCTACTCTAGTCATCACAATAATATAGAAAATGAGGTGAAATGTGTTCCTTCAGTGTTCATGTAAAAATGTAAAATACCTTTAAAATGAAGTTTTACAAAACTGCATTTTGAATCATGGATGATCTATGATTGGTACCTTTGATAATGTAATTTGGTTTCTAGCTTATCCTTTCTTAATAATTTGGGGCATATACAATAAGACTAGAATCATTCCACCACTGTGAAATCCTGGTTGCATGACAGGCTGAATATTTTTTAAATGCACACTTTTCCAGAAACTGTTCATTCTCAACATTGATGAACGTCTGGGGAAAGAGCGTTCCACAGTTGTGGGCAATCACTAAAAAAGCCAGCCTTTCTCTCTGTTTTGCAGAGTTCCATAAATTATGCATAATCTGCAAAAGTTCCCTTTTCCATATTTTTGGGGACCACAGAACTCAAAGCAATGGAAATGATTAACACTGTGTGGTTTACTGAATTGTGAGGTGTTTTGTTAAATGCTCCCCCATATTTAGCCTAATGGAGGCAGTCCCTCATTTGACTTTGCTGTTGCCAGTAGCTTTCATAAAAGGTATGGTCACACTCCACCCAATCTCTGAGCAGTGCAAGATTCTAGGGATACCAGCATCTGTGTTTCTTTTTGGGCACAGTGGAGTCTGTGGTGTCTTTATGATATATGGTTTATCTTCACATATATGCAACCTGAACCTATGATGAAGGGGTTCACAGCATTACTCCCCAAGAGGTTTCTGTTCCTTTCTGGACTACAGCCCTGCAGCCTAACAGCAAAAAGCCATTTCACTCTGACCCGTAACTTCCTCCTGTCAGCTTTCATCACATTGTTTCTCCCAAGTTTTCGTGGACTCTGCTTTTTCTAACACCAGCCAAAGCCCCACTCCTTTGATGTGCTCATGGATCATTATCCCCAGGCCATTACTTCAAAGGAAAACAGTCAGACTCCATTGCTTTTTACACTTGTCTTATACTTGTTGATTCCACAGGATTAGGGATGTGTGGCACACGGCTTAACACACAGAGTCTGACTTAATGAGCCATCTCACATGGTAATTTCAGAGAACTAACAGCTTCTAACACACATCTTAAGACAAATAGGTCTGATATCCCATTTTAACATACTAGTTCTAATTAAATCCCAACATATACCAAACACAGGCATTTAGCACCCTTTTAGAGTATGTTAAAGTGAATGGCTTTTAAGCTTTTCATTTGTATTCCTTTAGAACCTATTTTCTGAAACACAGTGGCACAGTTCAGATGTCAAATTCTTGAGCTGATAAGTCATGGTTCATTGACCCACAGATGAACCATGTTCCTGCATCCCTGCCTTTTCACTCAATTCTTTATATTTTCCCTTAACACACTTTGATTCAGTGCTTCTGTAGGGATGTGGGTGGCACTGTGATCTAAACCACTGAGCCTCTTGGGCTTGCCGATCAGAAGGTCGGCAGTTCGAATCCCCGCGACTGGGTGAACTTCCATTGCTCTGTTCCAGCTCCTGCCAACCTAGTAGTTTGAAAGCACGCCGGTGCAAGTAGATTAATAGGTATCACTGCGGTGGGAAGGTAAACGGCGTTTCCGTGCACTCTGGTTTCCATCACAGTGTCCCATTGCGCCAGAAGCGGTTTAGTCATGCTGGCCACATGACCCGAAAAACTCTTTAGACAAACGCCGGCTCCCTTGGCCTGAAAGTGAGATGAGCGCCACAACCCCATAGTTGCCTTTGACTGGACTTAACTGTCCAGGGGTCCTTTACCTTTCCTTTACCTTTTCAGTGCTTCTGTCCAGGGTCAGATCCTGGTTTAATAACCTAGTTTGCCAGCAGTAATTAAACTGCAGTTTTCTGGTCAGGATGTCATAGGAAACGATGATTTAATCTGCTGGGACAGCAGTACCAAAGGTAGGCATATTTCCAAATCAGCCCCACTCTAAAATGTTGGATCTGTCAGTCTTTGCTCCTGCTATACTTCTGGATCAGAGAATAGTATCACTTGCTATTTCCTCACATATTTGAAGCATAGAAAGAGAGTGGGAAGAGGAACCTAACAATGTAATGGCCAAAACTTTAATGGATGCTTTGATCTTGTTGGTAACAACTCCCAGAGTATGAAGACAAATGAATATACAGGTAAGGTTAAGAAATAAAGAAATGTGAGACTTTTGATGACAGGAATGGATTTTCTACAGGGAAAAGTTTTTATATTTCAAAATTAATTAACTGCACCAAACAACTCTCTTCTCCACAACTTTTTTTGCACACAGTGGCTGTTTCAATCTAATATTGAAGAATTGGGGTTTCTTTTAGAGAGCAACAAAACACTTTGAAATAGAATGGAATCAAACAGCCCTTAATCTCGAAAACTCCATTTCCATCACCGATATGATCATGACGGCGATTGTTATTACAATTTTGCCCTTTCTGGAAACCATTCAAAGACAATACTCTTGACAATATATAATTACGTTATATAAAATGCTAAAGTTGCCACAATAAAACATGCTTGAAAGCTGCAGTCATAAAAAGTCCTAAGAAAAGGAGGTAATTAAATGTTTCAAGATCCCAGCCGATCTACAGGGAGAAAGTACTTTTGGAGGAAGTGCCAAAAAGTTCCTATCTCTTTTTTACTACAAATGCCTTGGTACTTGAATCAGAGAAAAGATGCACGAAAGATTAGCTGTGGGAGGAGTTTATCAGAGCTTGTAGGGCAGCGGCTGAAGAAGGAGCAAAAAGGGTTTTTCTCCTGTGTGTGTTTCTTGTGGCTGATTAGCTGTTCTCCCTGTGCAAAGGTCAGAGGGGGCAGGGTTTCTGTTGAGGTAGGTGATTAGCTGTGGGAGGAGCTTATCAGAGCTTGTAGGGCAGCAGCGCGGGCGATTTGATCTATCTTTAGATTTGGGGGAGCTAGTCTCAAACGTTTGTTGGGGGAGACCTAGGGTTTTTTTGGGGGGAGTTACTTGTCCTGTCTGCACGCTTCTTATGATGGAGGACCACTGTAGCCAGCCCCAACGACACGTTCTCAAGATGGAGAGTGAGGGAACAGCTGCAGTCGCCTGCGGTTCCTGCACAATGTTTGCCATCTTGCCAAAGGTTGCAGGCAGCTTTACCTGCAGCAATTGCATGTTGATTGCCCTCTTAAAAGACAAAGTCCAGCAACTGGAGGAACATGTGGCTACGCTCCAAAGAATTAGAGAGCTGGAGCTCTTCTTGGAAGCAACAGAGCACACCATCTCCACCAAGGAGGAGACAGGGGACTCCCCTGAGAAGGAGGCTAGTTCACCAACACAGGAGCCAGATATATGGAGAAACGTGACTCAAAGAAGTAGGAGGCCCAGGGTTCGCTCTGATTGTTTAGAAATACACAATCCCTTTGAGGTCCTCTTCCCTAGAATGGAAGACGAAGAGCAGACTCCATTTGAGGATCTCTCCCTCGTTACAGTCGATCAGGTATATGAAGACGAGCAGCAAAGTCAGTCCTCAGGGAATGTGCAGGCGACCTTGGAACGGACAGATCACGGAAGAACCCCGACCAAACCTAAGAGGAGGCGTGTAGTGGTGATAGGGGATTCCCTACTGAGGGGAACAGAAGCAGTGATCTGTGGGCCTGACAAGATGTCTCGGGAAGTGTGCTGTCTCCCCGGGGCTAAGATCCAAGATGTAACTGAACGACTACAAGGAATCATAAAACCCACTGACAAATACCCCTTCCTCTTGGTTCATGTGGGAACCAATGATACTGCAAGCAATAGCCTCCAGAAGATCAAAAGAGACTATGAGGCTATGGGCAGGAAATTGAAGCAATTAAATGCACAAATTGTCATCTCATCTGTCCTCCCAGTTGAACGACGTGGCCCAGGGAGAGAGAGAAAAATAGTGGAAGTGAACAGCTGGCTTCGCAAATGGTGTAAACAGGAACGGTTTGGATTCTTAGATCACGGACTGCAGTTTCTTGAAGATGGACTTCTGGCAAGTGATGGGCTGCACCTCACAACGGTTGGGAGGAATGTTTTTGCCAAAAATCTCAGAAACCTCATCAGGAGGGCTTTAAACTGACTAACGTGGGGGAGGGAGACAGTGCTCCTGAAGGTAGGAGTCTATCAATTGATGAACATGATCATCCAAATGTCATAGACCAAATGGAGCAAACAGCACGCAGACCTAGTGGTGGGAGGAAAAAATCCTTAAATAAGAGACACGGGGGAATGATTAATGGACTTCAATGTCTGTACACTAATGCGCAAAGCATGGGAAATAAACAAGATGAGCTTGAGCTCTTGGTACAGCAAACTAAATATGACATAATAGGCATCACTGAAACCAGGTGGGATAAGTCCCACGACTGGAATGTAATAATGGAGGGTTACAATCTATTTCAGAGAAACAGACCAGACAAGAAAGGAGGAGGAGTGGCGTTATACGTCAGGGATGTGTATACCTGTGAAGAGATCCAAGATTTAGAACCTCAAAGCCAAAGTGAGAGCATTTGGGTCAAAATTAAGGGAGAGATGAATAACAGGGACCTCATTGTGGGAGTTTACTATAGATCCCCAAGCCAAACGGAGGACATAGATGATGCCTTCCTGGACCAGATGGCCAAGCATGCAAAAGGAAGGGAGATAGTAGTAATGGGGGACTTCAATTACCCGGATATTTGCTGGATGTCAAACTCAGCCAAGAGCATAAGGTCAAACAGATTCCTCACTGGCCTTGCAGACAACTTCATTGTCCAGAAAGTGGGAGAAGCAACAAGAGGAACAGCTATTTTAGATCTGGTCCTAACCAATGTTTACTATACAGCGGAAAGGAGCAGCCAAGCATACTAGGACTCAATTTCTTGACTTTAAGAAAGCCGACTTCATAAAACTTAGGGAAGTGCTGGGTGAGATCCCATGGACAGTAATACTAAAAGGAAAGGGAGTTCATGATGGCTGGGAGTTTGTTAAGAGGGAGATAGTAAAAGCACAACTTCAGGCAATACCAATGAGACGGAAACATGGAAGGTGCCTAAAGAAGCCAGGATGGCTATCTAAAGAACTTTTAACTGAGTTAAGATTAAAAAAGGATGTGTACAAAAAATGGAAAAGGGGGGAAACCACCAAAGAGGAATTCAAACAAATAGCCAGCACGTGTAGACACAAAGTCAGAAAAGCTAAAGCACAGAATGAACTCAGGCTTGCTAGAGAGGTTAAAAGCAACAAAAAAGGCTTTTATGGGTATGTTTGTAGCAAAAGGAAGAACAAAGAAACAGTGGGGTCACTCAGAGGAGAAGATGGTGAAATGCAAACAGGGGACACAGAAAGAGCTGAACTCCTCAATGCCTTCTTTGCCTCAGTCTTCTCCGATAAAGAAAACAATGCCCGACCTGAAGAATTTGGAGCAAATGATTCAGCAGAGGAAACACAGCCCAGAATAACTAAGGAGATAGTACAAGAATACTTGGCTAGTTTAGATGTATTCAAGTCTCCAGGGCCACTGCATCCAAGAGTATTAAAAGAACTGGCAGATGTGATCTCAGAACCACTGGCAGTCATCTTTGAGAATTCCTGGAGAACAGGCGAAGTCCCGGCAGACTGGAGGAGGGCAAATGTTGTCCCTATTTTCAAAAAGGGGAAAAGAGAGGACCCAAATAATTACCGCCCAGTCAGTCTGACATCAATACCAGGGAAGATTCTGGAGCGGATCATTAAGCAAACAGTTTGTGAGCACCTAGAAAGGAATACTGTGATCACCAATAGTCAGCATGGATTTCTGAAAAATAAGTCGTGTCAGACTAACCTGATCTCGTTTTTTGGCAGAATTACAAGCCTGGTAGATGAAGGGAACGCAGTGGATGTAGCCTACCTTGATTTCAGCAAGGCAATTGACAAGGTGCCCCATGATATTCTTGTAAAGAAGCTGGTAAAATGCGGTCTTGACTATGCTACCACTCAGTGGATTTGTAACTGGCTGACTGACCGAACCCAAAGGGTGCTCATCAATGGTTCCTCTTCATCCTGGAGAAGAGTGACTAGTAGGGTACCACAGGGTTCTGTCTTGGGCCCAGTCTTATTCATCATCTTTATCAACGACTTGGATGATGGACTCAAGGGCATCCTGATCAAATTTGCAGATGACACCAAACTGGGAGGGGTGGCTAACACCCCAGAGGACAGGATCACACTTCAAAACAACCTTGACAGATTAGAGAACTGGGCCAAAACAAACAAGATGAATTTTAATAGGGAGAAATGTAAAGTATTGCACTTGGGCAAAAAAAATGAGAGGCACAAATACAAGATGGGTGACACCTGGCTTGAGAGCAGTACATGTGAAAAGGATCTAGGAGTCTTGGTTGACCACAAACTTGACATGAGCCAACAGTGTGACGCGGCAGCTAAAAAAGCCAATGCAATTCTGGGCTGCATCAATAGGAGTATAGCATCTAGATCAAGGGAAGTAATAGTGCCACTGTATTCTGCTCTGGTCAGACCTCACCTGGAGTACTGTGTCCAGTTCTGGGCACCACAGTTCAAGAAGGACACTGACAAACTGGAACGTGTCCAGAGGAGGGCAACCAAAATGGTCAAAGGCCTGGAAACGATGCCTTATGAAGAACGGCTAAGGGAGCTGGGCATGTTTAGCCTGGAGAAGAGGAGGTTAAGGGGTGGTATGATAGCCATGTTCAAATATATAAAAGGATGTCACATAGAGGAGGGAGAAAGGTTGTTTTCTGCTGCTCCAGAGAAGCGGACACGGAGCAATGGTTCCAAACTACAAGAAAAAAGATTCCACCTAAACATTAGGAAGAACTTCCTGACAGTAAGAGCTGTTCGACAGTGGAATTTGCTGCCAAGGTGTGTGGTGGAGTCTCCTTCTTTGGAGGTCTTTAAGCAGAGGCTTGACATCCATATGTCAGGAGTGCTCTGATGGTGTTTCCTGCTTGGCAGGGGGTTGGACTCGATGGCCCTTGTGGTCTCTTCCAACTCTATGATTCTATGATTCTATGAAACAATGTGTTAGCCAGGAGTAAGCATGGACCAATGGTACCAAATAGTATGGGAAACAGCCCTACTAGAAAAATTAACCAACTGAAACTGACACGGGGAGAAATAGAAGAAGACACCATCACCCCGGTATGGCTCCCCTTTATCGCATACACAGCCCAACAAGACATTGACAAAAATCCACCAACAGCATACAAATCAATATGGCTAACCTGATCCAAAACACCCACCCACCCCACTCGCACATGAAAACAAAGATCACCACAGCCAACCACAAATGAACAACCACATCCTAGGCCAAACCCAACCTCTCTCACCACCTAAGGAACACAAGTGAACAGCAAAGAACCTGCACAAGCAATGCTGACACCAAACCCTATATATAGTAAGTAAAACAGAAACATCGCCACCCGATCCCACTCATCTTTCCGCCCTCTCCACCTCTTTCCCCCCTTTCTTCCTAATGTCTCAACAAATGAAACTGATTTGTAAAAATGTTACATGGGGGAAAAAATATATGAGACACACACTTTTGTAAATCAAGAAAATCTTTAATAAAAAAAAAAACAATGTGTTAGCCACTCCATAGCTATGGTTTTCACAGATAAAAAACATAAAACCCATCAAATAAAGCGAATAAAGGTTTGTTTACTTACATCTAAATAATGTATTTAGGTTAGGTATCAACAACTGATCTATTGAATCACAGCTGGAATGTGCCTGCAGTAGTAAAACAGCACAGATGCTCTTGTCTATGTTGGGCAAGGTGCTCAGTATTTGAATTGGTGGTGGCCAAACAAGAGGAAATAAAAGAAGTAAATCCATTGTTGGCTTCACATGTCCTCCTATAGACCAGGAATGGGGAACCTGTGGCCCACCAGATGTTTTTGGACTACAGCTCCCATCATCCCTGATCATTGGTCAGGTTGGCTGGAAGTGATGAGAGATACATATGGGAGAACAGTATACGAAAAAATAAAGGTTAGGCCACTTAGAGCCCTGGAAGCCATGATCCTCACTTGAGATCAGCAAATGGGAAAATATTATTATTATTATTATTATTATTATTATTATTATTATTATGCCCATCTGACTGGATTGCCCAAACCACTCTGGGTAGCTCCCAAGAAAATATTAAAAACACAATAAAACATCAATCATTAAAAACTTCCCTGAACATGTCTTCTAAAAGTCAAATAGACTTGCCACTTGCCATCACTTCAATTAGCACTGAAAAAAGCATGACATTTGAGATCTGTTGCTAAGATAAGTCTTTCTTTTCTTTTCTTTTTTTCTTTAAGCTTATTGCAGGGAAATAGCATGCCCACTGCATATCTCCAGCACATACTTTCTCTATAAACTTGCATAAAGCATAAGCAGCATGTTCATTATTATACTGTGGACATCTATCTTAAAGAGGTTGATTTCCTCTCTGCAAGCCACTTTTGTTCCACATAAGGTTGCCAACCCAAAGTTATCATAGGTGTTCATTAATAGATTTATGACATGGAGGACATCTAAGTATTCCTTTCCTGAAGCAACTCTTAACAGTCTGTAGAATGAATGCTTATATATCTTCATTTGAACAATTCACTTTCAGTAAAATAGGAGGCAAACTTTCACAGGGAAAAAAAAGAACCCAGGGGAGGGGGAATATTACATTTTCATCATGCCACATTTTGTACTCTCTGTTGTGTGAGATGCTTATAGCTAAACAAAAACTATGTTCTAAACACACAAAGGATGGTTTCTGCTTGAAACGTGTGGGTGCCTTGACAGAATTTATTTGTTGAGAATGCTTTTGGGTTTTATTTTATTTCTTGGGTCTCTGCGGGGTTGTCTGGATGTGTGCCACATGCTTTTCATAGATTCCAAATTTCTGCCATAGCAAATCCCACTGGCTGCAACCACAGGCTTTTGTTTCCTGCACCTTCTCCCCCATGACCCTCAGTAATCTGAATCTATGCCAGACGTACTTAGAAAACAAGGAGGATGTGCTGCAAACTAGGCCCACACTACCAAATTCCACTTGAGATCCATTGTTCTACTTCATCTTGACAAATCAGCTTGTGCCCCAGTGTGTGAAAATACATAATAAAAATTGAAGTAACTTTTAGACCATTATCAACTAATTAAAATATATATATAATATTTTAAATGTAAAATAAACAGGTGTTAAGTTCACAGACTACATTCCAGAAAAAGTTTGTATCATTTAATTACATTTTTATGTTTATTTGGTAAAGATGCTTATGTATTCAAGGAAGTCACAAAGCATGTCAAAACTTGCTTTTGCTGTATCAACATGAAGGTGATTTTATTTATTTTATTTTTCGGTTTATAGCCCATCCTTCCTCACAAAGAAGCCCAGGGTGGCAAATCTGGACTCTCATTTTTTCCAAACTAGTGATGGAGCAAATTCCTTCATTTTGGTTCCAACTTTGGAAAATCAGCTGGTTTACCAAGCACAATTCCATTTCAAGCCATATCTGACCCTACCTCATCTCCAACTATGAGACCTCATCTTTCCCCCAGAACTTTCCCCCATGAGCCTATGAATCCTCACTCAACCAACGACTCCCTGCCTCCCTCCCCTTCTTCACCACTCATCCACTTACCTGCTCTATGTGGGATGGGGAAAGGAGGTGGGGGTTCTCTCTGGCCTGCCCCTTCCTGGGGCCAGGCACAGAAGCTCTGGGAAATAGGAGCTTCCAAGTGCTTCTGGCATCTAGCTTTAGCCACAGCAGCATGCCATGAGTCAGAGGAAAAGTGGGACCTTTCTCTATCCCACTGCCGGAGAACCAAGAAAGGCAATTAAGTGGGTGGGTGGGTGTTTGGAAGCTGGTTGGGTGAAAAGTAGGGAGTGACTGACTTCTCCATCTCAGATGAAAAATTGAGATTGAGGAAATTGGTGGTGGTGTTTGAGGTAAGCTTCATGAGCCACCAATTCCTGAGCTAAGAATTTTGGCAACTTCATCAATATTGTGTTCCGTATAGCTAATGCAAACAGACACTGACCACTTACTTCACAGCTGTACAAAGGTTGGGTACAGATTCAACCTTGCATTTGTCCATCTACTGCATCTTCAACCTGTCTTCATGGGAATGTTCAGGTTTGATTGTCATGGACAGCAGCTCTTACAAGACATTTCCCCCCCCCCCCGCCACTTGGGTTACTGGCAAGGCTTTAGGGTCAATTCTGGGGTCAATCTGCACCATTTGGTTCTACATGACTTTTAGAACACTCTGGCAAGTGACACTTCACAGGCTATTTCAGCACATCTTCAGGTTTCATGAACTAAAAATTTGTTCTGCATAACCAAAGATACTTTGCATTGTACATAGAAGCCCCTGAAATTCTATGACATTCCACAAGTATTCTCAATGACTTTGAAGTGTTTTTTTTTTTGGCTTTTAGTACCCGTTTAATAGAATCATACTTCATCTTTGAGCCACAGAGAACAAAGTGTACTGATCTAAAATTCCAACACTGCATATCCCACAGGTTTCACAGATAAAATTGCATTAACCATTTCTTCAGAGGAATTCATTCAAAGCATGATAAAATTATGTTGAACTTTTGCACTGAAGTGTATTTAACTCAGGAGATTGGAAGAGCCGTAATAACAAAAGGAAAGTAAGGTATAACAGTTAAGAGCAGGTACTCACGGTGTCCCTATGAATCAAACTGTGTAATTAACTTGAACAGGGTATATGAACGGAATGGTTTTCTTATTCTGAAATAATGAGTCAGACAAAGCTCACCCAGATGCAGTGATCAGGGCTACTTCAAAGAGCAATAATTGGAGACAAAAGCAGTGGCTCATTGCATTTTAATATCTGACAATTTTAATACATATGGTTTCAGTTCTGAAATTATTCTAGCAATGTTGGATTGAACAGAAAAAAAACCTTAAACTACATTTAGAAAATGGTGCATCAATCGTATTTGTGAGGGTTTTTTAAATTATCAAGCATGGCATTAGGCTGTCCCAAAATTATGCCCCATGCCCCTTCCAACAGAAGAATAGGCACATTAATAAATTTATGGTATATAATGTATGGACAAAGAGCAGAAATTACTCATATATATTTGCATGGGTTAGTACACACAAACACACATACAACCTTGCCCAGTCATATAGCCAGGAATAATTGTTAAATAATTCTAGTATTCTGCATACCAGCAACCTATGGCCTAAACAGAAGCTCTGTAAAGGGACTGCACTTTCATTAAGACATTTGCTTTTAAACATGATGCTGACATAGTAAATGTTTTTTGGGGTGCCCAGAATCTTACCTAGACTGGAACTAAGTTTGTGCCCATGCTGCTACATTATTGTGGTGGCCATTGAGTGGAAATGTATTGGCAGGCCTGAGGCCTTGTGTTGCCAACCTCTCATCCATCAGGCCATTCAAAATCTATTCCTTTTTAGTTGATCATTTTATCTCTGCTACTCTGCAAGTGCAGGTAAGTACACCTATAGTTGTGCTGTACCTTTTAAAACGGTGACACTCCACTGTAGGGAGCAAGAGAATAAAAGCTCTCCATACATATTTTCCTTACTAAAGAAAGGCATAAGATGTTCTAGCTAGTATTGGGAGAAGCTCCTTTTGTGGCACAAATGTTTTCCTTTGTTGGCCAGAAATAAATGCATTCACTGACACAAAGCACAACTGTTGTAAAAATATTAGCATGCAGATGCTCTGGTGTTTTGTTAATGCATTTAATTAAAAACAATAGCTTCATTGTTCTGTCCGTTCCCCCCACCACCCTGGAATGAATGTGTATTATGGCATAGAATCTTGCCAGTGTTGATGAATAAAATTCCTTATATTGTGTTGGTTGCTCACAGGGTCTTTCTGCAGGAATTAATATCTGATTTAATTCCAATCTCAAAAAGTCTTGGGACAGCAACATTTTCACAGAATTGCAAGGGATCGACATCTTTACATCTCCACAGTCAGCGACAAAGTTGCTAAAGTCCAGACAAGCAACAGAAATGTTGCTACTAAACACAGCCCTTTTCCGTTTTTAATTACATTCATTGGTTTCTTTGGAAACTGTTATCCCTGTCACTGAGGCCAAGCAGGTATGACTGAGCTCAGACCCTGCTGACGGTCCAAGCAAGGGGTGGGGGAGGACATGCATTCAAATGCAAAAGTACTCAAATTCCCCCCTCCCTTAAATAAAAGAAAAAGTTGGTTGCAAATTTTTAAAAAGCTGCAGCTTCAGGAAAAGGAATAGTGCATGCATATGTGTCAATGGCGACAAAATATGAATGCAAGGGTTTCGACAGGGATTACCAGAAGTGATGAGATGCTGTTGGAATCTCTGGCAGACTGCTAGCAGCAAGGCATAATCCCCAACAGAAAACGTGACAGAGAGATCAGAAAGCTGTTCTGTTTGCTTCATCCAGCCCAGCTTTCCTCTCAGTTCCTCCAACTTCTGCCTGTTCCTTCTGCATCAGTTTTAAAACACTGTCTGCCACAGTGGCTCTCTATCTCTGCTCTAGGTCCTCCAGAGCACATGGCCCAGCCGTGGAACATTCTTCCTGGCACGGAGCACCTGTCACCAACAGTAGCAATATTCGGAGACTGGCAGAGGACCTTTAAATTCTCTATACTTTGGGCTCATAAGAACCACCTGGCTGGATCCAGACAAAGGCCTGTCTAGTGCGGCATGCAACCAGATGCCATGGGGAAGCTTTCAAGTAGGACATGAGTGCAACAGCCCTCTCCCACTGCTGTCCTCTGATCTTGGATCCTCTGGTTGTATTAGGGATCGATCGGCTTAGAGAATCCCCTTTCAAAACGGTCCAAGTTGGTGGCCATCTCTGTATCTTACGGGAGCATAAACCATGCATGGCGGGAAGGAGTGTAGTGTACCATTTGTCATGAATCACCTACCCTTCATTTTCATTGGATGACTCTGGGTTCGAGTATTGTGGAATTCCCCTTTTTTCCCTGAACAAAAAGCCCCAAACTTTTTAAGTTGCTCCAACTTCCTCATTGTTACGCTTGCTCATTTCTGCACCAGTGGTGATGTGATTGCTTGTGCAAAACACGTGTCAATTCCAGATAGGTCATATGAAGACTGAGTACCACTTTTTTGTACATGTGTGAACAGTCGTTTACCCCCGCAAAATCTGTGGTACTCCTGAGACTGCTGATAACACCTCTCCTATGTGTGAATAACGTTGTGTTGTCTACATAGGTCTGGCACTTGGAAAATTGAGAATCATTGTTAGCATTTACAATGATAGTGGCGAATCTCTTTTTCCTCTGAGTAAACTGTTATGCCAGAGTAGATTTGCTAATAAGACTCACACCCAAATGAAATCTGTCCATGTAATTATTTGTCATCATTGCACCTGGCATCAGCAGAAACAGTAAGTTAGGCTGGATAGTGAAGATACAGATTTGCTTATTTAAAATGTTACTTAATGTCTATCATCAGAAGACTCTAGGGTCTGTACAAATGTTTGAATAACCAGATATAAATACAATTCTAAAGCAACAGGTAAGTATAATAAATGAAAAAAAAAGCAAAACTAAAAATAGAAATCACCTAACCTGAAGAAAAAAACCTGCAACCTAAAATGCCAGGGCAAATAGCAGACTTGCAGTGTCAGTACCAGTGAGGGTATTCCAAAGTCAGGGTGCCACCACAGAAAAGGCCCTGTGTGAACACTTAGTATATCTTTACCAAAGAGGGTATTTGAAGCAGGATCTCTCCAGAGGATCTTAATACCTGGGCAGCCTGGTATGCAAAGAGGGGGTCCTTCAGGTATTTGGGTCCTAAGCCATTTGGGACTTTAAAGCACCAGCACCATAAATAGGACTCAGAAATGACTAGTCAGCCAGTGTAGAGTTTCCCAGATAGTTTTGCAGGATTATCGTGGTCCAGAACCTAACAGAGCTGTTTAGAGGATACATTTATACTTATGCTTGTGTAGCCTAAACATTAGATTATCAGTCATTACAAATTTGTTCTGATACTCTCCTGCAAAACCAGGCAAAGCAAAAGGGTGCCCTATTTTGTTAACAACTAAAGACCTTTGCCTTCTTCCAAATACAGGTTTCAGTAAATAAAGTAGGCATGCACCAGCCTGACAACTCTTCTTCCCTGCTATATTCTGATAAAAATTAATATGTCTGTACTGGAGCTGGTAGAAGGCAGTTCTGTTGCAACTGCACATAATCTATGGACTTTGTGTGAAGCAGCAAACCCAAGGCAAGGGGAAGAAAGCTGCATTGTTCCAGCTCTCTGTTTTTCAGAGGCCTGCATTCATATCTCATCCTTGTTGTTTGCAGGAGAGGCAGATGTGAACCAGAACAATGGGACCTCCTCTAAGAGCACAGCGGTGACAGACTCCAAGGGCGCAGCAGACCCAAAGAATGCCTGGAAGGAGGCCAGCCCAGCTGACACGACTGGTCGTCCCCATTTGGTCCGCCTCTTTTCCCGAGATGCCCCAGGGAGAGAAGACAACACCTTCAAAGACCGGCCCTCTGAATCAGATGAGCTACAGACCATTCAGGAAGACAGTGCAGCAGCTTCTGAGAACTCGGATTTGATGGCTTCACAGAAACGCTCCTCTTTCCGGCATGGATCCAAACTTGCAACTGCAAGTACAATAGACCATGCTAGACATGGATCCCCCAGAAGATACAGGGAACCGGGTCTACTTGACTCACTGGGCAGATTCTTTGGAGGTGACAAACATTATCCCCGGAGGGGCAAGGTGAGCTCAGAGGAAAGGAGAACAGAATAGCTGCAATGAAATCAAGAATTGTAAAAGGATGGGTGGGAGGAAACTCAAGAGAACGCAATAACCTCCGTAGAGCAACAGTTGACTTAGCCTTCAGAATTGTGTTTATCCATTTCTAATGTGATAATTGGCTGTTATGACAATTTTAGAAATAATGCATTAGAGAATGTTACTACAGACAGTCCCCTTTTAAATTGACCTGAACTTCTAATTACCCCTAATCCTCTTCTAACCTAATGCTGGGATTATTTTACATCAAGATGTGATGCTCTGAGGCTCCCTTGGGGAGATTTGTTGTTAACTGGTTGTAAGTAGTACCTATGGTGGGAAAAGGCTTGGTGTTCTTTTGAATTTTTTCCTCCCCATCAGTGATATTTTCCTTGCAATGTTTCTCAAAATCTGACTGGAAAGGAGTCACAGAAAGACAATTGTTTACAGCATCTCTGTGATAGCTTTATAGACACTGACTTTAGTTTAACGTCTGTTGGCTTCATGTCTGTTTATGACTCTTGATGGCATTTGTAACCCCAGGCTGTGTCATGAGACTAACACGAAGCTTTGTGAAACCAGGGGACAGCTCGCCAAACCTAATGCCTTTTGTTTCTTTTCTGATGAGAGAAACAAAACAGAACGCGGGAATTGCGACAAGATCGGACCACATCTGTATTAACTTGTGCTTTTTCATGGATGAATGTTTGAAGGTTCGCAGTGCAAATCTGTGCATGTCTAGGCAAATGTGTATAGAAGTGCTGCCTTAATAAAGGAAAATACTTTTCAGCTAGTTTGGGGGATGTCAGTAGCAAAAGCACTGCCAATGCACACATATAATTGTGTACTGTTCAACCGATGAGAAGTGGAATGAAGCAGGAGAATGGTACACCCATTTGAAGCGGGGAAACCAGTTCCTTCACTGCTGTTAATGTATCAATGCAGTGTTTGCTAAACCATTTGGCTACTGGCTGTTATATTTTGTATTTTTATAGCTAACATTTTTGATCTGGCAAATACTTTTGAAGAGTTAAAAACTTCTCTGGGTGTAAGGGACAGAGGGTAAGTGGTAGAGCTTTGCATTTAGAAGGTCTCTGGTTCAATCCTCAGCATCTCCAAGGTATGGCTAGGAAAGACCTCTGCAGAACTGGTGCCAACCACCTTATGTAGACATTATTGAGCCAGAGAGACCATTGACCTGAGTGGGTATAAGGTACCTTCAGCTGCTGCTGCAAGAGAAGTCATTGTTATTAAGTGCTGATGTGCTTTCTCTCTTCCACCCATGCTGAGGCAAAGTTCACACTTGATTTTGCTTTGCCTATAATGAAAGGTGTCTTTTTACATTCTCAAACACTTGCTGCCTGACTCTAGTCCCCCCCCCCCGCCTTTCATTTCACAATATTTTAATAAAACTTTAATAAAAAACCCCATTGCAGTGCACCTACTTCTTAAATGCTTTAGCAGTGATCAGAGACCATGAGGCAGATAAAAAAGTCATCAGCTTCTTGGTTGGTAGTAGTCACTGATACTGGTAGTTGGGCTAGTAGTTGTTCCTAAAGGTGAGACATTCCATACTCTCTTTTTAAATTAAAGTATTGATTTGCTTCAATCTCCAGTCCTGGGCAAGTCACTTAACAGAAAGTTGGCAGCAATTGTAAAAATAGCCAAGCAAGTATAGTTGGCTTCAGTTCAGTTTAGATCAATTTCTAATGGAGTTTGCATCATGACAGTATTGCCCTTGATGACCAACTAGCTCAAATCTGGCTCAAACTGAAATTGAAATGTGGTGATGTCACAAAACTGACAGGTATAGCACAAAGACACTATTTCTCATAGATTAGGAGATCACTAAGGGATGAACCTGCACCTACAATAAGCAGTCACTACATGTTCTGAAATGTAAGTGATTCAAAAGTATTCATTTCAAGCATTTGGTGATAAGTGATTTACATCTGGTTCAGACTGTGGATATTTCTGTATTTTGCTATAATTGTGAAATCTATTTGTCTGTTAGGAGTGGAGTTGCATATAGATAGACACCCTCATGTGAAAAATCATCTTTTGTATTGTTGATCCTAGCACACTGCTGTAGATTTTCACTGCCACAATTGGTACATTTAAATCTGCATAACTCATAGTCCAGTGCCTACAGAACAAAAATAAAAGGTTATGAATTATTCCAAATACTATTTAGCTGCAACAGAACAACTGCTTTTTAAATGTTGACTTGCATATATCTTGGCCAATCAGTGAAGAACAGGCTGCGCCATTGTGTGACAACATTGTGCTCTCAGAAATAATAATGCTGGTAATGAACAATATCTCCTGGGAATTCATTCCAGGAGACTTTCAATGCTGGAAGTTAACTCAGCAAGTGCCACAAATATTTGCTAATACTAGCCGTGCATGTGTGTTTTTAAGGAAAGCATAAAATTATTAGTGTCATTCAATTCAATCGTCTTGAATAGTATGGGTTTCAAATAAGAATTGTTACTTCATTATTATGTCAAAGTTGCTGGAAATGTAGGTATATGTTTTTCCTCCCTGTATTTAAAAACATAAAGATTGCTAATTATTGTGTGTAATAGTAAAACAAACACTGATGCACTTTGAAAGTGTCCAGAAAAAGGTTTTCTTTTAAAAAAAAAATTAAAAAGCTGAGGCAGACACAGAAACTAAACCCTGCAAATATACTTCATCACACACTCAAAGAGTATCTTTGCCAGAGACAGGAATTATCACCAACTGAATGTAGCTGCTGATAACCCTGCCTTTGAGTGTGCACCAAGCCAACATGGTAAACATGCGACAAGTAGAACTTAGTTAAATGGAAAGGCATATAAAGATGCAGGGTAATGAGATAATGGAAAAGGTCTTTTTCCAGACTTAGAGGATATGCTCCCTAGGGTCCATTGGTAAGGATTCCCAAAGCTCCAACTAATTATGTAACAGGAGCTGGGGTAATGGTCAGGGCGTTGTTCCAGCCTCCTTTCCCCGTCCTGCAGTGCTGGTTCGTATATCTGATCTGCCCACACTCGTGTCGGAATGCAGCAAACACAAACATCTTTTTGTCCAGAAAAAGCACTGACATTCAGGCAGAGAGCATGGTGAATTCCTTGTGGAGGCATATTCTTTTCTTATTAACATCCATGGGTGAAGAATACATGCGTGAATAACGCTCCCCTTTGTTTAAAGAGAGGAGGAGGAAGGGGAAAATAGAAGAATGCCTGTCTTGTTTTCGCCTCCCCTGACTACCCTCTCAAAAGACAGGTTCTCCATTGCTCTGGTATTTGTGATACATCAGGAAAGGGTGGGAGAAAAATAAAATGTACCAATATGAATGTATGGATATATTGTCTCTCCTTTGTGGCAGAAAACATGCCACCTGTGTTCCCATGGTTAGTACCTATGCGCCATCTATCTATCTGTATGTGCAAGTTGGTGGGTTCATGTGCAATGCACACATACGTAAACAGGAATGAATTGTGAACAGATCTTTATAAAATTATTCTCATTTAAAATTAGGCAAAACTTGACACTTGACTTAACTTCAAGTGAGTCTCTCTGGTGGTACTTCTCTTGGTACAAGACAAGTAGTTGCAGCATTAAAAACAAACTCGCAGTCACAGCCCTGTTGTATAACCCAATTAGTATAGCCTTTGATGAGGTAGCAAATAACTACTGGACAAATTGTGGACTTTTTAAGGGATGTTTTCCAGCACAGTTATATGTCAGCTAATTAAAAGCCTGTCTGTTTTCAAACATAACAATCTGTACTCTGAAATATTACAGTTTTCAGAATTGCAAAACCCAATATATATTAGGAAAAAATCCATTAGATCTAATGCCAAAGTAAATTTACCAGCCAGTTAAGTATTTTCCAGGTTTAGGGTCACAATTAGTACACATTGTGGTAGAACATGCTTAAATACCTACTCAACAGATGCATTAGGCAGTTATGCCTAAATTGTATCTAGTTTGTTCCAATTCCCTCATCAGACTGAGAATGTTTTTTAATTTGTAATTACATCTTCAAGCTATTGCATATTATTTCCAGCTATAGCGCCTATTGTTCCCTTCACGGTTCCTACTTTCTGATGTTTCCTTACCAAGTACTAACTAGCCATAAATAATTCTTTGATCAGTTTTAACCCTTGATCTAACACAGGGGATGGTCCTAAACATTTCCACTGGTCTAGCCGAGGTAGAGATTGCCAGTGTGATGCTTCTGCAACACTGAATCCAGGGAGCCTGATTTGGGGTTGTTGCACTGGCACAGCTGTCAATCTGGCTGTCAATACAGCCTTCTGAAGGGCATATTATAAGCTACTGCATAAAACCTTGCAATCAAACTGTAGATAACATTCACCACACTATAAAGCAATGACTTGAGCATACACTTCCTTGGAATGAATCTCCACTGAAGTTTAAGGCAACCCCCAATCATGGAGAGAGATAAGGCATCAGACACAAGAAAAATGGGGCAATAATAAGGTCTACAGAACTGGGAGTGATTCGATTAAAAAACCACAACAAACCACAACACAAGCACTGGTCTGGAGAAACCCTGCTCAAGATGCAGATTCATTTGCATTTATTTTGCATCAGTTTTCTGAAAGGAGTACCTTCAGCACCTTCTATGAACATAGCACCATCTAGGTCAGGATTTTTATAACCCAGGAAGGACTTTTTGTTTGTTTTGTTTTGCTTTGCTTTGCTTTGCTTCTAATGCTGCATCCCAGCATATAAAACCAAGAGATGGGTCTGGAGCTTCTGAGACCAGTTGAAATAGTGTAAAATGTCTGCTTGGTATAAAATTGAGCAGGAATCAAAACAGTAAAAAAAGTATGTTTATTTAAAGAATCATAAGTTTCTCCTAATTTGAATGAAAACATGTCTGAATGTTACAGGCATTAATCGATTTCATCTTTCTAAGCTGAAATATGCAGGTGCCTTATGTTCAAGAACAGGGCCCCACTATAGCAAGCCACTATTAAACTAGGAAGTCTCTAATAAACCATAGTTCACGATTTCATCAGAACTGGGAAACTATGGTTACCAATTTTGGAACAATTTTAAATCTTAAATCATGGTTTAATTAAGAGATTTCCTGGCTTTATAATGACTTGCATGGTGATGCAAAGGGGTTCTGTGTGTGACTAAAAGGCTCAAGTTCATGCATATCTCAACTTGGTAAACTGAGATGTGATGGTCAGAACCAGACCACACTCTTAATATGTATGAAATGTTTTGCATATGAAACCTATGGGGGAAATTAGCCACATTAATAATAACTTGTATTTTTCACACTTAATTAAGAGTATTTCAATGTGTCTATCTAGTAGTCTGAAGGAAATTATGTATTGTGATTTTTTTCTCTCCTTTTTACAAGTCTTTGTTGTGTCTAGGAAAATCATGTCATACCTACTGTTTTGTACAACTGTTGTATAAATTGTAGCATTGTAAAATATATAATTGATGGTACTAGCTTCCTAGAGTCTGTAACACGACATGATTTTGTTTCAATATTTGACCTTTGTCTACGCCTGAACATAGGTAATGCATTTATTAAATACAGTAGCTTTCACACTGTTAAGCGGTGCACTAATTATTTAAGCTTAAACATTAACATCTGAACCTAACCATCTTTACAGACTGTATTGTGACTTGAATTGTTCATCAAAGTGCTTGAAGGATAAAGGGATTTAAAGCTGAAGTGAATAAAATATGGGGGGGCAGGTAAGCACATGCACACCATTTGAATGGCAATGCCTATCAACTTGGGGGGGGGCTCAAATATTTTATTGGGGAGGCCAAAGGGACCTCAGCCATTGGGAGTTGGCTCCTGCGCTCTCTAGCAAGAATAATCAGCCCATCCCTTGGAAGAGGTAGAAAGCAAGAAAGGATATCAAAAGGAGAGAGAGAAAAAGAGAGAAGGGGGAGACAGAAAAGAGACTAAAGGAGAGGTTCCACTCACTTTTGTCTCTGGTCTTGCTCACTGCTAGCTTATACCCAACACATATCCAGGGGAATGCCCTTGATGGAAAAAAATGCACACCCCTGCTCTACGCTAAAGTGAACTGTAACCAAATTTTAGCGTCTTTAATTTCATTGGGAGAGTTAAGGATGCATGCAGTTTTCCCACTGAGTGGACCATGGATCAGCACATAAGAAGCGTAGGCAAGAAGAAGAAGAGTTTGGATTTGATATCCCGCCTTTCACTCCCCTTCAGGAGTCTCAAAGCGGCTAACATTCTCCTTTCCCTTCCTCCCCCACAACAAACACTCTGTGAGGTGAGTGGAGCTGAGAGACTTCACAGAAGTGTGACTGGCCCAAGGTCACCCAGCAGCTGCATGTGGAGGAGCGGAGACTCAAACCCGGTTCCCCAGATAACAAGACTACCGCTCTTAACCACTACACCACACAGGATTAACTCATTAGTCTGCAGGTGCCAAACTGTTCTCTGGGAAGCTTTTCTTTGTCTTTACGCAAGAGAAATAATACGCTCCCAATAAGCAAGGTGTATTTTTCACAAAGATTCCCTTTTTGAGTTGACATTTGGGCATTAAAATATTGAATAGCGTTCAAACTGATGAAGGAAGAAGATATAGAACTCACCCCAGGGAAATATTAAGCATATGCGCCAAATGGACAAACTGGGCAGATCAGAGCAGGATTTTTTTACCGCTAGATGATACAATTCTGCTTACTCTCTAATAAGGAGAGTAGTTGCTCTTTTGGTAAAAAAAGGAAGAAGACAATGATACATAAGGTCATGTTTTCATTAAGCCATGCTGTTAATTAAGCTATGATGTAAATCATGCTTCACTTTGTTGTATGCAAACACATTTTCAATCAGCTCTCTCAGTTTCTTTGATTTTTATATACCTATAAACAACCATTGCCACATGCTAAATAAGCGACTAATTGATGTACAATACTGCAGACATTTCTCCAGCCCAAAGTGGGATGAAGAAAAACACTGAAAGAAAGTTTTTACTTCCACATTTGGATCACAGCAACAGAGGCTGTGTCGATATATCTGCTAGTCAGAGGGAACATTTTGGCTTAGAAAGTAGCACTAATGGTATGGCTGCTGTTAATTATTAAACTCTATGATGGCGTGATTTTCTTCTGCTCTGCCCTGAATGCCAATTCCCGATACCTAAACTGAAGCTGTGTTTTAAAAGATTCTAAGGTCAACATTTGAGTAAATTTACTTGGAAGATGGTCAGAATTAAGCTTGGCTGTCTAAAACACAGCTTGCTTTTTCAGGTGAATAGGTCCTTGTTCCAGCAATGCATATAATACTTGTTTGTGCAAACAGAGCCACTTAGAAGGATGAATTTTAAAACTGAGTTTGGGTCTGCACTGACAGCTCATAAGCAAATGAGCTGGAAAGCAAGCCTTACTTCTTTTTAACCACACATTTTAGACAGCACTTGAAAATAAGTAGAAAACATCAATGCATGTTTTTAAATGTTTTCTGTTGCTGCAAAAGGTGGCGACAGTCAATGACCTGCCGTACCTGTGACTTGGCTCCATGCCACACTGGGTAACATTTAGATAAAACATTGATATGGGGAGTACATATTATGTGGCTTCCAAATCCTGCTTGGCTGACCACTCAAAAGCCCTGTAAATTGGTCCATGGGGAGATGTGCTACTAATGTAGCTGTTTCCCACATTGTGAACCCATTCCACATGCATGGCATCATGGCTAAAGTGTTGGACTAGGGACCTAGGAGAGCGGTGTTCAAATCCCCACTCAGCCATGAAGCTCATTGGGTGACCTTGGGCCAGTCACCATCTCTTAGCCTAAGCTGCCTCATGAGTAGCTGTGAGAACGACATAGGGGCGCTGAGAACCATGGACACCATCTTGAGATCCTTGGAAGATAAAGGTGGTATATAAATTTAATAAATAAATAAAATTCCTTACTGAACTGGACTCATAAAAAACTTAGCATGATAGGTTGCTTGTTGTTGGGTTTTCAGAACCTTTCACTTAGTATATTTTCTTCATGTTGTGTAATCCCAATTCCTATTGTCCTCCTTATTTCCCCTCCCCTGAGCTTACTGCATTTATGTATGTTAATCACAACTGAACACTGTTAATAATAGATATAATAGGAGTCCACATATGCACATTTGTCATTCAACTACTCATGGGTGTTGCTGTCTGCCTGAATATGTATTGTGTGTGTGTTGGCTACCTGACACCACCTCTAAATAACTACTGTGAAGCCCATACCAAACTTTTTCTCACAGTACTCAAACAAGTGTGGAAGTACAATTTTCCTGTTTTGCAAGAAATCAAAAACTTCCCTCTTGCCTAGGTTATTCTAAGTTAGTACTGTTTTTATAGTTTATAAATGGTGTTTCACAGAGTCAATGGGCTGGATTTCCCTGCATGCAAGGCCATGTATTTAGCGATATGATATGAATCTAACCTTGTGATTAGAGTCCCATCAAGGAATCCCTAGGCAAAAAAGAGATCCTGTCCAATTAATATTGCAATTATTGTTGCAACTACTGAATCTAAAGACTTTTCCAGTTAGTATGCACATCCAGTTCATGCCATCCATCTGCAGATTGCCACACAAGATGACTGTATGTTTATGTATGTCAGTCTCAATTGAACACTGTTAATAATAGATATGGAAATCACCTGCAAAAAGGTGTTGAAATTTCCCTTTCTGTTAGATGTACATTTATTGTAACTAGGAAACGCCATCTGCTGGTTCAAAATCCCTCAACAATGTCTTTAAATGAAAGAAGCAAATGCAAATTGTTTCTGTTTCCCATGTTAATTGCCTTTCAGATGCCTATATTAAGGGCAGAGGAAGATTTTACATATGTAGGGTCTGATACCCACATAAATGTATAGTATAGAATTGCTATATCATGTTTATATAGCAATTGTCACTGACCAACAGACAAAAAGGTCATAACCCATAACTGATTTCATGAAGTCAAAATTATTGTTCTAGATCAGTGATTTGAAAATATAAAGCAGCAATGAAACAATAAACTCATATTGTTTTTGATTTGTTGGTTTTTTTACACAGAGCTATTTTTTGCAAGCTTCCTGAAATTGTAGCTTCTCCTGTCAGTATGTTACTGATTTTCCTCATTTTTACTGACTATCAGTAGACTTTACTATTATTACTAACAATTATAACAACAAACAATGACTCTGAACTGTGGAGATAACAGTAGCAAAGAAAGTAAGGTATGAGACAGGACACTTTTAGAAGGAAAAGGCAGGATATGAAAAGCTGTACCCACTGAAATCCCATCCTCTATACAACCATTACAAGGCTTCCCCACGATCTGTAGGCCTTCCATGTGATGAAAAACATAGTGTTAGATTGTAGCTCCTTCTAAGTTGTAGCCGGAGTGGTATATGTTGGTATGTATGTGCCAGGGAACAGAATCAAGCCATTGAAATGAAGGCGAACCATGTTGTGCCTTGAAATATAGTCCAACTATATTTGTAACATGTCTACCTAACAGAGAAGTTCTGTTTCACATTGGCAATGGAGGAAATGCTTCAGATTTCTGATGTCAGGAGCCACTCCACAGGACAACAGCAACCTGTTGCTGCATTTCGAGTTCATGTATCAGTTCCCAGAAGAAATTGACAGGTAGGCCTCTGGCACTGCCAGACGAATGGGATGAAAGTAAAAAAAGGAAAGGATAAAACAATGTGGTATGACACTTACTTTCTTCCCCAGTCTGATAGTTCCTTCACTGACCTTTAATAAGAGTGTAGTCACCCCACCACTCAATTCCTCTTAAATATTAGCTTTCATTCACCTGTGCCTGCCTGGTTGCCTTGGTAATTCTTGTTGCTTAGTAACAAGAACTAGGGCAGGCGATTGCCCTATTGTCTCTCATATATTTCTAATGAAATAGTTTTCCACTGGATTTTTAAAAAATATATATATTCTTTTTTGTATCATTAAAAATACAGGGTGGTATTCAGTGCTAGACTTACTCAGAGGAGACTCATTAAAGTTAATAAACATGACTGACTTAGGCTCATTACTTTCAACATGCCTGCTCTGAGGTCTTAGTTCACTACAACCACAGGCACGCATTCCACTTGTCATTGGCTTGTGATATTGTAAACATCCTCGACTTGTGAGCAGCTGGTAACCACTGTGTGAAAGGATCCTTGAGTCGATGACCCTTCAGTCTGATTGCGAGGCTCTTCTTCCATTCCTAAGCATGCAGCTAGTTGCCTACTGGGTTTGTTTTAATGTCTGAACCTGATCATGAAACACATTCTGTTGAAAACTTTATGCTAAAAGCTATGATGATAGTAAGGGTGATTCAGATTCAGTGTGGTGGCTTAGGAAAAACAACTTCCATACTTAACAGGTCCTTTAGTCTCTCAGTCGACAAGATGAGTGCCATTAAGAACAGAGCATCACTGGCAGGAAATTTCTGTGCTTAATGTGGCTCAGGCAGGAGAGGTGGGTGAAGAGTGGCTGGATGGCATCTTCAGTTATCTAAAAGACAGGATTGAAACAAATCTGTAATTTTCAGATAACACAGTCACATGTGGATAGTCCGTGCAAAATAAAAAGTGTTGGTATAAAAATAACCAGAAGTTACATTTCAGTCTTTTGTGTTTGTGTTAATTCTGTAAAAGTGTGACTTTGAAACTGAATGTGGCAAACTGTAAGAATAAAAATGCAAGTGCCAACTGGGGAAAGCAAAGCTGGGGAATGGGCAGAATTCACAGGACAGCAAATGACTCTCTTATTCTAGTATATAAATGCATGCATACAACATGGATTTTGAGCAAACCTAATAGAGCCAGCGGAAAATGCTTTTTTGGCATCTTGGGATTTTTTTTAAAGCTATCTAGGTGTCTCAGCTGCAGAAATATAAAGGAATTGCCATGACAACGTTAAAAAAGCAAAAGAAGCCCAAATTTACTGATTTCCAGTTCCCACATTAATGCACACAACAGGTTTTTCAAAGGCCAACTCATCTCAAAAGAATTTGAAGTTAACCCTTTCAGATTATGCTGATACATCCAGCAACTGCCTTTTGGCACATACCAGGTTGAATATATACTGTATATGAATGAATCTGGCATATACTTCTGGGACTTCAGGCTAAGACAGGAAAAGATGCAGAAATTTAACTGATTTCAATGAAATATTAAGTTGTGCTCCTTTTGGCTTTGTGACCCATACCAAAACTTCACAGAGAGCAAATTACCAAGCTAAACAGATACAGAAAAATACAAATGTCATGTGGGATCTCAGGCTACTTTGTGAACAGTCTTTTAGTGTGCTTCCTTGTGAAATATATGTCCTCCTCCTGACTTGCAACTGAGATGCATAATGGCAAGGAATTTGTTAGAAATGATTAGCAACAGAAGTGAGAATGAAATATTCAGATACTATACACACCATCTGATTTAGGCTACCATGCTACTGTAAGAAGGTAAGTGCATGCACATTTTGCTATTAGCAGGCATAGTGCATAACATTGATATTCCAGAATGTATAACTTTTCATATATAAAATGTAGTGCTTATTGAACCTTATTTTACCTAGTATCTCAGGGCTGCGTCTCACGGTACTTTTGAAAGACATGACAGCACTATCAGGACTTCCGTGAGTGTAGGACGATGGGAGCTTTCAAGTTACACAGAATTCACCATGAGGAGGAATGGAAAGGTAGCTAATTCTAAGATATTTAGAGGGCAAAATTGGTTACAAATGCAAGGAATGCAATCCAAAAAGTGCTAAGATCACTTTGACACATTTAACTACCCCTAACTCAACAGCATTAGTTGCTCTTTTTGCATTACAAGGTCTTAATGACACCTGAGATTTGTGGCTCTAGAAAGATGCATCTGTTTTCTTGCTGAACATTTTTCATGCATCTTCCTTTTTTTAAAAAAAAAATGCTTCCTTGATAAGCCCCTTCAACAAGATTTGTAACCCATTTTCTGTTTATATAAATATATATTTATGTTTATATAAAATTATAATTATGATTTTTTAAAAAAAATCATTCAGCATGACTTGGTTAACATCTCCTTTAATTTCATATTTTATTTGCTTTGGTTTTTTTAATAAGAACATTAATACCTAAAGAAGATTTCTGTGTAAGTTGAAAGCTTGCATCCAGATCTGTAGCACTGGCTGATCCAATAAAGTATATTACTTAGTTTGCTCTTTGTTTTTTCTTCTGTTGCTCCAACACTGCTACTAATGGCTGCAATCTTAAATGCACTGATTAGTACACATCATCAAATTTAATGGTACTTGCTTCTAATAGTTAGGATTGTGCTGTAAGACTCTTGGTGGATGCAGCTGACCATTTACCACACACTGGCAACTTGTCAGTAAAGTATGCAGGAAGCTTCTATTATAATAGCATCTGGTCATATTGGAAGGTGAGTTTTTAAAACTGGACTAAGCACATGCTGACCTGCTAGTCATATGGAGGAATGCACCCTTCATTAAGTTTACATGAGTCACCGCATGCTAAGTGGTTTTCTGAATCTGTGCTTAGTTCAGAGGGAGAGAATAACCTAATGATCATACACAAACATTTCTGTTTCAAAAACACATGAATTACTGACCAGCTAGGAATTGCATTGACCAGGACCTCTGTGCAACATCTCCTTTTTATTCAAACACATGTCAAGAGCCCAGCACCATAATTTCATTACAGGCCACATGAGGTGTACATGCAGAAAGTTCCAGTTCTCCATGTGTACATGCAGAAAGCGCCACCACTAGGATGTTCACCCAAAGGGATCTTATGTAGTAAGTTCTGGAGATCACCTGCCCAAAACCCTGAAAGGAACTGCCGGTCAGAGCAATGTAGACAGACCTGCACTAAATCGAAAAGCTCTGTGACTTGGCTTCATATGCTCATGTGAATTAACAGCCGTTACTTCCCATGCATGGCTTTTAAAGGGCTGGGAAGTCAAAGCAGGAGTGAAAATGATAGGATAAATGCTCTTCCACAAGGGATTCACTGGTCTCTGTAAATGTATTGTATTTCATTAGGCACCATCCTGAAGTGTTCCACTGCTGTGGAATTAAAGAGTAACAACAACCACATGCAGATAGGTAGCCGTGTTGGTCTGCCATAGTCAAGACAAAATAAAAAAAATTCCTTCCAGTAGCACCTTAAAGACCAACTAAGTTAGTTCTAGGTATGAGCTTTCGTGTGCATGCACACTTCTTCAGATACACTGAAACAGAAGTCACCAGACCCTTCTATATAGTGAGAAGGTGGGGAGGGGTATTACTCAGAAGGGTGGTGGGAATGGGTGATTGGCAGATAGCTGTGATGAGCCTGTTGACGACTCTTAACGACTGCAATAGGTCTTACAGGAAAAAGCAAGGGGTGAGAAGGTGAAAAATGGCTTTGTCATGTATAATGAGATAAGAATCCAATGACAAAGCCATTACAGGCCACATGAGGTGTACATGCAGAAAGTTCCAGTTCTCCATGTGTACATGCAGAAAGCGCCACCACTAGGATGTCATGTATAATGAGATAAGAATCCAATGACAAAGCCATTTTTCACCTTCTCACCCCTTGCTTTTTCCTGTAAGACCTATTGCAGTCGTTAAGAGTCGTCAACAGGCTCATCACAGCTATCTGCCTATCACCCATTCCCACCACCCTTCTGAGTAATACCCCTCCCCACCTTCTCACTATATAGAAGGGTCTGGTGACTTCTGTTTCAGTGTATCTGAAGAAGTGTGCATGCACACGAAAGCTCATACCTAGAACTAACTTAGTTGGTCTTTAAGGTGCTACTGGAAGGAATTTTTTTTATTTTGTCTTAACAACCACATGGTATTTTCTTATCTTGGAAAAGAGAATAGATAAACTCACGGAGGGTAAGGCCTGGATAACTAAACGGATATTCAAGCACAGTTGCTGGGGAACAAGTAGAGAGTTCCTGCTTCCACATCCTTCTTCAGGGTTCCTGGAAGTATTCTGCTGGACCCTGTCAGTAGAGTGCTTTTCTCATGTACTTCTGTACCTAATGTGTGTTTCCATCTCCATCATCTCTCCTTTGAGTTTTAAGAATCTTAATGTTTGCTCATTCCCCAATGGGCGCTCGAATTCCTTTCAGATTGCTTGCTGGTCTACAAGCATAACCTGTCCTTTGTTTCAGGATTATCATCACGCTGCCAGAATTGGCCATGTAAGTTCCCTGCCTCATCCAAGATCTCATGGCCGATATGTGGATGAGAACCCAGTAGTCCACTTCTTCAGGAACATTGTAAGTTTCCATTTCACCTTGGTAATTCTTTCACCAAACAAAAATGCTTACTTTGCTTTTTAAAACATACACACCAGCTAGCTAGTGCCTCAAAGATAATTCCTCTGCTAAAAAGGAGTGCAGGCAAAATTATATCTAGTGTGCCAGGTAAGGGGATGGACACTGGAAGTCATTCTCCTGATCCACAGCTCTTTGTGCATTTCTATGGGCTCACAGATTTCTTTCACCTGGAGCCTGTCAGTATTTTGCTGCCTGAGGCACAGGACAAGGTGGTGGTCCCCCTCCCAATTCTACAATTCTACAATTCTACAAACAGAAGTCAGTCAGAGTGGCAACTGAATCAACACCGGCAACAGGACAACATCACTGTAGCATCGGGTGGCAGCAGGCTAGCTTGAAGGTCTCAGGGCAAACCATGTGACAGCTCTCCTCCTATGGCACTTTGCCACCACAGCCCAGCATATGTCACTTGAGGCAACTGACTCAGCCTGCCTAATGGTAGAGCCAGCCTTGCCTGCCATACTCTATAGACCCAAGGGAATGTATGGCAGTAGCACCTTCTCCTGAACTGAAGATGAACAGCTGGTCCTTTTTGAAGGGGAGAGACCATTTATGAGAATTGGCTGCTCCTGCAGCAAATCACTATGTTGGAGCAAGTCACATGCCCAAACAAACTAACTGTGTCCAGCTTATTACCAGTTTGAGGGCTAAAAAGGTAAAGGTAAAGGTACCCCTGCCCATACGGGCCAGTCTTGACAGACTCTGGGGTTGTGCGCCCATCTCACTTAAGAGGCCAGGGGCCAGCGCTGTCCGGAGACACTTCCGGGTCACGTGGCCAGCGTGACATTGCTGCTCTGGCGAGCCAGAGCCGCACACGGAAACGCCGTTTACCTTCCCGCTGGTAAGCGGTCCCTATTTATCTACTTGCACCCGGAGGTGCTTTCGAACTGCTAGGTTGGCAGGCGCTGGGACCGAGCAGCGGGAGCGCACCCCGCCGCAGGGATTCGAACCGCCGACCTTTCGATCGGCAAGTCCTAGGCGCTGAGGCTTTAACCCACAGTGCCACCTGCGTCCCTGTTTGAGGGCTATTAAAAGGCAAAAGACAGTCTTCCAAGGCAGAAGAGGGTTTTCCTCAATTTTGAAACTGGAATTTTTCCATTCTAACATGGAAATCTTTGGAAAAATCCAATACTGTAATCCGGACTTGCTCCCGTCTTTCAAATAGAAATGAAAATGGATAGAAATATTCTGTGTCAGTGCTAATACCAATGAGACAAATGTTACTGACATGAATATTTATAGAAATTACCTCAATCTTGAGTTGTGGCTCACTTCCTATGGAGCCTTCAGAGCCATGGATCTGGGACACAACTCCTGCATAAACCACTGAGCTATAACAAATATATGGATTTTTACCAGAGACTAATAAGCACTGAGAAGCAGGAAGTCCCTTGCTTCTCAGGTGGTATTTAATATATGGTGGTTTTGTTATGAAGAGGTTTCCCCCACCTTTTCCCTTCGTGTCTAGAACATTTTCATCTTGTAGAAATTTGCAAATCCCTCAGACTCACTCTTATAAGCCTAGCCCAGCAGCTACATAAGCAGAGGGCTTATCTGAAAGTTTTCTTTTAATAATAAGCTAATTCCCACCCTGAGCCTCTGAAAAAAGGGGATAGAAATTCAAATCAAGGAAGAGGTTGTAGGAGCAAACATACATTGCATATTTGATTTAGGCTTCAATCCTAATCCCACTTACTTGGGAGCAAGCCACATTGAATTCAATAGGACTTACTTCTGAGTAGGATGGCAGGATCTATCAGTTTTGGTTCTTTCTCATTTTTCAGATCTTAAATTCAATTCTCTGTGTTTCTGTAGCAATATTCAAATTAAAATCATCATGAAACTTCACCAATATTTTAGTACCAATTTCTCCTAATAAACACAGTTTTTGAGTGCAATTTTGACTAATGTACACATTTTTGCAAGAAATTTTTCCTAACTCAATGCATTATAAATGCATTTGTATATACACTTTCCCATAATATATACATCTTTGTAAATATTGGTTGGTTAGAGAACTACATTGCAAAGTTCTGGTAAGTGCAAACTTCATAGGATGGCTATGTTTGTTGTATTGTTTTGTAAAATGTTAATTTGATGGATTTGCCTTTAAATGCAAACTGTGCAGTCTGTGTGCACAATAGTTGAGCAGCACAACTAACAAGTGTACACAGAAACTTGTCCAATGTAACATGTGAACAAACCTCTTCTTTTTAACAACCACATGTTGAGCATACAGGAAGCCCAACATGGGAGTGCCTCCTCACATGTAGGGACCCCATGCCATCTCATCACCAACACAACCAACTCTCTCTATCCCATTGAGCACATACACAGGCTTGCACATCGGTGACTCTATGCAGACAGCAATGCTCAACACGTGATTCCTTTTTTTAAAAGAAAAGAAAAGAGAGAGACCTTGCTTCGGAGCAGAGCTGAAGGTGTCGCACTACTCAAGATCGCGCTCATAGCTGTCAACTTTTCCCTTTTCTTGTGAGGAATCCTATTTGGAATAAATAAGGGAATTTCTCTTTAAAAGAGGGAAACGTTGACAGCTATGATCACGCCACACAGAAGTAACAAATTCATAAAGTGTGTTGAAAGTGTCTCATGTGGCTTGTTACACTTCACATTACTGAGAGACAGAAAGAGACTTGCTTTCTACAGTAGCTACACAGCTCCCAAAATATCCAGTTCCTTCCTAAGAATCTAATTAATCTGGGTGCAAAGCTGAGGTCCACCATGAATTCATTGGTTGGACCAGAATAAGAATAACAGCAATTGGCTTTGCAATGTTGCTGGAATTAAGAATGAGGCTTGTAATTAAAGTGGCAGATCAAGAGTGTTGTCTAATGAAGGTCATGCAACTGGTCCTCTTTTGCATTGCTCATTTACATTTTGAGGAATCTTAACAGGGTTTGTGGGTTTGAAGGACAAGAGTCAATTCTTATCGAACAGCACAGGAGTCTTTCTCAAATATCTTCATATAACCAGCAGCCAAAAAGCATTTTTAGCACAGCATCAAGCAGACAAGGTGCTAAGAGTGAACTCAACCCTTTTGATGGCGAAAACAGCAAAACCCATGCACAAGAAGGCATCAGCAGGCTTGAGGAGTCACACTATTTTTAAAAAATTATAATTTAGGAATTTTAAAAAATGAGGCAGGAACAGCCCAGTGAAGAGTGAGCATGCTCAGAGGTCCCAGAATGCTTGCTGACAATTGGTGGTGGGGCAGGGGGAAGAGAGAATGGAAAGCCCAGTAGGAGGGGACCCAAAGTGGCATATCTGGAAGCAGACCTGAAAACTCAATTGTATAGCATTTTGTTGCAGATCCTACTTTTCCTCTTACTTTTGTGTTGTTTTTCAGGTGTCTCCCAGGTCAACTCCTCCACTGTATGGAAAGGTACGTGTGAAAATGTGGCATTGATTCACATTATGGGCCATCAGCTTGCAGCAAGCCAAAGACTAAGAGTCATGTCTCCTGACAGAGTATGACTTACTGTATTTTTCTGTGTATAAGACAATGCTCTTTGCTAAAAAAAAAAAGGCAAAAAATGGGTGTCGTCTTATACATGGATAGTGAATGCAGAGGGGGGACTTGCGATTAACAGCAGCAGCAAGCAGGAGATTAGCAGTGGCAATTGGGCGGGTGATTGGTGGCTGTGGCAAGGTCTGCTGGTGATTGGCTGCGGCAAGTGGGCAGATGATTGGCAGCTGCGGCAAGTGGGCAGGTGGGCTGTTGGTGGTGGCTGCGGTGAGGTGTGCAATTGGCAGTGGCGGGCAGGTGGGTGCGCAATTGGCGGAAGTGACCTCCCCCACCCCCACCCCAAAAAGCTAAACAACTTAATTTCTTAATTTGTGGTTAAAAAAAATAGGGGTCATCTTATACATGGGGGCGTCTTATACAGGGGAAAATACGGTATATAGAATGATTTCTCCCAGAATACTGCTATGTAATGTAAACAGCACATAATGCATGTATGTTGCTGTCTTAAAGGAGCTATGGATCTGATTAGGAACACATTGATTTGCCTTACACTGAGTCAGACTATTGTGCACCTGCATTGGCTGCGCTAACTGGCTTGCCAGCATTTCAGTCATGGTCTCTCCCTCACCCACCTGGAGATGCTGGGATGGAGCTAGGGACTATCTGCATGCTGAGCAGATGCTTTATCCTTGAGCTCTGACCCTTCCCTGTGATTATCTTTCCATGCTGGTTCAGTGGACCCTCAGTTCCCCACTGGGGCTTACTCTGGCCTCAGACAAAAGCATGAAACTGCTTATAACACAGATATGGTTGTTTTTCTTCATTCAAGGCTGGAACAAGGATTGCAGGCCCCACTCTTCTCAAGGTCATCTTTCAGAGGCCACAGTTGTTCCAATGCCACCTCCTCTTAGGATAGTCTCTCCATCAACACTCATACCCTTTAGTGGGTCTCCCATCTTCCTTTGTGGCCCCAGGCTGGTGTTGTATCTCCAAAGCCACTTTCCTTTCTTCTAAGTATCTACCCTTCTCTTAAGGTTGACCTCACAGTACATCTAAGCACACCCTAATCTGAACTGCCAGAAGACCTTGGTGCTTCTTCCCAACCCTTTACTTCCCCACTTGCCATCGTAGCTTATTGCCCAGCCTTAGAAGGAATGCTGAGCACATTTGAACACATGTGCCCCTTGCAAAAGGATCGCTGGAAATGTAGGACAAGGGTTCTAACTAGGTTACGTTACACACACTGGGGACAAAGACATATCCTCCAGATTGTTCCCAGCACCTGATAAGGCAATATGAATGGGCAATTGTCAGTTATGCCTTATTTTAAGGGACATTGCTAAATCTGAAATGATCCGAACATCCTAATCAATCCCTCTTATTCCAGCACATTATGCCAGATGATTGGTGCATCTAGAGCAGCACTGTTAGATCTTGACTGGAAAGCTGATATCGAAGCAGCTCTCAGCCAAAGGCCTTTCCAAATGCTGGCACCAGAACTATCCAAGACTGAACTTGTAGGAGCATGGATGAATAGCATGTACTTTACAATGGAGGGTCAATTGAGTCTAATATGTTCCACACAACCACTTGGGTTTTAAACTCCTTTAAACATTCGATTGCAAACTACAACCTAAGTATATCTTGATCCTCATTCATTATGATCCTCGTTAACAGACAAACCCTCCTTCACTGATCATACTTCTCTTGTATAGTGTCTTCAGTGTCTTTTTGCCCCATGGTGGTCACCATGTCACTGTTTCTGTTTCTTGTATGCGCAGGGGAGATCATCCTTTTCCAGATTTAGCTGGGTAGGTGATGAACATGCTTTCATGTGCAGCCATTTTGCTTCGCCCCAAAAGTGCAAATAGCATCCGTTTTGTTTGTTTTTTGTTTTGCCTTCCTAGCTCCTGCAGACTCTTCACATTCATGTTTTTGACTGTGTCTTGTTTGCTTTGCTCCTCCTGGCTCCCAATCAGTTCCTTTATGCCCATGGTTTTGTTGCTTGCTTTTATCCAGAAGCCTGTCAAGCTTGCAATACAATTTAAATTATTTTTGCCCGAGCACAGAGCCAAACTGCACTGCATGGCAAACCTCTTCCCTTTAAGGCAATTTAAAGGTTCTACTGATCTCTGTGTGTCTGTGGAGTGCCAGCGGGGAGGTAAAAAGAAAAGATAGCTTGAAATAATGAATTGGACACAACTCCATTTTTGTTTGGGATCATGAATATGGTCAAGAACAGATGCAGGGTATACATTTTGCATCCCATTATTTGATGGGAGTTACAATATCATTTATTGACACTTGTAGAATCAAAGAGTTGGAAGGGACCCAAGGGTCATCTAGTCCAGCCCCCTGCAATGCAGGAATCTCAGCTAAAACATCCATGACAGATGGACATCCAACTTCTGTTTAAAAATCTCCAAGGAAGGAGAGTACACCACCTCTTGTGGGAGTCTGTTCCAGTTCCCCAGCAGTTATATTTTCAAAAAGAAAACGATGAGGAAGACATGATACGTGCTTCACTATAGGCAAAATTATATTCATTACCACTATGCAGAACACCACTAGAACAGATTAACTATTAGACTGAGGAGTGGGAAAGGTGCCATTTTCATTCCCATCCTGGAGAGGGTTAGCTGAACAGGAGGGGGAAGGGAGCACTGGGTGTGTGTGTGTGTGTGTGAGAGAGAGAGAGAGAGAGAGAGAGAGAGAGAGAGATTATATGTCGTTAAATGCTTTGTATGTTAAGAGTGTGTAGTGTTTGTGTGTTAAGTTAAACCTCCAACAGTTTTCCAACAAAGGTTACGCCGTCAAATACCAAAGAGCTTATTCTACTAAAAAGTCTGTTGTCCTGAAAAGCTAATATTCTTTAGCAGGAAGACCTCTTCATATAGTTCTCTCCCCCACCCATCTGTTGTAAACTCATTTTGTTCCTTTAGACACCTGAGTTCAGAACAAAAGGTTTTACTCTTAGAATTAATTAGAAGCCACAATTATCAAACGCTACTAGAACTAGTTACGTTTTTCCTTTAAAATTACAAAATTATGTTATGCCAGGTTGCTTAAAAATGTTTCCATCATCCACTGGGCATTTTGCTAGGCCGAAAAAAGGTCATTACCAGCTGCTATAAAGTTTTAGTGTAATGTTTGAATGGCCTAAGCTCTTACTAGGAGGCGGCAGGAAAGGTCTGGCAACCTCAGGAAGTGGCCAAGCGTGTGGAGGCACTGTCTTAGTATTTTATCCTTTAAACTGGTTGCTGTGTACAAGACTGATTACAACAGTTTACCATTTCCAAAAAAGACATGGCAGACTTGACTTGCATTGCAGTGTGTTTGCTGAGTTGTTTGCCCAACTTTGGATGTTGCATACCAATCCTGGCAGGGGAAAGCTTTTAAATTAAAGTACTGCTTTGCGGTTGCTGAGCAGAATGCTAGTTGAAAATTCCTCCTTGAACTACCAGTTTTCATCAGACAGTTGTGCAATTACTTTAACAACCTTTCCTCATTTTTAACAATGCTTTTCAAAAAAAAGAGGACATCGGTAATGTGTAAGTACTTCCTTCACAATGTACCTTTACCCTACCCCATTAATATTCAGAGGGGGGGATTTTTAAAGGGGCTAAATGCATGAAAGACGAAACACATTTATTTTCATAGTACCTTCTTCCACATTTACTTGATGGCAGCTGTTATCACTTGACAGCCTGGCTGTGTTAAGCAGTTTACATCAGTTACCACATTATTAGTCATTAGGGATTATTATCACCTCAGGCAATTCCCAAACAATGTGCGCCAAAGAATGCAGTAAGATTCATTTAAATGCTACCCAACATGTAAAAGATATTGGATTTGCCTTTAGCTTTCCCGTATATACATTTTACTCCCTTCTAAATATCTATTTCATTGCCAGCAATTGAGGTATTTTCTTTCATCACCGGTTATTTCGGGGAGAGCCCTATCCTACCTGTCTCTTATCCTTTCATGAGCTTAGCTAATGTAATAGCCTTCTGCTCCCAGTCTTCCTAAGCTATTGTAATATATGTCAGTGACAAAACAAAGTACTGTATTTGCAATTTCCTTTTCTTTGCAGGGTGGTGAAACTCACAGGCCTGGATATGGAAGTGGAAGATTCTATGAGCATAAATATGCTCACAAGGGACACAAGGGATACCACTATGATGGCCAGGGCACACTGTCTAGACTCTTTAGACTGGTAAAGTAAAATATAATATATATACATATTTTTAAAAGAGTAGGTGCAAAATGTGAGAGGAAGGGAAAAACTAGGAACAGCTGATTATTGCATTCATTGGGTATATAGTTTTACCATAGATTTATCATAGCAACTGTCCTGGAAATCAGCAACACAGCTTGTGAAAAAGAAGAATAGTAGGTTTGGAAGACCATCCAGTGTGGACTTCTGATAATAAACTCCAACATTCCCTTTGCTGAGGCAAAGCTCTCAACTGTTACTTACACACATCAATTATAGCCCAGATGATGAGGCCTCCCAAGCCTAGAGTCAAGTGAGCAATAGAAACACCTGTTTAAGCTTTATGTTTCAGCTGAGGAGGCATACAGAAGGATGCCACATTATATTTGCCTTTCTTCTGCAAGAAATAGGGCATTGAGCATGTCTGCACCTAGGTTGTGCAACACCTTGCTTGTAAATATTAAGAAACCACCATCAGTACTTTGTTTCAAATGCTTCCATAAGAAGTGTCTCCTGTTACAGTTTACAGAGTAGTTTACCAATCAATACCTCTTCCCAGGGAATTCTGTGAGGGAGATAGTGGTCTCCTGACAACTCTCAACACCCTTGATAAACTACAGTTCCCAGGATTCTTTGGGAGAAGCCATGACAGTTTAAAGCTATAGTGCAGATGGGGCCTAAATTAGATGAAATTGATGGGACTTAAATTACATTATGGCTAACTTGTTCCATTGGTTTCACTGGAAACCAATTCAGCCACGTTCCCCTAACTTATAATAGATCCCACCCAATGGAACTGCTAGTCATATAAATTTGATTGGCATCAAGCGTCATAAAGATGAAGCACTCTGGCTAAACTGGATAAACTTCAGAGTTATTCAGATGAAAGAGAAAGTATATGATTCAATATGTGTGAGGTTAACTGCTCCGTTATGCTAACAGTTTGCATCAAAATAGTGTTACCTCTAGTCTAGACTTTCCTAGTTGTGTACTGCTAGGCTTGGTACCTCCATAACTGGTACAAATGGAGAGAGTAGTCCCTGACACTGTAGTCTGGTGTATCTTGATCCAGTTTATCTAGTGTGATGCTTCAAGCTACATTGTTGCACTGCGAAAGCTTTTCAAGGTTCATTAGCACACAAGACAGTTGGATTTTCACCTGAAACATTTTCCTTATCAGGACAGAACAGGTTGCTTACCTGTAAATGTACGGTAGTTCTCTGGCGGAGTCTCTGTGTGGCAACAGAGACCCTGTGGAGAATTTATATTGCATGATAATGAAGCAAATAGATAAAAAGAGGAAGGAAGAACACAATGTTTTATACCTCTGAATGTAAACAGAAATTATTCTAAGGTTACAAGAAATAAGGGGAAAATGTGTTTGTTGCAAGGAAAGTCATTTAATATGCATTGTTAAAGTGAACCAGCAATTATAGTAAAAAGTTAATGGCTTTTTTTCCCAATTGACCAACACATCTTGCTATTTTGTGTGTTGGTAGAACTCCCCATCCCTATTCCTATTTATTACCATCCACTGTCTTATGTCCTTTTCTCTGTTTCCAGAATTAGCTATTATTGGTGAAATTTTCTTTTCATGCATCTTCTGTGTTCTGTGCAGATATATACAGTATTTATAAATTCCAAGTTTTAATTTGTAAGCCACTGGACTTGACAATAAGGTTTATAAGCCATTAGAGTTGACCATTAGATTAGACCTTCATTCTCTCCTAATAGATGTTGTGATTTCACCCCATGTTTACATAAGCAGGAATTTCCCCTCATTTTAACCATCTGTAAAAATGGAAGTTTGTTATCCAATATGTAATAATTTGCTATAAAATGGTCCTCATTATTTATATGTTATCCAATATTTCTTTAAAGTGTGGCTCCTTAAAACAGATCTAATTAAAGGCAGGTTTCTGTGGGAAGTAATGGATTTAAAATGTCCGCAATAAAACAGAAATAGGTGCTTAATAGGGCAGAATTAATTGTCAATTAAATATAATTACAATGCTCCAACTATTTTGATTGATGAAACTAAGCAATGATGTGGCACAGTAGCAGTTGCAATTACAAACGATCGGGGAAATATTGCTGGCTTTATCATCAAAAACTAATAATAGAACCACCATTAGAAAGCACTAAAAACCATCTAGCGAATTCCTATGAGGAATGACAAACATGTGTTGGGAAAACAGTGAGAGGGGGTCTAGCAGTAGACCTGGGGTACTCTGAAGAAAGCATCATTATTACTAGAGATTCTGAAGTCCAATGACCTGGTGCCTGGAGGATCCTTAAGAGGTTCATGGAGGTTATAACTATCTCACTATAAATCCCCGGTCTTCTGCCTTGTGTTTGCTGATTTAGTAGAACCTTCAGAAAAAGGAATGTGGCATTCTTTGGATCTGCTAACCTTAAATATTCCAGATCAAAACAAAATGAATGGCATAGCCAAATTTGTTTTGCAGGCTTCCTTGGCCATGTAGTTGTGCAGCTCATTGGTGCTGCCCAAGTGCCTGGTATGGGTGGGGGAGCTTTTTTTCCTGGCACGAAAATGATGACAAGGACGGAGCCAGGTGGTTCTCTCTGGGGAGAGCATGCCATAAGCTGGAAGGGCAGAGCTCAATGAGACTGCCAGCCCAATGTAGCTTTGTTTAGTTTCAGTGGCCTTGGTTTCTCTGACCTATCCAGCAACACTGATAGCAACCAATTCTTTAGAAATAATTAATATTTAGTGACTAGAGCCCATTGATTGAGGAATTTGTTACAGAAGATAGTATCAAGTTCTGTTACCTGAAATTTAATTAGAATGAACTCATCATACTTTAAAATTTGATTGTAAAAATAGAATTCCCCGAAGGCAAACTATATTTGAAATTGCAACACTTTTAAAGATCAAAGTATTAAAGAAACCTTGAACAAAATCAAATAAGCATATGTACCCTCCATTTCAACAGCTATGCATGAGAGATTTCCCTGGTGGAACCAATCTGTACTAATTTGTGCCAGAGTCTGGATGGAATTGCATTTAGCACTCTTATACTGTAGATCTGAGCAGTAGGTTCATTTTAATCCAATTCTTTGTTGTTGTTTTTCTTTCCAAAGGGAGGATCTGGTTCCCGACCTGGCTCCCGGTCTGGCTCTCCCATTGCTAGGCGCTGAAGCTCTCAGATGTTACCAAAGGGCTACACTCTCTGCTTTATAACATAGATGCCTTGAAGGTTTAATAACAAACTGCAGAATTCCCTAGATAGAAACACAATCTATTTGTTAATGTCACTGAGTTGTGCATGCAGTAGAAGTACACAAAAATTTATTGGCAAATGCTGACCAAGAACAAATGCAAAACAAAACAAACTCCCAAATTTTCAAAGTAGCTTTTACTTGCTATCAACAGCATTACTTTAGGGAAAGTAACAGTCCCCCCATATTATTCATTCATCTTCAAGGTGTTTCCAAAGAATATAGGGCTTTAATTTTTTTAAGCACATACAACATTAAGTCCCTTTCAGATTTCTTTTTCACTAAACTTTAAGTAACAACATACTACACAATTGTCTACATTAACTTTGCCATTAACAGACTTTTGAGATCTCTGCTGTAAACAAAGAAAATAATAATAATAAAAATGTGCAGAAGTTGTAAGGACTGTTTATCCAATTTTTTTTTAATTATTTGGTTTTGATTTATTATGATTTCATTTTTTCAGTACCCCTTTCTCTCACAGTTTGTATTTGATTTTTTCTAACTGGATTAGGCAGTCACAGAAAGGTATCTTCAACTGGGAGTTCAAGGTATGTTGCAATGTGGGAGAAGGCAGTTGTTACTGTTTCAATGAGATTGAGCTATGGCCATAAGGAATGATGCACCTTCTAGTGCATGACCAATTGCTCATCACACCCAACACATTAGAAATTAAGAGTGGCTGGGAGAGAGAAAAGAGGATCTCAAACTTGAATTAGACTAGTTACAACAGAAAATGAGGGGTCATTCCAACAAAGGAAAACATAGAGTTGGACATATGAATGTCCCTGCAGCTCTACACAGGCACTTGCTGCAACTAAGTCCATTTGCAGCTACAATAAAAAAGAGTCTAATTTCTAAATAACAGAAAGCCCTTTGGTGAGGAAGTTTCAGATAGTATCTGCACATCTAAAGTTAGCGTTCCTAGCTGTCGTGTTAGTGCAGCAGAGTTAAACATGCAGTGCACCAGAGCAAACTACACTGTTAGATTGTAGGTATCAAAACTAATGAGCTAGAAATAGGTGCTAATTGTTGACACATATACTAAGGAATAAACATGTGGAAATGGGTCTACCCATCTACGTGAAGAAAAATGCTCTTCTGAATTGCACTGTTTTATAATATTCAACTTATTCTGTCTGTAAATGACCTTCCTGTACTCATGCAATGTTTTATTTGAGCTTATATGTTGTAGACACTATATTAAAGACTAAGTTGGCACCTGCCTTTAGCTAATGAACATCAGGAGTTACCGACGTTAATGCCAACTGACATATAGTGGATGTTGTTGTTGTTCTTGTTGTTAGCGATAGGTCACTCTAATCTACCATAGGTTTCAAGCAACATTCTTAATATGCAGCAATGAAAGATGAGAGGGTAGAAACACACAGAAACAAACAAAACAGAATACCGAAATTGTTAAGCACACGCAAACACATTACATCTTCTTTCAAAATGTTGTTGGCTATGTGTATTTTTCTATGTGTAGCCTCATCCAGTTGTGTATTCCACAACATAATAGTGAGTTTCACTTAAGTGTATTATTCTTAAATGTGTATGGATACAACTCCTGAAAAAAAACAACCACCAATATTGAAATAAAATACTCAACTTTTAATGAAATTTGGAGGATTTAATTTTTTTAAGCGTTTAGGACTTTAAGGTCAATCACACAAGCCAATAAACTAGACAGACGAACTGCTTCAAAGCCACACACAAGCATATACTATGTCTGATTGTGATGCTTAATCTTTTAGAACATTCTGCCAAGTGTTTGAAAGGAAATGAAAGATCCACATTTCAGCAAATCATTTTCTTCCTGTCTTTGCTTCCTGTGGATTTTTTATTTTTATTTATTTTTTGCATCTCTTCAAAAGAAAATTTTCAATCCTGCACACAGTTCTTTCAAAGTAAAGATATTTTAAATGCAAGGCATGTAGAGTCAAGTAATATGTTTAGGACTGGATTGTACATTCCGTACACTCCGTTAAGTCTAAGCCATCAAATGAAACATGGTAAACAACGTTCGTCAGTATATGTCGGTATAAGCCACTTGTATTGTCATTTCCTTCCAGAGTCTGGGGCTTTAAACAGAGTGCTCAAACTCAGCAAAAAGAAAAAAAGAAAAAAAGTCCTGCCTCCCTCTGAAAAGTCCAGGACTACAATTCAAAAAAATGTCAAGAGGAAAGCACTAATCAGTTCTTGCCTTTTATTCACAATGGACCTCCTATAGCTCCTGAAGCCCACTTGACCTGCAACATGGCCTAGTTCTCACTTAAGTGATAAAAGTAGTGTGAATTACCAGTATAACACTGCAGACTGCAGGTGGCTGCTTACATAACTGAATGCTATTCCACACAAAAAAACACAATTCACATGGGGAAAAAGAAGTTAGGGAGAATTGCTCTTTTCTTGCCTTCTCCCTGACATGCTCATTTTTCATGTGGAAGGGAGGTTGTTGGGTTTTTTTATACACTATTCAGTTAAACGAGCCCCACAGCTACCAAGAGACTTTTTTCTTTATTTATATCCCACCCTTTCTCCAAGGAGTTCAAGGTGGTTACAAGGTTCTCCCCAACCTATTTTTCATCACAACCATCCACTGAGGTAGAATAGGCTGAGTGACTGGCCCTAGGTCACCCAGTGAACACTTCATGACTGAGTGGGGATTTGAACGCTGGTCTCCAGCATTCTTACCAATACGCCACACAACACTCATAAAATGTATGCCTGAGAGAAAACTAGGTGACCAACACATTGGTTTTCACTTGCTTACTTGGCCTCTGAGTGGTTTAATCTGATTTTTCTCTTCACAGGTTAATTGTGTACACTCTTGGTCATCTCAACACTTCCTGCTTCCCACAAACTTTCTGTCACACATTCACTGAATGAAATTGAGCACAGGGCTGGGGCATGAACCTAGGGCCCTTAACCATACTTAGAGAGTATACCTGTGCAGAAACTAATACAATGTGAGATGCTTAATGCCTCTCAGAATGTCCTGTCATTTGGCAACAACTTTGAACTTTGAACCCTATCAAGCTGGAATCCATATGGACCAAGTGGTATAGGTGCTGTAATCTAAGGAACTTGACACATATACTTCCCATATTATTCTTCATGTCTGCTCACAGTAGTACATTATACTATTTGTAGACACTGTTTTTCTTAAAGGGCATTGAATTCTACAAGCACACATCTTTCCCACGGACTATAAGTGTTGTCCTTCTCATGGTGTGCATTCAATTAAAAGGCATTCAAATGTGGAAACATGATAACAGTGCACAAAGAAATGAAGATAACATCCTTTCGTTCACTGAAATGGTACAAAATGAGATAAATAGTGGCTGAGATCTTTGGGAGAGGAATTGGGCATGTTGGAGAGAGTGTATAGCCACCAAAAGCAGACCTTTAATGGGGGTAAAAGATATCAACCAGACATCACTATGTGGTACTGCTGCTCTGGAAGTTGGCAGAGTTAACTCAAGAGATGAATAAGGATTTACTGTGAAATGTGCTCAATTCTGCCGCAAAAGAATATAACAGACCTGTGGGACCAGGGCCAAGGCCCATCTAGTCCATCATCGTGTTCTCACAGATGGATTCTTCTTCAAAATTAACCAAAAAAACCCCTCTTTTTTGGGGGGGGGTTTCCAATATTATTCCCAGAGGCCTCAAAAGTAACTAAAAGAAAACGTACAGAGTTCACTTGCGCATTAAATTTGTTTCTGAGGTGTTCAAAACTACGAGAAGTGTAAATCTATCCTGTACACTGAAGAATGCTTAGGAACTAGCCTCACTATTTTATTCTGAGGTGGAAGAAAAGCATTGGTGGCCCAAACTCAAAGAATTAAACACAAATAAAGCAAAATAATGTATTAAAACAAAACCTGAAACAAAACCAGGATCTGGCATTGTCCTGAACTCAGGACCCAATTTGTGTCACTGATCATCATACACCAGTCCTTCTAACCCCACTGAAAATTATCTATGAGTACTATACCTTTTCTCAAGTAAATGGAAAAATTCTACATTCATGAAATAAGTTATTTTTGTTGTTACATCTCACACTTACTCCTACAAGGGTGGCTGGCTGACTAACATTAATAATAATAATAATAATAATAATAATAATAATAATAATAATAGAATTAAAATCTTTTTTAAAAAATCTTGTAACAATTGAAACACGGTGACAAATTATAAAAGTTCAATTGTTAAATGCCGATGCAATCATGTACCCAATGCCTGGCAAAATAAAGGCATTCTTCATTTATGCCGTAATGTTATGTACATGGGGAACAACCAGATTTCTCTAAGGAGGGAGGTTCCACATATGGGGGGGGGCTGCCACCAAGAAGGCCCAACTCTGTGCCTCAGCTCCACATGCCACGTCCTTTGACTGCACCAAAAAAGCTTTCTAGTTGTCAAGAAACCTTCCCGAATGGTGCAAGATGTGGCACAGGATATTGCAAATTGAGGCTGCCCTTTGTATGAGTGGAAGGTACTTCCTCTCATGCAAGAAGCCTTTTATATCCCAGGCATCACTGTCCAAATACAGATCAGAAAAGGGAAAAGATTTCGTGACCTCCCATTTTTTGGAAGAAAATTACCAGGAAGCGGTTTTATAACTTTAAAAAGCAGAAGAGGCCACTAGGACATTTCTCTTATTTCTGCCTTGACATTTTTAGAGCTTTGTGGGGGCGGAGGTGAAATATTAAAGTACTTACTGTGTTAGACTGACAGAAAAACGCCACAAACAAACCTCCACAGAGGCTTTAAAAGCTGTTTAAAGGGGCAGGGGCATACAAAGAATCTTCAGGGTGGAATATAAAGTTTCTTTACTGACTTAACAGGAGTTTTCCCAGCAGTCTGCATTTTCAGAGAAGAGCTTTAGCAGATGAAGTACCATTAGAAGTTTAGGAGCAGATGCTATCCTCTCAAGAGGAAACATGCAGAGGTTACTCAGAGATGAAGGAGAAGAGGGTTAGCTGAAAAACACGCATACTCATAGCTAGCTGTAAAACGTTCTTTACTATTTATTGAGCTCAACAGTATGTGAGGAAGCAATTTCAACAGCTCTCTTGGTAGTAACAAAGTTTGGGGCTCAAGTGTGCTTCAAATCATATAGCTGAGGAAGGAGCGCTGTCGTTTTTCAGCATACTATCCTTATAAAGATTGACAATCCTAGTCATCATAAAACCCAGAGGATTTGTCTTAATCAGGCTGGAATTTGGCATGGAGATCTTCCTGGGAAAAGGCGTAATCTGAAAGCTCCCAAATGAATAAGTTAAATAGCACCAATGTGGATGTCCCTGTAGTTGTGAACATTAGTTCTGCCCGCCCAAAACTTGCCTTCTGAAAAATGCAAATTACAGATTTTTTTCTTTCTTTCCTTCCCCATTTTAATGAACCATTCAACAAATAGCAAGCTATTCCGCACACAACTGGAAGCTTACTAACGGGAGCGTATTTCCTAAAAGAAAAATGGTAGATGAAACAGGCTGAAAGCAGTAGAAGCCAGAAAGTGGGAACAGTTCTTTCCACCATTCTCTGAGAATCTGACTCTCTCCCCTGTTGTGTGTGCACCTTTTCGAACTTGAAGGTCTCTTGTTACATACTGCTTTTGTAAGTATGTGTGTGTTCTTTTATTGAAACATTTTCATGGATAGCAAAGGCACACTCTGTTTTCAGTTCATAAAGTCCTTTCTACAGGTCAGTTTTGAAATGGTTTTTATAATCCTAACATTTCAAACTGAAATGCTCCTTTAGAATGAAGTGTTTGTAGTAGTCCGTACTCAATGCCTATTGCTTAATTTCTCAGAGTCTCCTCAAATCAGTTTCCCTTGCACTACCACAAGCTCCTACAGACACCATTGAGCCTGTACCATCCCAAGGACTTTGTGCACATTTAACAGGCAACTCTGCAAAACAGGTGCATAATAATTTGGCTGTGAGCCCATGGGCCCTGACTGACTTCAGCTACAAATATAGTTGTTTTCAACAGCCCACTGAAGATGAATTAATGTAGAGAAGCAAGTTGCTTTTGAGATGTCACTTCTGGCCTCATTTTCATTTAGCAGAAATTCAGATCAGCAAATATGGTACAGAACTGAGGCAGAACACCAGGAATTATGAGTTTGAGCACAGACTCATATGCTCGTGGACAAAATTGCGTTCGGTGTGACTGATTAAGAAAACTTAATTGCTAAGGGAATCCGAACCGAGATTACAAAATGCAATTGCCTTTTGAAGCACTTCTAAGGTTGCACAAATTGAGCTCATGGCTGGGTTACCGGATGCAGGCCCCAACACAGCAGAGGCTGATCAGCAGCCTCAGCTTTTATATATTCTGTAAGCTGCCCAGAGTGGTTAGGGAAACCCAGCCATATGGGCAGAATATAAATAATAAAATTATTTTTATTATTATTAACTAGGGTTGCTTTCTCTGCTGCGTAGCATCAAAATGGGACAATTGTGTCTCCATTCCACCCCATTTCTAACCTTTAGGCCTTTATACAAATGAAGGGGATTAATGGTATTTGTTTTCCCTGGTTTTCAGCAAGATTGTTGCTTCAAGATGGCAGTACGGATACTTCACAATCCTCTGCAACGGTTTCACCTGTTAAGCCTTCTGAATTTAGAGATGAGGAACAGAACACAGATATTCCTAGGACATTAGGAATCTTGTACTCTTCAGCTAAGAGTATTCAAAGTTTGCTGGAATGGTGAGAGAAGAAAGCTTCTCTGATCTGGGCAAGGCAGGAAAGGAACTAGGGTGGGGCCTGCACTACTGGCCAGTCTTCAAATCTAGGTCACAGGATCCTACCTTTCCTCGGTAGGAGATGGACAAAACCCATGTCTGGATCCCTCCCTCCTACTGAGCTGGGAAAGTGTTGTTGTTGTTGTTTGTCAGACTCTTCGTGACCCCATGGAGCAGAGCACGCTAGGCACTCCTGTCTTCCACTGCCTCCCGCAGTTTGGTCAAACTCATGCTGGTAGCTTCGAGAAAGTAGTGAACTGTAAATTCTCGTAACATAACTTACTTGGATCCATTTCAAATCAAGTTTCTAGTTTGGCATAGAACTAAAATGGCTTTGGTCATCCTGGTAAAGTATTTATCCTAGAGAAATGATGGGAGATTACTATTCCATCCCATAGCCTTTGGGGTGTCTCAGGATGCCATCTTGTGTCACATGCTATTTGGCATTTATGTAAAAACCATTGCAAGAAGTTCCTTTCGGACTGAAGTGTCATCGGCATGTCATTCTTTTTCATATTTTTAATTCCAGCTCCAAACAGGTGTTTCGAACCACTTTGGGGTTGGATGAGGCAAACAAGTTGAAACCTAATTTAGATAATCTACTGTGGGTAGCAAACTCCGCAAATCTGATTGTCAATGTAAGTGGTTGTGGATGGGGTTGTACTTCCCATGAAATACCAAATTTACAGCCTGGGAGGTCTCCTAGGCACGGCACTGTTGATGGAAGCACACATGATCTCAGTGGCTACAAGTGCCTTGAAATGGGTTAGCTTGATTCACCAGCTGTGACCCTTTCTAAAGATAAGTAATCTTACAAGTGTTGTACATGCCCCAATTACAGCTTGGTTACACCCACCAGGGGCTATTGCCCCTGCTCATCTACCCCCTACTCATAAAAACAAAAGAAAAGCCCTTCTTGCTCAGCATTCTGCCCCTCTCTTTATACCTCACTCAAAGCCCCAACCCCCACTAGTCCTTCAAGGATCCCCCCATATCCCAACTCCTTCATTGACCCCCCCATACCCTCACAGCTCCTCTCCGCTCTTCCATCCTTGCTTTATTCAAACCTCTGTTGTTTAAAACAGGCTTCCTCAACCTCAGCCCTCCAGATTTTTTTGGCCTACAACTCCCATGATCCTTAGCTAGCAGGACCAGCGGTCAGGGATGATGGGAACTGTAGTCTCAAAACATCTGGAGGGCCAAGGTTGAGGAAGCCTGGTTTAAAATGTACCTTCTTTTGCTCCCCTCCCCAATGGGCTAACATTATGCAAACCTGGGATTCTGACGAGGCCGCAAAATCGTCCAGTGGTGGCTACACTCTGATATCATGGCTGTGTGATGACCTCACATTTTTATGTAATGTAGGAAGATATAGACACATGATTTGAAAATATTCTGAACGACAGAAGTAACATTACTGATGTTTACACACAGGTTCTACTGTGAAAGACATGATTTAACAGAAGTGGGGGGAACACTAAGGACATATCACTGGTACAGTGGTACCTTGGTAGTCAAATGGCTTGGCTACCGAACAAATTGACTCCCGAACGCCACAAACCCAGAAGTGAGTGATCCAGTTTTCAAATGTTTTTCGGAAACCGAACGTCCAACGCGGCTTGGTTTTCAAATGTTTTCGGGAGTCGAATGGATTAAGTTTGACTACCAAGGTACCACTGTACTGCAATTAAGGATGGTGTGGTGATACTGGCTCATCTGAGCTATGAGAAGCCTACAGAATCAAGACCAAGTGCTCTCTTGTTCAGCCACACTAGTTAACATGTCCTCCCCACCAAATTGATAGGAACACCCATTCAAAGCTTCTGAAAAAGAACATATCAGACACAAAACCAAGTTTGGAAAAAATTAATATTATTTAAAATATGTCTGACTTAAATATTTCCACATAACAAAGTGTTATTTTCAAGTCACCAGCTATATCACTTATATACATATGTCCATAGTTAACAAAACAATTATGAGATGTCCTATCAAAAAGCAGTGATTTTTCCCATTCAGGAAATAGAAAGAACTAGTCGTATAATACACAAGTATAAATTATATGTACATATATCTTCTTTCTGGAACTGAGGGCAAATAAAAAGCAATTATTCTTCAGAAAGGTATAACATGTCTACATTACAATAAAATGAATCAATACTGATTTTGAAGTGGTCACTTAAAGTTGAAAACTTTATGAGCACTTCCTGTAACTGGGATTTTTGTTATTTACAAAATATACTCAACAGCCACATAGAGGCTTAATTATCTGTATATATACATACGCACACATATATATAACATATAAAGAAATTCAAAAATTTAAAGTAAAATTAAGCAAAATCCTTCTGTCTTTGGAATGTCTTAAAACAGAAAATGCTTTATTCCAGTGTTTCTTTAGATATATTACCTTTTCTAAGTAAATGGGGCTTTTCAGAGCATTACTGAAAAGCCTAGGTAGTTTTACTTTTATTTTTAATCAAATGTCAACAAAATCAAGGTTATATTATTTGGGGGCTGTCAGAAACCAATCTGCATTTGCTGATACAACTTGTGCTATAGCTCACTTGGTTTGCTCAAGACAAGGCATGGTAGTATACCCTATTATTTTTAACTTATGGCTTATGTTTTTCATAGTTATCAAGCTAACACTTCTGAGCATTAAGACCTAACACAGAAAATATGCGCATCTGTTGTTCACTTCAAGGAGATTCTATTATTAGTTACATTTTCTTTGAGTAATTATTGCTGAATGTGAAGCTAAACATGTACAATTAAGAAATTAATTTAAAAAATAGCTTTAATAAAATGAATATGGTCCATCACTTTCTGACATGTCAGCAACACCAGCACCATAATGTAATACCAATTAATAAACTAAAGTAATACCAGACATTTAATGCCGTATTGTAATATGAATTCTCTACTGCATGCATCTAACTTTGAGATACTCTTTCTTCCAATTAATTTTAAACAGTCAGGACATCCTCATGATTGCCAGAACTTCCATGCTGTCTACCTTCTAATCAACGTTCATTGATACCAAGGTTTGAGCGTGTGTCTTTTTTTTTTTTTTACATGAATACACGTATGATGGGATTCAAAAGATGAGCAAACTCCATGTACCTGAGATCATTGATTGTAGTCAAGATAGCAAAGTGTATCTGGTGTTTCTTCAATATCCTACAAGCTTACAAAAGACAATCATTCTTTTGGTAGTTTTGTAAAATTTAAAAAGTTATATTATCTTATTATTTTTAATATGTTCAGTTTTAATAGTAAAAATCCATAGGTGACTATCTTTATAAAAATTCTAGTCCTGAAAGCATTTTGAGCTTTCACCTTGGTTGTCATCAAAAAATATTGGTCCATTCATTTGAAGATTCTTGAACAACCTCTTCCAAATTCAGAGCACGATTAATGTCTTCACCTTCCTGTCCTTGATGACTGGTAGATTCTTGTATTGTGCCTACCGTAACAAGGAAGAGAAATAATGCTAAGAGATCTAGTGAAAATACAGAAGAGTTACATTTAAGCGCTGCTTGACTAAACATCCAATAAGAAATGTGTAAGATTTATTTGGTGGAAAAGCAAACTAAATCCAGCCACGCTTCATGTAATACTTACCTATTAAAGAGTACTGTTTACATCCTTTGAAAGTAATCATGTTGGCACAGTGCTGTGGATGGAAGCGCTCAACTGCGAGTTGACTGTTCCTTTCAATGGACAGAGCAAATGTATTCACATTAAGGCACGTGAATGCTTAATCTATTCTGTCCATTTGAATTAATGAGGCAGTCCATGAGAGCAATGGAGTGCATTTATTGATGCAAAAGTCACCGACTCATGGGAAGAAACTATCATCTATACAGCAACCTAAAATTACTGTATGTATTCCATTACATGCTTCACAGAAAGCAAAAGTTCAGCTTAATGTAAATGAACCCAGAGTGAGGCTCAGACTCATGCCCTTCACCCTCACATGTGTTTAACAGCTTTTCACTTCCAGTTTACCGTAGCTTAAGTGCAACTTGTTGTCTTGTCTTGTTGCGTCGTCTCCAGGGAAGAAAGGGGGTGAGCCAGGGGCCGCCCTGACCTTAAGTGGCCCTACGAAGGCCCGCCCCTGCCGCCAGCCGATTGGCTGGCGCCACAGGGTATGCTAATTGGGTGATCCCTGTCTCCCGCGAGGCTGACGCCAGCCTCGCGAGAGCGAGTGTGGGCGGGGTCGTGATCCCACAACCCCCCCTCCTCCTGAAGATCGGAAGGGGCATTGTCTTGTCTGATCCAACAAACAGTGCCAGAAAAGAAAGGGGGGGAAGGGGAGAAAGCAAGAGCTCAAGGCTCATTGACTTCACACAGAACTATGGTTAAGCATGATCTTCAAATCAGTTTATATTGCCTTCAGGAATGGCATAGTGAAATAGCAAGAGAATTATCACTAAGAACTTCCTTGCTTTGATATGGCTCCTGTATGCATCTAGGAAAGAATTATTCCTTTAGAAGAAACTGTGTCGGGCAAAAAAGAACCTATGAAGTTGCATCAAGCTTTCTAACAGATATTTTAAATTTTATTGATTTATCATTTTTGTCAGCCGCTTTGATGTTTTCCTACTATCAAGCAGTACATAAATTTATGAAATAAATAAACTGAGTAACTGCAGACTATAACTCTGTACAGTTTAGGAAACAAAGAAAAATGTTACTATTCAGTACAAACAGCAACACATTCATACAAATAAGCCTTGCAGTACATTATGTACTTTTGAATGCCTACAGCAAGGGTGAGAATCCACTTTTGTCTGGCCTGCCACAGCAATGTGTGTCCTACACCCAAAGTTTTATGAGGTTAGGTGAGTGACAGGGGACATGGGCTGACAAAAATGACATTTGCTCCAGTCCTGGCCTGGAGAATGAGAGCAGGGGCTGAGATTTAAAAAGAAGGAAAAAGTAAAATAAGTTCCCAGCACTCAATGCTGTCCAAGTAAACGAGTAATGTTGAAATTTGAGAATATTGTACCATAAATGCCAGGGCTGGTTTAAGCCCTACAGTATTCTATATAAAATTTTCACTTGGCAAATTTTACATACCAGAATAGCCATGGGCTCGTTTCATATGAAGCTTCATATTGCTTTTCTGGGTAAATCCCATTGCACAATAATCACATTTGTACGGTCTTTCTCCTGTGTGTTTTTTCATATGAACTTGCAAAGCACTCTTCTGGTTAAAAGCCTTCTCACACAACGTGCACTGAAACGGTCGTTCTCCTTTAATAAATAAGACACTTTAAGAACATTAACTGCAAAGTGATGCAAAGTGGAGTAAACTCCTTAAACTTCACAAATACACTAATTTTACTTGAACTGGCTATGTTCACCATTTAAGGGACCGTTCTCACTAAAACCTGGTCAAGACAAGGAACTATTTAGCTCCTATGCATTGGGCTGAAATAACGGAGCACCTGACTCTGAGACCTGTGCACTCAGGTTAGGAAAAGGCCCAGAGAAGCGGAATAGATCCAACACTGCTAATTTACTCTTGAACAGAGATGCTCAGTTAACTTTGCTGAACTCCTTTCTTCCTTTTGAACTATGCTGTTCCTTCTTTGGGCATGGCGTGTAAAGATAGCATAAAGCATAAGGTTAAACAGGCAAAAGTTTCAGTTGCTGCATTACTCCTAAAAGTCTTCCAACTTCCACAGTGAGGATCACCCAGGGAGGCCGACCTGGTGCCTTTGTTACATATCTTTACGCACTAGACAAAAACATCTCAGGCCTTGGGCTAAACAATCTATGGCCTTTTAAACTGTGTGTGTGTGTGTGTGTGTGTGTGCGCGCGCGCGCTTGCTACTATGTTACGCATATTTGCAATTTTATGTTGTAAACCAGCAGTGGCCAAACTTGGCCCTTCAGCTGTTTTGGGACTACAATTCCCATCATCCCTGACCACTGGTCCTGTTAGCTAGGGATGATGGGAGTTGTAGTCCAAAAACAGCTGGAGGGCGAAGTTTGGCCACCACTGTTGTAAACCATCCAGTGATCCTTGGGTGAAGGGTGGTATAGAAATTTAATAAATAAATTAAACAAATAAACAGCCCAGGCACTCTGATTGCTGCCTCTCACTTCCTATTGTCCCAGATTCTGCTGCTAATGCAATGGTGAGGATGGGCAGGATAAGTTGTATACAATTTACTGAACCATTTGTTAAATTGAACAGCTTGTGGCTAGCCACCTGTACTGATATTTTCTTACCTGTATGAATGCGGCTATGCCTTTCCAGCTGGCTTGGCTTAGCAAAGGCTTTTTCACAGGTATCGCATTTAAATACCCTTGGCTTTTGAGAACTTAATGATGGTCCTGCCTGGTGAGTCTGCAAATGCTCCTAATTCAAAACAAAGAAGAAATGCATAGAACATGTTTAGGTAAGAAAAATAATAATGAGTGCTAAGTTGCTCACACATCCTTTTGTCAACACCAGGCATAGGCAAACTCGGCCCTCCAGATGTTTTAGGACTACAACTCCCATCATCCTTGGCTAACAGAACCAGTGGTCAGGGATATTGGGAATTGTAGTCTCAAAACATCTGGAAGGCCAAGTTTGCCTATGCCTGGGGTCAAGACCTACAAAATCTGAAGCCAGCAATGGCCAAATTCAATCTATTTTATAAAGAATGCAAATAACAAATTCCTTAACAAGTACAAGACCTTATTGAATTAAAAATAATTTTAAAATTGGAAGAAAAAAGCAAAGCACAACCATTTGCAACTTTGCAGTTTCAGCAGAATGTTAAAAACAAAAGCAGCATTTCTCCAAATTCCAGATTTCTTTCCCAGTAAAGAAGCCCACACCCACAGAAGCCAATATGGCTCAGTTCAGGTGTAACAGCTTTCCATTATGTCTGAACAAAGCCTATAAATCAGAATCAAAACTTATTTTTCCTTCTGTACCTGCAAAGAACCAGAATACAGATTTTGCATGCTATAAGATTAGATTGTAATTTTGCTTCCTGATCCAATAGTGACAGGCAATGTGATTCGTATTAAAAACATATGCAATGCTAAATGGAAAAAGAAACAAGCAGAATAGGTGAGCCTCTTAACCATCAAGACAGAGGTAACCAGCTGCTTTTTTAAGATAAGGGCATTTGGGAGTTTGCACTCTCTGCCACACAGGAAGAATATCATACCAGCTGGAGCAGCAAACTGGCCCCATCCATTTTCCAAAGAAGTAGTAGCTCCAAGAAGCTAGCTGGCTCAAGAACACTCTGCTCCAACTGCCAGTTGCCCTGGGACTACAGACATGCAGGAAAGCACACTCTGATCCCATTAACCAGCCAGAAGGCAGGAGGTTGAAAAACAGCTCAGTTATCAAAAAATGGAAGAATTCTAATGCATCAGAGGAATTCCAGTAAGACTATTGGAACCCCAATATCCAGACATAATTTTGAAAGCATCCCTACTTATTATTAAATGGAAGAAAGTTTATAAAGAATCTTTTATCAAAGTTTCCCAATAGGAACAGAACTTTTTTCACCAAAATATACCCACAATGAAGCAGTAAAGGGACCCCTGAACGTCCAATTGTGGACGACTCTGGGGTTGCGGCACTCATCTCACTTTACTGGCCAAGGGAGCCAGCTTCCGGGTCATGTGGCCAGAATGACTAAACCGCTTCTGGCAAACCAGAGCAGCACACAGAAACGCCGTTTACCTTACTGCCAGAGTGGTACCTATTTATCTACTTGCACTTTGACGTGCTTTCGAGCTGCTAGGTGGGCAGGAGCGGTAGATGGTCACAATAAAAATAAATAAGAACGCCATTTTCAAAGGGATACCTCTTTGCCTAGTTAGACCTCTTTGAGGTTTTCAATATAATAAGTTGTGAATTTTATTTCATACCTTAAGGTGTGTTGCTCGTTTGAAGGCTTTATTGCAAATATGACAAACATGGATTCTTTCCTTTCCATGAACTTCTTTACTGTGCTGCATAAGCATGGCAGCTGAAGAAAAAGTCTGACTACATTCAAAACACTGGTGCACACGAGGCTCTTTTTCAGCTTGAATGCCTTTAGATAAACTTGGAGAAATCTCATTCACCTGCAACAGTTACATAAAATATACACACATTACGAGAAATAAAACCGCCTAAAACTCAAGAGATAAACATCACTCTTCAGATGCAATGACGCTTTGAAGAAGACATTACAACTGAATAGGTATTGAAATATCTCGTGCAACTTTTATTTCAACTTATTAGTAAAATAAAGTTATGGAGCAATTCTGCCAACCCCTTCAGGGAAAGCACATGAGTGCCTGGTTGTGGTGAAATTCTGAAGAAATGGATCCCTGGGTGTGCTCTGCTCCTGCTAGAGCCCCACTCCCAATCAGATCCACAAGCCAATTACTATTTTCAAATAACCATCACCATAATAAATTAATTTTCAGGTTGACTCTGAAAGAAGAAAAAGAAGGGGCAGGGAAATAAAGGAAGCGAATTTCAGTGAATCCCCATCAGAATTAGAAGAATTCAAAGGAATGATGGTACAGAGCACAGGGTAATTGAAGTAATTGCCTTTTCCTGTCAATTACTCCTTTAGGACTAATCTGTGTTTGGCAGCATACCAGAAGTGAGCAAGACCAGAGCCAATGGTGGGTAGTACCAGTCGTTCGCCCCCTTTCTTTTTTTATGCTACCTACATGATGCACTGCTGCGTCAGGCAGGAGGAAAAAAACAGAGGGAATTTACCAATATCCCACAAGTCTTTGCTCCTGCCTGTCATCAGCTGGTGAGGGATGTCCCACACCATTGGCTGCAGCGTCCCTCAAAATAAATTTAGGCCAATGGCCACACAGGGCCTATGACAGCGGAGTGCCCACCACTGGCATATAATGCAAACAAAAAGGGATGTAAGAAGAAAAAGACACCTTTAAGAATTAGACTAACTTTAAAATGGAGACTTCCAAGACATAAGAATGTGCACTTAATTTCACATTTAATATTCACAGTGTTCAAAAGGAAAGATTTGGTTAATATGAAGCAACTTCAAAATTCTTCTTGAAATGCAAAGGTCAAACCTCCAAATTTAAACCTCCATACTTAACTTCCATAATACACTAAATTAATTAGGATAAGATAAATGAGAACATAATTCTTCACCTACATAAATTCTACAATATATACAGTAAGCCTATTTTGTATCTTTATTCAAGGAACAACATACATAAAAAAGTTTACCTGATATGCCAATTCATCCTGGCTTGAAGGTATTGAATGTGGGGTATGACTCACTAGTATAACTTGCTGGGAGCTTGAAGTGCTCTGTCCAGAGAGATTAGAATCTGTCAGTAAAGCAGGGAACTGCTGTCCCTGCCAAAAGAAAAAGTGAAACGCATTACATTTAGAAGAAAATGTAACTGCAATGTGCAGTCAAAGACTATAAATATGAATTTGTTGATGTGTCATAACACCAGATTTTTCTTTGAAACTTTTTTAATCTGCTGTTGCCCTAAACTGTTATCTATCTCACTGAGTCCACAATAATAGGAAAAACAAAACCAGTAACATAGTGCATGGCTCCAAGAATCAAGCCATATAAAACTCAACATGAGTCAGAGAAGAAGAGGAGGGAAAGGGAGGAAAGGGTATACATTACAAGAAAAAATATGTGTTACTTTCAGTATGGTATGGAGACTAAGGATTTGTGTCACAGGATACATAAAGATACATAAGGAAAGGTGTGCTTAGATAAGGGATTTGAAGGGAGTAAGAGACTGGGCATCATAGTTCTCAGAGCCTCTCCTTAAGAGGCAGGTGGTCACTAGTGCTTCCTAAGGCAGTTTTTGGCTTTGCCTGGATTAAACTAGGAAATGCAGAGCTTCAGGGATGGATAAAGGGAGATATGCCTTACTGCATGGGCTGAATGACCTTTTATGATATACAGAATTTTCCTTCTCCAAACTATTATTTACAAAGTATGCCGGTAAACTCTTATGTTTATGTTTATTTTCGAATAGCAAAGCTACAAAGTGAACACCACTTCTACCTTATATTCTAGGTCTTTCTCTAATATACTTAATAGGTCTTGCCCTATACTTAAAGCATCTCCTACAAATGCTTGTGCAGCCTGCAGCAACCTGAAGCTGTTTTCAAACTACCCTTACAGCAAGAATTTGCTTATCAGTAATCCACAGGTACATTGCAAGTGTTAATTAACATGGTAAAACCAGGGGAGAAAACAGCAGATGAATGCTTAGCAAAGAAAGTCTTAGTAACTATTAACAATGAATATTTCTCAAAAAGAGCTGAAACTTGACAGTGTAATCTTCAAACAACTGCAGCAGCAGAAACACCACAAGTCAACAAGCACTTAAAATCACAGGTAAAACGAGTTCAATAGGAGTTTTAGAGTAAATTTTAAAAGTAACTATATTGACATTATACATTAGGGAACATAATCTTTGTACTGTACAAATATTTTCTTTGTCAAGTAGCACTCAGGTTTCCTTTACCCTAGTTTTATAGCAGGTATTAATTAGCAGGTATCTGGAATATTAATTAGCAGGTACCAGGTATCAGGAATAGGCTAGAACCATGACACAAACCTGTGATGTGATGTTAAGAGTCACTGCATCAAGACCAGCAGATAGCATACTCTGAGTATCAGCTAGGGTCAATGTGACACTACCATCTCCTCCAACTCCTGGTGACGACATTACTAAATTCTGAGCTGGCTGAGACATGGGTGGTGTTGAAGGAAGGTTCCCACTTGATGCATTAAGCTCTGTAAAAAGGTACAATATTTCAAAACTCTACACATAATTATCATAATTTACTAGTTGGGAAATGTGCCAATCTGCCTAACACTATGGTTTTATGAATACTCATGGCTGTCCACTTTTCATAACCATGTTCTGTGTGCATCAGTGGAGCAGTAATAAGTGTGCCATGCCCCCACTGGACCTGCCTTCCTCTGGGTCCAAAAGGACCTGCACATCGGTGGGCCTAAAATGGTTGCCGCCTGTAATAATTTACAAGTGGAAATTGCTCAGACAGGCTGAAATAACAGCATTTTAATAATAGTATGAAACAATATGAACATAAAAGTAGCTTACACTGTCATTTTTAATGGAAAAATCTAATAAAAGAATGTACTGCAATTGATGAAAGGAGCAAAAAGGGAAGGCATTTGTATGACTTGGGCTTCAATGAAATCAGGCGTTTCTGAGAAACCAGTTCTCATTTCTTCACTGAAACCGCTAAGCCAGAATATAATAAGATTCCACAATATGATTTATTGAGAAAAATTATTAAAAGCCTACCTGAACTACTGTTCAGCACTGGGCTCTGAGAGAGGAGTTGATCATTACTTATTGTTAATGTAGCACCTGCTGACTGATTATTGATTGTTGGTGTTGCCAGTCGTAGATTCCCATTCAGTTCATTAGCTCCAGAGGAATTATGCTGAATAAGATCCTGGCCTAAATGCAAAATTGAATCTATAAGCCAATGAAGATTTATATTTGCTTCTGCATATTTAATACATAAAAATATTCTAATTTTACAAGAAAAAATAGCTGTAGTGCTATGGAAACATAAACTCATGAAATCTGTCACTGTAAATATTAAATGAAAATATTTAAATATGTTTTTGATTTACTGTAATAATAATTTAAGAGTTCAGTTAAAACAGCAGTCGAAATAAATAAAAAAACCTGTCCAGTAGCACCTTAGAGACCAACTAAATTTGTTCTGGGTAGTGTGCACGCACCTTCTTCAGATATACCCAGAACAAACTTAGGTGGTCTCTAAGGTGCTACTGGACAATTTTTTTATTTATTTTGACTGCGTCAGACCAACACGGCTACCTACCTGAAGTTAAAACAGCAAGTAGAGGAAGAGTTAATATGCTAGAGAAAATAAATGCCACTACACCAAAGTGTGTGGATATCTTTGAACCAGGGCTTGTGAAGTATTAAGCATATATTATTAGACAGAATGACTTTACACACAAAAAATGAGGATAGTATACTTGCCAGATATGGTAAGGGTAATTTCTTGAGGGGTTCCTGATGAGTTTGAAGTAGTTGTACTAGAGGCATGAGCTAAAACATGGCTCAGACTCGAATTATTTATTGTCAATGTAATCTCATGCTGACCATTTGAATTTGAAACCATACCCTGTGAAGTCATGACCTGAGACAGATCCTGTGAACCTAAACACAAACAGGGTAATAATAATAATAATCAGCGGCCAAACTTCAATATGTTAGTATTTACTGTCGTGATGCCTGTTCCAATATAAGCAGAAGGCACAGAAGCAGGTCTTAAACTGGCATGGCCCAATTATTCACAAAAGCAATATAAACAATTCCAGGAGGAATCACAATGCTTGAGAAGAGATGGTGTTCCCAACTTCGATGCAGATTATCCTATGTCTTGGCAAGTAGCCCCATGCACTTGTTTGGAAGTAACTGAATGGGTAGAAATCCTCACTCCCCTTTGTCTGTAGTTGTCAATCTCTTTTGCCCCTGTATACAGCCTCATCTGCTTCAGGGTGCTAGCAGACGGGGGGCTAGGAGAGGCCTCTGAAAAAATTTCTCCAAATAGTTAGCCCACTCAGCCACTTCTATGCATGACTGTACATGCAAATAACTCTTTAAAAAGAACCCAATCACCCTATTTATTCAGGATAATGATGCATCATATAGTAAATGATATAAACAGTTAGGGAATTAAAAATACATAAATGTTCCTCAACCAGGAACATGTTTAATTTAATTTGTGGTTTTTTTTAAAAAAAATAAATCTTTATTGATAGAAATACATGGTTGATCAGTATTTGCCAAGGGCAATAATATATTTGCTCTTAAAATTGAAATTAATATTTATATAATAAACTTACAGAAAAGATGAGCAAAATAAATTTAAACGTGGAATAATTCTGGGAGCTTTTAGCAACAGAACCCTTCAAAATGGAAGTGTGTGCTTTTGTATCATGCTTACCAGCAGTGTTCGTAGTCAAAACAGCTTCTTGCTCAGATATAGGTCCTATTGTCATATTTGCTGAAGAGGTAACAGTGGGCTGTAAGGACAAGCTTGACAAAGGTTGTATTACCACATTTGCTGGCACTGAACTTTCTGCTGTCTGGAGCGAGGTGTTCTGAGTAGCCAAACTGGGATCCCCAGTTAGCTGCTGGGTCAGTACGTTTCCCTGTTGTAGCGTCTGCTGCAAAAGACTGGGATCAATCTGAAAAGAAAATGAATATAGGAGATGCAAATAGATGACACCTCTCCACAAAATATTATAGAATTTCTCAGAGAAAGTATTTCTCCATCTTCGAAGTAACCTAAAGAAAACTCTAACCATGGTAGCAAGAGTTAAGTTATGAAATCTAGTTTTTGCTAAAGCTTGATAATTTGCACAGATTATTAAGATGTTTTCTATTTACAATCACCACATTTGCACATAATGCTAAGCCTCCCCCCCCCAAAAAAAAATGGTTTTATGAACCGGGATATGCATGAACAGTACATATATAAAGGCAGTCTCTTTGCATTTATCTGTACAAAACTTACTCTTTGTTTATAAAAGATAATACAAGATAAACATACTTGTAATGTAATGTTGTTGATGCTGGTAGGATCTATTCCAGATATTTGAACGTTTGGTCCAACCAAGTTAGCAGCAAGCTGTAACTGTATTCCTTCAAGGGTTGCCAAACTACCATCCGTCAAGGATACAGTTAAATCACCTCCAGCTATAAAGGAAAACAGTCATATATATATATATAGTATCCTTTATTTTCAGGAAGCCATGCCAACAAGTTCTATCTTCTATGGATAAACATATTGCATTCATAAGCAGCCCACAAGTGCTTGTAAACAAAGATAATTGCCCTGCCTTTCTCCTCTAGTTCTCTCTGCCCTTCCCTTTCTTCTATCCGGCATATCCTAAAAGCAAACCATGTAGATGGGGAGGGGAGGGGAGAGTATCAGGCGGGGGGCAACTTTAACCAATTCCCTCCCCACTTCCCCTTTCACAGCTAGGTGGGCAGGCTGGCTAAAGGATGGGGGCTCTGTTTGCAGTCACTTCACCCAAGGCAAACTTTCCCTTTGGCTTACTGGGCCACTGAACTGTGGCAGGTAGTGTGGGTGCAAGAGGAATGAACATGCAACAGCTCCTCAGAGTGATCTTCGCTGCTCAATCAAGTGAGCCGATGAGGTGCGCAATGAGTGAGCCAAACCTGTGAATCTCGCTCGAGCTGTGCCTTGTTCAGAGCATGAACCAATCATAGTCCTACTTCTTCCTTATCAGGTAATACCAACAGAAAGAGGCTTTAAACCCCATGCAGAACAACGACAGTGTTTACCTGACATTGAAGCAGGAAGTATAGCCTGACCAACGAGACCTTGTGGAAGCAAATTTTGGTCAAATTGGCCTGTCAGAACAGAATTATTCATGATGAAAACGTTGGGATCTGTTGAGGACGAATTAAGAAGGTTTACTGGCTGTAGTCCCTCAGCTGGAGTGCGAGGCGCAGGCTTCCTGGCCTTCTTGGCCTCTGGTTTAAAGTGACACTGTATGTGGGTCTTCCTCCGTCCAGAAGTTCGAAACCTCAAGTCACAGTGAGGGCATTTAAAGGGTTTTGCTCCAGTATGTAAGCGCATATGCACTTTCAGACTACCTTTTGTAGAAAAAGAATTGCTGCATACGTGACAACTAAAGAGTTTCTGACCTGGAGAGTAAGAAAACAGTCTGTCAGGTGAAAATAAAGATCCTAATCTCTTTACAGCTATGACCCACTGCAATTCTGTTGAGCCTGTAGAGGAGGCCACTGTCAAACATTGTGTCAGAAAATTGTGTCCCTACATGTTCCTGTCTTCCGTTCCCCATCCACTTTCCACGTAGAAAGTGAGAAAATGAACAAGGACATATATTTCAATGTAAGGATGTCCCTGAACTTATGGTTTAAAATATGAACAGCTGTATTAAGTGTTTAATACAAAAGTTTTGCACAAGACTTATATTTAGCTCATAAGAGCTCCACATAAATAAATAAAAATAATTAAGTATGTACTGTGATCGCAGAATCCAAAGTCATCTCCCACAAATGCAGTGATTTCAAGAAAACAGCTCCACCTGGCTTGTTGAAATTGCAGCATGCTTTCAGTGTGTGGCAAACTGCTAGAAATACGCATGCACATACTGTCTGGGGAGGGGAAATGGCAGTTCCACACTAGTGATGGCTGCATATGTATAATGGGTTATTTTTCCTCAATGGATTTTCCACAGTAAAAATATATATCTGATTAATATTTTTTTAAGTACAGGCTGTCATTTTGATGACAATGACATCAGGTGGACAGTGAGAAAAGCTAACATGCATTAGGAGCACCTGTTCCACAATAAACCTCCATCTGAAAGCACCCTTCAACACTAAAAACAACAACCACCCACTGCTGTAATATTCCATTAAAAACCCAAACATCCCAGCCAGATTAACATCCTAAAAAATTCAAGTGTTTTGATGTTCCTGGGTTTTTTTTTCACCTGCACATTTCGTTAGAGAGTTGGAATTATAAAACATCTTGCTTACCTGTGTGTGTTTTTACATGGCAATCCAGAGTAGACTTTACGGTAAAACTCTTTCCACATTCATCACATTTATATGGTTTTTCTCCCGTATGGATACGCACATGCCTAGTCAAAAATAGTTGTTCTTCAATTATTATATGCTTATGCGAATACTATATGTTTATCAATGTCTGCTGGCCAACACCAATGTTTACAAAGAAATTAAAACATCTAGGTCTAAAAAAATTGAGGAGCATTGAAATGTGGTTTGCTAAGCAAGTTGGAAAAACATGTTTGGAAACATTTTCCAAGTCCAATTATACCTGAGCTACTAAGCCACAGATTTTCATTTGACAAGCTTTTCATAAAATGGTTGCAATCCAGGGACTGCTTTAATTTATTTAAAACATTCCTATACCAACCCTCATCATATCAGATACCAGGGTGATATACAACTATATAGATAATAAGGTATTTGAAACCCATTACAATTAAAGATTAACATCAGCAACCATATTGAAAGATAGCAAATTAAAATGTATTAACTTGTGCTGAAAAAAATGTAATGCAGGTACCAGGTGGACCTTTTCAGGGAGAGCATTTCAGAAACAGGGCACCATCACTGTGAATGTCCTATGAGTAGGACGTCAGACACTTTTAATTTGAACTGTTGCCTCCCATGCCATATTGCAAGCTACATTTGAAGCTCCTCCACATTTCAGAAGTGGATCCAATGTGATATGAACAGCTGCTACTAAGAAATCAGTTAATAAACAACTTGGCATGCAATAAATAGTGGAATTATTTAGACTGTGGCCAGAATGATTAAAAGTGAGCTGCAAAAATAATGTGCTTCATGTGTATTCTTTAGCTTTGGGGTGGCAGGTCTTCTTACCTGACTAAATCACTAGGTTTTTTAAAGCTTTTTGGACAGTAAGTACAACAGTTGGCATATTTTGGCTCAGCTTCCATTTCTGCTTGCTTGTCTTTGATTTCACTAATTCTGTCCTTTTCTGCAGCAGATTGGACAAGAACTTTTTCAGAAACAGTTGCGCTTTCTTGTGGCCTGATTTTTGCAAGTTCTGCTGTTTCTTCCTCTGTGAAAGTGATAACACCAGGTCTAGACTTTCTAGAAGATGTTCTTTCAGAGGTCTCATCATCATCTTCTGCATATTTCAATAGAGAAGGAATAACATGTTATAGAGTACTTTTAGAGGCCCATTGAAATAATCAAACAACCTCCGTGAACATCACACTGTTTAAATATCAAAGTGATTATTCATGCATATGGGGGGGGGAAACTCACCTCCTCCTGCTGTTTCTCCACCTGATGCTGCCGTTGAAGACACAGTTTGATGCTTTTTCATGTGCTTTTTGCAGTGAACAGTAGTTCTGAAACTTTCATCACAAAATGGGCACTTGTATGGTTTCATGCTCATGTGAGTTGCCATATGTCTAGTAAGGCTCCCATTAGTAGTAAAGGATGTATTGCAAATGCTGCAACTGAATGCTTTAACTCCTGAAGGAAAAAGGACAAATAGGCTTTCTGGTGATCTAACAGAAAATGTTCAACAATGAGTCAGTTTTAAGGTGCAATTCCAAGCACATAGCAGCGACTTGCTTTCAATTTGTTATCAGAAACGTGCTGATAGTCACTAATTTGTTTGTTTTTGTTTTGTTTTGTTACATTTTTATCCTACTCTTCCTCCAAGGAGCAGAAACAGTGACTGGCCCAAAATCATGGAATCAGCTTTATAGCTGAGTGGGGAATGAAACGGATTCTCCCCATTTTTAGTCCAGCATTCTAAACACCACACCATATCTCTAATTTAGACCATTTTAAAAGGTTGTTCTACCAATAGCCATTACCCATGTCAGATGAATGGGATCTCCATATCAGAGGCAGTATACTTTGAATTCTGGAGATGGCAATGACTTAAATGCTTTGCTTTGGACTGCTCAGTAGCCACTGTTGAGAACAGAAAGCCAGACTACATGACCTTTGGTTTAATTCAGCAAGGAAATTCTTATACTGTCATGCTCTTCTTTTGGACACAGGAGAATTACAAGGCTTAAAATGACTAGCAAAAGAACCAAATATTACTACTGCTTTATCACCTGTATGCGTCTTCTCGTGAGATTTAAGAACCCCAGAAGAAACAAATCCTCGTCCACACAACTGGCATTTATAAGGCTTTTCCCCAGTGTGAGAACGTACATGCTGCTTCAAGTGGCTGGATTTCTTGAAACCCTTGTTGCAATATTCACACCTACAAAAATGGAAGTTCAATTGGAATGAAATGAAAAGTCAGCTTTGATGATGGCCTGTAAATAAATATGACATGTCATTGTTTCCTGGTTTACTGCTAGCAACAACTGATATTATTATACAGAATTGTAGTTCATGAATTTACGACTTAAATGTTTTCCAGTGACATATATTCAACCCATAAACCAATTTACATTGCAAATCTGTGTTTACTCAGAAGTAATTTCCACTGTGTTCAGTAAGAGAGTGGACTTTTCCTTTCAACAGCTACATAAGAATGGCCAATTGTAAAGTTCAAAAAACCTGTAAGAACGCTTGCTTTGATCTTCATTATCTTCCAGAAACTGAGAGCGTTGAGGATGCAGCTCAAGTTCTTGTGACTGATCTTGAATCAGGCGGGTGGTCTGGGAAGCAAATATAAATTTTTCAGTTGTCAATACAATACTAAAATCAACTCACCTAAACACGTAACAAGGATGGCTAAACTCTACATTTAACCCAGTAGAGTTGTGTGGCAATAAAATGGCCTACTCCTAAAGGAAGTTTGTCTTTAGCAAAGGTGACAGATTCTTTATTCGTCTTCTTTTTAACTCTATTTTACTGTTGCAGGTGGTGACTATAGAACAGCTGACGTCTCAAAGGTCCAGTCACCATTTCCATTTCCTCCAAATGTCCTGGGCATTACAGGTCATTGTAGGGAGGCAAAATGTTCAGTTGGTGAAGGGGTACAGCTCTTCTCTCTGAAGTAGCAATATTTGACCTAAGAATGCAAGTTCCACAAAGCTAAAAAAACTACAAATCCTTCAAGTAAATACTTACTACATTAATAGCATCTGGTGCAGGAACCTGAAGTAGATTTGGTTGGTGGTAGCTTGTTGAAAGAGCTTGGGATTCAAGGGTGCTTGAATCTTGAAGCTGCTGTACTGCTGGAAATTGATTTTGCTGACTGTAGCCATCATTAACAGTAAAACCTACCAAAAGACAAATGAGAAAGCTTTATTAGGTGTGAGGTTATTGGATTGTTTTTGTTTTTTATTATGTATTTTGTGTTTTTATATTGTGATTTTATCCTGTGAAGCACCCTGAGACCTGCAGGTATAGGGTGCTATACAAATTTAATAAAGAACAATTTATTTATTTATTATTTATTATTATTATTTATTATTATTATTATTATTATTATTATTATTATTATTATTATTATACAGTACATAACTCACACTCATCCATTACAATGCAAGCAACTCACTTTCTGCAAACTGTAACAGCTCAACAGTACAATTCACCTAGCAAGAAGGGATGTAAGGAAAACCTTGTACCAATTTTTAATCATAGATCCATAGATTTTTAAATCATAGCTTGAACATGCCTTTGCAAATTAATAGATCCTAAAATCCCTGTCCTCCTTGCCATGGAAGGTCAGGGATTTAGAGTCATGATAGTGGCACCAAAACGATATGGAATTTGTAGAGCTTAATCCTAGGTGTTGCTGAGACATAAGCCAATAGGATCAAACCATAGCTAAGAAAGAACAAAACAATGGTAACTTATGGAAAGACAATAATAATTTCCTTTTCATCTACAAGAAAACAGCAAAAAAAGAAACTGTATTGGCATGCAATAAACAGACACAGCAATAAGGATACTTACCCCCAAGTTTGCCTTCTTTTCAACTATGTTCTCCACAGAACACAATTTGAAGTTTCCTTAAAAAGTTTCAATTAGCTCAGAGCCATTCAGATTCTGAATTTAATGTTATGTGTACATGTGTCTAACAGGTTGACCCAGCTTCCTTTAACTACATTGGTTTCACAAAAATGTAAGACTCAGTACAAACAATAACAGCATAAACATTATCCCAAACTAATTCCTATTCCACTATATTTGCGCCTCTTCAACATGAAGTTATTTGCTCCTCTCATAAAATTTATGTTATACCAGCACTTCACATTGAAAAAAAACAACAGGTTTAACTGAATCTACTGCTCCTCTTCTTTCATGGGAAGAAATGAGTTATAAAGACTCTTCTTAAAAACCAAAAAACTCCCTTAAAAGAATCAAGTCTTCAAAAAAGTCCCAACCCCTATGGTTGTAATTCGTGGGCAATCATTTAATTTTATCCTGATTCTAATTTTTAAGCTGTATTTTAATCAATTGTTTGATAGTGTTTGAATGTATTTGATATTTGATGTTAGCCACCCTGAGCCGGTCTTGGCCGGGGAGGGCGGGGTATAAATAAAAATTTACTTACTTACTTACTTTAAAAGAATCCTTCCAAAAGAATTTAAAAATTATAATGTAGCACCTTAGAGATCAACTGAGTAGTTTTAGGTATAAGCTTTTGTGTGCATGCACACTTCTTCAGATACTCTGAAACAGAAGTCATCATACCCTTATATATAATGAGAGGGAGGGAATGGGTGATTGGCTAATGGCTATGGTAAGTCTGTTAGTGACCGTTAGTGACAGTTAGTCCCACAAGAAAAAGAAAAACCAAGAGATTTTTTAAAGGGACAGTACGTAAAGGACCAGAGGAACACAGGTGGCGCTGTGGGTAAAACCTCAGTGCCTAGGACTTGCCGATCGTATGGTCGGCGGTTCGAATCCCCGCGGCGGGGTGAGCTCCCGTCTTTCGGTCCCAGCTCCTGCCCACCTAGCAGTTCGAAAGCACCCCTAAGTACAAGTAGATAAATAGGTACCGCTTTATAGCGGGAAGGTAAACGACGTTTCCATGTGCTGCACTGGTGCTGGCTCGCCAGAGCAGCTTCATCATGCTGGCCACGTGACCCGGAAGTGTCTTTGGACAGCGCTGGCTCCCGACCTCTTAAGTGAGATCAGTCGGACACAACCCTAGAGTCGGACACGACTGGCCCGTACGGCAGGGGTACCTTTACCTTTACCTTTACGTAAAGGACCAAGAATCGTTTTAGCCTGTGTAATGGGATAAGAATCCAATATTGCTGTTCAGACCAGGTCTCTCCATATTTTCAATTTAGTGATAAGTTGTAATTCAGCAACTTCTCTTTCAAATCTATTCCTGAAATTCTTTTGTAATAAGACAGCCACTTTGAGATCTTGTATTGAATGTCCTGGGAGACTGAAGTCTCTGTCTCAAGCTCTGGGAGGATGACCTTTCATAGCCTACAGACAGCCACCCAATCTTAAATTCCTCCTCACCCACAATAATACAGCAACCAAACTTAACATGGAAACTGTGTGTGCCTGCAATAAACCCAGATGCCAACTTTGTTGCCACATACACCTGGGTAGTACCATTACCGGCCCCAACAACATCAAACATACCATCTCAGGCCTACTTAATGGCTCATCTTCTAATCATCTAACATAGTGTACGCCATCAAATGCCAGCAGTGCTCTTCAGCTGTCTATATTGGACAAACAGGACAAACCTTACGCCAAAGGATAAATGGACATAAATCTGGCATTCGTAATCACAAGACAGAGAAATCAGCAGAACACTTTAAAATTTATTTTAAAGAACTACAGTACTTGATGTTGGTCTCAATGTTCTTAGCAAGGTGCTCCTCAAATTCTTTTTTAAGCATCCCTTACACTTGCACTTCTTGTGCCAAAGTTTATATTCCTTTTTGTTCTCTTCATTTAGACAAGACTTCCATTTTTTGAAAGAAGCCACCATGCATCACAACCACTGACTCCATTTCAGAACTATCTACCAAGCAATCTAGGGGATAGGTATATGTTCCTAATGATCAAATTGCCCACCGCCAGGATCCCTCCACCCCACCCCTAGAGAAATATCCTCAGCACGAGTATAGCTGCTCATCCCCCAAAGAATGAGTCCCTTTCTAAGGAGCTGTTTCCCTTTTCCTCAGAGTGATGTTCTCCTTCCCCAAGACCCTCCTTCTCCCTGACAGCAGGGGAACTATCATCATGGAAGGACAATGCAACTATAATATAAGACTTTCATTTTCCTATCTTACTAGTAAAAAAAAAACTAAGAACAATGAAGCACATATGTAGACAAAGAGAGAGGGTCCATCAAGTTAAACACATGTTTCTTTATATATGTGCTCCAGGAACATCAAATAACCTTCAAAGAATAGGAAATCTGTAGAGAGCATTCCAAGTAAAATAGAAATCTTCTACAATACAGATTTAAAACCATGCTTTGTCTAGCATTACTTAATACCTTACATTTCTATGAGATGAATAAAACAGAAAACTTTCCTAAAAGAAAATAATTAAACCTGTAGTTTCACAAATTAGATTGGCTCTGAAACTCCACTCAATCAGTTTCACAAGCACCAACCTTTTTCTGTAGATGTGGTGACGTTCCGGAACTGCAGTCACTGTGGAGCTGAATGCTGTTGAAGCTTTCAAACATTGCAAAAACATACTCATAGGTCACTTTGAAAAGTATTATTTAGACATTTACTAACCTTGTGATAATGCTTGCTGATCAAATGATTGCTGTCCTATAGTCTGCTGCTCAAACTGATTCATATTTTCTTGCAGTGCATGTTGGGATGTCACAAATCTATCTGGAAATGAAATGAAATGTGAAAAATGAACATAAGATTTTACTGCAGTCCATTAAATTTCAGCTTTGTATTCTTGCTATAAAAAGCATGCCTAGGCACTCTGTTGTGGTACCCATAACCCAGGTTTAAGGTATCATTTAGCTTCTAGCTGTCACATCTGTTTCTAATACTGATCATGTTCAATGAACGAGCTGCAGCTTGGGTCTAATGTGACTTTCTTTCTGCAATGAAAGGAAGGTTCACAGAAAGCCTGAAACTTATACTGAGTTGAGATTTGTCCCCAATAAATGATGCATTAATAAGACCATTCATATCACCACTCAGCTACTGCTGCAGCTTTGCACAGTAGACTCGCAAAAAAATCAGGTTCATTAAGCCTAATCACAACATTTAAGGATAGCTGCTAAACAAATTTCCCTTTAAACTGACTTATTTACCAATCTTTTCTACTACATTTACCTTCCTCTTGACCAAGTGGTTGATCAGTCAACTGTGGCCTCAGTTCAGTTTCCTCCGAGTCCACAACCTGCTGCTGGTCCAAATCTAAAATAGTTTCTTGATCTGTTGTGACAGCTTCAGTTTGCTGCAGCTCTTCACTTTCAATCTCAACTTGCATCTGAGTAGAAACATGAATGCTCTGCTGGTCTACTGTTGTATCATCAATTGAAGCAGCTTGCTGGTGCTGTTGCAGCTGTTGTGCAAGCTCATACCTGAGAGAGGAAGACGACAGTTCTATTGCACTAACAAAACATGAGGTTGACAGTAGGAGCATCTTTTAACTGTGCGTATATCTAAAAAACCTCAGGATAACAAAATAACTTAGTTTGTATTTGACTACCTTCCTATCTTCCTTCAATCATAGCAAATTTCCATTCTGCTCACCTGCAACAAAATATTACTTACAAAATGGGCACCATGTTGCTGTGAGCTGCAAGGACAACTGGTGGCATTGACACACAATGTTAGCTGAACATTGAGATGGGTCCTACACTACGTGGAGAAGTCCCAGACCCAACATAACTACATTTTCCTACTCCACCACCCCAGAAAATACATCTGTCAAGGGTCCTCTGTGCCCCAATATAAAATTGCAAAATAACACTAGACTGGAGACAGGACCAAGCACTGGACAAAGGGAGATGCTACAGTTGTCCAACCTAGTGCTTCCCTACCCAGTGATTGGCCTTGAACATTTTTTTGTTTTGTTTTATAGTAGTATCAATGTGTAACTGCTGGGGCCCTGACCCTTGCATGACCAAGCCAAATGCTGACACCATGCCAGCCCTAATCACTCATTTAGAAGTTGGTTAGGAATTCATTATTGGCACACTGAGAAGACCCCTTAAAATTCCCAAACTGAAAAGGTTGGCTGCCCAAGCAGACAGTAGCAATACAAGATCAAGTGCTTGTAGAAAGCATAGTTAAAATGCACGTACCTGTGAGTTTTCATGTGTTTTTTGCAGTTTAATGAGGTTTTGAATGTTTTCTGACAATATGGGCACATATATGGTCGAAGGTCATTATGGATGCCCATATGCCTCCTTAGACTCCCGCCAGTTGTGAAAGCCCCGTTGCATATTAGACACTTGAAAGCTTTCAATCCTGTGTGTGTTCGGATATGTGCTTTCAATACTCCAGCAGACACAAAGCCTCTTCCACACTGAGAACATTTGAATGGTTTCTCACCAGTATGTGATCTTAAAAAATAAATAAATGCCAAAGTGTGACAGAAGGAAGAGCAAATGTTCAAGTTCAAGATTATTAATGATCAGGTGGAAGAGGGGCACTCATATAACTGTTCCCAAATCAGCAAAACTGATTTGTAAGTAATTTATTATACGTTCACAGTAGGACCTGCAACAAAATGCTGCTGTTCCAAGTTTCAAGCCATCCCCCACAAAGCATCAGCCAGCGTTTTGTGCCCACTGAACATGTTTGGTCCTCACTTAACTGTTTTGATGTCTCTTCTCTCCCTTACATATTTTTTTCTGAAGGGTGTGTGCATGTGCACATGCTTCTGTGAAGCTCTGGTTTCCCCCAATCCTACTAGTATGTTCCTACTATGCGTAGATGGTGCCAATATAGCCGCATACAAATAAGTACTTGGAGAATGAGTTTGTTATTAGTATATAGTCATACTAAATTACATTATAACTGGTTTTTTTAAATATATAAACCTAAAAGTAATTATTTATTCTACAGCTATAATTATTTCCAGTTACAGGGTTGAACCCATAAATTTGTTACTACCTAGCCCAAGTTATAAACATGATGCTGTACTTCTATAAATTATTTTATCATTACTGCTGATTGTTAAGGAAGAAGCAGTGGTTCAAAGGGAGTAGGGTGGAATAAGCTAGGCATAATGCATCATGATTTGGGGTGGATCTAAACTTAGGGGTGCTGAGCACTAGCATACAGTAAAATTATATGATGAAATAATTACATTATTATACCATCTATTTATTTTAATATATTTATCTAATTTGGGTATACAGGGCACCTCACTATTCGCAGGACAAAGTCAGCACTATTTAGGGAAGTGAAGATTCCCTCTTAATCTCACAAAGAAAAAAAATTACACTCTCCCGCAGCTCTGTATTTTGTGCTTTCTAAACCTTAATGTTCTATGCCTTTGGAACGAAGGTGAAACAGCAAGTATATTGGCAGTATAGCAGCACGGGACAGATGTGAGAATACAGAGAAAGAACTATTTCCTGTTCTTTAATTTTTAGAACATTCTCTCAGCCACCCACATCTTTGCTCTTGCATTTACCGTATATGCTGTTTAAGATGGCAAGACTTTTTATATGCTCTATGACAGTAATAACATTTATATGGCCTATCCGCTTCATTCACAAAATTATTATTGAAGTAATTTTGGAAGAACTGGCTATTTCTTGGGATTGGCTGGATAAGACCTGTATAGAGAAGGAAAGAAAAAGATGGATCAAACTGAGACAGTTTCAAATACTGAAACAATTGTAACACCTAACAGCAGCTGTTTTCAAATGGTCATGCTCTTAGCTTAAGAAACTGAAATATGGACAAACTTCAGCCGCCCACAACTGCTTTGCTCTTCACATGAATGGTGAAGCATGTCAGGAACCACACTTCCTATGGTTAAGGGCTTCCAAAACAGCCAGAATACTGAAGCCATCTTTAAATCATGGCTTCGTGTTCTGGCTTGCTTAGAAGTAATAACCATAATTCCCAGTCTGAATGCAATGAGAAGCTCTGGTTAACTGAGGCTTCCTGGCATGATTACGTGTTTCTAAGAAGGGAGGAGTAACATAGTTGCATGCAGGTGCCTGACCTTTGTACCTATCTCAGCATATTAAGCCAAGATCCTGATTGCCCAAATACTGCCATATTCTTTCTCCTAAATGAAATGCAATTATAAATAAAATGTAATTATTGTAATTATACCCTTCCTCCCACTTCATATGGAGAAAAGAAGACACTATTGTTACTTTAGATTATGTGAATGTTAAAACGTAAAACACTCTTTAAAACCTTAAATATATTCCTGTGTGTCTATCTAAGGAAATGATTTCCTTTTTTTAATGAACAAACTAGCCATCAGAAGGTACCAGCTTAATTTTGCAAAGACCTGGTAGTTATTTACACTATGCTATTTAAAATCTCAGATGACCAACAGGCTGAGAACAATTATGCTGAAAATGTAGAATATTTCTTTGCTTGTATATCTTCCCTGCATAAAATTTTAAAAACTACTACGTATCATCTTTCAGCTTTTCACACAATTACAGGCATACAAATCTGATTTGTTCCATGAACCACATACTGAGCTTGTGTTATAAGTGTAATGCTGCAAGTCATGATAACTGCATTACCGCAGCAGACACTGTGCTCTATCCAAAATGTCTCTTTAACCGAATCAATGGCTCGGACTACAAAGTAAGCTACATGCCTAATTACATAACAGCTTTCACAGTAATGACCATCAAAACGCAATCGACAAGCATTTTCCTCAGGCATCTCTTTGGTCAACCGGGAATCCTGGTTTTTAGTTTTATTCTAAAACAAAAAAGTAAGATTTTATGCAAGCAAATCATACTGTGCACACTTTACCTAAATCTGTGATGAGTATAGGTTCTTGCAAAGGGATATCAGGTACTGGAACACTTGTCTTTCCTGTACGAAACTTTGCAGGTTTACGCTGATGCCTCATCTTTCTTAGTTCCGTGTGTTTAAAATGAGAGGCAATGTGTGTCTTTCTGTGACCAGAAGTTCGGAACTTTTTATCACAGTGTGGGCAAGCAAAAGGTCTAATACCTAAAAAAAGAATAGCGTATGATGTGTTTAATATTCTACAGCTTCGAAAGCAAGACAAAAAGGTAAATGTATTTCTTGACCTCATCTAGAAACTTTCCCCTTTACAGCCTCTATACATAATTCAGCATGTGAAATATGTCTGTGTGATAAAGTCTGCGCGAAATAAAGTCTGTGCGATACTGATGTCCTACCAGTGTAGGACACTGAGTTCATATGCAATATTTGGACTTGCACACTTCTTCCTGCTCCTCTTCCATGCTCCGAAACATTTACTACCCAATCCAGCTCTACCTAAACATAGCTAAATGAGATGAGTTACACCTGACCGTGGGTGGCAATACACATCCAAAAGCAACATAGTACAGCACTGGCAATATCCACATTTAAATAATACTGCACATGTTACAGGATGCTTATTCAAATCACATCTTAAATACAACTACTGTCCCAGTCAAACACTGACAAAAGTAAGTATAACCAACCTGTGGTGGAACACCAAAATTTCATCCATCCACCTGTCTTTCTACCACATGTTATCCATACATAACACGCAATATAAAGTCAATCTATAGTCCCAATTTTGTCATTTAAGGATCATGCATTATTGGGCTAATACATGTGAAACTTAAAGTGAAAATCACTTGAGCATCAGTTATATATTACAGCCACAACCAATGAAGAGTTTTACTTTTACGGCATCTTAAGGACTAGTAAATTAGAGGATAAGCAAAAACAAAGTTCTGTTGTATTTTCTGCAAAAGAATAACATGGCAACTCTTCTGTAAAATTTTATGAACAGTGCATGAAGGCAATGTGGGTTGAGCCAATACAATTTCACTGCCTCACCCTGCTTTGGTTAAAATAGACATGCAGATGAAGCTCCTGACATAAAAAAAAAAAAAAATTAACATCCCTTGCTAAAGTGAGAACTTGGCAAGATTTCAAACCTGGAAGTCGAAAATATTTGAAGTTTTTCATATTACTGATTAAAACTGTAAAAAAAAAAAAACTGGGGAAAAAATATTTTCAGATTTCTTGCTATTTAATCAGATAAAATGTCCTGCATGTAAAAGGCACATAAGCAACTTTCAGTAAGACTTTCCGATTCCTAAGGAAGTTCTCTCAGTATTACAAAAAGATAAATGTGACAGCTTACCTGTATGTAAGCGAATATGCACTTTTAAACTTCCTGAGGTAGAAAAGCTCTTCATACAGTACTGGCACTTAAAAGCCTTAATGCCGGTATGTGTTTTAATGTGTGCTGTGAGGGTGCTCTTCACAGCAAAGGCCCGGAAACACTGCGGACATTTAAATGGCTTTTCATGAGTGTGAATGCGGATGTGTCTCACTAGATCACTGGGCTTTTTAAATTCTTTAGAACAATACGGACAAATATGCCATCGTATTCCATTTTCCTCACGTATGGTACCTGAAATATAATTTTAGAGATCACAGAAGTACATATTTTACTACTTAAAATACTATTAATACAACAGTCTCAGAAAGAAAGGTCAGAATTTGAAAAGGAGACTCAATATTAAATTATGGTAAACAAAGTGAAGACATCTTCCATTTCCCTTTAGTCACGGCTCTTCTCAGATTTAAACAAAACTGTACTAGCTTTAACCACAATATTAGATTAAAATAAAACAAGCAACAGGAAATAAATGGAACTAGATTATACAGTGAGGTTTTCTTTAAACCGATCAACTGCCCTAAATAAATTCTATTGGAAAAATGTATTAATTAAGAGAAGGTGTTTAATATATTTGAAAAGAGTAGAATATTCAAGTAGCACTGTTTTTATGGGTAAGATAGTTTAAGGTGTCATAACTCTCCTCAAAAGTGGCAAACGGAGGGGAATTGATTGAAGGGCATGTGTCCTGCACAGGTAAGATTTTAGCGGTTCCATTAATATGCTTAGTTTTAGAGCATAAGATGGAAATGGGAATTGGTTTTAGAAACTAAGAAAAGGTCTGGCCAGAGGACTAGCCTGTGAGTTAATAACTACAAGGAATACAGTCTTGACTAAGAGTTAAAAAGTGAACACCTCTAAGAGATGTTTGGTGATTATATTTACTTTACAATGGGGAGATGTGTGGCAGCCCTAAGGAGGACATGAGGAGAACTACTGGACCTCACCAGCTAAAAATAGTCTGTCAGTTGTCACTGAGAATGTAAGGCTTAAGACCTCGCTTGAGCCCATCTTCAAGAAAAACCAGAACATGGGAACTGAGGTTACAATGGGTCTGAATCCTTTGCTACATGTGAAGAGCACATTAAGAGTTATTTGTTCTGCACAGTGCAAGAATTACCTAACCTTCTCATGGAAAAAAGGAGATTGGAATTTTTCTAGCCAGAAAGTTAGGGTGCCCAAGTCTTGGGAATACTGGGATTAGAGTCGTGTCTGGTTATGAGTAGTCAGTCCCTGGTACACATTGGCAAGACCAAGAACCCAGAATGTGATCAACTCACCCCTCCTGGACTTCTAGGACAAGGGGACTAAGTTTACAAGACTGGTAAACTACACCCAACCTCATATTTTCTTATTATTATTTTTTAAAAAAATATTTATTAAAGTTTTAAATGTTACAAAAAGAAAAAGAAATAATTCCAAGTTAAACAAAAACATAAAAACACATCACAGTAAAAACAGAAGAAAATAGAAAAAAATAATAATAGAAAACAGAAAAACAGAAAAATAGAAACAATTAAAAAACACAACAAACCTTCCCATAACTTATCTTTCATTTACTTGTTTCCTTGACCTCCTCGCACCTCCCTTTTTTTGTATTCTAGTTCAGTTAGCTATTTCAGCAAATCCTTTCCATCTTTCCCAATTTTTATCCTATAATTTATCTTAATATAATGTAACTTTACCTTTCCTCCTTTCCTCCATTAACAATCTATTTTTACTTAATCCTTTATAATATTTCCACTAAAGCCACATAACTTCATTCCAACCTCCTTCTAACATTCCTTAATTTTACAATGTTTCTGTAAATAAACTTTAAATTTCTTCCAATCTTCTTCCACTGACTCTTCTCCCTCCAACCTCATATTTTCACCCATCTAATCTTCCACCCGATTCTCCAAGAGGACAAGAGATTGGCTCCAATGAGGGAGCAGAAATTGCATCCTAGTCCAATCCCCAGCCAAGTTGTCTTCAGAGAACCTGACTCCTAGTGAATTGAAAGGACCCAGTATCTGTTCCACGGGATGGTGACAAGAAGGAAAAATGAATGTGATAAACAATAATAAATGGTATTATATAGTGAACAATTTCATTATTACCAGGTAGAAACTGGGACTTTTTCTTCAGAACTCTTTTTTCCTTTTTCTCCACTTTTTCTGGATTTTCTTGCTCTTTAATTGGTTCTGGATTGCTAGTGTTGACTTGATTCTGAACTTCTGCATTTTCATCCTGACTTGATGGAGTCTTGTTTTCACTGCAGTCTGCATTTGTTGAGACTGGGATTGAAGACAGCCCACTGTTTTCCAAGGCTTGCTAAGACAAACATAATGAATTAAACTGAGCGCATGATTCATAAATACGTGACCAAAGGTTTTGGCAAGAATGCAATAAGTCAACTATACAAAGAATTATATTTTGACTATTTTGAAGTCTTCAGATAACTTTTTTTTTTTACTTGTGAGAAAAAAATCTGAAGTCAACAGTCACTTGTTATATTAGAAGCAATATTTAGAATCTAACAAATGCAGCACCCTCTCTTTCAGAAAATCAGAGCAGAAATCCTAACAATTTCAATCCATTACCCAATGGAATTTTGTCAAACTAGAGGAACATTCTCTGTTTGCAAAAAGCTACAGCTTTACCAGGTTTAATTAGCACCGCTTTTTTAGAAGAAAAATTGTCATATAATGCCACTATTTTAAAAAACAAAATTCCTACATTTACCTCTTTTTTATTAAAGCTGACTGCTCTGGACACCGAAGAATGGAGAATGAAGCTCACTGGAAAAAGTACTTAGCAGTTGCTATTGCCATTCCCTCAAGAATGCTCAACACTAGGGACAGAGGAGTCTTGCATCAAGCAGTAATTTTCTATATTTACCTCAGCTACTGGGAATCAAACACAGCAAACACTAGGGCAGAGATGGGAAGCCTTTCAGAGGTTGTAGATCTACGATTCCCATTGACCATGCTGGCTGGAACGGATGGGAGCTGAAGTCTAACAACTGGAGGACCATCCACTCCTTTATTACTGTGTTAGGATGAAAGCAGTCATGGACCACTCACCATAGCCTAATGTACCTAGTACTCTTTTCTCCACATGTGACTCTTCTCAGCTCCCAGCACAATCTAGCAGGGTGAAGTTAAGAGGTGATTTGACGCAGTATAGGGAAGACAATTGTTTCCTCCACCCCACCTAGCCTACTAAATTTTAGGAAAGAGTAGGTAAGGTTCCAAAATAGTTTTTTACCCTACCTGCAAAATGTCTCTGTTTATTCCCACAGCCATACTGAGTTGCTGACCAGGTTGCTGAGACTGATTATTTTCCACTGGCTCTGACAACTCAAGCAGTTGCTGAATAACGTCAGTTACAGACTGCTGACCTTGATGTCCTGCCACTGAAGTTACTGGATTTTCTGTCTGTTGACAAAAGAGATGTCGTTTTAAATATACAAATGTCATTTGTAAAGGAATTAAACAATACAAAACATTTGGAATGTAACTGTTTGTTGTTGTTTTTTACAGGACTTGCCTACTTACGTACTGTACAGTAATCCCTATATTAAGAGCAAGTATTTCAAAAGTGTCATTCATGAATAGCATTCAGAAACAAATGAAAAACCAGTGTGGATCATATAACAACCAAGCAAAATACTACAACAAACTGTTACCGGTCAGAAAAGGTTTAGTTATAAATGAATAAATGAAAGTTTGTAGAATGCCCATAAGAGGATTGAAGCTTTGCACGATACTGATCTGGCTTGTTGTCTTAAAATCAAGCTATGGAGGCTCAACCATTTACTTTCTGGACATAAGCTGGGTCAATACAAAAAAGGTTTCAAAAGTTCTAGTTCAACTACCACTATGAATGTACTGATCAACTTCAAGCAACTTGGGCTATCTAGAAAAATGCACATACGGTCCCCCCCCCCCCCAAAGGATGTACATTAATGAATAATGAGCCTTAATTTATTACCATATGTAAACGTCAAGTCTGAAAGACCAGTTCATTTCTAACTACACAATATCTGGAATAATGAGAAAGTATGAAACTGAACTTGCAAGCCAAGAATTTCCAAGGTACTGCAACAATAACATCCAGCATTCATTTCTGCTGTGCATTCATATTAGCATGCTCTTCCCCTTTGGGAACCAATTTATCCGCCAACTGGTTAAATATTTGCAGAAAAAGTGCAAAATATAGAAATATATAAAAATAAAATAACTACGAAAGAGGCAGTAAGATATCAATTTACAGGTCTAATTTAAATTATAAAATTATCCTTCTGTAAGGGTGGATACACAAACAAAAGTTCAAGACGTTCAAAGAGGACAGATGCATCTATTTTGAACATCTATTTATTAAATTCTTATCAATAAGCAGGGTGGATAAAAATCAATATTAAAATAAAATGTGTTGGGAGGAAAAATATTTCTAAAGGTAGTTTTCTATTTAAGTTATATTATAGTCCAAAGGCTATTCATCTGGAAATAATGGTTTTGTTTTAAGTTTTTCATGTGTACTAAAACTCAGTCTGTTTTTAAAAAACAACAAAAAAAAACAAAAAACGTTTAACCACATCAGTTAACAAACATGGATATATATGCTATAATGTTATTGCTTTAGTTAAATAAATTGTTTAAATTGTAATTAAGGAAATGATTATTTTTCTCCTTCCAATAAAGTACAGCAGAAAAGTTGTCCAAATATAAAGTTAACTTATTAAACCTCACAATAATTTCATAATTATCTATGTATTTCTAACAGTATAACCAAATCAGTAATTTTTGATATAAATGTAAAAACTACTCTGAAAATTTATTATTACAAAAATGAAACCTTCCTCTGGTTGTAAATATTAAGATTATATCAGCAAGAATGAGTCTTTCTGTAAAAAAAAGGAAGGTTTAAATCAAGTCTTACTGGCTAGTGATTTAAACCGTGATTTAAATCAAATCCACCCTGTCAATAAGTATTAAAAAGCTAGCAATAGCAATGCTTTTCTACTTTCACACCAAGCACACTGGCCCCATTTCAGAAATGCTCTTTTACAATCTTAGCTACTTTACATGAGCATCAACCTCTTATTCCACCACAATGCACACACCCAACATTCCTGAGGTTCCTGAGGTTCTTTTCCAGGATCTGAGCCTTTGGTGGCAGGCCCTGTTCTGTGAAGCTCCTTGCCAGTAGAGGTTCAGCAGAAGTTATGTCTTCATTTAGATATCTTTCAAAAGCTATATTGTTTAGACAGAACTTTGCAACATTTCTTTCTTTCTTTCTTTCTTTCTTTCTTTCTTTCTTTATCGACAAGTATTTACTGATGTTATTATAGCCTTGTTTATATGTTGTATGCCACCTTGCTATATTTTTATGGAAGTGTGGTATAGATATTTGAAAGTAAATAAATAAAAAATGGCATACAATACTGACTCTGACAGCATTAGCCACCTATTTAGGTTTGGCTTCAGCCCCATTCCATGAGAGAATCGCCCTTATTGTGTGACTACATGCACCATGCAAGTGCACACTCTGCGAACCCTGGCAACAGGATCACGACATTCTTTTCCCACTGAATTATCATCCCCTATTCTTGCAAGCTGCACAAAAATTACCCTTACAAATGATTAAAATAGGGTCCTAAGGTGGAAACGCACAGCATAAAGTTCTTTGAAGTCTCTAAAGTAGCTTGCAACATCTTTGAACTGTTTTACGGAGATGTAATAAACTTTGTAGCACAATCCAAAGATGTGGAAAATTTTGCAAGATATGTTTTACCATAACAATGCAACACAATTAAGCTAAGAATTAGAATACTCACATTCTTCCATTTATTATCAACAGGCTGTAGCAAATTAACTGTTGCTAAAGTCAGAGGCTGAGCCACAGAATCCTATGAAAAAAGAATAGAAGCATTAACTGTACAAAAATAAAATATGCAAATCTAAAATGTTATACTGCCACTGCCAATTAAGATCAAGCAAAACAGTATAATGCTTTTTTTAAAAAAAAAAAGTATTCAATTATACAGAAAAACATATTCTTAAATCACATTTTTTAATTTACACAGCTACTTCAGTTGTATTATTTTTCTAGCAATTAAGATACAAAACCCTGATTTTCCTCTTTAGCATATACCTGATTACTGGATATAAGTGGCACTTAAATGAATAAGGGCAACTGCTGGTAACTAATCTATTAAAACTCAAGCAAGATAATGGCTAATCAAATTAAAGTATACACTTAGCTGTTTCCTTTTATTTTAGCCACAAGGACATTACTGCATAAAATTGGTTTTGTTAAATTTTTGAATTCACAATGTTCTTTTCTTTAAATTAGTTTCCTTAAGGGGACAGTTTATGTCAATATCCACCACAATAACCAGTTTAAGATACAGCAGATCTCAGACTCAACCAGCCCCTAAAAGGGGTGTGGCAGGGGCAGGACCAGAGAGAAGGGTTAGGCTGCATCCTAAGCCCATTCAGCTCAGTCACATGACCTGGCAAACCAGCATGGAACACTAGTTTAAAGGACTGATTTCCCTCTGCCAGGCTTCAGTACAGCCAAAGCAGTAGCCCCGCTGCTGAACGGGGTTTGGATCTGGTGTAACTTGGTTTTGGGCCAGCTTTTAGTGCACTGGATTTCTCCCTAAGTGCATTTTAGCTAGAAAGTAAGAAATATTCTGCATCTGACATGAATATTAAAGAGAAAGGCAATGTGTGACTTTAACACAATAGTCTGAGCACTGTTGATTCACAGCTATGATTTAACATGAACAAGAAGCATGATAATGCATGGTACTCAAAAGCCCCCACTGTACTCCTCCACTGTTCCTTCCTTTAGCACACCGGAAGGTAGGGGAAACAAACCACCGCCTGGCTTTGTGTTATATGAGAAACAATGCTCATGACTTGCTTCTCACCAAACCAAACCACAAGCAGAAACCAGTTTGTTTGGGGCTTACCACTTAGTTTGTTTGCAAGAAACAAGCCACAAGTGTTATGTTTGTACATCATGAAGCCAACCTCCAATCTGTTCTTTCTTTGGCACACAAAAGGAGTAGCAGAGGACCACAGAAGTGACAGCTGAGCAGCATGCTCCAGTATGCTACTTGTTCATGTTTAAAACATAGTTTAATTTTAAATATGGTTTAGGGTGAGGTCCAAACAAAACCAACATTTCTCCAATAATGAAAAACAGCAATACCTGAAAGTCAAAACAGTCCTTTTAAAAAAAATAAAAATATTGAAGTTGTTTTAAAAAAGTAACTGTGTTAAATCTTTTGTATCAAAATGACAACGACTCCTGCAGCTCCCTAAAGGCTAACACTGTGAGCTTTCACAGTCAAGAGCCTACTTCATCAGATGCACAAAGCTTAAGGTACTGGATCTTCTATACACAGATGAATCTAGAGGAAGGGGAAGCAAGCTTTACAAGGCAAGATTAAATGATCAAAAGTGCACATCCCCAATACATGGACACCAGGCAATGAATTAATGAATTACTTGTCAAGAATCTTTGACTCGCCTGTTTAAAAAAAGAAAAATTAAGGCAATGGCACAGTTCATTTGGCAATTCTGTAGGCACGCCTCGCTGAAATGAATTGGCATTGCCCAAGAGGACTGTGGTGTTGCAAAACCATTGATTTCAGAGGGACCTAAAGGAAATAATTCTTGCTGGATTTTGCCTCACCTAGAAGGAAGTGTGATGACATATCTCACACATACACAAACAGAATATTTATCTCAAAGAGCAAAGACATTGGGAGCCTGCTTCCCTTTACCAAAAGAGATGAGAATGTAAAGGTTACCGTTGTCAAGGGAGATGTTTCTGTAGTAGAACTCGTTGTATTCTGTGTGCTACTCATATGCATCTTGCTGATATGAGTATTTAAGCTGCCTAAACTTTTGAAGATACAACTGCATTCTGTACAGTTATATGTAGGGCCATTCTTCACCTTTAGGAACAAAAGAGGAGAGGAATGCTCAGTCTTAAAACTTTGCAGTTACAACCACACAAACTATAGCCAGCATCTCCTTAGCCCTGTTTTATTCCCCAGCTACCAGTGCAGTAAAATTTGAATTACAGATGAACTCAAGGCATTAAAGATCTGGAAAAGCCCAGCCATATTATTAAGCATTGTACATGTCATAATTATTCCCACTCACCAAATGAACACTATCTTCCACCCCAAAAATGGAAAACTCTTTGAACCACGAATAACAATGTCAATGGGCTTGCTTGTTTGGTAGCTGAAACTAAGTAAGTTAATTAGTACCTCATATAAATGCTGTGATTAAAGTGGGGGGTCATAAAATATAAGCAGGAAAGTGTCAGATTAGAGATGGAGCCACCTGGGAGGTAGGAGCAGGGAAGTGTAGCACAAAGAGGATGGCAACTCAAATCAAAATAGGACAAAAAAGATGATTTAACATTCTATAAAACCTAGTAAGTTTGAATAGTGATGAGACTTCCATCCAGCTTGTGTCAGAGTGGCTCAGAAAGTAAGTTCAATTACTTAACTCCCACAACTGGAAACAGCTCAGCTTCTTTTCAAAGCCAATACAACTTTTGAAGTCAGAACCACATTCTGAAGGACCACGGGAAACCTACTTCATGGGAGAGGGAGAGAGGGAAAAGATCGGAACTTCCACTTTCTCACTCCTGCTCTAGAGTGCTCCAACCCTGCTACCCTGGACAGTAAAATATTGTTTAAATTTCAAAGTGGAGAAGGGTTCAGGTGTGACTATTTAAGTAAGGAATTCTTTCTAACTTGGCCTTTAGTCTAAGGAGAATGATTTGGGAACCTTGCAATGCTCAGCTCTTCTTTGAGATAAAAACTTCAAACTACTGAAGCTTATATTCAGGCCAAGAATGGAAAACATTGCTAGCATCTCTACTTTTGCCCTAAAGTAACTCTTCATCAGGGGAGTATTATTTAGTGAACAACTGCTTTTGTGTGCTCCAGAAGGAGCTATGTAAATTTTTCTGCTACACTATTACCAGTGACATTTCATAGATGGTTTTTTTGGAACTCATACTGCCTCTGCCCTTTGTACACCTTTCACGCTTAAATCTCCATTCCCCTTTCAATGGAACACCTCCTCATCTTATCCTTTCTGAACTCTGCCATTATCACTGCTACTTCACTATTATCATCCACCAATATTTCTAATGACGATACCCCCTAGTAGGCTGCTCAGCAATCAGGCAGAGCGAGTCCTTCTCCTCTCCTGTCTGGAAGAGGTTGATGAAAATAGGGTGACTGTGAAGACAATATGGAATCTAACAGACAAGGGGGCAAGTAATGATAGCTGTTAGTGGCTGCACTGAAGGGGCAAAAGGGGGAAGGGGCAGGTGTAAAAACAATGTAAGGGGGGGATTTCCTCCCTTCCCCAGAGAGAAAGAACTTCTCATGAAAGAAGTCAAAAACTTGACCAAAAATTATCTACTACAATTCCATGGAAATATATAGATGCATCGAAAACAAAAGAAACCAAATGTTTTTCTTCCATCTAGTATTAGACCATAAAATGAATGTTTCAGAAACTGCAGGCATTGAATATAGATGAAGATGTTAATTCAGGACCTGTTGCCATTTAAAGTGTGTAGCCAATAACAGAAATGAGCTGTGCTATTTACCTCTGAATGAACTCTCTGAATATGTGATTGAAGATTGCCTTTCTGAGAAAAGGCTGCAGGACAAAAGGCACAGGCATGGGGTTTTTCACCGGTGTGTTTAATCATATGGGTTTGCAATGCCCCCTTCTGATTAAATGCTTTTCCACATTCACTACATTTAAATGGCCTTTCACCTAACAAAAATAAAATTGTATTTATACACACACACACATAAAACAGAAATATGAGTTTTCATTTGTAACAATTTCTAAATGCATTTGGCGTAAAATAGTACAGTAAAACAGAGCAATGATTACAATACTCTACTGGAAAACCATATTTTTTTTCCTCTAGCAAACATTCGTAGATAAAATAGCCCCCTAAACATTGTAATTTTTTGTCTGATCATCCTTCTCAACTATACATAAATATATTGCTTTGTAACCAAGTAAATGAGGGGCTCATGCTTCTATTAAACCACTACTAAGAAATACTTGATTACATTTCCATAATTTTACCAAGTACTTAAATGACTAAAAATAGAACTCTTCAAGGCAAATAAACAAACGGAGCATATATCAAGGCTCCATTTGGTCCCAGAGACATTCCTCTCAGCAAATAAAGGAAGAGAGCAGGGCAGCATTGCTACTTCATAAGTTTGGGGAATGAAAGGATGTTCTGCCTGTTTGGTGGGAGGAGGGTTGCCTGCTTGTTTTTTTTGTTAGCAGGGATGATTTGGGGAGGTGAATGTGGTTTTTGCCTTTTGAGGAGATATTTTGATTGTTTCTTAAAGGACGATATTAGTTTGTAGCTTTTTGAGAGGCATTTGGTGTTTTTTTCTGTTAGTGTGGACTTTGGCGTGGATCAGCAAGTTTTACTTGTCTGTGACTTTTAGGGTAGACAACAAGGGTCTTGCCTAGTTGTCACTTGGGTGGGCTGGGGCTTTTTAATGCTGGGAGGGCTTTGCCTATTTTTGTGACTTTTGAGGGCAGATGTATTTCTCTCAGGTTCTGTACTTTCTTGTGCTTTGTGGAGGCAAATATGCAGTATGAGATTTGGGAACCAAACCAAACGTCTGCTAATTGATGGAGAAGACTATTGCCAACTATTTGCATAGGGACTGCTTTGAAAAGCCATAACCAACAAAATACCTGGGGTCATTTTCAAGCCAATCTAAAGTGAGCTGTAGGAGCTTGCATCTCTCTTACATTGATTTAATCATCTAACTCCTCAAGATATACTTAAGTCCTGAAAATTGAATATATTTCATGGGGTGGTAGTAGAGGGACTGAAATAGTTAATTCTTAATTAGGGCCAAGGCTGACCTCTTGTGGCCATTTTCTACATTTCACATATAACAAGGGGTTCCTTGTAAAAATATTATTCCATATTTCTGAGAATTAAATTTACTTTCATTAAAATTATTTAATACACATTAATGCGCAAAATGTTTGATAGTTAGGGGCATACCAAATATCAGAATACTAATTAAAGCTTATCCGCACAGAATTTCAATATATACATGCCATACGGTCTAAAATGATTGCATTAAGCTTGCCTGCCAATGTGCATCAGAAGCCAGCTTGAGAGAATAAACGCCAAGGGAAAAAGGATGAAAATTTAAGTTAAAAGGTCAACAAAACTTGAAGAGGCAGAAGCAAGCTGTTCACCCAGAAACAGCTGTTCGTTATTCCATTCAATAACATGAGTGGGAAACTGCAAGGTTATTTCAGTAAAACTTGACACAAGCAAATTGATGTATTTGAGTAAGTTCCCCTGGCCCAGGTTGTACAGGCTGTACACATAGCACAGGACAACACTGAACCTTGAACATCTAATATTTTTTGCATTGCTCCCTTTCCAAATAAAACTTCAACAAAAACTGGCACCTACTACAAGCTGGCCCCATTCATATAATTTGTATATCCATATAGCAATTTATGCTCCTAAGTCCCACTTCACACTGAGGGAGCAATCCTATACACTAAAAGCTGTCATAAAACAAGCCAGTGTAAGTTAAACCAGTGTAATGATCCACCAGACAACTTAGCCACCTTATGTCTGGTAGCGAGAAAGCAAGCCTTCAAAATAATGTTTGAGTTAACGCCACCCTTTTTAACTTACACCAGGTTGCCAAGTCATGTGACTGAGCTGAACCTGCTTAACAACCAGCATAATTCAGGTCCCATCACATCCCTTTTTTAGGGCTTACACCAGCTTAAGATCTGCCCGGCTAGGGCTCAGTCCACTGGATCCCAGCTGAGCCGAAGATGAGAGAGTTAAGCTGGAATAGCTTGAGCTGTGTTCTGAACCTCCCAACTCAGCTGGAGATCTTCTTTTGTTAATTAGCATCAACAGTTGAAAGGAATTCAATTCTCCTATTTAACTAAAAAATTTAGATAGGGAAGCAAAAGCAAGCAGTGTGTGTTCATTAGGTTATCTGAAGTCTATACACATTTTCAAATACACATCTCTGTAGATTTATTCACCTTACCTGTGTGTATTCGAACATGCCGTGTTAACTGACTTGGTTTCTGGAAAGTCTTTCCACAGTGTGGACATGAATATGTAAACCCACTTCTGTCAATATTTCTGTTGTATGACCTGCTGTTTGATACCCTGTAGACATATATTAAGTAGTTAAATATTATGGTGAATTCAATTGCAATGTTATCACCTCATTTGAAAGGTAAACAGATTACCATCATTATCCCAACTAATTCTGGTTCTACAGAGAATTGGAATTAGAAATGAAGGCCAGGTATACAGTATTGTAGATGCTTTAATGGTAACAATACAGTGGTACCTCTAGATACGAACGGGATCTGTTCCGGAGCCCCGTTCGCATCTAGAAGCAAACGTAACTAGCGATGGCACGTCTGTGCACGTGCGCATCACTTTTTGCTGCTTCTGTGCATGCACGTGACGTCATTTTGAGCGTCTGCGCATGCGCAAGTGACGAAACCTGGAAGTAACACGCTCCGTTACTTCCGGGTTGCCGCAGAGTGCAACTCGAACACGCTCAAACCGAAGCACATTCAACCCGAGGTATAACTGTACAGGGCAAACCATAATTATGGCTTCATTACAAATTTTCCAGGCTGAATCCGTATCAAACACAGACAACAAAAGAAACCCAGTAGGCACTTGATGATTACTGTCAAACACACTGCAGTTATCTCCTGATTAATGAAGCCGTGAACATTTAAATAAACAACTTGGGAGCAATTTACCTATGAGATTGCCTTACCCCACATGTGCCCTATCAACAACCTCCAACTGGCAGCATTGGCACTATTACCGAAGCCACATCATACCTGTTCCGCATTTGTATGGACTTGTTCATTTTCTGTGGCAGCTCCTAAACTTTGGAACTTCTTGCCTATTGAGATCATGCAGGCACCTTCACTGTACTTTTTTCAGTGACAGCTAAACACATTCTTGTTTAGGCAAGTCCACCCACATGCTTAGAAAGTTGAGGTTATTTTAACTTTTCTATGTTTTAAAAGTTTGGTGCTGGTTTTTTTCTTGGTATTACTATTTTATCTTTTGTAAACTGCTTTGAGGTTTTTTACAATCAAGAGGTGTATAAATTTTATGAAATAAATAAATACCATGATGTCAGGGGCTCAGGAGCAGAGGCACAGGGAAGAGAGGAGATGGAGAGCGAAGGGGAAGAATCCGAGGGGAGCGTAGGAGAAGAGGACAGTGGACCGAGGGATTCCATGAGCCTCTCCAGCGAATCGGAAGATTCACAGAAGGGGGCGCCAGTGGCCAGGGGTAGGGGGTTCCCAAGGGGAATGCCCCAGGAGCAAGGGGGCAGCAGGGACTCCCAGAGCAGTAGCTGGAAATCAGGACCAGCTTCCCCACCAGAGCAGAGTGGGGGGGAAGAGTCCCAAGGATCGGGGCCAGTGCATTCCCCACCAGGGAGAGAAGATAAGGCAGGGCTGACCACGCCTCCATCAGAAAGTCGGACAATGGAGGAGGTCAGATCCGGCCAGTGTCCCGGAAGAGGGAAGCAGTGACCGAAGTACTGTAACGGTTAGGAGAAAGGTCACTGGGCTGGCGCGAGAGGCAAGTTCAAATGTACAGGAGCGCGGGACAGCAGAGAATGAGGATTGGGAACCGGGTCCTAAAGCCCGCCGGAGGGAGGGGGAGGAGCTAAGCGACTCAGCGTCGGAAGAGTCCAGAAAGGGCAATGCCCCAGCGGGCAGGAGGACCCAGAGGAGGAGAGAGCAGCGTAAAAGGTGGAGCAGGGCTAGGATCTTAAACTGGTGTCATAGGGGAGGAGACTCAGACGGGACTTCGCCGATCTAGGGTTTAAGACGTAGGGCTGCACGCTGTGGCTTTGAAATGGAAACTGAACTTCAATCAAGACTTTTGTACATTACTACAGCCTAGCGTTGGTCCTCTGTGAGCTGGGACCTAGAGGCAGCTCTGACAACCATGAATACAAGTGCTTATAAAAACTTAAGATGGGTGCTTGCCATCTCACACATGGAATATGTCAGACAGGTCATGTGCACAGTATAAAAATGCAAATATATGTGTGTACTTCTTGTTTCAGAAGTACACATACACACACTCCTTCATAATCCTACACCTTAGGCACAGCAGAAATGTATGTACAGAATTTCCACAAGTGGGATTGAGTGGGCAGCACTAAGCAGCTTAACATCTAAAATTAAGTCAGAGTATTAGTTATAAGCCTAGGGACGCGGGTGGCGCTGTGGGTAAAACCTCAGCGCCTAGGACTTGCCGATCGTCAGGTCGGCAGTTCGAATCCCCGCGGCGGGGTGCGCTCCCGTTGCTTGGTCCCAGCGCCTGCCAACCTAGCAGTTCGAAAGCACGTCAAAGTGCAAGTAGATAAATAGGGACCGCTTACTAGCGGGAAGGTAAACGGCATTTCTGTGTGCTGCGCTGGTGCTGGCTCGCCAGATGCAGCTTGTCACGCTGGCCACGTGACCCGGAAGTGTCTTCGGACAGCGCTGGCCCCCGGCCTCTTAAGCGAGATGGGCGTGCAACCCCAGAGTCAGACACGACTGGCCCGTACGGGAAGGGGTACCTTTACCTTTACCTATTAGTTATAAACAGCTCCCTGTTACTGAATTGATTTTCTGCTTCCCTACATAATTTTTACTTTTGCTCATTTATCTTCCTCCACAGTATTCTTGCCAATCAAAATGCCTGACTTATCCGCTTGAAATAAAATATTCCTGATATGTTTAGCAGAGTTTAAGCAACAATACGAAAAGTCACTTGAATTAACGAAGGAAGGATGCATAACAAAACCCTGTCAGCTTTACTAACTGTTGTGCTTCACGTGGAACTTCACCTAGGCATAAGGATGATGTTTCATGGCAATAGCTACCTGAGATAAGCTATCAGCGTGAAATCTGGTTGGCCTACTTTTGCTTATGGGTGTTCATCCTAGAGTTTCTAAGGAAGGCAAGCATGATGGGTCAGCCAGAGAAGTTACTGGGCTTTTAACCTACTTGTTCTTTAGTCGTTTAGCTATTCTTACCTTATTTTGTAATGAGTTTTCATGTGCTCCTTTAGTTGGGAAGATGTTTCAACCTCTTTCTTACAGGTTTTACAGATATGGGTTTTGCTTCCAGACAATTCTTGACGGTGTTCTTCCATGTGTAAGGCCAGCTGGCTCTGCAAAGTAAACTCATCTCCACACTCTGAACATATAAGATTCTGCAAAGATAGTAAACTGGTTTGATTCTTTTCTAAAACAGCATAAAAATACATTACTTTATAATAACATTTCATCACTTTAAGCATTTTCAATCCTTTGCTGGTAGAAAAATTGTCTATAACAATCTGGGATCAGGATCACACATACGTCAAAAAATCCTTGGTGGAATTTATTAAGCATGACACCATTTGCAAGTCAAAAAACAGTTCCCTACTCCCCTCCACATCTTTGTATTCTGTATGCACTTCAAAAACGAAGATAATAGTCACCTCTTCCTTTTCATGAAGCATAATATGAGCTTTAAGACTAGCCACTCTAGAGAATTTTTTGTTGCACACAGGACAAGTAGGATCTTCTCCATTGTGGGTACATTTATGCAGTGTAAGGTTGAACTCAACATTAAACGACATCGGACACTGGTCACATCGATGAGGCTGTTTGTGGAAAACAAAATCAAGGCAATATTTAAGCTTCATAATTCCATTGACGAGAAAATATGAGACAGAGGTCACATCATTATGATTGTAAACCACCACGAAAACATCACTGGTTTAGTATATAAACTCCTTAAGTAAGTAACGAAGGCCAAATGAAATGGTGCCAGTTGCCAAAACAGTAAAACTTCAATTCTCTGCAATGGCCTTCCTTTCCTTTTCCACACCTTATTACAGCATTTATTTACTGTCTTTGCAAAACCATCTTTATGCCAACACACCTTAAAACTTTCCCCACACAATGCACTTTTGGAGTGATAACTGAGCTTTACACATTTCAGCTTTAAGAGAGGAAAACCAACCTGAAACATTTCACTGGAAAATGTTTGTTCATTTACTTCTTTCCTTATTATGATTCTAGATTTTTAATTTGTGCAACAGAATTTTAAATAATATTAAGATCTTTTGTATTGCCTAAAACAATGGCATTACAAAACAGGCGGAATCTTGATAAAGCTTGAATTTGTATATTGTTGTTTCCTAGATTATTAATAGATTTATATATTCAGTGGCTTGAGCAAGCGGTTATGCCCCAAATACAGCCATTTCTTCCTAAGCTTGAAACAAGAATAGTGTCTTTCAAAATGTGATATATCTTATATCTTCCTGGATATGCATATGACAAGAGGTAGAAAAGCTCCATGTTATTAAGCTTCCTCAAAATTAGGTTTACAAAGAACCCTGGAATTTGATTCATGAGGAAATTAAATGGAGATTTGTGCACCTATTCCACATCAGTCATTTTGTCACAAGAGCTACTCAGATTTATTGAGATACTCACCTTGTCATTTTGCTCATGATCCCTCATATGGCGCTGGAATTGTGTGTCTTTCGAAAAAGACAGAAAACAGATCTCACACTTACGGATGTTTGGTACTTGCTGGGTATAATTATTGTTCTCTGTATTCAGTGTTAGAACACCATCTACAAAATAAACAAACTTTTTTTAAATGAAACCATGCTACTTGTTCTGATTGCTTATTTTACAGCTGCTCAAAAATGTCCATTACCATTTGCAAAGTTTCGTATGGTTTTTTTTCTAGTTTTGTTATTGTAAAAAATATGCATAATTTGAAAATAAATTATTTCATTGCCTAAAGCTCTCAACAGCATATATTAAAAATGCAAGTTAACCTTTACTCTTTTCCCTTTAATTTGTAACAAATTTTTCAGGTTACATAGGTTGCAATCTTCTTATTTATTCTTGTAGAATCACAGTGATTTCAGAAGTTATATAAAATATAATAAACGACTGCTGACTCAGTGAACAATCTAAATAGAAAGGTGCACTTGCAACTCTGCATTTGTATCCCATTCTCAAGACCCCAAATACGCAACAGTGCTAATTACAATACTATTAAAAATAAGCTAAATTTGTAGAACTATCTGCATGTTTATTATGTTCTATTGTGTTGAGGGATTCTTAACAGCCTGATCCTTTGTGGAATTAGGCATACAAAAACCCAGTGAAATCAATGGGCTAAGTTGTGGTATCAAGATTGTACTCACAGATATTAACTTAGTTCTGATTTTTAAAAACTGCACATTGTTCACTTCCGCACCTGTACATATTACACTTTGTCCATCTTGTGTTTTGTAACCAATACTAATTCTTAAAATAGTGTAAAGTTCAAAAAGGAAACTGTCTCCCAAAACAGTAAGTAGAATGTGAATATAGGCTTCTTTCATAGTTTTTGAAACAAGATACTGACTTGTTTTGTGGTTGGAGCCTTCCCACCAAAAGAAGTGTAACCAACTTCGCAGTCTCCCCTTGAAGTACAGAAGACCAGAGCTGCTAGGTACTAATATAAATTTACTCTATTTCTCTAGCCCACCTTTTTCTCAAAGGAGCTCAATCTACATGGTTCCCCCATCCCCATTTTATCCTAAGAACAACCCTATGAGGTAGGTTAGGCTGAGAGACAGTAACTGGCCCGAGGTCACCCAGTGAGCTTCATGGCTTGTGGGGACTTGAACCCTGATCTCCTATGTCCTAGTCCAGTACTCTAACCAATACATCACACTGGCACTCAATGTGATTTCACCACTTCATCTCTGTGACAACTTTAACATGAGGTGTTTTTAAGGAAGAAATGTCTCCTATCACTGCTCACTGCAACAAGTTCACTTTTGTTGTGGATATACAATCAGACTATAAGCAGGGATACAAGAAAACATGCTTCAGAAATACAGGAAACTTTAATGAGATACCCCACAAGTGTAATGTACAGCAGACTGCAGGGCCTCTTCATCACCGCTGCCAAGGACCAGTTCCATCAGGCCTCAACTATCTATCATCTACAACAGCCATAATGAGATGGTTAGGTATGCCTGGGTTTTTAACATTTGCTCTCTGAAATCTGGCCAACTTATTTGACTCCATTTCATACACCCATTGGTTTGTTTATTCTTGGCCCCTTCACTACATGATTCTTTTGGGGACCCACCTGCGAAAGGTGTCAAATACTGAATGTGGAAGAAAGTAATCAATTAGCGCAATAGACAGATGTGGCTATATACAACTACTAAACCATCACCAACTGCTATTTCACCAGTTGGATTTGGGCTCCTCCTACTCTCACAGCAGGCATTTAGAACAATGGGTTGAAGCAGGAAACAAAACACAATCTGAGAAAATTGCCACCACCAACTTGCTGCTGTTTCACCAGCAGAAATTGTGCCCAGCAAGCTATATAATGGGTCAGGTTTTTGGTTTTGTTTTTTAAAACAACTGTAGAAGAGATATCTACCTTTCAAGTAGGTTTTTTTTATATAATGGTTTGAGAACTGGGGCAAGATGAGCAGAACAAAAGCCAATTATGCTTGAGATGCAGGGGTGGGGGAGGAAAATAGATGCAAGAAAATATTATATTTAGTTTCCCTGTCTTTTACATCCAAAATCTACCTAAATGTAATACTTCAATGTAATCCTAATCATGCCTACTCAGAAAAAAGTTCCACCAAGTTCAGGACAAAGGATGGATAGGCCAAGGCTGGTGAACCTGTGGCCCTCCAGATGTTCTGCAGTACAACTCCCACCTCTGACCATTAGCCATGCTGCCACAATGGATGGGAGTTGTGGTCCAACAACATCAGGAGGGCAACAGGTTCACCAGCCTGGTTCATCATCTCTGGTACTACCATAGGATGTTAAGTAGAATAGAACATTGCTGTGGCCGGGCCACAAAGCACATCATCAACAGTACCCCCTTCCTCTGCTCAGGAAGTACTGTCCAAAAATCCCCAAGCCATCAACACCTGGAAAAGAGCAGCAATGGTACCCTATGATGCCCTAACCTTGCTTTTTTGGATAAAAAGGCTCAGGACTGGAATACAAAGAGTGCCAGGGCCTCAAAAGTTCCACGGATTTGAAAGCAGAGGTGGGCAGCGTCAGCAAGGGTTTGACCCCCAATTGCAAGGACGAAATGGTTTCCCTCTCTACATAAGCTGCTGAAATGAAGTCAGCTTGGGGAATCCAGGAACGGAGTGGTTTGTGTGAGAGTTAAGACTTCATCCGAGTTCTGGTACTCCGAGCTAATCCCTGGCTCAGAATTCTCCCATTTTCAGAGCCTGTCCTTTTTGCACCTTGGTGGGTCTCGGGGCTCGAAGGAGAACACAAAGCAGACCCCGCACCGCCCCTACTACACACAGCCTTCCTGCCTTCCGACATGGTCGCCGAGCACCGGAGGGTGAAGACAGGGTGTTGCTGAAGCAAGGCTCCAGAGAGAGGAACCGCCGCCACTGCTGCTGCTGCAGCAGCGGAGCGCCCGCAAAGGTGGCGCCGCCCGCATTCCTCTCGAGGCTGCGGGAAAGCCCGTCCCTTCACACGGACGCCTCGAGAGCGCATCGCTCGCCCCGGGATGGCAACCACCCCGCTATGGGAACCCCCCATTTCCTCCGCGCCACCGATCGCCTTAGAAAGGGCGCCTCAAACGGGGAGAAGAGGAGACGCCGCCGCCGCCGCCGCCCTCCTCCTCCTCGCTCCCCGTCCCGCTTCCCTTCCCTCGCCCGTTCTGACAGAATCTCGCCTTCCCTCCCTCTATATATAGATTTATAAGCGCGCGCGGCGGTAGCAACATGCGCTCCTCCGCCTCCGGCTGCGCGGAGTTAGCTCGGTATCATTCCGCACAGGGCCGGCCGCACACTAAGTCCCTCGCACAATAGGCCCGGCCTTCCTCCTTCGCCTTCCTCCATATCCGGGGACTATATGCGAGGCCCGGCGGATTGTTTCGCGGTGCCTTTCTCACCCTGCGCGAGCGATGTGAGGGATTCAGCCCGGCGCCCGGAGACGTTTTGTTTTGCTCTTGCTTTTCTCTTTTGCTGAGCCCGGCCGCGCTTCCTCCTCTTTTATTTTTATTTTTTTACCTGACTCGGTGGCTGCTTTGGTGTTTTCTCTACCGCCGGGTTTTGGAGGCCGCCCCCGCGGCATGATTGCCCCCTCCCCCTTCCCCTCCCCCCTCCCCTGTGCCTTTGGTCCGACGCGCGCGCGTGCGCGCGCGCGCACACACACCCCTCACGCAACGATGGCGGAGGGAGAGGCGGTTGGGCGGTTCGAACTCGAGGGGAGGGAGGGGGGGGGTGAAAAGCCAGAACGCGCCTCTGAAGCGGCCGCGCGCGCCCACGTACAGGGGTGCGCGCGGCCAGCGAGGGGCAGGAAAACACGGATGCGAAAAAGGGCTGGTGCTAGCGCGCACGCGCGGCTCGGGAGGCGGCGGCGGGGAAATAAGCGCATGCGTCATGCCCGCAATAAATAGCATGCGGTCGGCAACAGGAAGAAGGGTGGCAGCTTGAGTTACTGTAACGTGTGTTGGCGATGAGGGGTACGGAGATCTTGCGCCCCCAGTGCAGAGAGGCAGGCAGCAGTCCTAATCCCAGTGACCTGGAAGGAACTGTTCGCATCCGTCAATCATATTCCGATGGGAAACTTTCCCTTTTTGAATGCTGAATAACTGAACAGGCTTTGTGCTGCAGACTTTAAGCATACTCAGTAAGGAGATGTTGGCATCCATCTGTCTGGAGAGACAGTGGAGGACACCTCCAAGCGATGAAGTCAAACTGCTGTGTTAGCAGCACCAAAGCGACCTCCTGGGAAGGAAGCCTGGGAGCATTATGAAGGTCCTGGGCTGCCCAGACAACAAGATCCCTTTCTGATTGGATGCAGGTGGCGCTGTGGTCTGAACCACTGAGCCTCTCGGGCTTGCCGATCAGAAGGTTGTTGGTTCGAATCTCCATGGGGTGGGGTGAGCTCCTGTTGCTCTGTCCCAGCTGCTGCCAACCTAGCAGTTTGAAAGCACGCCAATGCAAGTGAATAAATATGTACCACTGCGGCAGGAAGGTAAACGGTGTTTCCGTGCACTCTGGTTTTCATCACGGTGTTCCGTTGCACCAGAAGGGGTTTAGTCATGCTGGCCACATGACCTGGAAGGGTGTTTTCGGCTCCCTCGGCCTGAAAGCAAGATGAGCTCTGCACTCCCATAGTCACCTTTGACTGGACTTAACTGTCCAGGGGTCCTTTACCTTACCTCTGCTGATGTGGGCCAAAGGAAAGCAGAGCAATATGTTTGGCACCAGCTTTACCAGAAAAAGGCATACAGGGTCCATCCAACCCTCTTAGTGACTCCACACTAAATTCATGGAGGGTGTGCTCCTTAACCTTATGTCCCACAAACCAGCAAAGCTTTAGAATCAAAGCTTTCCTCCTAGAAGGGCTACCTTACCAGGCTGGCAAGCCCCATCTGCCCCTCACTTCACTCTACAACATGTACAGAAACTGGACCCGCTATTGGTCTTGTCTGCTGATTCTGCCAGAGCCTGTATTTGCATGCAGGGGAAGTCCCTAACTCACTGAGGCCCATTGGCTACCCTCACTTGGTTTAGCCCGCTAGTCAAAGTCTTTCCTGGGATGTGGTCACTGTTGCATGCTGACAGCTTTTAGGAGCCATAGGTGAGAGCAGAGATGGGGATGGGGACTAAAGACAGGCAAACTACCCCAGAAGGACCATGACATGTCCCCCACCAGAGGTACAACTCCTCCCCTGACACCCATACACTCCAATATAGGAGTAAGTCCCAGTGAATTTAGCAGGACTTGCCTCAAGCAGACGTGGTTAGGGTTGCACTGTTGGTGGCTACTGATTATAGACCCATTTAACTATGCCTGCATTTTGAGCAACAGCCTTTAGTTCTGATTCATGTGCCTCCCACTGAATTCATATTTATTACAATATTCTTACCATTTGTGTTTATTATTCTCATTCAGCCACAGTTTAAGTGGCATTGGAAAGGCAGTAGCCATGCAACAGGAGAGTGAACAGTGGTATCTCACTTCATGGGAAAATACAGCAAGCGAAGTGTTGGGTATGCCAGGAACCCAGAAGTTTCTTGGCTTTGTGGACTAGGGAGTGGTTAAAGACTGGAGAATGGTGTTGGGATTAATTGGAGAAACTTATTAAATAAAGTGGTTTTAGAACCACCAACATGTCTGCTAAAGACAACTGCCAACACAGTTCTCTGGACTCGGCCCCTTAGGTAGGACAAGAACCACTGTAACACTGCAACCCTAAATAGCCACGAAGATGGCCCAGGAGGAGACCATGGCCAGATAGTATCAAAAGCCACAAAGAGATCAAGAAAGGAGGAGCAAAGTTGCACTCCTGTTCTGGATAAAACTCATCCACAAGAGTTACCAAGTCCAGTTCATTCCCAAGCTTGAACCCAGGCTCAGATGGGTCTAGATAATGATTATATTCCAAAAATGCCTGCTGTTGCCCCACCACAACCTTCTCCATTACCTTACCTAAAAAGAACAAGAATGCAAGGTGTAAGGAGGCAAATCAACCACAGCACAAACTTGAGAGAATTGAGAGAACATATGCAGCAACCCGTGTCTTATGTTAGTGCATTGAACTCGGGGGAACTTAGGGCACAGCATTAGGGATGGTGCTAGAGAGAATACAAGGCTGTAATTCACTTAATGGGACTCTGCTGATGTCATCAGCCACAAGTACATAGACTGAGCAACGGATGAATAGAAAAAGACCTTGGAGCTCAGCAGGGCAAAATGATCTCAAAGGAAACTGCTGGAGTTATTTATAGATTTTTAAGAGCACAAATATACAGCATGAATGCACAGCAACTGCAACATTCAAAAGTATTAAACAAGTTTAAAAATCTTTAATTGGTGCCCCCTGCATGCTGCTAGACAATGAACATAACACGCAGCCCAGTAAAAAAACCTACTCGGAAAGTGGAAAATAGAAGCAGCCTAGTTTCATAGGCGAAGCTAGATTGAGGAGAAACTGCAGGAGTATGTTTGTGGGGGTTTTGCCTGTAAAGATTATTACGGTAAATTTTAGGCAAGTTCAGAGTTTTCAACTGTCAGTTTTGTTTAATGGTCCTGTAATAATTGTTGTGTAGCTAAAAGAGATGTTATAACTGAAAGGAATAGTTTAAAAATTCTGGATATAGCCACCATTTAAATTTTCCATATTTATTTATTGTATTTCTAGAACATCCCCCCAGGGCAGTGTACGACTTCATTAAAATGCAGAACATTAATTGAAATCTTTAAGAACTGCATGTCTTAAAACCTAACAATGCGCTCCAGAGCAACACTACATTGAGGGCATCGGAGAAATTATAACGAGCTCTGCTAGACTTTTATTTACATTTTATATTCTGCTTACAGGTTGTAGATGATTAAGGCATATTTAAATTGTGTTAAAAAAGAAAATCCTACAGCTACTCAGCCAGTTTATCTCAACTGCAGATTTGATCTGCCAGTGTGTCTATAGAAATATGCATACTTACAGGAAGAAAAGTTGTTATGTACATATTGACACCAAAAATTTCTACAACAGGGAAAAACCAGTAGAAAAACAGAACAGTTCTTTTTGGGGTTTGCTGCCTTGGAAGTGGTTTTTCCCCCTTTTTGCTGTTAAGTGCAGTGGAAGCTAATATTCAGGTCATTAGTTTAATATGGGATTAAGATTTCCCCCTCTCGTCAATGGGATCTAGTGTTTAATGGTCAGAATGAATAACTCCACAATCATAGAATGCAATTCTTGTTTTATTAAAATAAACAAATGCATGTGACACCAGCAGATCCAAAATTGTGCCCTTAATCTACACGTAAACAAAGGAAGCATTCAGGGCTTTGACTTTTGTGCAGTGTTGACAATTTTGGAGTAGGCTGGGAATATTATTGCTCCATAAAACTGAGCTGTTTTGATGGGATATTCTACACCGTACATTCTTCCCATTAATAAACGATGACAAAATCTTCTTGTGAAAGCTCTTCCAAATAGTGTTTTTATATCCAGTTGAGATCTCGGATAAAAATGATTTTAAGAGAAGGTAACGAGTAGTAAAATAAATCAGCTTTGATGTCAGTTTGTCTTATTTCAATAATAGTCACCATGGAAACAAACTAACTGACCTATTTCTTTTCATACCTCTGAATAAACAATAGGGCTTCCTATTTTCATACATACTGCTCTTTGTACTAGGTGTTTACCTTCCTCCATGATAATAAAGAGCTTTTTCATTGTATTCTTCATATATTACCTCAAAGGTTTCTTTTCATGATTTCCTCTTCTGTGGATTTTTTATTTTCTTTGCCAAGACAATGAAGGCCCTGAGTTACCAGTAAGAAAACTTTTATTTTTATGGGTTCATGCAGTATTCACTTTTGAAAATATTATTACCAACAACTCCAACTTCCCTTAAAATCATACTTTTGAAACCTACTTATGTGAGGCAGAATATTGTTACTGAGGGGAAAGCAAATGGTTCGGAGGCACTGGGTTGTTTTTTTTTTTGGTTTTTTTTAAGAAAAAGCTTTTCATTATTTCTTTTTATAGTGTATATAAAACAATTACAACAACAAATGAAAATCAAAACATGAAAAGCAAAACTATAATACAGGCGAATGTCCTGGGACTCAGCTACATTAGTAAAATAAAAAATTAAAATTAAATGCGACACCAGATGGTGCTATAGAGTTCGATTCTTCGGCAATGTGATTTCCCATTATGAGCTCTACAACGCATTTTCCTGATTTTTTTAATGATCCAGCCCAAGTAAAGACTATTAACTTTATCAGATCCTCAATTATTGTTCCAGATTTGCCAGGCTTTTGACAAAGGTCTTGAAAATGATGGTTCCACTCAAAGCACATGGCCATTTATCAGCCAGACTCATGCCTTATAAGAACTCTTCTGCAGCTGCTTGGCTTCTGGAAGTACTGTGCTTCTGCCTACTTCCCATGCCAGTTGCCTCCAATTGTATGTTTCCGCAGTGCCACCTTTCAGCCCAATGCTAGCCTGCATTATGACAGTGAGTTTCTCCCAGGTATTATAGGGGACCAGAGAGTCCACCTTCACATTGTCCTTAGCGCTGAACTCCAGCCATATGCCTAGACATGCTCGACCTACCACTCCCATGTTGTCGCTTTGTATATTATTGCACCCTTTACGATACTGTTTTGACTGAGACAAGGCACAGTGGAATTTTCAAAGCACGATTCTCCTCTTTAGCCAAATGGTGATGTTAACAATTCAGGAAACTTCCATGTACAATCTGTCCAGGTTGTCTAAAGCTGTAACTAGGCTAAGCGCTGGAGAACTCCCAGAGCACATCAGCACGCCATTCTTAATGGTTATTGCAGACACTTATGAATGAGCAAAAATCAATGTGATCCTCGGCACATTCTGTTCTGATCTGTATCAATCGTAGCCATAGCCACAGTACATTATAGTAACCTAACCTCAAAGTTACCAGACCATGGATAACTGTGGGAAGGCTATCTATATTTCTTTATTGAGGAGAGGCAGTAGGTAGGACACTGACCAAATTGGTGAAAGACTATTTCAGGCCATGGATGCCGGCTGGTTGTCCAAAGACAATAACAGATCTAATAGCAGGCCTACTCTGAAAGCCTCATCTGCATCTAGTACATCTACATCTAGGAAGGAATGAGAACTATCTTCTTGGACACCATTTTGTTTGGATTGAGATTCAGTTTATTAGCTCTCATCCAGCCTGTTCCCGACTGCAGATACCCAGTTAGCACATTACTAAAACATATGTATTTGTTCATGGAACAGCATTCAGCCAGTGTGTTCAAAAATAGAAATAGTTTTCTCCTGCAATTTTGTTCATGTAGCTCATCCAAAATGCGACATCAGAATGTGGATTTTGCTGGTGTCTTCTTCATCTTCTTCTTTGGCGATCACTCATGACCAAGTAAGATTGTTTTCCTTAAACATGGTTTTAACAGTTAGTCCGTAAGTGACTGTGGAGGCCAATTCTGGATCCACATGTCCTTCCACAGTGGGGACATAGGTTTCTGGGCAAGAGTTGGTCATGGTGAGGATTTGCCAAACGTGCCTTCCTCTTAGCGCATTTCTCCCTTTTGTCCTGAGTTCGAGCGTCTTCAGAGCCCATGACACCTTTGGTAAAGGCTGTTCTCCAATTGGAGCGCTCACAGGCCAGTGTTTCCCAGTTGTCTGTGTTTATACTACTTTTTTTTAGATTTGCCTTGAGAGAGTCTTTGAACCTCTTTTGTTGACCACCAGCATTACACTTTCCATTTTAAAGTTCAGAATAGAGCATACAAACTTGGCTCACTTTATCTTGTGAACAGCCCCAATGTCTTTTGATGAAGGGCAGTATTATATAAATCTAATAAATATAAAAAATAAAGGAGATTTAAAAGGAGATTAGACACATGGGTGGAGGAAAAGGCTACCTGTGGCTATTAATCACTATGGCAACACTAGTTCCTGGAAAATACCAGTGGAAGAGTGCTATTACGCTCATGATCTGTTTGTGGGCTGCCCATAGACAGAATGCTAGACTAGATGGGTGTTTGGTTCAATCCAGCAGGGCTTGTCTTGTGTTCTTACAAGATCACTGTTATGGATCCTGGTCCAACTCTGGGACAAGCCTCCATTTCTAGTAAATGTAAATTGGGTGGAATCTTTCAGGAAACAGAACTCCGATTGCCTTGGTTATCAGGAATTAATATATTGGTGTCTGTCACTTTACAGCCAGGCTGTTTTTAACAGGACCCAAAGTTAATTCATTGTGATAGAGATACTCAAAGCACTTTTGAAACAGACTAATTCAAACCAGCAGTTTCCATATTTATTTATTCATGTATTTATTTTTTCAAAATATTCATAGGCTGCACTTTCAGAACAGTAGATCAAGTTTATTTACATTACAACATGGAAAACTGAATACTACAACAATTGTTGATTTGTTTTTGTTCTTTTACCATGTTCCAAAGCCCTGTACAGTTTGTCAAAGATGCCTTAAAGAAAGCAGGGCTGACTCCTGCTGCACGTCCACTGGCAGGGAGTTCCACAAGACACGGCTCACTACACTAAAGGCCCTTTCCTGGTTAAAGACTGAGTAAACCTGGAGGGTGTGGGGGACCACCAAAACGCCCCATTCTTGGGAACCTCATCCAACAGCTAGAGACCAAAGCATACATGCATGAAGCCAGCAACGGCCTTGGTATGTCATCAACAACCTGTTATCAGTCAGGGGGCTAAAGAGGAATAGCTCATTTCAAAGCTCACGCAAATGTAATTACAGACTGCTATGGTAATGGAAGCAATTTCCTCAGAATAATTAACAAACATATAATTGTCAGTGTAACTGATGTAATCTTCCAGGTTCTTCTTCTGCTGACCCATTAAAGGAGAGGGAAAGAAACCAGCTTGGGGATGGATCCCCCCAAAATCAGATGGACAAATGCAACAATCGCTTGGGCTGCTAGTGTGGTGCCGTCCATGTGTGGTGCCGTCCATATGTTGTTTGACCTCAACTCCTATAACCTGTATCCTAAGTTCAGTAGGTTCTGATTAAAGTGTTGTGAAACGTAGTGGGATTCTGATACAGTACAGTGGTACCTCAGGTTACAGATGCTTCAGGTTACAGACTCCGCTAACCCAGAAACAGTACCTCGGGTTAAGAACTTTGCTTCAGGATAAGAACAGAAATCGCGTGGCAGCAGCGGGAGGCCCCATTAGCTAAAGTGGTACCTCAGGTTAAGAACAGTTTCAGGTTAAGAACAGACCTCCAGAACGAATTAAGTTCTTAACCTGAGGTACCACTGTACTGAATGTGAATATTATGGCTTTCCTCATGATACAGAGATCCTTATCCTTCATCCTGCACTGTCAGTTAGCTGGGTGCAGCCTCCTGCTCTGGAGCATAGGACTCAAACCAATGACTTCAAGTCACAAGAAAAGAGATTCTGACTAAACATCAGGAAAAACTTTCTCCCAGTAAGAGCTGTTCAACAGTGGAACAGTCTGCCTCAGGAGGTTGTGGACTCCCCTTCCTTGCGGGGTTTTAAGCAGAGGTTGAATAGCCATCTGCCATGGATGCTTAAGCTGCGATTCCTGCATTGCAGGGGCTAGGGGTCCTTTCCAACTCTACAATTCTATGATGCTATGATTGTTTTTTAGTCGTTTAGTCGTGTCCGACTCTTCGTGACCCCATGGACCAGAGCACGCCAGGCACTTCTGTCTTCCACTGCCTCCCACAATGTGGTCAAACTCATGCTGGTAGCTTTGAGAACACTGTCCAACCATCTCGTCCTGTCGTCCCCTTCTCCTTGTGCCCTCCATCTTTCCCAACATCAGGGTCTTTTCCAGGGAGTCTTCTCTTTTCATGAGGTGGCCAAAGTATTGGAGCCTCAGCTTCAGGATTTGTCCTTCCAGTGAGCACTCAGGGCTGGTTTCCTTAAGAATGGATAGGTTTGATCTTCTTGCAGTCCATGGGACTCTCAAGCAATGATACATCTTCCTACTAGAAAGAACAGAATTCTGCTTCATAAGGTAGCTGCCTTGCATCATAATGGCTGAAGCCTGGTGCCAGCAGCTAGAAGCAGATTGAAAATGTGGTAATAGGTAATGAAGCCTTTCTTAATATTTACATCTGAGAAGGCTGGCAGATAGATAGCTCTAGTATGCACAGTGGATTCCAGCTGTAGTTTGCACAAGCTGTCTATCTGCCAAGTGGAAACAGTAGCAGATATCACTGGAATATACATATATACTCCTAGGTGATCTGTCCTCTGCATTCCCCTTTCTCCTGTTGTTATCTCGAAAATGAAAGGAAGTATGAAGAAAAAAATCTAGCTTTGAAACGGGGCTACAGGAAATCCCTTGTGCGTGGATTTTTACAGCCATAATTTAGTAACACCATCTTAAATGTTTCTGAACTACGACCTGATCCATAGATCAAGAACAGGAGAAGCTGGAGCCTTGCAACCATTCAAAAGTAAGTATCTAATAGTTTATAATACTTAGGGAATGTGTCATGTCCCAAAAGGGGGAGTATGTATGTGTATCCTGGAGGTAAATTGTTTTGGTCCTGAATCCAGTAACCTTCACTTATTAGTTTTACTTACAAACCTTTTCCCTGCAGATGTGGTTCGAAATGTAAGCTATAGCATCCCTTGTGGATTTTGGCTTTTATTAGCAAAAAATACATGTTCGCTATCAGAAAATCCTACACCTTAGAGAACATGGCGCAGATTGATGACAGCAAGTTCTGAAGTACCCAGGTGACTCTGAAAATACTCCAAGTAAACAATTTGCTCCTGGTGTTTTTCCAATTCATCAAAAACTCAAACTTGAGCCAGTCTCTAAATCTTTATCTCCAAAAAGTCTACTGAAGTGAACTGTATTACTTTTAGAAATTACAAAGGACAAATATATTCTTTGAATAATACCAGAATATTTACCTTCAAACAGCAATAGCAGACTGCTGGTTATATCCTACTTTACAAAGAGTATGAGGTTTGGTTGTTGGTGCTCTTAACGTTGTTGTTTTAGATTTTCACAATGGGTTAGCCTAAAAATGGACTGATTTATGAAATCAATTCAATTATTCACTACACTGCCGATTTTGTTTTCCATTGCCGGTTTTATTTTATTTTCCATTTTAAATATTGCTTTTAATCAGGTCATCCCCTCTCAAGTATGTTTACTACTGAGCATACCAAACACCACTATTGATTAAGGATAATTTCAGAGGCTCTTTTCTCCCAGTGAAGAACATTCTGTGCATAATTTGCCTCTAGTTCAAGCCTTTCTTTATATTTCCTCAGAATATCACCTGCCATGAAGTGTTGTAATAACCTCCATTGTTTTCTTAAAAGAAGCAAGTTGTGTAAGTGCCACCGTGTGCCATCTTTCTTTTTTAGCCAATATCCCATGTTTTTCCATCACTTGGTTCTTCCCTTATTTTTAACAATATCCTCTTTCCCCCTCCCTTTTAATTTATTTTGTGAACTGTTCCACCTAGCTTGTGTAATGTTTTTTGTAGTGCAGTCCGTAGGTACATAGTTTCAACTTTTTCTAAACAAAGTGAGACCAAAAAGGTGAGGTGAGGTGAAATGAAATGAAATGAAATGGATGCTATGAACACAGCCTTTGAGTCTTCTTCTCTTTCCCCTGGTCCCTACCTGGTTGTCTGCTTGGCAGTTGCAAGTATTATACAGAGCTGGACAAGTGAGCCTTTGTGGGCTTGGAGGGAATTTTATTGGTGTCTACCGCCAGTCCTTAGCCCCAAAGGTCTTCTGGTACTAAAGTTCTCCTCATCCCATCCCAACAGCTGCTGTAGGAATCACCCATCTCCTGCCTATATCTTAATACACCAGGGCTGTTGTGTCAATGAGATTACAGACAGATGCATTCTGAACCCCTTGTACAATATTTTGTGGACTCATCCTGGATCTAAGAGCTGAAGAATCCCGCAAGATGGCTCTTCCTTGATTTTGAGGACTGGGTTTTGCTTTTGCTGCAGTGACACACTGTTGATCAGGCTTCCTCAACCTTGGCCCTCCAGATGTTTTCAGACTACAGTTCCCATCCTCCCTGACCACTGGTCCTGTTAGCCAGGGATGATGGGAGTTGTAGAGGGCCGAGTTTGCCTATGCCTGGTGTTGACAAAAGGATGTGTGAGCAACTTAGCACCCATTATTATTTATCTTACTTAAACAAAAAACAGGCCAAAAACAGCTGGAGGGCTGAGGTTGAGGAAGCATGCTATTGATGGCATTGATGTAGCTATGGCTGATCCAGAGGGCTGGGCTGTTTTATTTTGAGTTTTCTTGCTTAAAAGAAAATCCTGCTGAATATTTTTGGATCCATCTCCGGGTAAATATGCTCAGGAGCATATGCAAAGCCCTTGTGTCAAAGTCTTTCTGCGCAAACACAAGAATTTCCCAGTAGCTACCATGCTGAAGGAAGCTTCCAAACCAGCTCTGGTCACAGGGGGATAAGAGCTAATTAAAATGAGTGTATTAATATGTAAGAAAAATGCAGTATGGACGAGTCTGAAATTGAACAGTTGCATAATTGAACAGTTGCCCCATAGACAGCCCCATGTCAGCCCCATAAGTTTTCTTTGTACAAACAACTTATTATAGGATTTCAACGGAACCACATAACTTCTGCAAGTCCTGTCTGCTTACAATGCAGTTACACATTTAGAGGACTTGTGGGAATATTTTAATCCAAAAGCTGATTGTAAAGTACTTTCAGTTTGCTGTTGTTCTCTGCCATTCTCCAAATATTGACAATTTATTGGTTTAGCATTCTGTGAGCACCAACTGCTCCCACTCTGAGCAGACAACACCCAGAATGCCATGAAGAATATTGCCTTGTTGATAGAACAGTGTGAGTTTGATTTATGTGCCAGGCATGGCTATATGTTCCTGAAGAAAAGCATAATCATTGTAGCTCACGGTGGGCAGAAAGTCCACAGTGTATTCCAATTTCTTATAGATGGCCTTCTTCTTATTTGTATAAGGCCTGTAGCACAAGATAACTGCACCACTAGAGTGCCACAATGTGATGCTGTAATATATACAGTTGAAAATTAGGTAGGTTCACATTAAAATGTGAATCAGACTGAATTCTGCCCCACCATCTCTACTAAATCTGAAGGCAAGTGGGTACTACACTTTCTAATGGTTTTTGGTTATCCTTCAAAATTTGCACTTCTCCAAATTTTGCAATGCAGTCCTCCAACTGCATGTGTGTGTAGTGAAGTAATCTTGAGAATGGGAAAATGAGAAACTAAGTAAGGCTGCCATACAGCTGTGTTTTCCTGGACATATCAGGCTGCAAAAATGGCGTCTGGGTGGATTTTTGCTAAATTGGCGCAATGTTCGGGAAACCTGGACATATGGCAAGTAGGGCGATGTGGTTTTTTTAATGCTTTAAAAATCCGAAAGAAGCCCCCAAACTACTCTGGCGGGGGGAGATGTTCCTCTAAATAGCTAAACAACTTTGTCCTGATTTTCACCTTGGGGAATATGGCAATGCTAAATCTGAGAGAAAGTCAAATTGACAAATTTGTCTGTCCCTATGAATAAGCCCCATTAAACTCAATGGAAGTTATTTCTGAGTCAAAGTATACCAAGGATGAGAAACGCTTTTGGCTTCACATGCCAGATTCTTATCAGGATGCTTTCCCCTGAAACTCTTTATGTGAGCTCTTAACAAAGAAAATTACCATAGCATACTTATTTTCTTCTCAAATGTTGAAAAAACAGAAAACCATGATAGTTTTGTTACAGTAGAACCTATTAAAAATATTTAATGCAACTTAATCTTTCAAAACTGTCCTTGACCATAAACAGATATCTAACTGCCTAGACTTTTTGAAAACTCCATACAGGAAAAGAACTTGAGAGCCAATTTATTTTCTCAAGAACATGCAATTTCTTTGCCTTCCAGGAGATGGCAACCAACTTCTAGAAAATTTTCCATTCCAGAGATGTAACTTCTACGAGGGTAAAACTTTGAAGGAAATATGCTAATTCACCATTGAAAAGAAAACTTTTTTAATGTAAATCTTAAGGTGTCAGAATGGTTTACATTAATGATTATCAGCAAGAATAGACAAACAACAGAAAAATGGAATGGCAATGTTGTTGTTTTCATTCTCAACTATTAGGAAAAATAACTATGGTATACAGTATCAAGTTTAGATACTTTTAAAACTCAGATATGCCTCACTATTTCTTATCCATTCACTAAAATTATGCTTTGAAACTGTGGGTCTTTGGTTGAGCATATGGACTATGAGGCAACAAACAAAACATGATTGTCATAAAGTAGTTAAAAGTTTTTCAAAGTTTTTTTTCCATGTACCAACCTAAACAGTTTCAAAAACCCAAGCATTTCAAAATCTGTTTTGCACAATTTGTTTTCCTGTCTTCATGCAACCTTAGTCTATATATAGTAAACTGTCTGAACGTTTCAGTTAACTAGTTTATCAGCAGGGTTGAAGAAATCAATCGTTATCCAGTAAGGAATATTTGAACATAAGGAAGATTCAGTCCAGATGATTGGCATATACAATTAACAGATAGATGTTATTACCGTATTTTTCGCCCTATAGGACGCACTTTTCCCCCTCCAAAAATTAAGGGGAAATGTGTGTGCGTCCTATGGGGCGAATGCAGGCTTTCGCTGAAGCCTGGAGAGCGAGAGGGGTCGGTGCGCACCGACCCCTCTCGCTCTCCAGGCTTCAGGAAGCTATCCGCAAGCCTTGCGAGCCCGGTGGGAGTTGCCGCCGGGCTCTCAAGGCTTGCGGATAGCAGCCTGTTCTGGGGGCTGGGGTCGGGGGAAGCTTGGGCTTCCCCTGCCCCAGCCCCGTGGCGGGGGGGGGGAATAATTTTTTTTATTCATTTGCCCCCCAAAAAACAAGGTGCGTCCTATGGGCTGGTGCGCCCTATAGGGCGAAAAATACAGTACTTTACAACACATTCCGACAAATATCTGATGGGTGGGAGAGAGCTCAGTGACAGGATAATTCAGATGACCAAGTTACTCCCAAAGGAGAAAGCTTAGCATTTTGTAGTTTAGCCATGTGTTTCTGCTGAGTTTTCAAAAAGTAAAATAAAAATGTTTTTATTGCAAGCATTTCTGTTCTACACTCACTATAACTGCTACCATGGGGAGGGGAGTTGAAATAGTCCAAATCCTGTTCTAATTGTGTTGACTCTCTATTAGGATAATAATAATAATAATAATAATAATAATAATAATAATAATAATAATAATATTATTATTTATTATTTATACCCCGCCCATCTGGCTAGGTTTCCCAAGCCACTCTAGGTGGCTTTCAACAAAGTTTTAAAATACAGTAGTCTGTTAAACATTAAAAGCTTCCCTAAAGAGGGCTGCCTTCAGATGTCTTCTAAAAGTCTGGTAGTTGTTTTTCTCTTTGACATCTGGTGGGAGGGCATTCCACAGGGCGGGTGCCACCACCGAGAAGGCCCTCTGCCTGGTTCCCTGTAATTTGGCTTCTCGCAGTGAGGGAACCGCCAGAAGGCCTTCGGCGCTGGACCTCAGTGTCCAGGCAGAACGATGGGGGTGGAGACGCTCCTTCAGGTATACTGAACTGGATGGCTTTTCACAATTTCTGTGCTCTCTTTAGGTATAAGCCAGGCAGTGCTCCATAGCCTTGGCAAGCAGAGAGTAATGATGCAACAGGAAGAAGGATTCAAAGTATTTTCTTAAATACATTTTTTTTAAGTACCACAGGAATATAAAAAAACACACACAGCCAGATCTGAAACAGTTGACAGTAATTCACTGTGGCATTCTCCATTAAGAAAACCTCACCTGCTGTTTTGTAGAGATTGGTTATTAATTATTTCTTCATCCAGTACAACCACCTACATAACAGTAGGCTTAAGGGGAGAATGACTCAGATTACCCATAGTTTATATCAGGGAAGGCTAGCCCTAACTTTTTTTCAGGCTGAGGGCCACCTTGACCCATAGGGAATGTAAAAGTGAGTGTGATGAGAAATGCATAGTGGGGGGGAAGAGTCCCAGGTATCGGGGCCAGTGGATTCCCCACCAGGGAGAAAAGATAAGGCAGGGCTGACCACACCTCCATCGGAGAGTCAGACAACGGAGGGGAGGTCAGATCCGGCCAGTATCCCGGAAGAGGGAAGCAGTGACAGAAGTAGTGTAACGGTCAGGAGGAAGGTCACTGGGTTGGCGCGAGAGGCAAGTTCAAATGTACAGGAGCGCGGGACAGCAGAGAATGAGGATTGGGAACCGGGTCCTAAAGCCCGCCGGAGGCAGGGGGAGGAGTTAAGCGACTCAGCGTCAGAAGAGTCCAGAAAGAGGGATGCCCCAGCGGGCAGGAGGACCCAGAGGAGGAGAAAGCAGCGGAAAAGGTGGAGCAGGGCTAGGATCTTAAACTGGTGTCAGAGGGGAGGAGATTCAGACGGGACTTCGCCGGTCTAGGGTTTAAGACGTAGAGCTGCGCGCTGCGGCTTTGAAATGGAAACTGAACCTCAGTAAAGACTTTTGTACATAACGACAGCCTGGCCTTGGTCCTCTGTGAGCTGGGACCTAGGGGCAGCTCTGACATATATATATATACGCACGCGCACACACACACACACACAAAATCTCACTTGAATACGCTACTGATTCTGTTTATTCTATTAAAATTCTGAAACAGACCTGGGCACATAGCATAAATCAGGGTGGATTATATTCTGCATTTGGTTGTAATGCTAATGAGCTTTGGGCTTGTACTCTCTTCCCTCTCTTCTAGTGTGGCCAAGAGGAAATTGGAACTGTACCCCAAGGATGTTTCTATTTCAGCCATTTCCTGTTTGTTTGTGTGTGTTTTTTAAAACGACAACAACACCCTTTCCATCCTCTGCTTCTGTGTCCAAATACAAACAGATAATCACAATTGCCCTGTACCTCATTAACTGTTGGAGCATCACTATCCAAAGGCAGGGGAGAGAGATCTTCACCCATTGGGGAACATTGTAATATTAAGTCCCTAACCACTCACTAGTTGCTTGGTAATACGCCCATTTCATGAAGCTAGCCAAACTTTTAACATTATTTTTAAATGAAGAATGAACTGTGGATCCCTAAAAGCAGTTAGAAAACTTTTCAGGTAAATTTGAAAAATGAAATGAGAAAACAGCAAGTTCTGCACTGTAAGGATACACATGAGCACACAAACACAGCTACCTACTAAAGGTGTGTTACTGTTTCCCTTGAGGCGAACTTGTAGGGCATCAAACAAAAATATGGTGTCTGAACACAGGTATATCCCAGGACCACATCTCAAGTGCCCTTAAAACAAAATGTATTTCTATCCTACTATACAAATTCTGAGCTCAGCTCTGGAATCTGGAAAGACTTTCCGGGAGGGGGGTTACCTGGCTACAAATTGCATGTAGAATCTATGAATTTGCACACAGAATGGAATGGGCAATGTCACCAGCTCTTAGTCACAGTTCATTTCAGTTTAGCCTTCGGGCCACCACTTGGCAGATGCAATATAACCACTCAAAGGAGACTGCTAAATAAATCCTAGAGCCTCTTGACAGCATGCTTCCCAGTCTGAACTCTCAGCCTTCCTTTGTTCCATTATGTTCAATACAATGAGTGTGAAGGAGGCCGTTGTAAAGGACAGCGTGGAGACCACAACAGACCCACCAAGCACAAGTCCAAAAAAAGAGACAAAACTCCAGGTAACGGCTGAAGACGACTGCTCTGCGCTCAGGTTCGCTCCAGTCAGATCAAATTCCCGAGTGGACATATGAAATGTATCAGATCGCGGCAGTAGCAGGTAATAACAGCAGGAAGACACTGTGACTAAAAGGGAAAGGGAGGAAAATGTCAATGAATGCCTGGACAATCACCAGCGCTGGCCTCTTTTTTATTCATTTTATACTTAGATTATTCTTAAACTGCCAACTCATAAGTAAATGTCATGACAGTGTACAGAAATGTTCTCTGCAAGTGACAAAATGGAAATCCAGCGCTGTCCCTGGAAAATAGGGATGCTTGGAGGGTCTGCATGCACACCCAGCATCCCACCCTGGTGAGGGCTTGGGAAGATGCTCCTCTCTGACTCTACATGAAATTGTTTTCCTGTTAGTTTAGGGCCATCTCCTGCCCTCCCAGGCTAGATAGAAGTAGACCAGGCAGAGGAACAGAGGCTGTCATTTAGGGCTCTCGGCTAGATGATCTCTCTCAAATGAGAAAGCAGCAAAGGGCTATTCGTAGGCATAGACAAAATCTTCAGTACAAAGAGAACGAAGAGTGAACATTGGCCGTAAAAACACAACAGCTCTTTCTTGTGTTCCTTTCTTATTGGTAAACAACATCTATATTTCGAAGGAATTTTCTCTTACATGTGGAAGTGCTTATTTTCTGTCTCCTGAAGTTGTGCCCGGAAATATTAAGAGAAGATCCTGTTCATAGTTTTTAAAGCAAATTGCTTCACTGTTCACTGTCTTAACCATCAGCTTCTGGAGTTTCTCTCCCTCCCTCCCTTATCTTCCACAAGTTCATCCATTTTCCCACAGAGTGGAAGTGACTGAAATACAGCAGCATAGCTCAGTGCAGGGTGCATTTAGCAATGCCAGCTTGGCTAACAAGTAAACACAAATGGGATGCTCTGCTGCTTTAGGGCTATTCATTAAAGGGTTTCTTGATGAAATCTTGCTTCTGGAATGAACTGCTTGTATCAGCATGAAATCCAGGGTTCTAGACAGCTAAATATCAATAGGACAAATAACAGGAAGGGATATTCTCACTACCCCCCCCCCTTTAAAAATGAACTCAAGGCGTGCACCATTTCATTAATTTATAATACAGTGGTGCTAGGAGGGTTGGTGGCTTTTACATTATAAATACTGACATTTAAACATCTCAGCAGTGTTCTTAAATCATTGTGCTGAGCTGAAACCCTGTCCTCCCACCCTCAGCCAGATAGGAAACGTATATACATCTCTCTCCCCCCACCCAGAAAAAAAATAATAATCATATTTTATTGCTGTGAAGCCATGCACTAATATTATAAGCCAGGTTATATATTTGTAACTTTAAAAATAATCATTTAACAGAGAAGGTTGTCTTCTGCATACACTAATTTTCACTTTTCCTTTGGGCTAGTGTGTGTGTGTGTGTGTGTGTGTGTGTGTGTAGAAGTAGAGAGAGAAAGGAAATATTTGAGTGCATGCAGAAAGATGTTGCTTTACTTAGCACTTTTAAACAGGGCAGGTCCAGAGCCACATGAGCTCCTGGTTTGTGGCCCAGCATCCCCACCCTAGCAATGCAAGTGCCCAGACCAAGAAGCATTCCTTATGCATACTCAATCTGATGCTTACCGTTCTTCATTACCTATTGCCAGAAGATTAGAAACCAAAATATCCTGGTTTTACATGCTAACTAAGCATTTTATATTTCCTGAAGCAAATAAGGTGACACTGCTTTATGCATGGGTTCCCAAGTCATCTCCTGTCTTGGCCTAGGACAGCATTTAACAAGACTGAGACAGTCCTTGCCAGCGGCGTAGCGTGGGTTGTCAGCACCCGGGGCAAGGCAAGTAATTTGCGTCCCCTAACCCGGGGCAAGGCAAGTAATTTGCGCCCCCTAACCCGGGGCAAGGCAAGTAATTTGCGCCCCTAACCTGCCGCCGCTGCCAGCTTCTTCTTGCTGCTGCCTGGGCTGGGGTATTTACGGTAAGGTAGCCACGGCGGCGGTGGCGGGTCCGTGTCAGGTGATCTGAGGCGAGTTGCCACTGGTGCTGCCGCCCAAACGACGCCGCTTGCCCGGAGGAGGAGGGCAGAAAGGCAAGGAAAATGCAACATGGCCCAGCAGCTGCAGCAGCAGCGGCGGCGGGGCTGTGAGGAGGGGCTGCCTGGCGCGCCCTCCGCGGCCCTGATGCGCGGGGACCACAGTGAGCGTTGAGAGCCGCTGTCTGCCGGACGCCTTCAGCCCAGACGCACGCACAGCTCATCAGTTCCGCGAGACATGGGGCTCTGCTACAGCCTGCGCCTGAGGCTCTTCGGCGACTCCGGAGGTGGCGAGCATGCCCCCCCCAGATGTTGCGCCCGGTGCAGCCGGCCCCCCCTGCACCCCCCACGCTACGCCACTGGTCCTTGCTTCAGCAAGGTGCCTGCCTAATGTGCCCTGAGATCATGCCCTGGGATGCATTCTTTTCTTAACAGGACAAATGCCCCATTTGCCCAATGGGTGGGTCAGCCTCGTTTTCAGAAATGGTTGGTAGAATCTTGAGAAGAAGCATTTGCTATCCCGGTCCCAAGCTCAAATCTTTGTATGAGGCAGAAATAATGAATTAATTTGTCATCTTGTTAAGGGTGGTAGGGGATCTTATCTGTCATGCATTGTGTCACAGCTGACAGACCTTTTCTCTCTCTCCATAATTAAGATTCCCACTTAGTTTGGGTCACTCTCTTACTTTAGCCTAGTTTATTTTGACATTGCACAGTATAGGTTTTCTGCTGTTTATCTTCCAGGAAATATTTGAAATACAATCCCACTCAAATGATTGTGAAGCACTCAAATCTAATAATATATTACACATTTGTATGGGAATTATGCGTTGGGGGGGGGAGTGCCATAGATCAATGGAAGAGCATGCAGAAGGTTCCAAGTTCAGTCCCCTGTGTCTCCAGTTGTGGATCGAGGGCCCGACCCCCGATATGTGAAATAAACACACAAGGACACGCGATATAAGGTTAATGGGCAAGAAAAGGCCACAACTTTATTGATTACAGCAGTGAAAAGGTATTGGCTTAGGCATTGGATGACTATAGGAGGTGGGTTTATTCAACAGTAGGTGGAGCCTGTTGATGCTAATACAACTATAGGCTCACCCCCTGATGTCACTGAGGGTCGTGCCATGGCCTCCCGCCAAGCAGGCATCGGACGGAATACACGACCGCCAGATTCCTTTAATGGAATAACCCACGGTAGATAGCATAGGCGATGGCCACACCTAGCCCTTGACACGCTGCGGGACGACGACGACTGAGGAGGAGGCGGAGCTGGCCCCGCAGCATTAAGCTGCTAAACACGCCCCCCAGAGACACCTGGCTGGCTGCCTCCAGTAGGCGTGGGCACCAGCCAGGTGAGGAGGGGCGGGGGCTATGGCCCCTGGCCAGGAGGTGGAGCTCGGGCTCCCGCCCACAACCACTCCCCTCTCTTCCAGGGAGGAGAGTCTTTAGAGCCCTAAAAGAAGCAAAAATGGTGAAAATGGCACCCAGCAATCCCACGAGCCTTTGCAAGCACAATCCCACGAGCCCTTGCACCTCTGAAGCTTGTGAAAAGTTGGAGTTTGAGCCAAGGAGGTTTGGAGGGATTCAGTAGAACTCATACGGAAAGGAAACAACCAGAAGACTTTGGAACTGTTGTATTGTACTTTGGAACTGTACTCTATGTCTACTCAAGGAACAGCACATAAACAAACAAAAAAATCAAGGCAATGCAAGCACTTCTGGAAAGCTTGCCTTCCAAAGAATTGCATGGTAGGGAATGCTAACAGTCTAGAAATAGATGTAGGTATTATTACAAAATTCATTTCAAGTCCCACCCTCCCTTTACCTTACAAAATTTCTATTAACACAATTGGTTCAAAGCCGTTTTCTTTCAAAGGGTCCAAAATATACAGCTTCAACATTCTGTTCCGTGACTGTGCAACCGTGAGCAAAGTTTTCGACAGCAAGAGTGCCAAATTCCTCCACGGAGAATTTCACTTTGTGAACTGACTTGGAGAATTTTTATACGCACTTAAAGATGCGGTGAGTCCTAAATTCCTACTTGAGAGCTACGATTAGCACAGTGTTGCCTTAAAAATCTCTCTTCTTTTCCAAGCCATTGTTTTCAAGAGCTTGCTTTCATGTGCATTACTTTGACATGAGTAGGTGAAATATAGCTGCAGGCAGAAAGAAAGAAAAATCTAGGTATTTTTCACTCCAGCAGAAATTGCCTTTGGTTGCAAAAAGGAAATGAGAATATGACAACACACCTAGCTGATTCTACCAGGGAGAGAACAGCTCTATAGGGTGCTTCTCTGTCCTTTGGTGTTAAAACTGCTAGACTTATAAAAAATGCTACCTTGGTGGCAACTGTTGCTTGTTCTACTGACTTGAACTCATAAAACCAGCAGTCATAAAGGTATCAGACAGCATTTCATGTGAAAACTAAATTTATTCAAGTTGTCAGAGTGGTGCCAGGCTAAACGCTATGTCACAGCTCAGAGGCATGGAGAACTTCCAGGCCATTGACCACAAGGCCATTTTTCTCAAGCCACAATCGCCTGCCCCATACCTGATATTATCTATAATGTCAGGTGAGGGGATGGGGCTGCCAATCCACAACCAGGAGCCTTGAAATGTGCTTATTATCGGGCATTGGCAAGGGAGGTCTCCACCAATCAGCTGACTGGCAGTTGAGAGCAAGTCAGTCAGGATTGGCTTTGCAACTGATCCCAGCAGAAAGCAGAGCCTGAGGTTGCCTGATAGGCACTGACTCCAAACTCCCTGAAACTGCGCTGTGGAGTTACCCATGGGGGAATTCAGTAGTGCAGCTTCTCCCTGCACAAAGCGGAGCTTGAAGTCAACAGCTATCAGCTAATTGGTGGTAGCTCCAAACTCTGACTGGGCTTGGGTTTTCCTTTGTACCGGGGTTTGCCATGCTACAAAGAAAAATGGATCGTCCAACATAGCAGCTTCAGGTGACAGACTGGCCCTGATGAAAGGGTCCACCAACAGAGGGGGAATGCAGGGAAGTGACTTGTCTTTCTATATAACATTCCTGCCACCCCAAAAGTGCCTCATTTATATGCAGTTTGAAAATCTCCACAACAGTAGCTTCAAGTTAGATTTTGTATATTGGTCAAATCCCCAACCCCATTCTAGTGTGTGGTCGTTTCCCTCTCAAGTGCCAGTGTATTTTTGCTGGGGGGACACAGAGGTCCGCATACCCCTAAACCTTTTGTGAATCTAAGTTTGGCCTCATTGAGGGGCAGTATTTCAATATGAGTAGGAAAATGAGAGTACCCCTAAACATTTTTTTAAAGAAAAAAAAGCACTGGTCAGTGCTGATAATGTCATACAGTTTTGTGGCTAGGTGCCACTGTGATTTTCTTTTTGAATCCTTTCTCCGCTTACTTGTAACTCATTCAGAGCCAATAAACAGCAAGGCTGCAGTTCCATGACATTTGCTCAGGCTTTTGAAAAACTTATTGGGTCATCATGCCACAATAAAAAGTTCCATGAAAATCCTATAGAAACAACAAACACTTGCCTTCAACAGTTTATATTTTTTCTCTCACTTGCTATAATATTTTCCTCACTACAGAGCTGAAACCAAACTCTGGTTCTCATTCTGGAGCTTGAGAGCATAGCTCCTAAGAAAGGTTGCAGTGGATTTACACATAAAAATGTGTTCATTAATTATTAGTTTTAAAAATAATATTTTTTTTAAAAGCCGAGGCCAAAAGTAGCTTGCATGCTGATTATGTGGAGGAGCTTACTTGAACACCTTTTTTTCTGTTAATGCCCCACTCCTCAAAAAAAAGTCTTGTCATTGCCATGGAAACTCACATATTTCTTTGGCTTTTGCAGGAATCACACCAAATGCATTCCTATGGGCTGCCCCCACGGTTCTTTTTGCTCTTCTTATTAAATCAAGTTAAATCTGATGTCCTGTCAAGATAATACATGACAAAAGGAACAATATACAGTAGGTGGCAATTCACTTTTAGGAGAACTTAAAAATAGCTAATAAAATGGATTCACTACCATAACCAAAGGACAGTAAGACTGAGATTCAGCTCCTGAGGTATATTAATGGATCTTCAACCTGAGAAGTTTAGTGTGTGGATAGATGAAGCATTTCTTCTCCTTCTCCTTCTGGAATTAAGGTTTTCCTGACATACATTATTTCAATGACAAGTTTTTAATTCCTTCTCAGCATATATATGTCATGATCCATGGTGGTGACATAGAGGAGCAGGACCTGAACTCAAATTTATCTCCTGGTAAAGTGAATGGAAAAGCTCAATTACTGGCAGAAATTAGTAAATTAGCAATTGAAAATAAAGTAACAAGTATGACTATGCAAATCTATAATGGAGATCCATTTAACAATGCTCAGGAACATCTAAAGAAATTGATTCACAGTAGACCGATGACAGACAAAAAGAACTTCTTCACACTCAGTGTATGAAGCACAGATTTACCAACGCTGATTAGCCCTTGATATATAAAAACAGGATATCAGGATCAGTGCAGCTTTCATCACCAGATGCTGGTAATGAACAGCAGGAAATGGCAAATTCTTTCAAGATCTGCTTGCAAACTTCTAAGAGGCATCTGATCAGCTCCTCTTAGAAACCTGACGGCTGAATCAGGTGATTGGATCTAGTAAGGCAATTATTATGTTCAGATATGTACATACAAGATTAGGAAGAGCCCTGCTGCATCAGCCTGTGGAGCCCTCAGATCTCACATCCTCATACTGACACCGGCCAGCCAGATACAGAAGCCATCTCACTGTTTGCAACTCAGCAACTCCTATTCAGAGATACACTGCCTCCATCCGGATAGCATGCCTAATAACCATGGATGCTACAGTTTTTTTATTCCTAGAAGTTCCACTAAACTCAGTGGGGCTTACATCCAAGTAGAGAACAGGACAGCACATTTGAGGAGGCAGATGTTATGCAGAGAGCAGTACTTGCAATGGCAGCAAAAGTAAGATAAACAAAGAAAACAGTCCTGACCCTGAATGTTTCTTAGAATGCCCCCCCCCAAAAAACCAGACTCTTGCCCACTATTTCAGAAAAAAATTGCTTCCCACAAAGTAAATCCTTAGATCATAGCTAGTTTTCCTCACCCTAAATAGTTTGGTACCCAATGTACCTTGCCGTTCCCCCGATTCCAGACTACTTATGAATGAATGAATATATGTAGAAGATCATTCCCCCCCCCCAAATATCAATACCTTGTTGACTGATATACCTTCATTAAACATTGTGATGCTATAATGATTGTAATGTTAATGCACTGATAAATTAATTTACCCAAGCCCCTTTAATTGGTTACCGCCAGCCCTTAGCAGGGATTAATCAGCACCATAAATCAGCAAACCCAAGATGGACTGTGCATCTGGTTTTCTGGTTGCAGGCAGTTAGAAAGCACACATACAGTATAATTGCTCAGGAAGCTGATTCAGGGTAAAGGGGACAAGCAGTATACTTTGATGATTCATTAAAAAATGTCTTAGCAGAGGCAAAACTGCCCTGTGCCAGCACTTGACAGGAGCCATGCGTCTTTGTTTGGTGCTTGTTCTGCCATGCTAGTTGGCGGGGAGTGGAGGGGGGGGAATACATTTCCACCACAGGGACTGTGAGCATATGCAGTGCAAATATTTTGACAGTGAATATAAACAGCTTTGCTGCATTTTAAACCACTAAATCAAGGGCACAAACTCCTATGCGTTTGCAGATTGCAATCTTCAGTGAAGATGGCCTAGCATCTGTTTTGCATTTGTGATTTCATGGCGTACTTGTCTGGGAAGATCTTCTTTTTTAAAAAAAGAAGAAGCTTTTTTTTGGTGAGTTATTTGGTTGTCATGGTCACCACAACCATACTTGAAAACATAGTGTGGCAATTCAAGAAGAGATCTTGTCCCAATGACTTGTGCCAACATGCAGAGACAGTTAATGAAGATCGTATATATACTATTAATCATTTCCTCTAGTAGCGAACTTGGGTGGCTGAGTGCCTTTCCATTGGGAAGCAAAACAGGCCCACCCAAAAATAGGGTAGTAGCTTCTACCTACTTGGGGGGTCCCCTGGGTATGGAGAAGAATGTAAGCTTATAATTCAAAAGAGATACAAAAATCGAAAACCCTAAAAATCCATTGATAAGGACTTGGGAATATTCCAAGAGTTGTGGAATATTTATGGCCCATGGAGATAAATTTTAGGGTGACACCATCCCCTTTGTCTAGAGGTGGAACTTCCATGTTTACACTAACAACCAAAGAAAGGAATTCCTGTCTTCGCTGCTACTTTTATTTGGGTGCTGCCCCATCACAAATATGCTAAAATCCTTTGGGCAACTCTCATTTCCCAAAGGTTGCCATTTATTCTAAGTAACTCTAAACTCGGTGTTTTCATAACTATCCCTTTGGAAGTGAGATGGGGTCAACTTAAGGAATGCTTTCTACAAACTTGGAGGACTCCTCATGTGAACAGAAGTGTATTCGTTTGTAAATTAAATGAAAATTGAAGTGGAGGGGGGGACCAAATACCAAACCAGAGCAAGAACGACGTATGAACATAAGAAGAACTGTGGGACCATGGCCTGTCAGTTGAGAAAAAAATGGCAGGCGTATGGAGGCCAGGGGGTTAACCTGCTTGATCCGCACCCCACCCCAGTAACAGGAATGTAAGAAGGTGCCTTATACAGAGTCAAATCATTGGTCCATTTAGTTCAATATTTTTGCTAAAAAATGAATGGCACCCACAGTCAGAACACTGTAAATAGAGATGATGATGATGTTGATGATTTTATTTGGTTGTCTGTAAATATAATACACATCATAAAGTGTTTAAGCCTATCCCTTCTGTCCTTTTGATGGCAAGGGAGGAAATAATAATAGTTATTATTTCAAGTAGCAAAGAAAAAGCAAGATACTCTTGTAAGAGCATTAAAAAAGTGTTGCAGGGATGTCATGTTTGTTAGATGAGCTGAACTGTCTTTACCTGTCAGCAGTGCTGCAGCTCAGGTTCTGTGGCTGGCTGAGATCTGAATCAGCAGGACCGAAGCGAAGCCTTCTCCCTTCTTGCTGCTGGCCTCTCTTGGCATTTTAACGTGTCATCTGACAGAGCTTAAGTTTCTCCAGCCTACTTACATTTTCCTAGTGGGGTAAACATTTATAACGTAAAAGTTTACAGTTATCTTTTGGAATCCTGGTTTGGGAATTTTAAGTACCGCCTGAAAAATATGAAGCAAATTCCTCTGCTGACGGCAGTAATCAGGAATGCACTCACGAGATATTTCATGGGTGGGTGGTTTCCCTAACTGTGCAGCCCAGTGCCCCATCCAATAGCAAACTATCACCCAGCTTGTTTCCTGGAATATTGTGATGTTGTCATAATGCCAGATACAATGTGAAGGTAGCAACTAAAACGGACCATGTCTTTTCTCCCCCCAATTTGTCTTGAAACTCCATGTTTCCATAAAGGTTCTCGCTTCATATCAGTACCTTTTGTTAAGAATCTCTCTTGGGCCCCATTACTCCACGTCTGGGGCAGTGTAGCTCTCAATTTGGTGGAAATCTGGTGAAATACCTACAGTGTCCATTATTGGGGGAAACCCAAATCTGTTTACAACATTGGCTCCACTACATTTGCTAGCGTACCTGACCATGTTTCATAGTGATAGTTTGCCTAACAAGTTACATAACCAAATTCCACCCTTTAGCTCTCCAACCCATATTCAAGAATAAAAGGTCCTAGCAATGTATGTGATAGGTATAGTGTTGATTCAACTGAAAGATGCTCTTCTGAAAGATACTCAAGAGTCAGTCCCTTTGGGAGGGGGAAGTTCTTTGGAGTTTTCCCAAATAAACCGATTAGTTCAATTTTTGGCTGCTTCCTAGCATTCCTCCCTGTAATACATATAAATACAGTAGTCCAGAATCATTGCCAGGAAACATTTGAGCATATACATCTTCAGAATAGTATCACCTCTTTGAGAGGCAGAAGCAAATTTATTTCTCTAAATTCAGGTTTTTGGACAGCTTTCTTTACAGTGCAGCACACTCAGTTGCTCAGTTTATATCTGAACAGTACTAGTCCCCACCAAAAAAATGATTTTTCGAGCATTACTCATTCAAATCTCATACGATAGCAATGTGTGCATGGGAAGAACATAAGCAGAGGTCAGCAAAGAAGGAAAGATATTCACACACTATTAGCTACTCAGCAGATAGTTATTATATCCTCAAAATATGGGGATGCATTGAACAGTCTTCATGTTGATAGAGTACGAGTGTGAAGCTTGAATAAAACATGCTTCTGCATTAACTGCTGTCAAATTCCCAGTTCTGAGGATCCGGGTAGGCTTCTAAACGCAACTCTAAGTAATAATGCATGTGCACACAAAGAGAAAAAGGAAATGCACAGGAGTATGGTAGGGCTCTATGTTTGTGAGTTGTAATAGGCTCCAGCAAAATTCATGGGGGCCAATCAGCGGTGGCGCTGTGGGTTAAACCACAGAGCCTAGGGCTTGCCGATCAGAAGGTCGGCATTTTGAATCCCCGTACGGGTTAAGCTCCCATTGCTTGGTGCCAGCTCCTGCCAACCTAGCAGTTTGAAAGCCTGTCAAAGTGTAAGTAGATAAATAGGTACCGCTCCGGCGGGAAGGTAAACAGCGTTTCCGTGCGTTGCTCTGGTTCGCCAGAATTGGCTGAGTCATGCTGGCCACATGACCCGGAAGCTGACTGCGGACAAACACCGGCTCCATCGGCCTGTAAAGTGAGATGAGCACCGCAACCCCGGAGTCGTCCATGACTGGACCTAATGGTCAGGGATCCCTTTACCTTTACCTTTACCTTTACCTTTTACCATTCTCTAAAAAGTATGAACTGAATAACACATCTCTCACCTGTGCCATTGCTTTTGGGGTTCAACAAAAGTCCAAGAATAAAGCTCAATGCTTTTTGGGAGTGTGCTGGTTTTTACTTTTTGAAATATGGCTATCCTAGTGGTGGCCCATTCACAATGCAGTGCTGTAGAAGTAATGAAGAGATGTGTGAGGCAACCAGTATGCTCTGATATCCTAGGCTTAACAAACACGTATTAGTTCTCCACACACATCAAATTTTTGTTCTGCTTTACTGTTACAATCTCCTCCTTTCATTTCTGATCCCTCCACTTGACTGCTGCATTTTGTATAGTCACACACACACAAATGACCCATTATATGCAAACACACTTTTCTCTCAGGCCAGGTTACCCTTTTGGATTCTGCCCAGTATTTAACAAACAGTTATTTATCCACAACTGAAGATTGCAGCTTATACACAGTGGATACATATATTAAACAGATTGTGGAAGAATCAGGAATGTTGCATCACCAAAACCTCTCAGGATTGAAGCACCAGTCATGTGCATGTGCACAGCATTTATAGAGGTGCTTCGAGACTGGCATGCTAGCAACAAGTTGAGGCTTGCCAATTTACTTCACAAGAATTTATTCAGTTCTGGCACAATTGGAAGGTAATGCTTCAGCATAAAAAACAAATTAATTACCATTTCATTCTGATAGAATTATATGTCTTCTTTCTACTTTGCTTTTCATCTGTCTTCCCTTTGCGTCACTCCCATATGAGTCAGGTGCTTTTAAAAACCATTTTTGATCTTAGCTTTCTAATCCTGTATCTTACAAGGATCCCTGCTGGCCCTCATAGCAGAAAAAATCCTTTCCTGGATTCAAGATGACTGTTAAGTCCACAATGCTGCCTTACCAGGCTAAGTTGAGAGAAATCCCAATGAGAAAAATGCCTGAATTTCCTGCCATGAATTCCTCACATTCAGGGTTAAGGTGTTCCTTGAATGAGCCCTGGGAGAGTGGCTTATTCAAACTGACCTTTTTTGCATTTCAACTAGGGTTGGAAACCTATGGTACTGATGTCATTGGACCACAACTCCCATCAGCCCCCAGCATAGCCAATGGTCGGGGATTACATGGTCCATCAGATCTAGAGAACCACTGGTCCCCCATCCTTACTTTATGCAATGGGATATCTTCTTTATAGGAGAAAGCATGGCCAATGTATAGAAGAAAACATGTGTGAGCAGGATCAGAAAAAGGCATCCTGAACATCCCTCGTGGAGGCACCAAATGCTGTTTTACCTTATTCATGCGGATATAGGCAAAGTGAGGTGTGGGCAGCCATCTTCTTAACCTACAGATCAGAGATGGAGAACCTGGTGACTTCCATATGTTATTGGATTCCAGTTCCCATCAACCCCACCTAGCATGACCAATGGTGAACAACAATGGTAACTTTAGCCCAACATCTGTCATGGATGCTTTAGTTGTAGTGGGTGAACTAGATGGGTCCCTTCCAGCTCTACAATTCTATGATTCTATGAACATCGGGTGGCGCTGTGGGTTAAACCACAGAGCCTAGGACTTGCTGATCAGAAGGTTGGCGGTTCAAATCCCCGTGACGGGGTGAGCTCCTGTTGCTCGGTCCCTGCTCCTGCCAACCTAGTAGTTTGAAAGCATGTCAAAGTGCAAGCAGATAAATAGGTACCGTTCCAGTGGGAAGGTAAACGGTGTTTCCGTGCACTGCTCTGGTTTGCCAGAAGTGGCTTAGTCATGCTGGCCACATGACCCGGAAGTTGTACATCGGCTCCCTTGGCCATAAAGCGAGATGAGCGCTGCAACCCCAGAGTCGGTCACGACTGGACCTAATGGTCAGGAGTTCCTCTACCTTACCTATGAACATCTGAATACAGGGCCAGCCCCATCATGTGGCAGTGTGAGACAACTGCATCAGGCAGCAGATGCCATCCTGGCCGTTCCTCCTGAGCCACCAGCCATTCCCCTCTGCTTGACAACCAAGCTAAGGACTCCATACAGCCTGCTCTGCTTCCCCCAGGGGAATGCTGCCCACTTGCCAGTGTCTAAATCAATTTCAGCTGCCAATCCATTTAGCTTCTGTATGCGAAACAGGGAGGGGAAATCTGCTGCTTTGCCTTAAGCAGCAAAACCTCTTGGGCTGGTGACGCCTGAAGGGCCACAGGTCCCCCGTCGCTACTACAGCAGACAAAACAGACCATCCAGATTGTCACAGGGTAGTAGACTTAGACAAACTGATGCACTGCAATGGGAGAAAATCATTAGACATGTGGTGCTGCAGTGGAAGAGAGAGGGAGAGAGAGCGGCCTTTTTGACATGAATGAAATTAACAGCCAATTCGCCTGGAGGTCAACTGTTCAGCACATCTCCAGATTGCTTTCACCAATGTATTCCAGCATGCGACCCACCTCTTCAGAAGGGCAAGACAACCAATGCAATTGTGTGAGAGTTTGTAGGCATGGCATTGGAAAGCACAGGTCATGCCTGCTGCTTCCTTGTTTTAATGGCGGCATTGCGATAATGCCAGTCTTCTTTTTCAAAGAGGTGTTTGGGAGCTGTTGGCTGATCAAAAGGTCTCTCAGTTACCTCCTCCTATCCTCTGGTTAGCTTTTATTGCATGTTCTCCCAATCTGCAACATTGGCAAAGCAAGCAAAGTTGCACTTATATTCCACTTCCCCACGCACACTGGGTCTGCATTTGTTTTGCCCGAAATTGTTATTCTTCTCCCATTCCATCCTCTTTCTAATCTCATTCTTGCACACCACTCCTTATTCTCCAGCAAATATCATCTTCCCTCGTGCTTCTCCTCATTGCTTCTCCCCCCTCTCTCCCCCTACCTCTCCCCCTCCTTTTATACTTAACCTTCTGTTTTTCTTTGGTGTCCTGCAGGAAGGATATAATACAATTGCTGCTACACAGAAACAAAAGTAAATATGTTACACCGAGGGAGTGCAATGAAGCTGCACGGCCTTTTTGCAATATGATACCAAGCCCGGTTTCTAGGGAAAGTTTCTTGAATACTAAGCAGTGTTTCAAGTTGTTAGATCAAGTTGTTGTGTGTTTTTCGCCCTCCTGTGTTTTCCATAGTTCTTTCAATCTGCTCTAGTTTTTGAAAGAATCATTAGACGAGATCCAACATATGAACAAAAAACCAAAGCTGGATTGATGAACAATGTTTGGTGTTTCTCTCCCTTAAGCACACACACACACATTCAAATTTAAAAGGAAATTAATTGCCATATTATTTGAGTGCTAGAGCAATGCATTCAACAGGGAAAAAATAACTTCCTCCTTTCTCGATCAATGCAATAAAGCTTTTTTTTTTTTTAAGCTGAACAACCCATCACAAAACAAAACAGTAGAAATAAAAATGTTACAAAATTATAAACCGTCTTTTAATGAAATGATTCAAAAGGTTGGGAAAATATCTAGGCAACTCTTTGAAACTAAGAAATGTTTGTTAAAAACACCATGACAATTATAATGACTATTGTTTGAGTTTTGCTAAATCCAACTTTGGAAATTGTGACCCAGTATGCCAGCTGCAGTCCGCACTAGCAGGGCTACGATATTTAATCATACAAATAGTTAGATTAATTAATTAGATGTTTGATTGCATTAAGTTTGAAGAAAGGGGGAAGTTTATGAAAATGCTGGAGGAAAAGGAAGAAGTAGCAGGTTTTGAAAACAAATTGATTTCTCAAAATAAAACAAACAAACCAAAAGTAGTATCAATAGTATGTGTCATCCTAGATTAAGCCTCTTACACAGGAAGGAAGGCATGTTTGATGCTTTCTGCTAGGACATAGAAGTTTTAACTTGAATATTAAGATCAGTTTAAATTAAAGTGAGGAATTTCATGGAAAGAACATTCCTTGTTGCCTCCTCTCGTGGCACAACCCTAGAGGATTGAGCAAAATGAGATGGTGTGGGAGGAGCTTTCAGGGATAGATCATCAAAAATTGGGTGAATCTCTGCCCAGTTTGAACTGGTTTACCTGCTCCAGCAACCTCTGCATCCTGCCAAATATTGTCCAGGAGATCCCCTGACCATTCGCAGCAGGTTGGGGGGGGGCGGATTGCTGCAGGGAGAAGGAAGGGAGCAGAAGCCTTTCCTTCCATGTACTTCCAGGAGCTAACTTACCTGATACTTTCCCTCACTTTTTGCTTTTTATCCCAATGCAAAAGTTTGGTCATTTGATTAGTATTCATTTTATTTGCATTACAATTGCAACTTAGTTGTACGGAGGGAGAAGGGTGAGGAAGCAGAAAATCCAGCACAGTGCAAACACACCACTGGAGCCAATTCAGCGCTCCTGCTGGCAAGCCTGAGTTGGAGAGAGAGGTGTTTGGAAGAGAGATTCTTACTCTCTCAGAGCAGAGTTCGATCAAGGGTGACTGCTCCATGCACAGTAAAACTTAGATTTTACATCTGTCTACCTTTAAACAAACATTCCCATGAAATTACTTAGGCTAGAATAAATCACAGACACAACATCTGGAGAGCACCAGGTTGGGAAGGCTGTATTAAATCATCCTTATTAACCTGAAAAGGAACAGTACATTAATGTACATAAGGCATTACATTCCTTGAAATAAGGATCAGGTGGAAAGCTAGCAACAATAGTCTCCTCTTTAATTTTCTATTTCTTGTATTCATCCTGCCTTATATTTCCCTTTTCTTGCTTCATTTTTTAAAATGTGTGTTATATTGTAAATGGAAAATAAAAAAAAATAGAACATAAACAGTCAGTGGTAGTGGTTGTGATGACTGACGTTTTTTGGGAAAGAGACAATAGGAAGATATTTCAGACCCATTTAAAAGAGGCCACATGGTCAGGGCTCAGCTGCCTGTATGAGAATGGGAGTAGATTAACCCCCTTTCATTTCCCACAGTTCTGAGCAACTGGGACGACATGTGAAGTTAAAAAGCTGAATCTGCTATATATTTTGGAGAGTTGCCTGGTTGCTATGCTTTTGGATGCCTCTTAAGACTTCATAACCATATTTTGCATGAGATCAAGATGGCAGAGTGAACCTTTCAAACCAGTACAGTGGTACCTTGGGTTAAGTACTTAATTCGTTCCGGAGGTCCGTTCTTAACCTGAAACTGTTCTTAACTAGAACATATAACATATTAGCTAATTAGCTTAACCTGAAACTGTTCTTAACTAGAACATATAACATATTAGCTAATGGGGTCTCCTGCTGCTGCTGCGCCGCCGGAGCACAATTTCTGTTCTTATCCTGAAGCAGAGTTCTTAACTTGAAGCACTTTCTGGGTTAGCGGAGTCTGTAACCTGAAGCACATGTAACCTGAAGCGTATGTAACCCGAGGTACCACTGTACTGATTGTAAACCACCGATTTCAAAACGGCACTGATTTTATTGATTAATTTATTGGTCTCTTAGAATCCCCACACACAATGCTAGGTACAAGGCTGCTACTTATTTTGTTGTGTTCAAGGTAGGAGGAAATCAAATCAGGCAGGAGCCGGCCTCTCAACAACTGTCCTTTATTGCTACATAACAAAAAGAAAGAAAGAAACTACAGGAGCTCAAGAGGTCCAAAAAGCATTACATTGAAAAACAGCACTCCTGGCATATATAAGAAATTTATAATTTGGAGATGCTGCTTCGTGGATTTGGGGCCCCTTGAAGTAAGTATAGTTACTTCAATAATTAAAAAGTTACTTCAAAAAGTTACTAGAATAATTGCATTTATATTTATGGACATTCGTTGTTTTAAAACAGGACCTAAAATAGCCATGTTAAACCAAATGAAGCGGTTAAATATATATATATATATATATTAGATCTCCACTAACATGGTGTATTGATAACAGGTCTCTTCAGAAAACTCACCTCCTTCTATGATGCAGAATGATGGGCACAAATGGAAGTAAGATATAGTTTATAAAGAAGAGAGCAGAAAAAATGAGATGGTGGCCTGGGTCAAAGCTTGCATTTTCATGGGGGAGTTTGTTCAAACAAGATCTCATCCTTCCTTGTGTTTTGTTTTGTTTAAAGAGGAGGTGCCCTCACACTTCCTTACGTTAGAAGATCCAAGCCAAATCAGTTACCAGCACAATGCAACAACCCAAAGGACTAGGAATGGTTTCCTGCCACTCATTAAATCATAGGAAACCCCTAAATATATTTCATAAATCTGTACTGATTTATTATTGAATTGTTATAATTTACTTGAAAGGTTGATAAATCTGAATTGAATCTCTCGGTTAATCTGCCTTGAACTTTAACCTTATAATCAAGCCTCAACAAGGAATGTTTGGAGGTGACGACCTCTGTTTTACAAGGTCAAATACTGCTGAAGTCAATAAGAAGAGGCACAGCAGGGATCATACATACCCAAGCTGTGACCTGGGAACACAGCGCCAAGGAAGCCGTAAATGTAAAGCTCCCCTAAACATGACAATCCAATCCTCGTCTTGAGACAAACTGGCCAGCCTTATATATCCAGGCTGTGCAAAGCCGTGGATCTCCTTGTTGCAGTTACTGCTTCATTACACCTCTGCTTATTTGCTAATTTAATAAAATATTCCTTCTGGCTTCTGAGACTTCACCAGCCATTGGCTGCACGTGCCAAGTGTCTAAATGAACCTCTCCATGCATTCATATGGGAAGAGCAGGCCCATGCCCCTTAACATTTTGCAGTCTACTTGTTCCACCCAACAAGTCACTTGTTGTGTGCACTTTAGCTTGATATGTGAAAGAAGAGCTATAGAGAGAGCACAGCCTCCCCCCATCCAAACACTGAGTGAGGAAAATGGGGTGCACAAAATTTTGGGGTGCAGCCAGTAGGCACTGTCTCCCTTCCTCTCCATGTATTGGCTTCACCTGCAGTTGGGGGACATTAGAGATCCTGTCTTGAAATGTCCCTTCTCAGTCTCCAGAATGGGAGATTTTCATTTTCTGGTACAGTGGTACCTCGGGTTACATACGCTTCAGGTTACAGACTCTTCTAACACAAAAATAGTGCTTCAGGTTAAGAACTTTGGTTCAGGATGAGAACAGAAATCGTGCTCCAGCGGCGCGGCGGCAGCAGGAGGCCCCATTTGCTAAAGTGGTCTTCAGGTTAAGAACAGTTTCAGGTTAAGAATGGACCTCCAGAACAAATTAAGTACGTAACCTGAGGTACCACTGTATTGTTTTTAAAAGTAAACAGATTCTCTGGAAGCTGACTTGCCTCTAGTGCTACATTCCCTGCTTGCGCAGTGTAATCACAGAATTACGACACACACTCAGCCTTGCTCATGGCGCTGTCTGAGCAACTGCACAAACAGCCATAAAGAGGGGTGGTGGGGCGAGGGAGATGTGCAGGTGCTGGCACAAACCAGATGGGCAGTTTGTTCATCTAGATTTATATATCAGTTGGAAAACACACAGAAAGAGCGAGAGAGAGAGAGGCGAGGCTGGGGAGGAGAGATGGAAAAACCCGCACAACTGATTAGGGAGCTAAAGGTTAATGCAGGGTTTCCATCCACATGTTGTGATTTTTAGTATCCATGTGAGATGCAGCGGGGAAATGTGCCTCTCTTAAAAGCAGACTAATTTCGAAAGACAGTTTCCTACAGTGCTTACACAAATTCCCAGGCACTTTCAATGGAGACTTGCTGATCAGCTGTGCATGAAATCATCTACAACTAAGCATTGACCCCTGCTCAGCTAAAAGGTGTAGACAAGTCCCTACACTACTGCACCCTCCTAATGATCTGGTTTGCACACTGCATTAATCACTTCGTTCAGTGGGGCTGCTTGCAGAAGACACACAGGGCTCAATCCCTTCTTTCACTCAAAGTTAATCCTGTAATGTTTTCCCACAGCTAAATCATACACTGTCATATAGTTGCAGGATATAATCATTGTTTCCTTGCACATTGAATTATAACCTTGAAGCTATCATTAAGGTTAGAGGGAGGAACAGGTAATCACTACCAATCAGGGATGGCAGAAGCAGCTTGCCTTCTAAATAAAAAGTTCTCAACACTCCTTTGGTCTTTTGATCTCCCCCAAAAGCGCATCACCACATCTTTTATGTGCAAGTGAGTTATCAGCGCTTTTGGCAATCTTTTATGTGCAAGTGAGTTATCAGCGCTTTTGGCAATTATCAGCTTTTTTTGGTACAGTGGTACCTCGCAAGACGAATGCCTCGTAAGACGAAAAACTCGCAAAACGAAAGAGTTTTTCGTTTTTTGAGTTGCTTCGCAAGACGGATTTCCCTATGGGCTTGCTTCGCAAGATGAAAACGTCTTGCAAGTTTGTTTCCTTTGTCTTGCAAGTTTGTTTCCTTTTTCTTAAAACCGTGCATTCACTTCGAGGAGCCACTCATAGCACGTGGTGTGGTAGCCTTTTTTGAGGTTTTTGAAGACTTTGGTGATTTTTGAAGCTTTTCCAAAGTCTGTGCTTCGCAAGACGAAAAAATCGCAAGACGAAAAAACTCGCGGAACGAATTAATTTCGTCTTGCGAGGCACCACTGTAATAAAAAGGTCCAATTGCCTGAGTTTGGTCTAATCCTGCTACCATTTAAATTAAGGCTAGAGTCATTTTTCTCCCGAAAGAGTTAGGATAAGAAAGTTTCCAGTAAATAACATGGGCTAACATTAAAAAAAAAAAAGTTAAGTCCTCTGTGCAGAACAGGTCTATGTTTAATATGATTCCTAGTTCAATGTTGACACTGTGTACATTTTCAAAGGTAGCAACTTGTAACAGCAGAAGTAAAAGAGGATTACAGCAGTATTATTTCTAGGTTGGCACTTAATAACAGCAATGCAGCAATGCCACCTTTTAGATTGACCTATAAACAAGCAGGGGCAGAGGAAGGGGGTTGTGGTGGGTGTGGGTTGCCCTGGGTGTCTCCACTGAGGGGGGGGGTGACAAAATGCCAGGTGGCACTCACCGTGGGGCCTGCAGTGCGCCCAAGCCATGCGTCTCTCCTGGGAGAGATGCGGTGGCTTGGGAGTGCGCAGGCTCTGTGCTGCTCAAATGGTCTGTCCACTGCTCCCCCCCCCCCCGCAGCTGTAGGGCGGCTGAGTGGGAGGAGGCTGGCAGTCTTCGGAGGCCCTGCAGAGCGCCCCGCCACTATGGCTCACCCCGCCCCTGAGTGCGCCACCCTAGGTGCCCGAGCAGCTTCCTCTGCCACTGTAAACAAGGCAAGCCCAGGAAATTTTGCTGCCTGAAGTGAAGGGCAATATAACATCTCACTATTCTTATGAACAGAAGGCAGGTTGTTTGGCAATGGGGCAGTACCCTCTGTCACCAAGCATCTGGGGCTAGTGGGGCATTTGGAAATTAAAGAAAGTGTCAGTGGTGCCAGTTATAAAATGGCTGCTGTGGAGGTAAGGCATAATCCAAAATGGCTGCCACATTAAAAGAGGAGAGAGAGAGAGAGGGGGGGGACCGCCAAAAGGTGGGGCATGCCCCACATCAGCACTCATAAACAATGGGGGGAGAGACACCTACATCAGCAGCACTGCACTCACTCACAGAGAGAAGCATGTAGGAGAGGCGGAGCACGTGCAAATCGTCTTTTGTGTTTTATGGATTTTTGAGGGAATACTTAACAAGACCTTTCACAGGCATCATAGGAGGTGCTGCCAGGCACACTGGTACCTGTGGGTGCCATATTGGCAACTGTTGTTCTGCTGCACCAGAAGGTAGCAGGCTAGCATGAAGGATCAGTTTTCACAGGGGTCTTCCAAGAGGGCTGGCCCACTTATGAGGCAAGGTGACAGGATCCATCAGAGCAACTGATCCCAATGTCAGCCTTTCTGCTCTTCTCATTCTTGAGGTACATCTTCCCTAATGGGGAGGGGAGGGCGCCATTTTGGGATCCACCTCAGGTGCCATAATGTATTGGGTTGGCCTTGGATACAGCTGCATCACTTTGTCCAATGGTAGGACTGGCTCTGGAAAGCTGCTGTAAGAGAGAGTCTACTGCTTGCTTCTACGTATTGTTGTGAAGCAGCAATGTTAAAGTCTAAGACTTCTTTTTAGCCTTGCTGATTTATCCATGAAAACGTCTCTTATATTCTACAGATAAAGCAGCCAGAAGAATGAAGCAGCTTTGATATATTCACTGGCTTTTCCTCCTATTTCTAAATTTACATCATCCTGTTTTTCAATTGCCGTGGTAAATGGCAAGTAAGACCAGCAAAAAAATGTTAAAAGATTGAAGTACAGCTACACAAATAATCTTAAAGATACAGTCCCAGCAAGGCATCTCATTATAGATTTTGACTGTGATCCTATTGTTAGATTGCCTAAATCTCATTGAAATCAATAAGCAGCCTAATTGTATACAGGATTACATCTCTCTCCACCCCCCTTACAATTCAAGTACAAACACGCAAAAATGTGAGTTGATATATTAGGAGATACTATCTACCTAATGATATCAATGTTACAGAAGAAAGAGATATTTTGTTCAGCTCGTATAGTGCTCCAGTCCCATCTAATGAAAATAGGGTTGATTTAGCACTTTAAGGACAATCACCCTGCCCTGAACTTTTGATAACTTTTATTGTTAATGAAGAAATGAGACATCAAACAATCAAAGAGCCAGCGCAAGCAATGAATCACAGTTTGGTTCTTTTAGCTTGAAAAGACTCTGTATATTGTTCTGTGTGCAATTCATACCACCTGACCCCTCAGGAATAGGACAACATACATCTGAAGAAGGGATATGTTCATAATATAATAATAATAATAATAATAATAATAATAATAATAATGATGATGATGATAATAAAAAACATCACACACCATTCTCTTTAGGTTTCTAGAAATGAAATCAAGAATCTACTCACTTTAAAAATACAATTTTCCCTCCAGGTTCATGAAATGAAATAAACAACCCATTCAGCTTATTATTTCTTAGAGCAAAGAAGATTAGATCAAGAGATTTCAAAAAAGTTTGCTTATTTGCATTTTTTAAAATAGCAAAATAGTTTATATTATTGTTAAAAGGCACACTGGTTACATTCCTTGGGAGACTGCAAAAACACCATTTTACAAACAGTTGCAAAGAGCTTTATCAGTGGAAAGTCAATAGCTTTTTCAAGAATAATGGTTTTTCAAAATCATAAATTGATGTAACATTTCCATAATCCTTTAAAATAATAATGTTAAGTGTTTCACTAAGAATATTCAGGGGCACTGGACTGCAGAAAGAACATGCTTGGTCTTGCTGTTTTACTAGAGATTTCTGCTTCCATTTGTATGGCCCATGACAGAATGCCAATGCCTTTTCTTTGTACAGCAAAGGAAGTTCATAAAAAACAATTTCACTCAGCTTTCTATCTTATCCCATGATCTGATGATCATCAGCTTTAAATATCAGCTAGAAGGTGAATTATGAAATACCAGCTGACCTAGTTCCCCACAACAGCCTCAGAGAGGTTTAATTTTTTAATGCACAGTGTTGAGCTGTATTACATCAGGTGCACCAATAACCTGACTTGTGCATTATGTCTTCAGTTGACAGGTGTAGATTTTGGAAATAAAAATGCCAGATTCACTTGTAAGAGGTCTAATAAGGCTCCCTCCAGGTTGCTATAGCTGGGTTGCTATAGAACAGGGGTGTCAAACTGGTTGATTGCAATCGACAGATCGATCCCCGGATGATCGTGTTCAAGGCTTTCACTTCTCTGACCTTTGATGGATCCCATCCCTTGGCCAATGCTGATTCTTTTAAGCACTGCCCTTGGGCTCTTCTAAATTATCTATTTATTGAGAATTCATCTTGATTTACTTGCACAAAGCTGACCTGGAGGTAGGGATAGGCAAATCTGCCCATTTCAGTTTTACTCAGTATCTCTTTTTCCTTTTTCCAATCTTTAGCTCAGTTCTCCACATATCAGTATATATATATATATATATATATATATATATATATATATATATACACTCACTCTCTGTGTGTATTGTCTACATGAAAATTCATCAGCATTTTATTGCAATATTCTCCTAATGCACACATTTCTGTGTGCAACTTTGCCTAACAGAAACATTTTTGCAAAGCAATGTTCCCTAATATGCTGCATTTTTTTGTATGTTATTTTCACCAATATATGAAATTATATGCATCTTAGTACACATTCCTTGGCTGGCGCACTGCCTTGCAAAATTCAGAGCAGTGCAAATTTTGGAAGAATTGCTGTGTTTAAATTTGCCTGGATTGGGTACGTTTGCCTTTCAAAGTAAACTGAATCAAATATCTCCCCCATCCCTACATGATGGTTAGACTAGGGCTGGATCTATACACATCAAACAAGCGATTCAGTTCAACACGTTGTCAACTTCATACAGGGAAGTTCCGTTGGTGAAAAACGGCACTCCACAGCACCATCTGGTGTCAGTGTACAACGCATATACAGTGGTACCTCGGTTTAAGAACAGTCCGGTTTAAGAACGATTTGGTTTACAAGCTCCGCAAAACTGGAAATAGTGTCTTGGTTTGAGAACTTCACCTCGGTCTAAGAATGGAATCTGAACGGTGGAAGGGCACCGGCGACGGGAGGCCTCATTAGGGAAAGTGTGCCTTGGTTTAAGAACAGTTTTGGTTTAAGAACGGACTTCCGGAATGGATTAAGTTCGTAAACCGAGGTACCACTGTACTGTAAAGCACTTTATCTTTACAAATGTAGCTGAGTCCTAGGTCTGCTCTTTATTGAGCAAGTTGTGAACTAGTCAACATTACTGAGCAGTATTTAAAAGCCACCCTCATCAAGAAAGTTAGAGTAATCCAAAATGTTGATGCAATCATTAATTTAGGATTCCATGTAGGATTGCACCATTGCACATGCCCCATGGTGGTTTAGCAAAGATTTCCATACTGTTTGGGGGTGCATCTATGTGGTTTTCGGAGGGACAGAGTGGGATTTTAGTTGTATGTGCTTTTAGGTCTATGTGGGAATCATTTGCACTCATTCAACTTTCTTGGACTCTAGAAAGTTTGATAGAAGAGGCCCACAGCTCAGTGGAACAGCAGATGCTTTGAAGGTAAAGAAGTCCCAAGTTCAAGACCTGAGACTTCCAGGTAAGGAAATCCAGTGTTGATTTAAAAAATAAAAAACCAACAACACTTGAGAGATGCTGTCAGTCTGTGTAGGCAATGCAGAGCTAAATGGATTTGATTCACAACCAAACAGCTGCCTATGTACATTTTGTTTCTTATCCTCAGAAATTCTAGTTATGAGCAAGAATAAAGGATACAAAAGGAAGATTACTTAGAATGCATAGAGGAGCCTGCCTTCCAAATTACTCTTTGGGTTTCTGCCCCCCCCCCATATATGTTGAACTGTCATATCACTCAGAGTATCTTCAAATAACACCCTCTTCCCAGGAGTTACCCATCATTACAAAGTGACTAATGCTTACTGCTACGCTGTAGCTTAAAACATATTTTCCAATTATAAGTGTATATAACCTTTCTTTAACAAATTGTCTAATTCTGTATACATAAGCAAGTTTTTAATGGAATTTTACAATTGGAAATTACCATATAATTTTTCAAGCACATCGGTGCAGGCCCATTATTAAACTTTTAATAAAAACATGAAAGCCGAGCTATATATTACAACAGAAATTGCCCTTACTTCGCTTGTATTAAAAATAGGATCCTGCTTGTTTTGGAGGGTTGAAGGCCATTTAAGCAAACGCTCTGCTGTGTTTATTTCTGTATTTAATAGTAAAGCTATACTGAGCATCTAATTACCAGTCTGTTCCTCTTGGATGGCTAAGAGAAGGACTCTTTTGCATGGGGAATGACCTTATTGCAGGAATAAAAGCATTGCAATAATGCCCATTACAATGACCCAAGGGGTAGAACTTTATATTCTTTGTAATCTGTGCAGCATCTCACACACCAACCTCATCACAATACCATCTCATTTAATTTCCCCATCCAATCTGGATTTATTATCCTTACATTTATATCCCCTCTTTTCTCCCAGGACCTCAAGATAGCATTCTCCCTCTCCCTAATTTTCTCCTCACAACAATCCTGTGAGGTGGGATAGGCTGAGCAACAAACCCAAGGTCACCCACCCAGTGAGTTCATAGCTGAGAATGGAGATCTTAGTCCTCACAATCTAACCACTACAACACACTGGCTCTCTTCCACACAAAGAATCCAGTAAGTCCCTCCCCTCCTCTCTGGCAAACAAACAAACAAATACCAGGGAAAATATAAATCTAGATTATACTGGGGAGAAGGGATGGCATTTGATGAGGACAACCTCGTGTGGATGCTGCCAAAAAAGTTTTTCATGCATATGTGCTACCAAATCCAAAATAAATTGCCAAGTAGAAGTGCCCATAATCTGGACCTTGCCTACATAACCAGGTTGGCGTTATGCAGCCTTGATTCAGGAAATCTCCCACTATTTGCTAAAAGAAGACAAGCGATTGGGTGAGATGCAGCATGCTGCAAGCTGCATACAAAGTGTGTGTGTGTGTGTGTGTGTGTGTGTGTGTGTGTAAAATTCAAGAGCTGGGATTGTTTAAATCTCAAGACTGTTCTGGCTCACTCAAGCTGTTTTTGACTGAAGAATCAACTCAGACTACCTGTTTGAGCATTACATTTGTGTTAAATAAGTGGGTAAGAAGAATGCTGAATGCCTTATTTGCACATTAAAAGCTGATAATTAATCCTGTATTTTAACTCTACAATTGTCAACAGCTATTATTTCCCCGAGAGCCTGACAGTTCCATGGATAAACTGGAGCTTAGTCCCATTATAAGGTTCTATGAATAGGCAGCAGGACAGTTTGTACAGCAAACCCCAAATGTGATACTGAATCAATTTGCAGCTAAATTAAAGGTGAGGGATGTGAAATGTGGGACGGATTCCAGCAAAACAGGAAATGTAACTCATAGAAGACTTGCAGGGAGTGGGGTGGGGGTGGGGAGGATGCAATTAAGCAGATGTAAAGATGGAAGAAAATGTGTTTTAAACCTTAACACTTCCATTGATTCCCCCCTTCCCTCCTTGATGTGTTTTGGCTGCACATGTATTGAGCTGAGAAAGTGCTGAAATATTGTGATCAGAATTATGTTTTCAAGATCCTCCAGGGCAAATCAATGGGAGAGGTGACTGTTTTATAACTTCCCTTTGAGGGAAGTCAGCAAGCAAAATAAATGCAACCCAACCACAGCTATTTAAAAACAAACAAAAAAACCTGCAATAAAATGGTGGGTTTTTTTATTTTCTGATTTTTTGCAACAGGACATCCTACTGACTTTTATCTAAGCTCATTAGGCTTTAAAGCTGGCATCTCATCACATGAAAAGACATATAAATCAAAATAAGGTCCTGGATTTATGCTGAATGTTAGCTGAGGTCTGAAATACATCCAAGACTTTGGTTCTAGATGCATTCGTTTGGTTAAAGTCAAAAGGATTTGCATCCAAGAGAAAGAATGGCCACCCATTTGGTAGTGCATCTTATTCATTGTTAATCATGCACTAAATGCATCATTAGTTGTGTGGTTTATATAGGTATGTATAATTTGAGCATATCACTTGGGACTTAATAAAGAGTACGGTATTTTGTGTCCCGACAAAGGTGTTTGCTGAAATGCACTGGGACTAATAAATTACATTGCCGCGCACTTATATGTTTTCTCTCCTCTTGCTATTTGTACCCAGAGCCAAGTTACACAGAATATTTACATCATATGGGGTGGTGCTTATTTTCAGCCAGGCAGCAAGGGTGACTGACGGCAGCAGGATGGTGATGTAATTGTCCTCTCTCTCTCTCTCTCTCTCTCTCTCTCTCTCTCTCTCTCTCTCGTGCTTAGCTGTTACTCTAAGTAATGCTGGATTAGCACTGGGTGAAGTCACAGCACAAATAATGCAAGCTATTGCATTATAACTTGCATCAGCTTCAGTTCCATCCCTTGAAAAGCACTGTGTGGCTGACCTTTTACACGGTTGTGGTGCCAGTGGAAAAACAACCTTATGCTGGTTTTGAATGCCTCCTGCCTGATATTTGTTTCCTGTTCTTGTTTCACTATCATTATGGTATGCAGGCAGCTGAATGGAAAGATAGCAAAACTCTGGCTGTGCTGAAATCAGTGACAAAACTTCATTTATATCAGTGAAGCAAGGATTTAGGCATTGTATGTGCAATTACCCACACCCCCTCTGTGCATTCACAGACAAAACTGGCTGGGTTTGGCTGAACAGTGGGAACAGGATAATCGTACCCATAATCTTATTAGAGGAAAATAGGTTCACAAATAGTGTTCTACTTTTGTTACTGGCCTCAATGGCAGGGAATGGATTGTGTATACTTTGCAATCATAAGTGCCCATTATAATTGTGAAAGTGTTTTGATGCATTAAAATATATCTGAATGTCACTACAGCAGCCACTGCAACAAAAGAAGAGAAAAAGTAGAAATGCTTCAAAGGCCAAAATGTTTGAAGATTATAAACAGCGTAAAGCTGATACACATCAGCGTTTGTTTCTCTGGCTCTGAAAGAAGCATAACTTTCCTTTTTCTTTTTTTTACCCTGTGCAGAAGAGCAGGTTGCAGTCGGAGTTGATGAAAATTATTCAGTTGCAGTTGCGTCAGGAAAACCAATTGTGATATGCATGAAATTTTTAGAATATCTTTGCCAACTCTGTTCTGCCAGTGGTGTGGATTTGCATAAAAACAGCGTTGGCCAATGAAAGGCTGTATAGGTAAAAGAATTTTTCTGCCACCCAGCCTCTTGTCTGCTTGAAAGGGAGTTTTTGGTTTCATGGAACAAATAAAGCATGAAGCTAAATAATTAAAGCCTGGCATTAAGGGACAATGTAATTTGTCATTATCTGGAAACTATTTGTGTGTTTCAGATAGTGGAAGATTTTTCTTTTTTTAAGACAAAAAAAAAATCCTAACAAAGAAAAGAAAAATATCCCGGGTAGCATTTGGAAAATGTATACTACCTCTGGAAGTGGGGAAAAAAACCAGAAACCAAGTGGAGCACATCTGCTTACTGGAAACTTAATACTGTTATTGTAAGGTTTTGTATAACTCACTTCCTGTCTTTATACTTACACAACAGGATATTTAAATTACAAGGACAACAGAGGAATGAGGCAAAAGATCCAGCTTACTGCTGTTGATCACAAATATATAGTCTCTGATTAAACACTCACTTTTATGAGGAAAGTCACTTTCAGAAATAATTAGTAACCACAAGGTCACTCCTTAATTAAACAAGCCCAAGTGATTAACATCACATTTACTGTTTATTAACTGTTTTACTATGCTGCTTAAAAAAAAAAACACTTTTACATAGTGGCAAGCACTAGTCATGCTACACAGGGAAGTCTTATCACCATTTTAGTTGCTAACGTAGTCTTTGGGGTTTTAATATCTCAGCAGTAACAAATTGCATCAGGATGAAACCTGGTACTGAGATGTGGCTTCACAGTCACACTTTTTATTGTACCAGACTACAGTCGCCTCAACTGGAGAGGCTGAAAATAAAGGAAAACAAAATAAAAAATGAAGCAATTGCCAGGCTCAGTCACCATTAAGGGATCTTGTTAATCTGAACAATTTTTAAATTCCTATTTGGAAAGCTTTTCATCTAAAAATAAATATTTTGCCCTTACAAGCTGCTGCAACACTGATATGAGTTTATGGAAGTATTTAATCTATGGAGGGGAAGTAAAATATATGGACGCTCATAGGGTTGAAAGCTGGCACATTCATGCACAGAACAATTATAGCCATAGCTGTCAACTTTCCCCTTTTCTTGCGAGGAATCCTATTTGGAATAAGGGAATTTCCCTTAAAAAAATGGAAAATGTTGACAGCTATGATTATGGCTTGGAGTTGTGTTAAAGCATTCAAACTGCAATCCTAACCATGTCTACTCAGAAGTAAGTCTAATAGGGCTTACTCTCAGGTAAGTGGGTTAGTTTGTGGTAAACAATTTAGAGCTGGGTAAAAATGGCCTCCAAAAATCCTCCATGACTGTTCATGCGCAACAAAATGGGGGGGGGTGTTTTGTGGGGTGTTGATGAAATTTTCCGAACAGTTTTTCCTCAAAATTTCAGCTCTTTGGACATGCAGTCCTGTGGTTCCTTGAAGGATAACCCAGGGCCATAGGAAGCATTGGCTCTTCCTTTCTGATGGCATGGAGAAAGAGCTCTGATTTCAAAGAGGCAGATTTTATATTGCATTCCCCGCTGCCATGGAAACTTCTTGGGCTACTTCACTTCTAACATCAGAGCTCCTGTGTCAGGATCAGTGTCAGATTTATGTATAAGCTAAACAAGCTATAGTTTAGGGCCCCACTCTCTTGAGGCCCCCCAAAAAAATTAAAGGGAAAAAAACCACTGGATGTACATTTCCAAAATATAAGATAAAAAGCAAATTACTTTGATAAAATACATATTTTGTTATGTGCAAATGGCTTTAGACACTTATTAGGTCCATAAATTACCATGTAGCATATATTCAACACAAAAAACAGCAACCATTTATTGTTGACAAAGGACAGCTGGACATATAAAGAGTCCCATTACCTTCAGTAGCTTAGGGCCTCATCAAACCTAAATCCGGCCCTGGTCAGGATAGGGCAGTCTGCAGTGGGGGGAGGAAATGTCCTAGGCCACATCAGTCCCCCAGCACATAGACATACACATCAGTCCCCCGGCACAAACTATATCATTTTCAATCAGAGTAAAACCAGATGATAATGAACCAACATCTGGGAAAGGATGGAAGAGCACAATGCCCCGCCAGCAGGATCCTGGCAAAGGACTGGATCAGGCAGATTAACTTATTTTGGTTGTCCTTTCCCTCCATTTTAGAATTGGAGCCTTAATGCTCATAGTTCATATTGGTCAATGAGCAAGGGTGTCGGTGGGGCAGGGAACCTCAGCTCCAGGGGCCAAATTTTGCTCCCCAGGCCTCACTGTCCTGCTCTGTGTCCAGACTCAGGCTCTAGCGATGCAGAGCTCTGGCATTGCTTCAGCAACAAATGAACAGAGACAGAGTCCTATATAGGCCGCCCTGTATAGGGAAGTTTTTAATGTTTGACGTTTTATTGTGGTTTTATAATTTGTTGGGGCAACCCAATTTGCCCCATTTGGGGCAACCCAGTCAGATGGTTGGCATATAAAGTATTAACAACAACAACAACTGACTCCCAAATGCAATCCCCGCCTACACTGGAAGATGTTTCTTCCATTAAAAGGGCCCATTCTGCTTCAGTTGCATCCTACTGTGACAGAGTTGGGAGATGGGGGCTCTGGTTTCTCTGAGGAGTCTTTTGCAGTGGAGTCTTCTGACTTTGTGGACATCCTTGGGCCTACAGGATTGTTTGGTGGAAGTGCTCCTGGGACAGGACCCCTTTTAGTTCACAGTTCTCAACCTCGTTTCCTGAAGAAGGAGAACCTTACTCCAGTTTCATGACACTTTCTGTCAGAACTCTCCCAAGGCCACACTCTGCACCAGCCCTGCTTCACACACCCAAAATGTTTGCCTGGGATAGTGCTATTGTGCTCCCGCCCTGCGTGCGGGCTTCCTGCAGGCATTTGATTGTCCAGTGTGGGACCAAAGATGATGGACTAGATAGGCCTTCAGTGTGATCCATCAGGGCTCTTGTCGTGGTCTTATATTTAAAAGAACCCGATGGCCCATTAAGCAGACTGCTCATCCATGTCTGGAAAAAGTGTTTCCCTGGTAGCAGAAAGCAAGGAATGCAACAGGAAAAGCAAAAGATCAGTTATCTGACAAGTTACAAGCTCCAATTACTCTAGCAGCCACAGAGACAGCTCTTTCTACATCTCAAATGGAGGTTAGATCCTAAAATGGCTACATATTTGCTTAAAACGAGAAGCAATATTGCATTACTTGCTTTCGTTCAGAACATTCCTCTCAGGACTGAGAAGGTAAGAACAGGGCCTCTGCTGACCCTTTGAATTGCACCCTGTCTGCATGTTTGGTCTCCACCATTTCTTTTAAGAAGGGAAGGAAGAGGCATTTCTTGGGAAGCAGAACACAAGGATATACCCTATGCTGTTTCTCAGGTGTAGGATCACATACAGTGGTACCTCGGGTTAAGTACTTAATTCGTTCCGGAGGTCCGTTCTTAACTTGAAACTGTTCTTAACCTGAAGCACCACTTTAGCTAATGGGGCCTCCTGCTGCCGCCGCACCGCCAAAGCACGAATTCTGTTCTCATCCTGAAGCAAAGTTCTTAACGCAGGGTACTATTTCTGGGTTAGCAGAGTCTGTAACCTGAAGCGTATGTAACCCGAGCTACCATTGTATTCTAATTTGAAAGGATGCATTGCTGTGTAGTGCAAGCTGGTCCATAGGACTGAACCACCCAGATGTGAAAATATATTGCGCTGGGTTTATTATCTATTTTGTTTATTTGTATAGCACCATTTGCCTAAGCCACAGGGCAGTTTACGACAAAATCAAATACAGTGGTACCTCTAGTTATGAACTTAATTCGTTCCAAGGTCTGTTCTTAACCTGAAACTGTTCTTAACTAGAGGCGTGCTTTCGCTAATGGGGCCTCTTGCTGCCTCTGCACTGCCGGCACATGATTTCCGTTCTTATCCTGGGGCAAAGTTCTCAACTCAAGGTAACTCTTCCAGGTTAGTGGAGTTTGTAACCTGTGGTGTTTGTAACTCAAGGTACCACTGTACCTAAAATTGGGGAGGGGGAGTTGGATTGCTTAAAACAGAAACACAACTCCTCATAACAAATCACTAAACAAAAATTATTAATAGCAGCAGCAACAACAACAACCAATCCAGTTGGATCCAGGCTAGGGATTTATTCCATGTTAGTCCTATTCAGAGTAGACCCATTGACCATCGCTGCACTGTATATTTGGGGTCTATGGACCACAATAAAGCTGTTTGTGTGTGAATAGACCCATTGTTGTTAATGAACCTAACTAACATATGTTCATTCATTTCAATAGGTCTACCCTGATTAGGACTGGCATTGAATACAACCCTGGGTGAGAGCCCTCACACTCAAACACATATAAAGATTGAGTCATGACTAACATAAGCTGGAACTGTGTGTCTAAGTCTATCTGAATGCAACCCTTTGAAATTCATGCTAAATAGTTCAGACTCCTTCGGAAAACCCTCCAGATGTTATTGGACTCCATCTCCTATCAAGTTCAGATAGCATGGCCAATGGTCAAGGTTTAAAGGTGTTCTATTTAGTGACTAGTCCAGCAACATTTGAAGGACCACAAGTTCCCAACTCCTGATATGAACAGAGCAACACGGTTCTGTATGGTTGGTGCATCACTTCATAGCAGTAATCATGCAGGTCACTTGTGCTTTCATGGCAATAGCACACACACGCACACACACACAAAAATTCAAATATTAATGTTGGCCTGGAAATAATCAAGCATTCCAGGAGAACTGCATAATTGCCACTTTAAGGCTGTACCTTGGAACCTTGACTGCAAGGTGTGTCTGTGTTGGAGTCAAGAGTGGGAGATGGCAGTAATGTATATATTGGACCCGAGTTTTTATGTATTAAGATATCCTGGTTAATTTTTCCTGGAGCCTCCTGAATTAACATATGGTTATGCCTTTCAATTCAGGGGGCTAAAGGAGAAAATACTTCGTATACTCTGACTTTGCCAAGTGATAGTTGTCCATCTTAATCTAGGAGAAGATTGCTTTGGACAGCAGCTGAAACAAAGGTCACTTCATTATGCACAAACTCTTTTTCTTTAGCAAGTCTTCACTGAAATGAAGAAGCCATTATTCCATTGCCTTCTGTGTGTGCGACATTGTGCACAGAAATCACATCACAGGTTGCAAAAATATTTTATTTGGCGACTGCCTATACGTGTATGGTTCCCCCCAACAAAACAAAAAAACCCACAATGAAGAATAACAATCCATAACAGCAAAAGCATCCAGTGCACCCCCTCCCACTTATATCTCATTATTCCACTTCCATTTGCTATCCAGAATGTTGCTCCTTCCTCTGTTGCTCCCAATAGTCATATCAACCACCACACTATCCTTAAGCACACTTAAGGATATCATGAGCAAAAGGCAGGTTAATCACTGACTTTCTATAGACTTATGAGGTTACTTAGGAAGTTCTCAGGGGCTGCCCCCGCCCTTTGGGAAAACTTTTGTGCTTTAATAGCCAGCTGCCCCGTGGAGTTACTCACAGTATAATACACCTTTTCTGTACAGGTTTGAAAGGCATACTGTAAAGAAAGAAAAGGGGATTAAATTGTAAATTTAGGAGAGAGAGAAACCAAAGAGCATGTTCAGCTTCTGTATATGTGGCGTATGACTAAAATATCTCCGAGTTCTCACCACAAGTTTCTTAAGGTTCTGCAGCCTCTAAGTAAGGCCTTTGTTGATATGAGTACTTTGCTTGTTACAGAATGCTCAAGGTTTATTAGTTTTGGAGTTTTAACAGGGGGAAAGCAGCAAACTGTTCTCAAATTTTGCAGCCCATAATAACCCACACTGGCTTTTAAACGTAAATGAACACTACTGTTGGGTGGGATCATGAGCTGTATTTACAATAATAGTGTCTCGATCCAAATATTTGACAGACTGTCATACAAATTATTTGTTTCAGCTCCTTCTCAATAGCTTCCAGCTTCCTGGGAATGTCTATAAAACATAGATGGTGTAAGGAATATTGACAGAGAAAACTGGCAATCTATTTAGCATTAAACTTTAAAGCAAAAGGAGTAAGTAGATGATTTTGAAATGTTTCAGTTTCCGACTATAAATATGCACATATTCATGGACTGAGATTGCTAGGGATGACAACTAATTTATAATACAAATGTATTCAGCATACGTCCTCTAAATCTTAATCCAAGTAATCTCAGAAAGATAAATAACACACACACACAGCAAAGAAATCCACCTTCATGGCCTATGCTCTGGGAACGACGTGCCAACATTGTGCCCAATGGGGAAGATACAGTTGTGCTCTATCCTTATCCAAATATTGTGGAATCTGCATAAAGGGCCGGAACCCTGGCTAAATCACACACAGAGCTGTAGTAACCCCTGGCCATGAATGCAAACAACCTACCGGATGCAAATGGGTTATATATTAAATGACAGGAAGCCAACCAACAGGCTAGGCTATTTTCAAATCACACACACTAAATAAACAGCTTAACAGTTATTTAGAGCTGAGACTAGAACGTATCAAACCAGGAACGTCAATGAACAAAACTTGCAGTGGCTAGAATTTGAGCAAGGGGAGGATGAAACTTACTGAAGATAGCGGATTCCTTCTTCTGGTGAAGGACTTTCAGGGATTAAATGTGAGAGGGTGTCATGAACTGGCAGGATGATGGGGAGCACAGCAAGGAGGAAGGGTATCCCAGCGAGGGGTGTAGCCAGGAGTGGGACACACCGGAGCAAGCAGGGGGTGGGAAAGGAAGTACTCACAGGGTGACAGAGGATGGCGAGGGCATGGGGGTCAGAGCACAGGAACCAGAACACAGGATCCATCACCAGAATCAGAGGACCCCCTGTCTCCATGAATACAGTATGCTCTGAGGCGTAGAGAGCAGCAGGAGGGGTGCCCTAGGGGCTGAGGCAGGTAAGGACCCACAGGTTAGGCTTGCTAGCTCTGGGATGTGATTCCTCAGCTGAAGTAGGTTTGGAACTGGTGAGGGTCACACCTTGTCAAGCCCAGGTGCTGAAATCAGCATGCAAAGAGCAAAAAGGAAGCAGAGCTGAGGTCCTGGGTCTACTCAACTGCTCACATTGAGGGACCTTGGCTTGGCTGCTCCTGGATCTCTATGTGACTGTGCTTCAGGTTTGACTCTGGACTGTATCCTGACCGCTGGACTTCAGACTTGGCTACTTGCATTGACCTTGGACTTTGCTTGTGTGGACTGACCCCCAGACTTTGAACTTTGGTCTTGGCATACTGACTTGCTACAAGGTAGGCCAGGGGTTCAGGGCAGAAAGATGTGCCCAGGTCGGAAGAAATTGGCATTTCCCTTGGAGGCTTTGCAATTGTTAAACATGCTCAGAATGGTCAGGGAAGTGTCGTAGCTCAGCTGTTTTGAAGCAAATGCTTTGAATGTAAATTGTCCCATGTTAAATGCCTGGCATCTCCAGCTAAATCATCTGGTAGTATGCAATAGAAATCCCAGCGAACTTACTGCCAATCGGGCCCCGTCTCCACTATGTATTTAAAGCAGTCTCATACCATTTTAAACAGGAACTGCTTTCCACAAAGAATTCTGGAAACTGTAGTTTAAGAGTGCTGAGCGCTGTTGGGAGGCCCCTATACTCCTCACAGAGCTACAGTTCCCAAAGTGGTTTAACAATCTTTCCCTCTTCCTGGGGAACCCTGGGAACTGTAGCTCTATGAGGTGAAGGCATGGCCACACAGTGGTATGATACAGTGGTACCTCAGGTTACAGGTGCTTCAGGTTACAGGTGCTTCAGGTTACAGACTCTGCTAACCCAGAAATAGTACCTCGGGTTAAGAACTTTGCTTCAGGATGAGAACAGAAATCACGCTGCGGCAGTGGGAAGCCCCATTAGCTAAAGTGGTATCTCAGGTTAAGAACAGTTTCAGGTTAGGAGCGGACCTCCAGAACGACTTAAGTTCTTAACCCAAGGTACCACTGTACTACTTTCAGTGTAGAGTGCAGAAGTACTTGAGTAGACAATATTGGGCCAGCATCAGACTCAGTATAAGGTGACTTCAAAGGACGGTGTGCAGAATTATTCCAAACTTGCGCAGCAAATAAATTGTGCTGGAGGAAGGCCCTGTTTTTAAGCTCACTCTTGACATCGCAAAAACATCGCATTGAGCATTTATTTGTCTTCTTTTGTACAGTGAACCTTGCGTAAAGTGCATCCATGGTCCAATCTCAGGCTGCCAAGCAATTAGTATATTAGAGTTCAACAGTTAACCATTGATGTGAAAGGAAAATAAACAGTTGGCCAAAAAGTGCTATGAGAAAGTTAGGATATGTTTCAGGGTAGAACTCTTTATTGAATTTGTCTCTCTTTAAAAATCATTCTATTTGGCGGCTTCATTCTTCTTGCTAAGGGTGTGATCGACCACATATGTGGCATTCTATAGGAATTGTTTTGAAACCAGCTGCTGCTGAGATTCTTTCAGCTGAGGCTGAAATTAAGAACAGGTTTCATAGGTTTGCTACCCACTGTGAATCCATGATATAGTATATAAAAGCGCATATGGCTAAGAATGTTTGACTTCTACAGTAACTTTTTTTTAAAACTTCCATATGTAATGACTTTTATAAAGCAATATTTATTCTATAACCATTCATTTTTTTTCTATTGTATAATAGGACTCTTGGATTATTGGGTAGATTCATCACGGAAGGGCTTTTGATCCATTGGACATCTCTGCTAACATGAAGGACAGGGCAGACATTGATGTATTGGTATATTATCTCCTCTAGAAAATCAGCTTCAGAGTGTTGCAGAATCCTTCAGAACAGAATAGAAAGGTGGAATTGGTGAAGCGTCTTCCCTCACCTTCTGTTAGCAGAAACATTCAGTGGATCACAAGCACTTTCATGGATACAAGGCTACCAGTGGAATTCCCTTCATGAAATAGTCTTTCGGTTTTACATTTAACCAAATGCAGAGAAAAATGCCCTTGTGTTTCTCTCTGTCTGTGTCCCCCACATTTTATGATGCACTTAAATTTAAACCATCTCCTAGCACAGTAGTAGGGGACCTCAGACTTGAGAGCTGAATGCAGCCCTCTGGATTTCTGTTGACCCTTGGCCCTGCCCACCACTGGCACATACCCCTCAGAAAGTTGCATTAAAAGGAACGGGGCACAGCTGACTTATGTGCACTCCGCCAACACACACAGGATTTGGGAATGTAACCTCTGCACAAATCGGTCATTGCCTGTAATTATCTTCAGGACTGCATTACCTTATATACCCCGGCCTGCTTGCTGTGTTCCTCAGGAGAGACACTTCTCAGCTGTGCTGCAGAGTCATGGTTCACTTTTTATCTATAAAAACAAAACAGGACTTTTAGTGCTGTGGCACCTGCCCTCTGGGAAGCACTCCTAGTAACAGGCAGGCACCTACTGAATTGGCATTTAGCTGCCTACATTTGCCTACTCAGGCTTTCCTGAGGGATAATTCGTTCATTTGTTGTCACTAGTTGTTTTTATTTGTGTGATGTTATTGTTGATTTTACGATGTTCACCACCTTGATTGTTTTATGTTTGGAGGAGAGAAATATTTGCAAATAAATAAAATGTATAATATATAAATAAAGGAAATCACAACTGAACAGTTTTTAAAAACTGAAAGAGGAAAGGAGAAAGAAGTTACAGAAAAACTCCTTATATTAAAGTTATGTTAAAGCATCCTTCAGGAACTTTGTTAAAATAACCATCAACTTGGCCAAAAAGGAAAGGTGTGTGAGAGGCAATTTAAGCAGTGAAGCATTTGAAAGGCAAATGAAGTATTCATTATGTCTACATTCACTTGATTATTTCTGCTATCAGGCAAAATTTAGCCCCATCTCAATTATAACAGCATGCCAGAGTCCTCCTCTTCTGCAAATTCTCTTTAAGGCAGTAAGACATCCTGTCTAATGGAAACACTATCAGCATATAAGGCTCTTTATAAACTCCTGAAATACTATCTTGTTGCCAGAAGCAAGAGTTGCATAACAGGCTGGAAATCTAACAAGGTTAAAAATGTACTTCATATTTTCGCCCAATGGAAAGAAAAGGCATTGTTTCGCATTGGCTGGATTTATGCTTGACAAGGCACAACAGCTTGACCCTAGAGCTTGTAGTCGCATGGAACATCAGTATGTAAAACGATGCTGGACAAAAATGAAGGGATTGCCCTTATGCTCACTTTAGAATAGTTCTGGCACCTCATAGCTACAAAAGAATGTTCAGATTTTTGTGGCACAGACAGTGTTGAGTAAGAGGCTTCTTTGTAGCAGAGTAAAATTCATCTTGCTGACAGCTGTGAGCATTACTTCTTGAGCAGACTTTTAGCCAGCTTTATGCACAAACAGACTGGAATTCGCATGTGTAGGTTGTATCAAAACCACCATTCTTGTGGCAATTAAACTTTGCATGTGACAGTGGTGTTGTCTGCGTTTTATAGCTGTAAACTGCAGATGCTATTTTTATCCATTTCTAAGTATTTTGAATGGAGTATTTCAGTCCCAGAATGGGGAACAGTGAAATAAAGTAGTAGTAATAATACGTATATACCAATGGGAAAGAAAATATACAAAGATTACATTTATACAAAATTTGGACATTTCTGAAGATATTTGCTCTCTGCAAAGTTGCAGCTGCAATCTTATGCATACTTACTTGGGAGTAAGTATTGTGCTTCAAAGGCCTTAATATTGTTTAGCTGTACTTATGTCTGTATTCAAATTCTTACTCGGGGTGGGGGAAGGGATTAAATTTTTCAGTATTAACTAACATCCTGTTACCTAGCATGGAAATTAAAACAAATGCATGTTCTAGATATGCTTCATGGAACACACATGTGTCCTGGGTGAAATTACAATTTGTTTCCCAGCCTTTGAAAATGTTTCACGTGGCCTTTCCTTCCTACCCCCAGTGCTTCTCAGGACCTTTTCTTATCTAAACTTCCACCAATCAGCCTTAGGAATGAGTGATACAGCACAGAGTCTCATCAAAATGCCATTTTCCCGAGCTTGAGAAAGCCTACTTCCAAATGCTGAGCAAATAATTTATTTGACTCTGGCAAAAGTAAATAAATGTTTTCCTGTTCCTTGTACTCCATTAGACAGAATTATTACACATAGCAAACTATAAATAGCAAAATATGTATTGAACTATTAATATCCCTGACATTCTCATACAGTATTGTATTGTAATTTAACAAAATAATTTCAAATTGGAGTACTTCTGTAAGATTTCATTGAGACACAGAATAGAAAACAAAGCACCTTTAAAAGAGATTGATCAAATCGGAAACTGGGATGTTTATCATTTATTTCTTTGTTATCATGTAACACAATATTATTCCTATTATAATATTATTCTCTGAACCAAGAAACAGTACAATCCATTGGAAGATGACGACGATGATGAAGAACATCTATAGATTGAAATTATTTGGATCAACTAGCTCTCTGCTACTCTGCAGAAAACAGCTTACAGTGAGAATTTAACACTATGCAGAAGTAAATCCTGATGATTTCAATGGAATTTACTGTCAAAGAAGAGTATATAAGAGGGCAGCCACCTTTTGTGCCAATTTAATTAAAATGTGTTTCTCTTTCTCAGTTTTATTTGATCACAAACCCTGTTCACCTCTCTACAAAATTTAAGGCCCAACAAGGCAGCCCTTTCTAAGATGTTTATTCCTTTTACTGTGTAAGGATGAGCTCTGTGAAAAGCATGTTTGAAGGACCACATAATGGCATAGTAAGCTTAACTCCAAACATTCACCTGACATTTGCATCAATGCCAGCCATGTTGTTGAGCCATCATGGCTTATGCTGTCGAGCTGTTCCCGCTTTTTGTGAACACAGCGTCTAAAGTAATTAGTGCTTGACACAACACGGCTCACAAATGGAAGAGATGGGTCATGACATTCTTGCAACGTGGAGAAGTTTAGGCATCCTGTCCAACTTTCACTCCAGTAACTTGTCACTTTTCCCCACTTGGAAAATTATTAGCCTCATATTATAGCTTTAAATGCTGCCTAGCAAAGCTAGCTTACAATGGATGCTTTAAAAGTCTGCACCAATAACTGCTCTTCTATTGTGTGCACTATAATGGTTAGAAACTTTGCACAGCACATTGTCGCTTGTATAGGATTTTATAGAGTGAAATCGTATCCCTGATTTTCACCTGGTACAAAGCAGAAATTACTGAAGTGTGCATATGATGAAGAGAATAAACTGCTGTAGTCTGTGTTTTGAAAAGGACATGCAAGAATGATGAAAATGCAAAATGCAACTTTTTGAGTGTAGATTAACTCTTTTTTCTTTTTAAAGGAAAATAAAATATACTGGTCTCAAGCTGCTGTCAAAAATCACTGAAAGGGGCTATGTATCCACTGAAGTATGAGTCTGTGGTATGGAATGAATTGAGAATGCCCCAAAACGTATCTCACTCAGGCATTCATGCTGAAACCAGCAACAATTGTCAATGACCTTTAACATGTTTGCTATTCATATTAGCGCAGATCATCAATTGTACACAGCATACATAGTTATGTTTTTGTGTGTTCTTCATTACAAACTTTCCCTCCATTTTCTTCTCCCCTTTTTTTGATCTCCAAGTATTCTCTGACTCTAAGTATTTATATTTATGAGTTCAGTTTGCCACAGACAGCGTGCATGCACGCCCCTCCCCCAGCGACTCTGCTTGCTGCCGGAGTAGATTCTGTCACAAATGGGAAGAAGCTGGAGAGGGCTTATGCAGAGGCTCCCAACATTATGTGCACCAAATACCACAGCACTAGGTAACCGTTTAAACTGAAGCAGAGGCATCCTTGATTGTCTGGCTTGCAAAGAACCACACTGAAGAGATTTGGACAGCATGTTCCTTTTAAGTGCTTAGTAATCATGGTTGGGCAGGGAGGAGGGGGGGAAAGGGTGAATATGCAATGGAAGGAAAATGGAAAGATTGAATCAACACTCCTCAAAAATTTTGCCTTTGCCAGTTATGACACACTACAGTACTAGGCAAAGACTAAAACAAAGCTCCATTCTTACCCTCAACACATCCAGCACCTAGGACCACAATTCAGCCAATTAATTTGAGGCTCCCCACCTCAGACTCAACATATATCAGCTGCATGTTTGGGCGATTGAGGTGAGCTTTATAAAGCATCCTGGAAAATATGAGATAAACTTTGGAGCTTATCTATTTATTTTTTTAAAAGGTATATGGCAAATGGATTTGTTCGGAGAAGTTCCAACTCTTTCCCCTGTTAGTTAGCAATATTGTCTTCTTCTTAAAGCCTCTTGTTTAAAAGAAAGGGGGGGGAGCAGGAATAAGCCACTTCAGATATTATGACTTCTCTCAATGGGTAACATGTTTGCTTAGGGAATTCCATTGCCAAACATATTGGATAGTATCCAACCGAGGCATACTCAGAGTAGACCCATTGAGATCAATGGACTTAAGTGAGTCATGATTTTAAATGAATCATGTCCATTGCTTTCAGTTGGTCTACTCTACCTTGTTGACTACCATCACATGATACAAGCACACACGTATTTGTCCTGTATATGCACACTGTGACTGATATGTTTTGGACAACACCCAATGATACAATCGTGTTTATTTAAAAAGCTGTGATGCAAACTGAGTTCATAGTTGATAAATGTCTCATTCTGACACTAAACAATGTATACCTTTAAGAAGGAGCGAGCATGTGTGCATAGCTTTCTCTTTCAGCTTCCAGTACATTGCCACATGAGATTATTGTACATATATAATTTGTGTGTGGGTATTCTAGTACAGCATGTACCTGTGATGAAATTAATGCACCCAGAAAAGTCACACGCAGCAAATGTCAAACCAAGATTTCATGTAGAAGTTGTCTGTAGCAGACGTCTCTGAATTAAACAATAACAACAGCAACAATTTAACAAGAAGAATATGCAATATGCAATAATGTTTTTATTTCAAAGTTGAGATACCAGCAGCATGATACCTATCGCGAGAGAGTGGAAATTATACAAAATTGCATACTTAGTATGTGAATATATAGTTTCCTGTAATCCCCATCTATGTAGTCATTTGGCTGAAGCAGAGATGAATAACAGATCTGCTAATGAATCAGTCCTGTTAGTGGAATAATTGTTTTTTATGTGACTCGCTTTTGGCTATCTAGACTTTCCCCGCATAATACAAGAACTTTGTGCTGATGAGACAATAGTAGACAGTGTGTGCATTTAATATAGAACAGACCATTCGCCCGGCTGGGGGAAGACGTCAACCTATACGCTGCGAGGAAAAAGACCAGGAAAAGGAGAGGGGGATTCCTCCCGTCGCCCTCCATCCCAGAGCCCTCAAGGGATTCCCAGATGGGCTAAAGGGCGGTGGAAAGTTTGAAGCCGGAGGACCCCTTGCCCAGGGCTTGGCACCGAGGGGTGTAGAGACGCCCCCCTCGCTGCTCGCCTGAGTGGAGCTGGCGCAGTGAATCATGTGCAGTTCTTTCCTTATTGCCTTCAGCGCATGGTTTCACCTTCAGGTTTCTTGTTTGTGTCCTTCTCCAAATCGCTTCACCTCAACTGCAAGAAGGTAAGGGGATCGCGAAGAGATTTTCTCTCCACTTCCTCCCTCCTTCTTTTTTTTCTTTCTTTTTCTTTCTTAAGTGCTGAGGAAGAAGATGGGAGGGGATCAGAAAGAGGGGGAAAGAGGAGAGGAGAGAGATGAGAATATTCTTAATACGCCCGTGGGAAAAACTTCGCGTTTCCAATTAATAGTTAATCTCGCTCGGTAATTGAAGGGACTTTTTACAGAAACGATAACTTTGGGCTCTTTGAAAGGGGTGGCGGGGTGGGGGGGTAGGGAGAGGGAGGAGGAGGAGGAGGAGGAGGAGAAAGATGATTTTTTTTTTTGCTGGGGCTGAATGGATTGTCGCTATATGTTATTTTTTTAAACTGTGAACATTTGGACTTTGTACAGAGAGGGGTGGGGAGGAGATCTCGCATGCAGGAAAGAAATCTGCCTGTCTTTTTAAAAAATGAAATGTTTGCGGGCTGCGAGAGGGAGGCGATGCTTCTCCAGCTTGGGAGCGAGCCACTTACATTATTAAGGGTATTTGCAGATTGGATTGATTTATTGCTTAGGGTGTGTGTGTGTGTCCTCTTCCCCTCGCCACTTCTCTCTCTTCCACCCCCAACCCCTCCCGATCCTCTCCCATCAGCTGAATTAAAAGGAATAGTTTATCCTGGAAAGTTGAGGGCTGTAAATTAGGTGGAGAGGAAGGGAGTCCTTGGAGGGCAATCCCGGAGATGAGTCCTGCCCATTGGAAATACTGGGAGGGGGGGGGGAGAGAGATGAGAGGACTGGTGGGGGGGGTGCAGAGAAGAGAAATAATGCAGACATTTTGTCCTATGAAACCCTCCTCTTCCTCCTCCTCCTCCTCTGCCCCTCCCATCTCCACCCAGAATTAGCATAATACTTGCAACCGTCATTTGAATCAAGCTGTTTCGACAAGTTGAGGAAACTTTAGAGGGGTCGGAGTTGAGCTGCGAGAAGTCTCAGGGCGCAGGAGGCGTTTTTCCTCCAGGTTAAGGTGACAGGGAGATGGTCCCAATTTTGTGCTTTGGCTTTCGGGTCGCTTGCCCTCTGCAGCTGCAGCGCTCTAGAAAATGCTGCCCACTTCCCCGCGGCAAAGATCTTGCTCCAGAAGCGCTGAAAAACTCCCAGCAGTAGACCAGGACGCTCTGGAAAATGTGTATTGGGTGGATCTAAGATCTTGCAAATTCAGGCAGCCCCCCCCCCCCCAGCTTGGAATCTAGATGTAGACGGATTGTTGTTGTTGTTTCTAGACCATTTCTGGAGATCTATTAATGCATGGTCTTTATCTAATCCAGATGTAGCCCCCTGCCCCCACTCTCTCAATCCCCATTCAGTGCCTTATTGTTGGTTTACATTGTGTGTGTGTGTGTGTGTGTGTGTGTGTGTGTGTAAAAAGCGATCTGTGTAACCTGTGGAATTTGAAATGCAAATAAAAGCCCGTGGGAGTTGAGGCAGAACAAATCAGCATTTATAAAGTGGGGAAAGATTTCATGTCTTTGAAAGCATAGGGGGCGAATTCTCTCTTTCTCTCCCCCCCTCCCCAATTCTATTAAAAAAAGAAACCACCGGAGTATTGAACAGTGACGTCAATTCGTCCCTTTTCTAATGTGTGTGTGTGTGTGTGTGTGTGTGTTGTTGTTCTTCTTCTTCTTGTTAATGTCTAAAAAGCGGGCATGCGAAGTGCTTACAGGAAAACAGATTACAAGATTAACATCTGTTAACATGATCGTTTATCTCCAGCCAAAAATAGGTCAGTCCTTTCTTAAGGAAGCTCGATTGGTTGGCGCATGATTAAATAATGAAATTAGACTAATGAGTTCGCAAATTAGACAAGAGTTGGGGGTGCTGTTATAGTGCAACTGACTGACCTGCAAGAATAAAATTCATAATGGTAATGGTAATAATAGTAATGGATTCAGAGACTTTAGGAGATCAATGTAAGGTCAAAGCCTCTTTCAATGGAGTGACACAACTCCTCTCACCTCACCTCTGGGTCCCTTCCTCCTCCTCCTCCTCCTCCTCCCTTTTCTCTCTGCTTTACAGCTAATGGTGTGTTACAGACTCCAACTCTCGTTTTTCCCTTTCTCCACTGAGGTGATGCATTAATATTTTCCATCTCCAGTGCTTATGGTGAAGGAGACCAACTGCTCCATGGATAGGGATGTTTGTTGCTTCCTAAACAGTGGGGTGTTATTTTTGGGAGAGGTGGGGGGAGGGGTTCACACAATGTGACACACAGTGGCAAAGAAGAATGGGAAACACCGATGCAAAGTAGCTCTGCTTCGCTTGACTCTGCCCTCCTGCAAAGATTGGCAGACCCACCGTCCAATCAGCAGCTCCAGCCCCCCTTACTGCCTTTGCATTGCAACTCCACATTACAGGCTCGGGAAAGCGGTGCTGTGCCCTTGCGTTTCTCTCTCTCCTTCTGTACGTGCATCTGTCTTTGTTGGGATATACGTCAGTATTGAGATAGGTAAATTAATACTTTCCCTCCCCCACCACCCCCGCCCATCTGCTGTGAACTAAAATCCAGTCCTTGGGACCAGAAACTCGAATAGTGAATAGAGAGTTATCGTTAAAGAGCTGGTTTTAAGTATCAAGTTGAGACCTGCTAAAGGCAAGGAAGTATAAAATGATCTATGGGTGTATTTGAACAATGTGGCAGACTCGCTTATCTGAAGGGAGAAAAAGGTGGAGTGCATCCAGAAATTCCACCCATTTCCATCCGAGAATGATTATTTATATCACTTTAAAAGCCCATTGCTGTTAAAGACGGTGTTGTTCTTTGGCCTTTAAGGTACTGCAGATTCACACCACCTCTGTAACATAATGGGTGTGTGCTTGTTTGATTTCTTCATGGTTTTCAAAGCAGACAGCTGTGTAGCCAAATAATAATAATGAATCAGGCAGTGCCCTCTCGATTCTTTCTGCACCAAGTGGTGTGTTTTTTTTAATGCTCAGAAATAATTTAAATGTAAAAGTCCGCTTTAGCAAATGTTAGATTTAACCATCATGGCACAACAGCATGACTGTTAGGCAGCATACTTTGTGAATGCCACACCACACAATAAGCACATTCATGGAAGGAGCAATCCTATACTATGCTTCAGTTATGTTAGGCTGTGGATCTGCAAGATACTCCCCCTACGCCCACCATGGCAGCAATGCTCATCCCACTTGCATACCTTGAGAGGTTTGGCCCTTGGGGTCCAGACAGTGGGGGGGGGGGAGGCCGCTGCCAGAGCCCATAAGCTCTTTGTCTCCTTTAGAGAACCATCCTGAGTCAGATTTTTCTAGGGGGTTAGGGAAAAATCCATGGGCATAGTGAAGGGGGGCAGGGGGGTAGCTGAACCCCCTAGATCAAGCAAAGCAGTAGAAATACTTAACTAACTGACCAATCACATCGGTTCTGCCCCCCAAAAGTCCTGACCCCCCCCCCAACAAAAATCCTGGCTACAATTTCCTAGACCTAGAGGGAAGGGTTGTATTCAGCTAGGTCCTGCCCAGAGTAGACCCACTGAAATCAATGGAACAATGTAAGTCTGTGTATTCATTTGAATGGGTCTACTCTGAGTTAGACTAGTAGTGGATACAGCCCAAAGGAATAACATGTATGATAATGTCAAAGTCTTATTGAACAGCATCCAGGATGGAGGTAATTCTGGAAGGAAAGTACAGTGTGTGTGTGTGTGTGTGTGTGTGTGTGTGTGTGTCTAACTAGCCACTCCAGCAGGGATTGTACAGTGGCTTGACATAGACCTGAGGGTAGTAGCTCTGTATTAAGGACATCTTCACCTGTTGCATCTGTCTGAAATAGAGCTTTTCTGCAAGTCAAGAACGAGGAACCCCTGAGAGCATGCTGGTCACTGTTGCAGGTTATGGAGTGGATTTTGATCATGATGAGTGCAAAATGGGGAGTGGGGTTGGATCCTGTAGCTGTGGCGATCAAGGGAAAGACAAATATTGTATTCAGTTTTTTACTGTTACTTATTTGTTCTGTGTATGTTTACCTAAAAACCAATAAAATGATTTTTTAAAAAATAAGAGAAGAGAGAATATCAAGCAGTAGCCAACAGATCACCAGCATAATCTCTGTAGAGGGATGCACAGTGGGTGCTTGTGAGCAGGTGAGAGAGAGCAGTGACTGGTCTGCCTGAGTGCTCACCCCTGCTCCTTCCCCAGCCTTCCTGCCCTCCCTCTTGTGGGCTCCCATATGTGTGGTGCTCATTTCCTGTCCTACTCCATGCATCCGGGTTGTGATCCTGTAAGGCAAAAGTGTACCTGAGTGTCTCACCAGCAGTGGCCATAGTTGCGGTGGAGTGCCTGGCCTTTGCCAACAGGTAGCCTTGTTGGGAGGCAAGAGAACATCATGTAAAAGGCAGCAGGCAGTGTGGCTGCTATAAATAAAGCTGTACAGTTTAGACAAGACGGATGTAGTCGCACATAGCAAAGGGGATGTGGTGGAGGGAGACACTTGAAGCAGGCATACATTACAGGATGTGTCCCCCCCCCCTTTATTTCCTTAGTTGTTGTTGGGATGGAGTGGGATTTGGTGATAGGAATCTGGAGCCCTATGGTGAGCTACCTGCTAGGGTTCTAGGCTGTGGGCTGAAAGATCTCATGTGTGTTGTGAGGTCTGTCTGTTTTGTGCAAACTGCTCCTTTTGTCATGGGGTGGGGGGATCTTTTCCATCAGCAGAGTTCTCCCTTGTGAGCTCTGTAAGCGGGCACAACATGAGATCAGAGCAGCGTTCAAAATTCGCAAGGCGTGTTTTGAACCGGGCTATTGGTCACTTGCAACCAAGTGAAGATGTGCGGGCACCAGGACGGTGCCTGATGTCTCCACCATCTGGGGATCCTTGGATCTTGCCTGTTTTCACACACTAACAGTGCATCCTTTAGAATTTTATTTGTGGGGTTTTATCTGCACGTGGGTGGCACTGTGGGTAAAACCTCAGCGCCTAGGACTTGCTGATCGCATGGTCGGCGGTTCGAATCTGGAACGCATTTCATTCCATTTTGGCAACTGTAACCCTGGTTTAAGGAGCCATTTGGCACCTAGCTTATATTCCCGAGTTTCTAACATTGGATCAGAGTGGTACATAACTCTATGCACCCTATCAGCTGACTTAGGATGTCTCTGTGTGGGGTTTATTTACTGATGGTGGTGTGCTATGAATGGGTCCTATGCTTTCCCATGAGGATGTGACTGGAGTGATTGTCCATGCAGGGGTGGCTTAAATCCCCCCCTTCCACTGATATTTCGGCTGTTTGTGTGGATTCTTTGTGATAGGCTGAACACTGATGTAATATTGTGCTATTGATGGGGATGTGCCTGTGGACTGAAGGGTTGTAGGATATGATGTCTGTAGTTCTTCCCTGTGTGGCCTATGACTCTGCCTGATGTTGGCCTTTTTAATCCCGGAACAGCTCTGCCGGCAGAGTGCCCCACATATCTGTCAGGGCGACGGCCCATCTGGCATTCCGCCTGCGTAGCATGGCTTTGCCAGTTCCTACGGCAAATCTCAAGTATACGATTGCACCCTAAAAATGAATAGCTGCAATGTATCCTTCCCTGCTTTGTGCTTAGCAAATTCTTTGCTTTGCGATTTCATTTGTTTCCTGTTATATCAATATTATAATTGATTCTGGTTTTGTATGTGGAACATACTGCCTGTTAGTGTATTGATTGTTCGGGGCAAATGAGGTTTCTGTGCTTTCCAGGATAAATGGTTGATTTCTTGGGTTTTTCCATGATCTGTATTTGGGTGAAGGGGCAGGATGGACAATTGAAGGCCTAAATTCGCCCTTTTGTCTTGAAGCCAGATGCCCACTTCTTTCGGAAGATGGTCAGAACTATTTCTTGTTAGAGAGAAACCTGAGTAGGTTCAAAGAAGAGTCCTTTATGCTTTGGCCTTGTGCCACATACTTTATTTCATAGCTGCTATGCTAAATGAGTTAACTACCAAAGGGTTTTTCATTAACTCACTTGGCAGCCATATATTTAACTTTTTGAAAAAGAAAAAAAGAGTGTAACTTAAAGAGAACAAAACCTCACACGAGGAACATTTTGCTATTCAGCGGCATAGTTTTAAGAACCAGATTTATTTATTTTTTAAATCGTTTCCTCCTATTTGTTCTCTCCATCTCAACCTGGGACCAGAGTGGGTGGGGGAGATCTATCAATATTTCAGCAGCTAGTTGCCATAGGCGAGCAGTAACTGAATATAGTCCTCACCCCTTGAACTCCAATGTCACCAGTCCCCTCTGTTTTATTAGGTCAGGCGTGCACCCATTGTTACACACTGTGGTGTTAGCAAGAACATTGTTCATGATACAGAGCAGGCCATGGCAGCTTTCAGGCCGTGTGGTGTAAGCAGTGGTGGTGTCTGTTTTCCTGCTTGACACCAATAGCCAAATCCTATGTATACCTAGTGCTATTTTGCCAGAAAAAGGGGTGCTGGGACTCAACATGAGCGCCTCCTTTGTCCTTTTATAATTACAATGGTGCCCACCTGAGAGTTCTGGTGAGTTCTGGCTGAAAAAAGGCCCTATGTATATCCATTTATTCATGTTTATATTTATATCACACCTTTCCACCAAGAAGTTCAAGGTGGCATAACAGTTGCCTCTCACAACAACCCTGTTCGGTAGGTGAGACCGAGAGTCCCACTAGCCACGGTCATTTGGTGAGTCTTGTAGCCAAACAATTATTTGAACACTGTTCTTCCAGGTCCGACATTTTAGCCACTACACCACACTGGTGTAGACTTATGCACTTCTTGAGAGAAAGTCCTGCTGAAATCCCGGGGGCTTCTATGGTGGGGGGTGTTTAAAAACCTCCATAGGATCAACCTGTTTAAGCATATTTGCATTTCCCACATCTGCCATGCAAAAAGGGAAAACCCACTTGGCTGAAATGTATGTTCTGCTTTCTGCTCTGTATGCACAGAAATAGTGGTTCAAAAGTGCACTTACAAGCACAATCCTATGCATGCGTGAGCCAGAAGTAAACCCTATTTTTTCCTCCAGTGGAACATCTTCCAAAGCAGAATGCACAGCCTAGGGTCGGAGGCCGAGGCTTCAGTCCTCTGTATGCTAACCCATCGAACGCAACAGGACTTCCTCCTGAGCAACCATGCGTAGGGGGAAGTGAGCTTTTAGGATTATTTATGAGAACTGCTGCAGACATGCCTGACAGACCCCCTCAGCAACATTGGCAGCAGTTTGGGAGAAAGGTAGGGTCGTTTCAAGGTGCAGCAGGATAGCAGGAGTGGCTTTGCCCTGCCCTATCCACTGTGGCAGTGTCAGCTTTTATTATATTTTGGGACTCCAATTAACTATCCCAGAAGAAGCAAAAAAAACCCCTCCGACAACCCAACACTGGTAATAAACAGGATAATAACTGATGTTTGAGATTTTTGAGTGGGGCTTGGAGCTGCAAGGATTGGGGGACGGTAGAGATTATACCTGTGAAGAACAGAGCCAGAGCTCTGTTTCCTCTCCACCCCCCACCCCAAAAGCAGCTTGTTGCTGTGTGTTAGACTGGAGGAAGGAGGGAGGGGAAAGCAGCAGAGAGGCGAAGAAGGGAGGAGCTTCGCCCTGGCAGGCGGCTCTCACCCTCAGTTGTTTTCTCCCCCTTTTTCTGTAGCCAGAAACGTCACACAGCCATGCAACTGTAATACAAGAAGTGAAAGAGGCAGAGAGAGAGGGAGGGAGAGAGAGAACAGGCACAGCTCAACTTCTAACCCTTAACAAAGGCAAAAAAAGAAATAAGAGAGAAAGGATTTGTCAAGGCGCTACCCAAAAGAAAAGAAAAGTGGAGGTGGGCGGGGGGGGGGGGCAGAGAGAGACCGCTGCAGCCCCTGAGAAACCAGGCGAGGCTCAATTTCTGAAGGAGGAGAAGCAAGCAGCTCTGGAGGTTAGAGCGCTGCCCTCTTGGATTATGTGGGGCTCCGGTTGGCGGAGGACACTGACTCGGGAGGTAATTGCTTTCTATTTTCAACTTGAGTTTTGTTATTGTGGAAAAGGGAGAGCAGCGAGGGAGCGTCGCAAGGCGTGGCGAGCGCAGCAATTGTTGCACAAGTGTTTAAAAGGGAGGAGGCAGGAGGGAAAGCATGAGGTGCAATTGTTTGGCTGGCTGGGTGGAAGGGAAATATGCAGCATGCACAGATGTAGATAAATAGTTAAGATGCCGCACAGTGGGGGATTAGTCGCTTGCACCCCCCACCCCACCCCACCGCCTCCAATCGCTGGGAAGCCTTCCTTGGGGAAAGAGGGTACTGGGGAAACTGGGTGGTGGTGGCGGTGGTTTCCCGAACAGGAGATCCTCACTCGAGTCTGGAAAGAAATGAAACTTTAGCAACCCAGATGTATTTCTTGGGCGTGAGATGAAGGCAAGCGCAGGTCTGCATAACAAAGGGAGAAGGATGGATCGCGGATTGCAGATCTTAGATGAACTCTCATTCTTCTTCTGGGCTTTTTCAGAGAAGTGGGTGGCTGGGAATCCAAAGCCCGTGCGTATTGAGAGAAATATGCATTGAAATGGGAGAGACTAGTCGCTGCTGTTGTTGTTGTTGTTGTTATGTCATGTTGCATCTTAATCACTGGGGAGGGAGGCCTGCACAGAGTGTTCTCCAGAGTTCTAAGGCCTTAACAACTTACAAAGGAGTTGAAAAGTTGACATCAGGCCTTACATTGTTGTAAGTATGGAATGGCAGGCTTCCTCTGCTGTGTAATCAGCGGCTGCATTTAGAGATGGAACAAATCCCACGAAATGTTTTCCCAACCCATGATGTGTCTCAGCTAAATAATAAAAACAGAAACAGCCCTTCAGCTCAGTCCACAGGATGACTATTGCTCTCAAACATAAATATTCCAGCGGCTATATACATATTATCTTCTTGTGTTTGTGTAAGGGAGAAGAGAAGCTTGTTTTGCGAGGTTGCTTCCTTTTCTGTCAGTATGATGTTTAATTGTATCCTATCAAAATCTGAAAGATGTCATGTTGATACTTGCATATATATATAATTGAATGCTCTCTGTCAGATTGGTAGGAGAGAGGGAATGAAGTAATGTATGGGTTTTCTAGTAAAACTGGAGGCTGAGCTCGCATAGGAACATTTGTGGCATAATTAGTACTAGAGCTCAGTTATTCAAGGAGGCGTCTTCAGTTTCACAAGAGTTACTGCCATAGCCATCTTGAGTAAACTCTGAGTAATAAAGTGATCTTCAGTTCTGTTTGTTTTACTCTGAGTCATTTAATATTAGGCATGCCTTTATTTAGACCTTAGACAATGTGAAAGATGAAGTTAAGAGGCCTCTCATTCATTTGCAGGGCCTTAATCCCTGAAAGCCATATACACCACCAGTAGGGTTTTGTTTTCTTAAATACTGAATCATTTGAACACTTTATTAGATTATATCTAATGCATACAGGTGAAGATTTGTTTAGATAAAGCTCAAATTCAAAGTTGATGGCAACTATAAATGAGTATATTCTTTAAATCTGGCATGCACAACATTAGGAACAAAAGAAAAAGCCCTGATGGATCAGACTCTGTTTCCCACAGTAGCCTAACAAATGCTTCTAAGAAACCCGTATGAAGGCAGTAGGTTTTCAGGAACTGGCATTTTTTATTTGGTGATATGCTGCATTTGAACATGGAGGTTCTATAAAACCATCATATCTAATAACAATTGATAGAGGTATCCTCCATGAATTTGCCTAATCTTCTGAGGTTATCCAAGCTAGTGGTCATCACCACATCTTTTGGCAGTGAATTCCCTAAATTAATGATGCTTTGTGAATTGGCATTTGGGGTGTGTTTTATATGTGTCAAGAAAAACAAAGCCGTGATAATTCAAAAATAAGCAATGATAACTCAGAAAGGATTATTAGTGGAGAACAATGTTTTAAATCATGCTGCAAAACATAAGCATTTTATATGTTTAGCTGATTGGAAATGTTAATTTTCCTTTTATCAGGCATGGTTTGTAATCACTAACCAGATGATAACCCAATAGCATAAACTGGTTGGGGCATCAGATGCAGCTTTTTACAGGGATGTGCAATGGGTCTCTGTGGCTATGCAATGTATGGATAGTTATTAAAATCATTCAAAATGGAAAAAATGCATAATTCACATGTTTTCAGTGGTGGAAAGTGAATCTTCTTGGGAAGCAGGCTGCTTTGCAAGTTTTTCATTGGCTCTGCACCTACAGTAATTCCAGAGTTGTAACCACACTTACTTAGGAGTAAGCCTCACTGAGCACAACAGGGCATTACTTCCAAGTGAATGCAGTCAAACCTTGGTTCCCAAACACCTCCATTATCATACATTTCAGCTCCCAAATGCTGAAAACCCAGAAGTAACTGCTCCGGTTTTCAAATGATTTTCAGAAGCCAAATGTGCTGCATGGCTTCCCCTTTGAGTTTCACTATTGTATTGAGGCTTCCGCTTTTAGTTTTTGGTTGTTGAATGTTTTGGAAGTCAAACGGTCTTCCGGAATGGATTACATCCGACAATCGATGCTGGACTGTATACACAGGTTGGTCTGCAATCGATATACACAGCATGATCATAATGACACATAAGCTTGTATGTTTATTCAGAGGTCTGATCAAGTTCAACTGATTTCCTATGAAGTGTAGCCTTGACCAATGAATACTGCTGATGGGGCAAGAAAGCAACAGTGAGGTCTCCCTCTACCCTTCACTTCAATAGTCTCTCAGGAGCACCTCTATGAGCAGTGAGATAATGTGTGGTTGTTAGCAGCAAGTGCCCTTAAAGGTTCTCAACCCTTCTTATCTGATACTTGACTAGGTCAGTCCAGGAATAACCATTGTTTTCTTTGTTGACTTCTTTACCTGTTACATATAATGATCTTACTGATGCTCCAGAAGGTATCTTGGTCGGCTGCTGGAGTTTGGTAAGAGTTGTAGCTCAGTGGTAGAACATCTGCTTTGAAACCAGAAGGTCCCTGTTTTAATCCAGGTAGGGCTGGCAATGTCCCCTTGCCTGAAACTTCAGAGGAACTGCTTCCAGTCAGTATGGACAGTACTGTGCTAGACAGACTTCTGAAGAAGGCAGAAGGGGATGTAAGCTTGCCCTAGTACTTGGTATGCGACTGCAACAACCTGTTGTGGTTTACTGGTTCTAGATGGCAGGTTTTTATTCAGGTCCTGTGGTGACTGCAGTAACATTTAAATCCGCCACAGTACCTACATATGTGTCAGTGAATATTATCTCATTAAAAAGAATAAGAAAGAAATCCAGAAGTATGTCTCTTAAGATTTAAGAAGACCCAATATCAGTGCAAAGAACAGATCAAAAGAACCATGGCATTCTAAATCTTTGCTTCAAATTTTATTCCAACATCTCAGGGCTTATTTTATTCTGAGGTGTGGAAGGCACAATTCACTTCACATAAATGAGCAATCTGTACACTTTCAGGTGCTAATATTGTATTTATTTATTTATTTCATTTTTTAATCTTCTGTGAGGCATCCAAAAGCAATTTACAACATATAATATATACATACACACACTGTATCTGGGTTGTGTTCAGTTAACTTTTACTCAGAGCAGACCTATCGAAATTAATAAACCTGATGAACTTAATTTCAGTGGGTCACATCTATGCAAAAGTTAGTTGAATGCACCTCTGTATGTCTCTCCCATATCTTCTACTTCTGAGAGTTACCAGAATAAGAACAATATCAGAACCAAATAAGGAGAAATCAATAGCAACCTTATTTTTCATTTGTCAGATAGGCCAACTTGAGAGATGTACAGTATTCATGACCCTGTTCAAGGACACAGAAACTGCTCTTTTATTTATTTTATATGTTGTCATGATCTGTTCAGATGCAGAGTGTCAGTCTTTATCGTTCTGTCCAAACAGTGTACTGCAAGAGATTTTAGGGCTGTTTACATCTAATCCATCCATATGACGTCATAAGTGAGACTGCGCTAATGGCTGAACACATTCTGTTAATATCATATTCAAGATTATTATCTTGCACTGTGTTGTGAAAGGACCTGTTGTGGTTTAATGTAACCAGGGTTTCATCTTATTCACTGTTTTGAATTAAGTAAATTAAGCACTTGCTTGATGCTTTCTTTCCATACATCCAGGTTGTTTCAAGATTGGGTACTTTGTAATACTACCTGTTTGGTAGGAAAGTAAATTTGTAGCACTGATCTGCCTTATTCTTAACTCCAACACAAGAAGCTGTAATAGCATCTGGCTGTTTAGAAAGACCTTGTCCAAACCTTTGCATTTCATTGGTAATTTTTTCAAAAATATGTTCACATGCTTCAAACTGTGATGTATTTCTTCTCGGGAGCAGTAATTAGTATTGGTTCTTGTGTTTTTTGTCAAGAAGTTTGTTCACATTTTTGACAGAGCCGAGCGATTTGGTGTCATTGGATGTGTGTATTTTTGCTTACATGGAAGGCAATGACTGCTTGCATCCATTGTAAGAGCTTTTGACACCTGTTATTGTAATGCGTTGCTTCTGACAATGATGACCAACTAAGGACTACTTCTGATGTTCAGAAGTATGCGAGTGCTTTCTTAACCTCATTTTATGGCTGAAATTATTACCAGGGCTTTCTTTTCAGGGGGAACTCACAGGAACTCCGTTCCAGCACCTCTCAGGGGGGCACCATTGTCATGAAGGAAGTGCCCATGGCCCAGTTCCAGCACCAATTTTTCTAGAAAAATATTAATGTAATAGTTAAAATAAAACAGCTTTCTCTGGCTGTGTGCCTTCCATATGTTTTGGACTGCAACTGCCATCATCCCTGACCACAGGCCACTCATGCAGGAGCTGATGGAAGTTGTAGTTCAAAATATCTGAAGGGTAATAGTTTGGGAATTCTGGAACAGAGTGACAGGCTCCAGAACTGCTGTTAAGAGAGCAAGTCTTTACTTGTATCATGATGGGGAAGGCTCTAGAATTGACTTTGGCATTCCTGAAGGTATACGTATGCCTTATATACATATCTATACATACATAAGGTATACATATGTCTTTCTCAGATTGTGAGAGTGGCATAAAAAGCAGAGGGAAAACAACTGTTTTTCTCTGGAAGTGCCTAATTGTATGGGTGTTTTTGGAACATATACAGTGATACCTTGGGTTAAGTACTTAATTCGTTCCGGAGGTCCATTCTTAACCCGAAACTGTTCTTAACCTGAGGTACCACTTTAGCTAGTGGGGCCTCCCGCTGTTGCTGTGCTGCCGCTGCGCGATTTCTGTTCTCATCCTGAAGCAAAGTTCTTAACCTGAAGTACTATTTCTGGGTTAGCGGAGTCTTTAACCTGAAGCGTACGTAACCTGAAGCGTATGTAACCCGAGGTACCACTGCACTTCCTTTCTTCAGGGGATGATCTCAAAACTGACTTCTTCTCCTGTAAGGGAGAAATGAGATCCTGTGTGGGTTGACACTGCCCATCTCACCAATGGTGCGAAGTAACTTTTTTGAGAAAGAGAGAGTTGAGTGTCTTTGTGCGTGCTCACTTTTGAGCAGCGATAGCTGGAGATTTGTAGTATTTTGGTTCCACATTGCAAAAAAGGAAATGTGAAATGTTGAATCTGGAAAATTAATGGCCAGATAGCAAAATTCAGAAGAAAGTCAACTTCTTCAGTATGCTATAAATGTTTGTACCTTGCAGCAACATTCCTTTTTCAAAGCAGACACCTTACATATTGTAAATGTTTATACATTTTCAGTGCTAGGTTAAACTGTTATGACTCACTTATGGCAAAACTCTGATCTCCACTCAGTCGGCGTAATCTTCGTTATTCTGTTGGCATGACAGTTTTGCAGTGGTTCAAAGATAATATGTTTACAGTCCTGTGCAGACTTAATGTGGGAATGAACTGCATTGGATGTTGTCAGAATCTACTTCAGAGTAGCCCGCATAGGTCTGGGCTGTTGGTCTTTGTTTATGTTTACTTTAACCTCCTCTTTTTGCATGCTTAATTATTTTTAATTGGAAATCGTGCAATTAGAGCATTTACAGTGTAAATGTTAAATGATCAGAGTGAATCATTTTTGGATTGTTCACACTATCATAACTTACATTAGCATGGTTTCGGTGCAAGTGTTGACTTCAGTGGGCATTTGACATCCTGCAAGTGCCCTGTCTCATAGTTCAGTGAACTCAGCTTCTTGTCTGAGGCGCACTTGCCTTTTCAGAGGTAGTGCCCAGTATAATAGTTATTCTGCAAACAGATGGTAGCCTCGTTTTAATTATATCCATGTTGCTTTTTATTGAAATTTCATGCCTTTCGCTGGAGATCTGCATGGCTATATGATTCCCAAGAACACATTTTCTATTGCTGATTTATCCGTGTATTCTTGAAGTTTGATTACAGCAACCGTTGTTTATGCCAGCACTCTCAAGGCACGTGCTTATGTTCTGAGATATGCTTCGAACAAGGGGTGGGGGGTGAGAATTTATTAAGTAGCTGCCAAATAACTTATTACTCAATAGTAATAGTACACATGTTTTGTTCTGTATAATTTGTGAATTTATTGCTTAACTATGAGGTAATGGCTTTAATACAGTATTATGTTTTGCAAGCTAGCTTTATTTTTAGCCTAGCTTATCCAGTCAGTGTCAGAAGCTTCTCCTCTAGAACTGCAATACAACATGGATTAGACCACTGCTCTTCAACCAGTCGAGACCTGAGACCCACCTCTGACTCCCAGACAGGAATATGGCCCACTACTGTACTACATTTTAACTTTTGATTTATGCTTAGTAGTGCTAGCATCTCATCACATATCACACACGGAGGTGCTGACATGCAGATTTTTTCAGTACACATGAGCCAGTATTTCATGTGCAGTATTATGGGTCAAACCTTTCAACCTTTTAAAATAGCTGCAGATTTCTGACAGTCTTGTCTAAGCCTGTGGCTAATATTGAGCATTACTATTGCATTATTTTACCAAAAAAAATCCTTTCTCTCACTTTGTTCCTTTCCATAAGTTTCACCACTTCCCTCCTTTTTCTGTCACTTCTGGTGACTTTTTCTCTGCCTACCTATGTGCACTTTCTGTCCTCCATCTTTGCCCCCCCCCACGCTTCCTTTGTCTGTTGTCACTCGCTATCATCTCATCTTCTTTCACGATCCTTTCTGTCACCAGCTATCTGCCTGCTGCCTCTTTCTCTGCTCATGCCTTCTTCCACATTTCCATTACCTACTCAAATATTTCTACCCTTTCTCTCACCTTCTTTTTGTTTCCGTTCATCTGCTGGCATTGCCTTTCTGTCTCTCTTTTTCACTTTCCTTTTTACTGTGCTCACTTTCTTCCATCTTGTGTCACCTTCTCTGCCACCTTTAACTCACCTCTCCGTGACTCTTGCCCCTTCTGAAGGTCAACTTGCCTGAGATCAAAATGAACATCATTTCACCCTCAGAATTTATTACAGGTGGCAGCAGTATTTTGTTGCCCCTTTGTTGGATGATGAAGTGTGAAGGAACTCATCATATTTTCCTCCACTGAAGTAACATATAGTTGTCACTCCAAAACACCTTTTTCATTTAGTTTGCAAAGTCTTTCCATTTTGCAGTTTCTTTAAAAAGCAACTAAAATTAATTTTCATTCCAATTCAACGATGAACAATTAAAAGTCGCAGTTCTGTGCTTACTCACTTGAGAGTAAGTATCGTTAAGATAACTGAGCCATACTTCTGAGTAGACATGCCTAAAATCTGCTTATTAATTTTACTAAGGCCTGGGTCTCTTTCCCCCTTCCTGCAGTTCCACCCCCTTTTCTGTCCTCTTTTATGAATGCATCTCTTTCCCTCTTTCACAACCTCTTGTCTAATCTGCCCTCTCCTTGTATCAGCTTACCTGAAATCAAATGTACAGAAAATAAATCTGGAAAAGTTTTAGTACCCTAAGAACCTAATATATGCATCAATTGCTTTCTGTTATCCTAAGTCCACATAATTTGGAATAAATCCCATTTAAATGAATGGACCTTCTGAATAAGTGTTACGGGGAGTCAGGAGGATGTCTAATCAGTCTTTAAGCAAGCATGACAGTGCAACCCTATGTCGGCTCAGAAGCAATCCCTACTGCATTCAGTGTGGTTTACTCCCAATTAAATAGTTTTAGGATTTTACTTTGAATAAACAAAGATTTGGCTGAAAAGCTGTAAGTTTCCTAAGAGCATAATAATAGTATCAGGCCAATGGCCCAGCTAATCCAGCATTGGGTTCTCACAGTGGCTAACCTGTGGGAGACTAGGAAGCAGAATTTGAGCATGAGAGCACTTTCCTCTCCTGTGGTCTCCAGCAAGTGTTATTTGGAAACATTATATTGGCCAACTGTGGAGGCAGAGCATAGCCATTACGGCAAGTAGCCAGTGATAGGCACATTACTATTTTTGAAAGGGGAAGGAGGAAAGAATAAAGGTATTCCTTGTTTATTTTTGCATGTGTCTACTATAAAGTTATGCACTGCCTATAGGAATCCTGCGAGGCCTATAAGACCTGCCTCACAGCCTGATCCTATGCATGATTACTTGGAAGTAAGCCCTGATGGGGACGCGGTCTAAACCACTGAGCCTAGGGCTTGCCGATCGGAAGGTCACATAAACAGATCTTTTAATTTGTCGGATGATATGGTCACAAGTAGGGACACGGGTGGCGCTGTGGGTTAAACCACAGAGCCTAGGACTTGCCGATCAGAAGGTTAGCAGTTCGAATCCCCGTGACGGGTTGAGCTCCTGTTGCTCGGTCCCTGCTCCTGCCAACCTAGCAGTTCGAAAGCACGTCAAAGTGCAAGTAGATAAATAGGTACCGCTCCGGTGGGAAGGTAAAACCGTGTTTCTGTGCGCTGCTCTAGTTCGCCAGAAGCAGCTTAGTCATGCTGGCCACATGGCCCGGAAGCTGTACACCGGCTCTCTCGGCCAATAAAGCGAGATGAGCGCTGCAACCCCAGAGTTAGCCACGACTGGACCTAATGGTCAGGGGTCCCTTTACCTTTACCTTATGGTCACAAGTTAGGAGTGCTTCATAAATTCAGTATTGTTCGTAAGACACAAAGTGAATGAGGAAAAAAATATTTTTATTGGTGTTTTAAAGTGATTCACATTTACTGGAAATCATTTTTTTAAAAAACCCACAGCATTTTGCTAACCTAGTGTTAAAAATCACCACTTTCCATATAAAATTTTAACTAGCATCAACAAGAAGAGTACAGTGGTACCTTGGGTTACAGACGCTTCAGGTTACAGACTCCACTAACCCAGAAATAGTACCTCGGGTTAAGAACTTTGCTTCAGGATGAGAACAGAAATCGTGCGGTGGCAGCGGGAGGCCCCATTAGCTAAAGTGGTACCTCAGCTTAAGAACAGTTTCAGGTTAAGATTGGACCTCCAGAACGAATTAAGTTATTAACCCAAGGTACCACTGTACTGGGCCTTTTGCTCAGCTCCTCTCTCCTTCCCAAGATGTTCGTGGTATGCTTAGATTGAGCAATTCTAGCACTATGGAACAGTGAAATTTAGAAGTAATTCTGCCAGCTTCACAGGAACTGTTCAGAATTAAAAACTAGTGTGAGGGAGCAAGACTTCTCTTTAGGACGCATGGTCATCTTATGGCAAAATGGTTACAATGGATCTTTATGTAATTGCAGTATGCACCCAGTAGTAGTTATGCTTATTTAGCACATTTCGTAACAGGCATAAATCTCGAAAACCACTGAAGGTGTTTGGACACAGGAAATTTTAGAACCATTAAAATTATCTGGTCACTGTATCTACTTAACATATATTTTAGGCTGCAATCCTATGGCCCTTAATTTGGGAGTGAGCCCAGTTGAACTCAGTGTAACATATGTGTGGGACATGCCTGGACCTTGGTACATGTTTTGTCTCATTGTTGTAATTAAAGATACCTAGGACAATATTTTCATTTGCATTGTTAATTTGCTTAATGCAATAGGGATAACTTTCACCTCAAACGGTTGTTTAGTTCTGAATATTTATTGAGAAAATCAAGGTATAGTTTTAAGATGTTTGGGGCCATTTGTAAGGAGTTTATGTTCAAAATTTTTAATGAATAAAGACTACAAGCCTTCAGCTATGAAACTGACTTATTTCAAATGAATACTGTATATAAAATTCATCTTCCAGCTAATGTCTTAGCCATGAATCTTCTTTCACAGAAATCTCATTGTGCCTTCATTCTGCAGCTCCCCATTAACCTTGTTTTCCCTAAACCTCTGTTTTTTCCACTTGACCTTTTCTCTATTCTTTCTGCCTCTTCCACCCATCTACTAGCTGTTCTGCCACTGTGCTCCATGAACTTTCACTTCCCTAACACTGGAGTGTTTTTTCACTCAGTTTTCCAGTCTTACCACACATAAGAATTTCCTATCCCTAAACTATGGCTGAGGGTATTAATCCTAACAAAACTTACAACATTCTTTTCCTGTATAGATTCTGTATTGTGAGTATTCTATTGATGCTGTTTCCCTATGACAGAGAACATTTTGTGATAATGCTCAGGGACTTGATTTCAGAGGCCTCCATGCAGTAGGCACAATATAATATAGATGATGGAGTTGAATTGTCACTGCTTCTGCTATTCCATTACACCAGCAGTCTTCTTATTAAATTATGTGAATGGAGTAGTTAGATCTGAGCATAAAGAATTAGTTTCCTATTTGCTAGCTGCAGCTAGAATGCTTTTTCTGCAATGACTGTTAACAACACTGAACATTACAGAGTGTGGGAGTTTGCAACTATGACTGAAGTACATACAGTGGTACCTCGGGTTACAGACGCTTCAGGTTACAGACTCCGCTAACCCAGAAATAGTACCTCGGGTTAAGAACTTTGCTTCAGGATGAGAACAGAAATCGCGCAATGGCAGCGGGAGGCCCCGTTAGCTAAAGTGGTACCTCAGGTTAAGAACAGTTTCAGGTTAAGAACGGACCTCCAGAACGAATTAAGTTCTTAACCCGAGGTACCATTGTACTTTTTTAGTTTTCAAGAAGGCAGGCAAGACAATATAATTTTTTGATAAATTGGCAAAACTTTGATGGCTGCAGCAGAAGATGTGGGATATTTCCAGTTATGAGTTACAGGTTTTCATTGTTTTAATTAGTTAAGGCAATATGGTATAAGAGACTCTGGGGAGAGCATTTTTTTTTTTTTACAAATGCAGCATTCGTCTAGGCTACTTACAAGTATTAACTCTCTCTCTCTCTCTCTCTCTCTCTCTATATATATATATATACACACACACAGAGAGAGAGAGAGTTGAGTTATAGCTTTCAAATAAAATAATCTGATGCCACCTCCCTCTCCTCACTCTCTCACAGTGTTTGTTCATCAGAGGGAATTAGTTTTGTCAGATCAGACTCCTTGATTTGAATGCCCTATCATTATTATTTCCTTGGCCCATTTAAAAATATGGGTTATAGAGACCAGGCCTGTGACATTTGCTTTCAGGAAGTACCCATTGTGACTTCCAACCGTTTTAAGGGTTTAGAGTTTATTTGTATGCAAGGCATGTTCAAATATATCAAGACAAAATGACGTTTGAAAAACAACACCTACATTTGGTTCTTTTCACATGTAGCTCCTCTACTTTACAGTAGTTTTAAAGGGTTCCCCTGCTTCATCGTCCTACATTTGGTAAAATTGTACATACCCATATTGTATAAATAAATCTGAAGTCACAGTTTGTGGTTTCCAAATGTTCCTTTTTTGGAAGTATGATACAGAGTGTGATGGTGCATGTAATGTTGAGCAATTGATCTGTGAGTTTGACGGTTTGTCATGATCCTGGCTTGAATGAGTAAACACCCTTTTAGACTATTACCAGAGTAGATATAGATATATGCAAGCTCTGAATATTTGCATATATATGGCAACTTCATTCCTATAAATCATTGGCAGAGCATTGCCCATATGAGAACCCAAGCACTAAATGTGTGCTCATTTATTGGTTGAAACATGGTCTATTTAGAAGGCCGGAGGGTAAGATTTCCAAAGGTATTGACTTGTTTATTAAGAATATTTAGGTCCTCACCTTTCAACATAACATTGCTCAAAGTAGCTAGCAATAAGAAGAAAATTCATTAAAATACAACAAAACTTAATTTAACAAGACACCATCAACATTCATGTATTTATTTAGACTACAGTGGTACCTCGGGTTAAGTAGTTACTTCGTTCCGGAGGTCCGTACTTAACTTGAAACTGTTCTTAACCTGAAGCACCACTTTAGCTAATGGGCCCTCCTGCTGCTGTCACACCGCCAGAGCACGATTTCTGTTCTCATCCTGAAGCAATGTTCTTAACCTGAAGCACTATTTCTGGGTTAGTGGAGTCTGTAACGTGAAGCGTATGTAACCCAAGGTACCACTGTACTTATATCCCACCTTATAGCCTAAAGAGTCTCTCAAATAAAATAGTCACACAGTAAGGCCTGGTATCAGACCCTATGGTGACAGTATTATTCAGGTGGCATTTCCTTATTTAATCCTTGGTCTTCCTTTGTGTTGCCCTTCATCCTCTGCCTATGAGATGGTAGAGTCTACTGAGGACCCCTGAGGCAAGGGAATGTGGCCGAATAGCTGGAACTCACTCAGCCCAGGAAGGATACAAGTTTTCCAAGGAAACAAACACCACTAAACAACAAAGGCAGCACTATCCATATCTAAAAGCAGCAGAAATTAAAAACCAGATGACTGATAGGCCAAATGCTAGCTGAATGCCATTAGGGAGAGATGTGATGAATTTCTCAAGGGGGAAAATTCTAAAATCTGGGTATGTCCACTGGAAAGGCTTGCTTTCATATGGTTGCTCCCAAAAGGATCTAAAGTCCTGATTATATTTCACGATAAAGATCTCACAGTTAGGAACAAAAAGCGCTTTGGTCTTAGGACGAAGTAGGATTCAGGGAGCAGAATATCTTAGAACGATCCAGGCCATAGCTCTGCATGAAGTGGCCTATGGCAGAAACCTATGGGAATCTGTTTTAGGTATTTTCTAAGTGATAAATAGTAAACAATGGAATTGACTTTTCATAGATAGGTAGCTATGACTCAGTTCACCTACAATGGTCTTAGTATGTGAAGAAACTGCAGCGAGCCTAAGATCTATGCATTCCCCTCTCTTCTTTTTTAGTGTGCCAGAGGAGGAAACTGGATGTATTGATATCATTCTAAGATATTAATAATTGTTTTATCCAATATCACGCTAAAATAACGATAGTTTCAGACTTGATAGTTCAGACTTGAGGAATGAGCCAAGATAGGAAAACCTGCTTTGTTGTCCCTAACCATAGTGAAAACAAACCACAGTTCCTTGCGTAAACACCATGGGAAACTGGGGTTGAGTTTACAATAGCCAGTTTGTTTGTCTTTCACACAAAGGATAGGAAAGGACAGGTGTAAGTATGTGAGCTGTAACTGGCTGCAGCACATTCATGTAGCGGGAACCCCATATGAACTGGCCAGTATCTCAACTCACCCTCAGTGCTAGACTTGTTATAGCCATTGGCAGAGTAGGTGTGAAGTCAGCCATTCTTATGAGACGTCTCTGGTGCCTGCCCTGAATACCTTCAGCGGTGCAGCATTCAAGTGTTTTCATCTTGAAGATGTGAGTTTATACTTATTCTTGCATTGGTGAACAGGAGATGAGAATTAGATTTCCATATGCTGTTTAGATGCAATCATTGAGTTCTGTATTCTACAAACCTCTCTCGGCAGCATTTTACTGGTATCTCTTTGAATTCAGCAGTATGCATCATACATTTTTGCACCTGCAAAACTGTAGATGCAGTAGTTCTATCCGTGGTTGATTAACATTGGTCCCTTGCTGACATGTTAATTAATGACTATGCTAATATATTTATGAGAAAAGGAGGCATGTGTATTTGCAGATACCTAGGAAAAAAATTTACATAGATGGGATGCTGGATTCAGGCTCGGCCCTTTTTTCCCCCTAGATGAATTTTAATGCTGCGAGTTAATGTCATGATGTGTAATGCATAATTTATATTATCATTAACAGGGATGTTAGAGAAATGTTTTCATGCCAGGTTAAGAAAACAGTGCAGTTAGTAATAGCAACTGTTATCGGAAAATATTTGAACTGGTATTGCCAGAGATGTTCAGGTCAATGGTATTAATAGAAAAAAATTCATACCTTTTCTTAATGGGGTGGGTTTGGAGGAATTCACATTATGGAAAGAATGCACACAGTTCCAATGATTGGCCCGGCATACATCTTTGATTTGGAATTGTTTTCAAGACATTGACTCTAGCTGGAGCAATGGTGCCTGAATTCCTTAGAATTAATTTCTGCTGATTATTAATTTAATATATATATATATATTTACGAACAGCAAGCAAATCCCTGTGTTAAGCATTGGCTCAATAAGAAAAAAACTGCGATGGGATTGATGGGCTCCTCTTGGGAATAATAATAATAATAATAATAATAATAATAATAATAATAAAATGTCATTGTAAAATTTGGGGTTTGGGTGTTTTATTTGATTTATTTATTTATTAAATTTGTACGCAACACTTCATCTGTAGATCTCGGGGCAGTTCACAAGATAAAAGCACAGAGTACACAATAAAAACCAAGAACAGAACAAAACAATACCTCCCCAACCTCAAAAATACAGTTAAAAGGATATAGGATGTTAATCAGCCAAAGGCCTGGTTAAAGAGGAACATTTTTGCCTGGTGCCTAAAGGTGTATAACGATGGCACCAGCCAAACTTCCCTAGGAAGAGTATTTCACAAATAGGAAGCCACTGCAGAAAAGGCCCTTTCTAGTGTTGCCACTTTCCAGACCTCTCATGGAGGAGGCATATGAAGAAAGGTCTCAGATTGTGATCGCAGGGTCTGGGTCAGTTCATATGGAGAAAGGCTTTCCTTGAGGCATTGCACTCCTGAGCCACTGACTTTTCATTGATATTGTATATCTGAAACACATGACCATATGCTTGCTGAAGTATGGAAATTAAAAATAGGAACAATATATTAAGAAATAATCTGCTGATTATGTTATGTCTCTTACATATGATGCCATGCTTATTGTGTGTCTGTATTTTTAGGTGTGTTATTGTAGTAATATATACGGTAATCTTCATGAATTGTATGGCCTTGTTTAGATATAAAGATGATCCTGAGGACAACTTCACATATTTTTCATACATACAATGCTCTAGCACTGTGTGGGGTATGGGATGTATTCATTGTCTCCTCTGAAATAAGGCCCTGGAGTTTGTTAGTTGCTAAGTGTCATAAGGCCATCAATCTCACTTGGCATGAGAAATGTGTCCCTGCACCTTCATGCTATTCAAAACGTGAATTGTTTTATCCATCTAAATCTTAGTGTGCCAGATAATATCCAAAACATCCCTTGAAGAGCCTGATGTTGCATTTTTCAAATATCCTTGAGAAGAAATGTCCTCCTTCTGTTTTGCGAGTTCTTGGTTTCTGCAGTCATGGCAGCGTGGCCTGAGATAACCCTGTACAACTTGCATGCAAGGCTTTCATGCTATGAGCTAGTTGACAAAAAGCCTGAAAGGAATGTAACTCTTGAAAGCTGAAGGAGGGATTAGAGGAAGAGCCACAACTAACTCAGTGGCAGAAACATGTGATTTGCATCTGAAAGGTGCCAGTCCACAACATCTCCAGTTTAGAGCTGGGCAAGACTTTCGCCCAAAACTTTACAAGAGTTAAGACTAGTTAGCGTGCAGTACTCAGCCAGATGTAGACAGAAACTGCCTACATGCCCTAAATTCATTGAAACCAGCTCTGCATAGAAACAGGGTGTTGAAATATATTATGTTTATTTACTGGTATAATCATCACCACCATCGCCATCATCATTATCTGCCAGTTTCAAAGTTAAGAGAACATAATCTCTTAACTTCACTTTAAATTCTTAGTTAGAACTTTGCCATTAAAACAACCATGAGTGGGAGCAGAGAATAAAATGTTTATTTTGTATACAGATTAGGATACCTGCTGACGTTGCCTGTATGAATGCTCAGATTTTTCAAGTTCTCATTTAGGAGTGATATAATAATAATGGAGGGTTCCGATTACCATTTTTTGAACCAGGATTGCATTTCTTGAACTCTGTAAATTATGGCAGGTTTGAAATATACCTGTTTTGAGTAATTACAGTATATATATATATACTGGTGTGTTTATGCATCAGGGTAGGGGGATTGGAGGAGTGTGCCCCTTCCTCTTGTGAGGACAACCAGGATAGGACAGGAAGCCAAGAGCAGTTGCAGACCTTGAGGGTCTCAAATTTCAGCATGTGAAGCCAAAATTCAGCGCCCCCAACCTCTTGTGTTCCATTTTCTATTATAGTTATGGCACCCCTGAGATTTCATGCCCATTGTGACCAAATCAGTCGCACTCCCCTAAATCTGCTTCTGCCAAGAAATGTTCATAAACATTTGAATTTCAAACCTGGTAACTTATTTAAAATTTGCTCTGGTTCAGAACTATCTTATCCTCAAGGAACTTGGTCACCCTTTTCCTCAATGTACTCAATAAGTACAGTATATTTTATTATCCTGTTTCAGAACCAAATTATGTGAACCAAAGTCATCTTTCATCTAATTTAAATGCTGGTCGAGTTGGCCTTGGGATAATTGTAACTAATTATGTTTACTTATGAAAGCCACAGTCCTGAGACTACTTACAAGCTTAGTAAATCTTAATTCCAGAGTGTAGTTTAAATTTGACTTTTTGTTTTAACCTATATTTAAGATGATTAGAGATTTAACTGCCCAGTCTCTGTTACACTATTAGTCTTGCGGGGATGCAATTAGTGCCAGCACCGTCCGTTAAGAGTTTGGGTATAATCTTCGACACCTCCCTTTCCATGGAGGCGCAGATTGCAGCTATAACAAAGGTGGCATTTTTCCATCTCTGCCAAGCTAAGCAGTTGCCTCCTTACCTCTCTCACCCTGACCTAGCCACTGTGATCCATGCGATGGTCACCTCCAGACTGGATTATTGTAACTCGCTCTATGTGGGTCTGCCCTTGAGACTGACCCAGAAACTCCAGCGGGTGCAGAATGCTGCAGCGAGACTCCTTACGGGGTCTTCACTGCGTGATCACATTCACCCAGTGCTATACCAGCTGCACTGGCTCCCGGTGGAGTACAGGATCAGGTTTAAGGTGCTGGTTTTAACCTTTAAAGCCCTATACAGCCTAGGACCCTTGTACTTACGGGACCGCCTCTCCTGGTATGCCCCACAGAGAAACTTATGGTCTTCAAATAAAAACATCTTGGAGGTCCCAGGCCACAGAGAAGTTAGGCTGGCCTCAACTACAGCCAGGGTTTTTTTGGCTGTGGCTCCGACCTGGTGGAACACTCTGTCACAAGAGACTAGGGCCCTGTGGGACTTGACATCTTTCCACAGGGCCTGCAAGACAGAGCTGTTCCGCCAGGCCTTTGGCCAGGGCACAGCCTGCCGATACCTCCCTCTTGTTTGGCTACATCAGAATCTACACTTGAGAATGCGTGCAACATGAGCACATATGCTGCTGACTACTTAGCCACTAAATTAAATAAAATAGCTATGTGAGCAGTGTGGTTTCAGTGTTATTTTAGGCCAGGTGTTTTAAAAAAGAAAACAACACACCACAACATTTCACATTCACTTGTAAGACGAATTAATTACTCTCGGAAGAATTTCCTGTTTAAAATGGTTTGTGTTTTGTTGTCCTGAAATGGAATTCAGATAAGGCTGAAGAACAACGGTTTCTCCCTGACCTTGAGTTGTGCTTGTTTTTCTTGGCATAACTAAAAAAGAAAGTTAGAATACACTTGATGGCAATATATATGCAGACCAATAAGAATCTTGTATTTGGCAGTGAAGTATTTGGCTGTGAAGCATTTAAGTTGCTATTTATTCCATCTTAGAATTTTTTAAAGGAAAAACAAAGCACCCTATGAAGTTAATTGGAACCCTTCATTAAAAATGCAGGAATTCATATTATTCATTTATTATTACATTATTCCACCATTTCTTTATGGAACTCTAGGTGGTATACCTGTTTTTTCCCCTGCCTATTTTATTTTCACAAACTCTGTGTGGTAGGTCAGGTTAAGAGACAGCGACTGGTCAAAGGTCACCCAGTGGGTGGGGATTTGAACCCTGGTTTCCCAGGCCCCAGCCCAGCCCCCTAACTACTTACACCACCCTGAGTGTTTCTCAATCAGGAAAGGATCTCCTATATTACATGCCTATGTTTGCTTCATCATACTGGACAACGTGTGAGAAGTTTTGCTTGTGCTAGGTAGAGAATTCAGTTCAGGGGTGTGTGTGGTATTTTAAAAAAATTGAAAAGTCTTGTTTTACAAGGCATTTGAGGATATTTACAGTACCTTTTCCATCTTTAGGCATTTTGCCAGTGGAGAACAATAACAGTCATAATAATTTGAGCATTTCCTAATGCGGTGTTTCTTCCATAGAGAAACAGATATTTTCCGAACAACAGATATTTTCCAAACTTGCATATAGAGCCAGATAAATTGTGTGTGTGTGTGTGTGTGTGTGTAAATGTTAGAGGCAAAGTACAAAAAACCAGATATTCTATATTACCTAGGAATTATATTTATTAGTAAATGGTGTTTGGTAAATTATCAGATGAGGCCAAATGAAAATGGGTGTAGCTTGATCTAACCTAGTCAGAGTCCCAAGAATTCTATAGTTTTCCAAGTAAAGCTTAGGGCAGGGATATGTAAGTAGTGACCTGCCATATCTGGAGAGCCACTGGTTCCTCATCCATGTCTTAAGAATGCTGGGTTACATGAAAAAGCTGTGCAGGCTTTCCACTGGCACTGAATGTTGTTTCCTCAAATTCTCTGGATGGGATTAGGCAATGGTCAGAAAACGCCAGAAAAAAACCCAAAACAAAACACACTGCAGAATGTGCAATTAAATATTGTTTTTATAATTAATAACAGGACAATGTACTTTTGACTGTAACTGAACCAAACACGAATGCATGACTTGTGACACCTGTATGAACCACAAACAACATTGCCATATTCTTAAAACATGCAGAATTGTATATTTTTACATGAATTTATTATAGCATAACAAAACACCATTTTAACACTGGGTTTCAGCACTTAGACTTGAAGTTGCATTTTACAAAACCGTGTCTGGTCCTAGTCAATTGTTCTACTATAGCATCCAATATTAGTGACAACTCTTTGACTTTGGGAATATTGCAGGTATTCTGTAGAATGGCTGTGTTCACCTTTTGCCTCCAAGCCCCATGCTTTACTGACTCCATGCTAGAGACAATATTTTTGGGAGAGCAGCCATTTAGTGTTTTGCATGGTGTTTTGGAGTGTGCTGTAGATTGTCTAGGTGATAATTAAATTGCCTGAATTTTGCCTCCAACATATGCTTCAGAAAATAAATAAACTGAGCAAACTACATGGAACTGCAAAGTGACACACATTGCTGTCTTTCAGCCGAAGCCAAGTGCTTGCATATAGGAGGGTAGCTAATTTCAGGGGAGTGTGAAGTATTTTCATTTCACAGAAAGGTGTTGTACCCAGTGCAGTTGGCAAGGGAGTGAATACAGATGGGTGTCCTTCCAGTGTGAGTTGCTATAGTGCAATATAGCTTAACATTACAGCCTAGCAACTGTTCAATATTAACATTGTTCATTGCCTTAATTAGCTGCTGAGCCCTGAGTCTGGCTGTAAAACACTTGGTGGTGTCAAACATTGATCTGCGCTGCAGTTGTGGGTCTGGCAAGCATGAGAATAAACTTATTGCTCAGTGTCAATAATGTGAAATAATGTGCCATTTGTTTTGTACCTGTTTTTGAATGTCTTTGTGCTGTAACAGTAAGAAGAGTAGAAATAATTCCGCTCCCCCCCCCCTAAAATTTATGGATCACTTTTTGCCCTTTAACCCATCGGAAGAGGAGGAGGAGCTCAACTAATCACAGTTATGCGTTGCTCAACCATCCCTACTCTAATTCACTGTTTGGGTGATTTGTATAGATGCTCAGTTTTGAAGATGAATTATTCATCTTGGGAGATGAAAGGGTAACTTCATACATTCCATTCTTAGAATGGAAAAGACTGTGTTGTAGTTCTGACACTACTGCTAGCCTCCATTTTTTTCAATACTAAGACGCGGAAAGCCCACCTTGCATTGTTAACAAGTAACAGTATTGTTGCATGAAGTATCATCTTAATGCTGCCCTTGTAGAATTATGCAGCATCTTTGGAAGAAATCATCTGAATTACCATGTTTTTAATGTTCATACAGATGTGTTGTAATGTGCAGCACACCTTTTTTAAAATTAAAAGGATTTTAAAAACCATTCAGTGTGAAAAAAAGATACAAAGTACAGTACAGAGTTAAATTATAAACTTAGAAGAAATCTAAAGCAAAAAAGCATGCAAAACTGACATTCAGCAACATTGTTGAGAGTAAGTTACCAGCACAGTTTACCTAACCCAAAACTGCAACATGAAGTAGTTAAAAGAATAGAAGTTTCTGTAGCTGATCACACAGATGGGCGGGGTATAAATAATAATAAATTATTATTATTATTATTATTATTATTATTATTATTATTATTACTACAAGCTATTCTTTTGTTGTACAGTCCAATGAAGACTTAGGCCTGGCTAAGTTTGTTAGTTTGTAAGCAGAATTTTGTGCTGAATTGTGGCTACCATATATAAGGTTTCCATATATTTAAACAATTAATATAATGCTTGAAAGTAAAAATCTATTAGGTGCTTCTGTCTTTATCACCACACCATAACTGTATGGATTGCAGTCAAATATCTCATTTCTGTACTACTTTGTTTCTCGTGGCCACGAGGCAGCTGAACACTCAGTTTCATCAAGGTTCTGTTTAGAACACAAGCGTTATAATGACACTGGCATATATGCAAGATGATAATTTACGTGGCAACATGTAGTCCCAATACACCTTTATCAGCCCCTAAGGAATTTTTAAAAAAAGAGAAGTAATGCAGAATCTATTTGTCTTTGAAGTGTTTTCTCAAGGCCTTGTTGTTGAGGTGAGTTTAAAAAAATGTGACAGCATGTTTTGCAAACTTGGGGTGTGTGAAAAGTCTGGTAAAGAAGCCTAAACTCATATTAATAGCTTTTAGAATGATTTTGGGGCTCAGTTCAGCATTATCCCCTCCCACCTCTAGTTGCTTTAACTATTTAAAAATAAGATACTCAACCAGGTGACAGGCATGCTCATCACATGTTTCCAAATACGAAAATCAGTTGCTGCAGTTTTGGAGTTCATAAGACATTTTCAGTGTGGTGAGAGCCAGCATGGTGTAGTGGTTAATAATAATAATAATAATAATAATAATAATAATAATAATAATTTATTATTTGTACCCCGCCCATCTGGCTGGGTTTCCCCAGCCACTCTGGGCGGCTTCCAACAAAGATAAAAAATACACTAAAATGTCACATATTAAAAACTTCCCTGAACAGGGCTGCCTTCAGATGTCTTCTGAATGTCAGGTAGTTGTTTATCGCTTTGACATCTGATGGTAGGGCATTCCACAGGTTAAGAGCAGTAGACTCGTAATCTGGTGAACCGGGTTCACTTCCCCGCTTCTCCACATGCAGCTGCTGGGTGACCTTGGCTAGTCACACTTCTCTGAAGTCTCTCAGCCCCACTCACCTCACAGAGTGTTTCTTGTGGGGGAGAAAGGGAAAGGAGAATGTTAGCCGTTTTAAGACTCCTTAGGGTAGTGATAAAGTGGGATATCAAATCCAAATTCTTATTCTTCTTCTTTCAGTGTTGACTCTTCAGGTGTGAATGTCTTGTCCACTGTTTTTAACAATGAATAATTAGGGCACAGGTTTTGTTTATGGAGCCAGACTCGTTTGCTATCCATATGCAAAGTCTTGGTGAGAATTGGAGTGAGATGTGAAAAATCAGGACAAGCAGACAAAGTATGTGTGTGTCTAATTTTATGGGGTTTGGGCTAGAAGCTTTCCTGGAGAATGAAGGGACCCTAATCAATAGGCTCTCTAGCACTATTTTCCTGTGCAAAAGTGCCTGAAGCAAAGCACTGGAAGAATTTGAGAATGAAAACTTACACTGAAATCCTTCACACTGGAATATTAGTGTGTGCAGTGTTGCAGATAAGAAAAGGGGAGAAGAATAGTGCACCAGCCTGCAAAACAGTTTACCAACTCACAGTTCTGCAGGCTGCCTGCACTGGGTGTGGTAGAGTTGCTCAATTGGAATTTATATTCATTAGAGGTGAATGGGCAAGTAAGAAACTGAGCCAGGCTATATTAGTGTAGTGCAGAGGATTTCAACCTTTATACAAAGACCCAGGCATAGATATGGTTTCTGTCAGTTTCTCATATATTTATAAGTATTTTCTGTCCTGTTTCCTTATTAATCAGTGATTAACAGCTTCTGGGTCATGTGGCCAGCATGACTAAGCCGCTTCTGGTGAACCAGAGCAGTGCACGGAAACGCCGTTTACCTTCCCACCAGAGTGGTACCTATTTATCTACTTGCACTTTGACGTGCTTTTGAACTGCTAGGTGGGCAGGAGCAGGGACCGAGCAACAGGAGCTCACCCCGTCGCGGGGATTCGAACCACCAACCTTCTGATCGGCAAGTTCTAGGCTCTGTGGTTTAACCCACAGCACCACCATCTTCAAATATCTAAAGGACTGACACATGGAAGATGGAAGTTTTCTGCTGATCCAGAGTGTAGGACTCAGGATCAATGGATTCAAGTTACAAGAAAGGAGATTTTGACTAAACATCAGGAAAAAAATTCTGACAGTAAGTGCTATCGGACAGTGGAGCAGACTCCCTCAGGAGGTCTGGACTTTCCTTCCTTGGAGGTTTTTAAGCAGAGGTTGGATGGCCACCTCTCATGTATGATCCAGTTGAGTTTCGTGCATTGCAGGGGGGTTAGACTAGATGGGCCTGAGAGTCCCTTCTGACTCTGCAATGCTATGATTCTTGGATTCTATAATATACATTAACATTAATATATAATTAAATATAGAATCAATACAATTAATATATTTAATTATTAAACAAATTTAATACACAAACAGAAGTATGCGCTTCATGAAACAAACAATAATTTTTTTAAGGCTTCAATATGTTTTTTTTCTTGAATGTTGCCGAGGATTACCAAAAAAGGCTGCAGTTTGTACCACCCCGAGCTAAGGTCATTACAGTGGAAGGGGGTGGGGTGATGTATTGATGCTGGAGAATTTAAAAATTTGGAGAATGGTCACTATCATTAAAAAATATTATTGATTGATGGTGCATGGTAGGACCTGTAACTGTTTTTTAAGTGTATGCTGTCAAAAAGCAGCAGAACAAGTTGTACCATAATGTGATCAACAATTAGATCGCACCAAAACAGTGCTAACATTTCAGCAGTTGAGGAAACGCCTTGCCTTATGCAAGTTTCCTTTGTCTTTTTTTCTGCAACTTTTTAGAGGCAAGGGACCAAGGGGTAAGTGGACTTTTTGGATAGGAAGAGGTATATTTGAGCATCTTGAGGAAGGCCAAATCACATTACACTGCTCATGACACAGCATGGTTCAGTTGTGTCAGGTGATATTATATATAACAACAGCAGCAGCAGCAGCATCATTAATGCTTCCTGGAAAACCTGCAACCAATTTTAAACACACACACACACACACACACCACCACCACCACCACCACAACTCTAAGCCCAATCCAGTTTCAGCAATAAGCCCCACCTGTTTTGCAATAGTTGATAATTCCTTTTGATGTGAACTTGCTCAACTTTACTGGAAGGTCAGTATTGCATGATGCATCCCACTGCAAAAGTAGGGAGCTGCTACTGCGTGGGAAGTTATATAAGTCTTTCCAGAAGATTGCACAATTTTGACAGCATACATTTCAGTACAAAGCAAATTCAAATGTGGTTATTTTGTAAACACACCTTCACTTAGTGAGCTTAAGAAATATATATATATATAAAGTGAGATGCAAGTGCTGCAAACTAGCAGGGTGTGTTCATAATAGCATCTTTCTACATACTTATATTTTTGTGGAGACCTTTCCCCTTGGGAGCTGATCCCCAGAGAACTGAAAACTGTCTGAGTGTGAAAAGCTGGTGACTAAATAATTCTCTTTAGAAGAATTTCTGGAGGGGTATTATGTATGTAACAGTTTGAAGAACTTCCTTTTAAAGCTTGCTTGCACCAAATCTCTAGATCGTCTTTAGAACTGCAGTAGGGAAGTCATGAAGATTTTTTTTCTTAAAAAGTGTGGTTATGTGAAGGCAGCTGCTAAGAGGGAAATAGGGGAAAATGGGTGCACTCAGTTATGGGCCATGATAATAATAACTTTCTCTAATAGCAAACTTGGATAGTTGAGTGCCAACAAGACTGGACCCCAAACTGGACCATAGAAAAGCAAGAAGGCTGAACCCCAAGTTCCAAAAAACAAACAAGCCCAAAAACAAACTCTCCTGTCCCCCCAAAAAGCAGTCTGATGAGGACGGAGCCTTTTCAGTGACTTTCAGGAAGCATGGGAAGTTGCCCCAAACCTCTCTGATTTTCTTCTCAACTCAGAAAGGGTGGGTTAATTAGCTGGCTTGAGCTTTCTGGACCCTGACATTGCTGTTACATCTACACTGCTCAGTGTAATTTGAGATAAATAGTTTTGCTTCTATTTCCCTAGTTTTCAGGAAATGTTAGTGCCATTAAAAAATTGTTTTTATGGAAACCGCTTAGATTTATATTATATTACGTGGTATATTTTTTACATAAATAAGTAAACACAAGATTAATTTTTATTCAGTACACACAGTTAAAGAAAGGAGACAAATTAACAGAATGGCCCATAATTATAATACACAAGTTATGGAATCAAGGCATTTGGTCAGTGTAGTTTTTCCTCATAACGTGAATTATTATTTTTTAAAATATATATTCAAACTGCTGCAATATTTCTTGTGCTCTGATAGCTCTGAGGACATCCATGGTGAATCCTTGGGTTGTGTTCAGCTGATTTTTACTTGCAAGTAGAGCAATTGGAATTAATAGCCGTGAATAACTTAGGTCTGTTAATATTAATGGGTGTGGTCTGAGTGAAACTTAGCAGTTTGTTAGAAGCGAATAGAACATACTTCCACTTGTACAATTAACTTAGTCTTCTCTCGCCTGCAGCCACATGCTCTGCCCCTTAACTCCATTCTCTTCTATGCTGTTTTTCTTTTGCCCAATCAGTTAATGCTTTTTCTTCAATAGAAATGCTGCCACATGTCGCTCCCCCCCATCTTCTCTGGAGGGTTGTGGGTGCCTATTTTCAGAAATGAATATAGTGATGGCCAGTATCTGTATCAAAATAATGCCAGGCATTTGCATTTTAGGAACAGAATTGTGAAACATCCCATATAATAACTAAGGCTGCAATCCTAACCCCATTTACCTGGGAATGAGCTTTGAGGAATTTGGTAGGAATTGCCTCTCGGTAGACATGAATAGGATTGCACTGTAAGTCATGGCATAATCCTTGCTTGTTCATTGTGCAACAGGTTTAAAAATTAACAGCACATTTCCATACATGTCTGTTCAGAGGGTAAGTCCCATTGTGTTACTCCCAGGTGAGTGGGTATCAGATTACGACAGATTTACTTGGGAGTAACCCTATTTAAGCAATTGGTTCTTTAAAAGCATTTCTAACTTGCTTAATATTAATACTAATCTCTAAGCAGTATACAAAAATACTACTTAAAAACAATAAAACAGTATCAGGAAAACAAGAATTCAGTAATAACAGGGTCCAAGTTTATGAGTCAGACAGAGCATGTGCAAAAAGATCTATTTCTTCAGAAAATGTATGAAGGAACTAACATGTATGGTGGGCAGAAAGGCATTCCAGAGGGCAGGGGCAATGTTAGAAAATGCCTGTTTTTGTGTCATTGGCTATAGGGCGCAATACCACAAGTAAAATTTCCTCATTGTTACAGGTCTGTACAGGTCTTTCAGGTAATATGGTCCTGAGTTTTTCACTGCTTTATATGTTTGTTACAAGACCTTGAACACGGCTCTGTAGTTAATCTGTGTCCAGTGCAGTTCCATCAGCACAGATGTAATATGTGCATCAACAAACAACCTGGGCTAGCATTGGGGTTTACTCCCGAGTAGACATGCATAGCATTATGTGGTTAGTGTTGTAGTTCAAGTTCTGTGATTGGAATAGAAAGCTATTTGCTTTGTTTTGTTTCCTCAGCTAAAATATTAGTTTCTAGCATTCTAAATTGCACACCAGAGTGACTTTAACACTCCCTGGTACAAGCATGAATACAAACTAGATGATGGAACACTCTAAATAGTCTGGAAATGTCACATTGGCACTAGAAATGATTGGATTACAGCAGATATAGCCAACGTGGTGCCCTCCAAATATTTGGGATAACAACTCCCATAATCTCTGTCCCTTGGCCATGCTGCCAGGAACTGATGGGAGTTGTAGCCCACTCCGTCTTGAGAGCTACCCATGGATTATAGGGTTTTATATATTTTTTAAATTCCCATCAGTCTCAGAATAGTTCTTAATGGTCAGTTATCTAAGTAGATTGCAGAGAGGCAAGCCATATTATAGGGATCTTCATTGGTTTTGTTACCACCCACACCACCCACCCTCCTCTGGTCAGCCCAGCCAGTATCAGTTGCCAGTATCAACTGGTCATGCAGGCAGAAGTTTGGGTCTTATCTTTATACTCAAATTTGCCATCAAGTTGGACAGGGCCATTTTAAAAACTTTTGTATGAAAGCTGTGTGAATGGTAAGAAAGCGAAAGGATTGTATTTCAGCACCATTGCCTCTTCATCAGCGCAGCAGCCAAAAGCTTAATCAAATTAAGACGTTTTACATACCAGGGTACTTAAAGAAATGCTTTAGATCTCTGGGATAGAGCCCTCAAAATGGAGTGCCTTCATTTTGCAAAAGGAAATAACTTGAAGTATCCCTTTGTTGTGCTTACAACATACAGAATGTTGGAGATACAGTGGTACCTCGGGTTAAGAACTTAATTTGTTCTGGAGGTCCTTTCTTAACCTGAAACTGTTCTTAACCTGAGGTACCACTTTAGCTAACGGGGTCCTCCTGCTGCTGCTGCATCCCCGCGCATGATTTCTGTTCTCATCCTGAAGCAAAGGTCTTAACCCGAGGTACGATTTCTGGGTTAGTGGTGTCTGTAACCTGAAGCGTCTGTAATCCGAGGTACCACATTACTAAAGTTTTGAAAACAGTGCAGGATAAGATCGAATTAGCCCTTCCTGGCAACCGTGTGCAAGGAACACATCCTGCTCGTTCATTTATTTAATTTAGTTGTGTGTATTATTTTTCCCTCATCATGTGACTCAAGATATCATGCACAGAGTACCTAGGCAACCGCCCATTCAGATACTGACTAGACCAAAAACCCCTTAGCTTTGGGATGGAGTTTTGTCTTTCAAATTTCAGCCTCAGTGTGCAAGGCCAAAATTTGGTGTCCCCCCCACCTGTTACCTTCTGTTCTACATGTGCAATATGTCATAGTTGCAACGCCCTGCACCACCCCCCTTGGCTCGGTGTGCAGTGTGGGGGAACAGGTCTGCCTCTGTTTGCTTCTGCAAGAAAGCTACAACATATGCCTTCACGCTATGACCTGGGTCAAGGTTTGTTCCTGTAAATAACAGGATTAACTGTATTAGTCATGGTAACCAAATGCTACTTTAATCATTCTCATTGGAATAATGAAATGAAATTTTAGACCCAGCCACCTAATTCAGTTAAAAGCATATTGGAACAGCCAAATCATCAAGGTGAGATGAGTCAGAGACACATTCACAGGGATGGGGCCACCACTGAAAAGACCTTGTCTCTAGTGCCTTTGGAGGTCTCATGGCAAGCCTGTGAGCAGGGCCTTTGTGGCTGTAGATGCACATAAAGCACGTGATTAAGGTCAACTATTTCATGTTATGAGGGCATGAATACCTGTGGTGAGATCTGCCTTCTCCAGTATGTACTTCAGCTGGTAAATCAACCAAAGTTGACAAAGGGCCTTTCTGGCATTCCTCTTCACCTGCATCTCTAAACATAGCACTGAGTTGAGGACAGCCTCCTGATTATTCAGTGAGGTTCACTTAGGTGGTTGAAAATAAAACCATCTTGGTTTCCCAATTGTATGCTAGCCTACCTCACAGGGTTGTTTGGAGGATAAAGTGGGGAGATCGAGAACTACCTCAAGCTCCTTGGGGGAAAGGTGGGGTGCAATTAAATAAATAAATACGTTTAATATATTTGGAGGTGATTTCTGTAATATTTCTAAATCAAAAGCAAGAATTCAGGGCCTGGGCATCAAGTGATATCCGAAATGATATTCAGCACTCCTATTCTACCTGTAGTGTATAAAAATAGAACATAAATTTCAGAATGCTATTAGTGATTGATATGTGTGTATTCTATAATTCATCTATTGTGCTTGCTAATAGACCACTTTTTTGTCACATTGTGCCCACAAAGTGGTTCCTGGCATATAAATAAAATTCACACACAAAAAAAACACAGTTTCAGTTGATGGAGCAAGCAGTGCTATGGTACAAATTCTGAAACCCAGGACAACCTAAACAATTTACATGATAGAGAGCTTTGACTTTGCCTCCCCCCGATACATATGGTGGCAATGGAGAAGTATCCCAGTGATGCTTCATAGTATAAGCAATGCATTTGTGGAAAATCTGTTCATGCTGTTCATCAGATTGTATTGTTAATCTGAGCCCACACTGTATATATAAACAAGCTGCCCTAGGGGAGAACTCTTCATCCTGTGATAGGTTGGTTGTCTATATCATCCTGTCCAAAAAAAAGGCAAACAGAATTTAGCCACACTCCCAAGTGCTGATATGTGGCTAAAATATGTGGCCAAATGTCCACCTGTATGGGTTCTGTTTCTCTCTAAGGGCAAGTAAACTCCATGTGTTTAGCTCAGAAAACTTGTTTTTGTCTTGCAGGTAGCAACACAGTTGTTATGGACTCTGTGTTTTCTCTGACTGCTGCTAAAATTAGTCAAATGCCTGCTGGAGATCGGCATTGCTACGGGAACTCTAGTTAAGCTACTGAACTCCAGTTTCTCAGATCTGTGTTTTTAATATTATTCATTTAATGTTATTTTGACTGCTTGCATTGCTCTTAGATTTCATTTATTTTTCTTAGTATTTGCTTTAAAATTATTCTGGTTCTGGAATGCACTATTGCCTCCATGTGCAGCTGCTTCGGTACGTTTTGTCAAAGCCTTCGGCCGGTTAAAAATTGATTGCCATTTATCATGGATGGTGTACTGTTATGTTTTACGTGAAAAATAAAAGGCAGTGGGACATTACATTCCTGGCTAGGAATTTTGGCTTTCCATTTTCAGTGGAAATGTCAGATGTTTTATACTGGATAATTTAAAACCACATGAGGACAGCAGCTTCAGCGAGAGCCTGGAATTCTAATATAGCTCTACACTCTGCCTTGACTCCATTGCTCTGGTGTGACTAGCAATTTGTTAAAGTTTTAACAAACCGGAAAGGCAAAACATACTATAAAATGTAGAGCTCGGACTAATGTGGGATGCGGAGCGCTTCCAGTATTTTCTCTGTTCTGTTTGTAAAGCCAACATGGAAAATGGAAGACAGAAAATGCTTGCAAACCTCTGTTTGCTCTTGATGCTCCCTAGGAAATAGTCAGGTTTATGCTGACTCTACAGAACAGACATATGAGGGATTCTATCCTTGGTTTCATAGTCATTGAATAAATAACCTTGTCTGTACCACTCATTCTGCATACTGTCTTTCAGGAACAGCCTCCCAGAAAAATTAAAACACATCTATTCATAGCAGGTGAGGATAGCAGTAGGAGATCTCTGTACCACTGGACAGAATGAGAGGCTTGAAATATGTTTGCGGCTACTTCCCCATATAAACCAAAGTTTATGGAGGTGGTGAAATATGGTTTGGGAATGTTATTGGCAAGAAGCTAAGAGGGCTTTTCTTTTTGCCATTGTGCCGTGTTACGCTGGAGTTCCATATAAATAGTTCAGGACTTTCCACCAAAATAAGCCGGACTGGGGTGACAGCTGAAAGGTTTGATTTCAGGTTCGATTTCTTCTCTGCGGGGATTACTATGCCTGGCAGCTTTTGAAATTCAAAATAGTCAGCTTGGGTTTCACATTGTATTTGCTATACGGAACTATTGCTTTCCAAATTGTCCCTCTTTATCGGTTAAAAAAGAAGTCCCATCTGTTACTTAGGGCAGCTAGGTTTCGTGAACGTTGCATGTATATATAGATGCTTATGAAATATGTGGGTTTCCAAACAGTAATAGGATGATTTAAGATCCTGTTTCATCATGAAGTACTCTACACTGTGGAAGTACCTTAATTTCTGCTGTAATGGGTCCATGAGAAAGGCCTGGCATGTACATAATACTACATGCAAACAACCAACCATTTGAATGCAGAGTGAAAATTGCAGGAGCCAGTGTGGTGTAGTGGTTAAGAGTGATAGACTCGTAATCTGGGGAACCGGGTTCATGTCTCCGTTCCTCCACATGCAGCTGCCGGGTGACCTTGGGCCAGTCATGCTTCTCTGAAGTCTCTCAGCCCCACTCACCTCACAGAGGAAGGGGAGGAAGGGAAAGGAGAATGTTAGCTGCTTTGAGACTCCTTCGGGTAGTGATAAAGTGGGATATCAAATCCAAACTACTCTTCTTCTTCTTCTTCTTCTTCTTCTTCTTCTTCTTCTTCTTCTTCTTCTCTGGTTCTGTTGCCTTCATGGTAGTTGGTGCTAAGCCCTGGTTTGGGTTTTTGTTACATCCACACCTGGGCATCTGCTTTGTCTTGCCCTGTGTTGCCCTTCAGCGTTACTATTCCCAGTGAAATAAAACAAAACAGAAGAAGAACAATTAAAAACAACACAATCGACAATCAAATTCATCCCAGTATAAACAGCATAGCAGGCAAAGCAGACATAGGGGTTGTTTCGAAATACAATGTTGGTAAGACAGTTCTTTCTGTTCTGGATGGGTTTGCAGACAGGGGTGCTCAGCTTGGGCTGCTGGCTTGTCACTTTTGTCACTGAAAGTCCAAAGGGGTTTCATAGCATGGAGTACCTCCGCTAACCCCAGCTGGTACAACTTGCTGTGTCCCATCTTTCTGGACAGACAGAGCCTGATCACAGTAATCTATGGTCTGTTACTTCCAAATTAGACTGCTGCAATGCATTGTATGTGGGGCTCTCTATGAAGACTGCTCAGAAACTGCAGTTAATGAACAACCCTCCCCCACAAACAGGCAGATTACTAACTGGCTCCCAAGAACGTATATTGCCTTTATCAGAATGCAGCTGCAGATTATTATCCAGCCAGTTGCTAATTCCAATCACTGTTATTTATTATTACTAGAAACAAAACAAGAAGTGAAATACAAGATAAAAATACAAGATTTTGGACATCCAGTGCTCATCTGACTGAGAGTCCTCTTCCTTTAAAATAGCCTTTCTCAACCTGTGGGTCCCCAGATGTTGTTGAACTACAACTCCCTTCACCCCTAGCTAGCAAGGCCAGAGCTCAGGGAAGATAGGAGTTGTAGTCCAACAACATCTGGGGACCCACAGGTTGAGAACTGCTGCTTTAAAACATTTGGCTGTCTGGATATTGCTGGTCTCCAGCTCTCATCAGCTCCTCCAGCATGGCCAATGGTGACGGATGTTGGGAGTTGTGGTCCAGTAATATCTGGAGGGCCACAAGTTGCCCATCCTCAGACTGGAGTAGTACTGCGGAGACTATCAACAAAGCTCACTGGGTTTCCTTAGGCAAGTGACTATTTCAGCCTAGGTTCTCATTGGGTTCTTGTGATGATAAAATGGGGTGATTGGGAAGAATCATATATGCTGCCCTGAGTTCATTGGAGTAAGGGCATAAATAAATTGCAGTCTAGGCTGTGCTGGTGCTGCACCAGGAACCCAATAAGACATACTTTCCCAGCTGGTCTGCCAATTTGGGCCAATTTAGCACCCTCATTCAGGATTAAATCATGAACTATATATGTTTAAACCTGGATGCTTCTCTGGCATCCAGGTTTGACCTCTGCTGGGAATTGTGAGAATGGAGAAAACATAAATGCCTTCGATTGCAAGAACATGACACATGGTGCTTTGGCTCATGGTCAGCTGAGATGGGTCTCATTTGGAAGTTTCAGCTGATTCGGAATGCTAGTGTCTTCCAATGATCATAAAGAGGAAGGAAGATTTGCATCCAGTTTATTGGGAGATGTGCTGGCTCTTAGATGCAATGCTTTTTGAACTTTGGAGTCTTAAATTGTCTGAGCCCTGCAGATATTGAAGAACGTTTCTCAGGCTGGGAGGATGGTGCATAAAATTTCCTCTGCAAAAGCAGCAGGGAGATAGAACAGATCATTATAGTGATATCCTATGAGGTTTGTTATCTATAGGTATCAGCATTGTTTCAGAGTTGGGATCCTCAGTGTGGCACCATGATGCTCTCAGACATTACCCTCACTGCATGTTTTGTTTTGGGTGTTTGGGGTGGTGGTTTTGAGCATAGCTAGTTTTTCTTTTGTGAAGTGGCTATTATGTGCCCACAGCAGTTGCTTAGATTTCCAAATGTAAGCCCAGGCCCCCAAAGGCAGGAGAGCCCTGTTGTAAAGCCTTTAAGAGACAACCTAAACATTGTGATTTGTTGTTATGGTTTCTTTTGTGGATTAGGTAGCTTCAGAACAGAAGAGACTTCGATACTATTTTTAATGCAGTGATTTTGTTCATTTGTATTGTAATTGATTGATATTTGATTTCAGGACAATTTAAAATGTTTTAAATTATGTGCATCCTATTTAGAACATTTTTTGATTGGGCAAGTTAAAATGTGTAATACACATTTTTCTCACATTCTCCTTAAGCTACTCTTACCTGTTGCCACTCAGTTTCTCCTTAGTCTAAAGTTGCCAATAGCAACTTACATATTAGCATTCTAAAATCAAAATATCTCTGGCAAAACCTCCATACCTACTCATGTTCGCTGATTAGTTTTCTTAATCTTACCAACAATAACATCCTGTCCCCGACCTCTTTGCATATGAGGTCAGCTTCAGCTACTAATCTTTATATTACCAGAAATACACTATATGCTCTTAAGCAATAATATTTTTCATCTAATGATTAAATATTCTTTATTTAGATGATTTTCTACTACTTGTCTTGCTCCCATTTGATAACTTAAAAAGCTATGTTGACAAAAGAAAGAATAGTTTATTTGTGTCATTGTATGCCAGAAAACGATGGATGCATACTATGTTTGATGAGATCAGATTGTGTTTTGAAGATTTGATCATACCGCTAACCGCAATTGGGATATGATGTTTGAGATTTGTGACTTGCTCAGAGAAACAAAGACATTAAATGAAAAGGAGAATTGTGTTTTCTCCACTTGAAAATGTGATGTGCTTGTCCTTTGTCCTGCAATTATGGTAAGGCACTAATTTGGAAAGCCCTATTTCATTAGGTGGGGTGTCTGTGTGTTGAGTGTGAGAGCACATGTGTGCAAAATATGTTCACGCAGAAATAAAGGGGGTTGGTAAAGGGGTACTGTAAACAGTTTTGTCAATGCCATGTGTGACCATTCATTTCAACCTTGTGATGGTAGCATTTTTGTGTGTTCTGTTTCATTGATTTTTCCCTCCTGTACATGAAATAACTGCTAATATTGGCTGTCCTTTTATTCTTCATATTAGAGTGGAAATGTAGTTTGGACATAATGGATTATTGATTGGTCTGAGAACAGCAGAAGCCCCAAGGCCTTGTCATCAATGGTACTTACTCTCCCATTTAGAGAATGCATCACTTCATACAGCTCTTTGGGACCCAAATCTGCAGAATATAAGCTTATAATTGTTGATCTTGTAACAGCGGTTTTTAGGGCAAGGAGTGCTTCATTGTTGTTATGAGTTCCCCTCCTCTTCCCATTTGTTCAAAGAATAGCCTCTTTGTCCTGGTAGTAAGATAAGCTGGACCAGGATGTTAATGATGTATTTTAATTCATTCCTTATAGTGCTACAGTGTAGCCAATAAAATACATTTCTTTGTCCCTGGGAGGACAAACAGGACCAGTATACTGAAGCGCAAAATATGTCCTGAGTGGGGGACGGGTCTGTGTTTCTCAGAATACCCTGTAGAAGTGCACAAGAACACCCTCTTCAGATGGATCTCCTTTAGAAAATGCTAAATAAGCTGCTTTATTGGACGTATCACTGTTGTTCTTTTCTTGCTTTCCCTTATTGTAGATATTCCATGGCCAGGAGGCTGCATCTGCTTCATATAGGTGCTTGTTGGTGTGCTTTGTCTCTTCTTTGGGGTTATTGTCTTTGGTGCTGTTTCAGAACAGCTTAAATTACCGGTATGTTCTCCAGAGGTTTAGAGCCCATTCAAAATATCATTAGAACAGAGAAGGGAGAGCGAGTGAGTCAGAAAATGCCACAGGAAAGGATTTTCAGAGTAAGGATGCAGGGTTAATAGCTGCAAATCTGAAAAGGATGTATCCCAAAGTGTAAAACAGGATACATTAATTAAAAAGAAAACACCTACTTCAGTAACACTGGAAACAGAAGTAACTTCAGTTTAAAGAGCACAATCCCTCTTATTTATTTGTAGCATTCTCTCCTTTTCATTTTTCACTTCTACCTCTCTGTTTTGACAACTTATGCTTCAGTTGTGGCTATAAGTAACAAAACACATTTTGTTGTCCGTTTTCTATATATGTATATTTTAAACTGCCACTATTTTTGTTCCAATGGTTTGGGGAAAAGAAAATCAAGGCAATGTCATGCTGACTTTTTTCCTATTGCCTGCATTTACTTGGAAGAACGCAGGTTGCTAGGGTTTCCTGTGAATTCAAGGATATGCTTACTATTTAAAGACAGGCACCCCTTCCCCGCCCCTGTGCATTTAGCTGCTCCAGTGTTACTGAACAGTTGTGTTCCCTTTGGAAGTAAGCAGTATAACAGTGAATTAAGTTGTCCGCAACAGAAGGAAAGAAGAGCCTTGCTGCAGGATTTTTGTCAGAGCAAGGAGGTAAGGATTAGGTATTCCAAATGTGTTAAGTGTTAGAGTTTTACAGTACATCATTTTCTATTTCCCCGATAATGTGAACTGCCTTTGGTGATGAGAAAGGGGCACTGCAAAAGATGGTTTGAAGTGGAATATCAAGGTCTGGGATTCAATTCTAGGGCAGCCATAGGCGCACTAGAGAGGCTGAGGACAGCCATATCAGTCGTGTAATATAGGTCCTATTGGGTTCAGTGCAATGTATTTCTAAATAGGCATGTGAATGATCGCAGCTTCAAAAGTGCATTTCAGTTTTTTGAACTGTTCAGAGCATTCTGGGTGTTCCTCTTGTGCGGTGGTTGAGAGGATTGCCGTGCAAAATGTTAAATTTTCATATCTATCAGAACTGAAAGTTTATTTTTAAACTTGCTTCATTGCTTGAGTCCCCTGTCTGAGCAGATGTTCTTTCAAGGCCAAGGGTGCATGGCTAAGCTGCTGTTGAAATAATGAAAGCCTAGGTTCTTCATATGTTTATATATGAGAATATATTTAAGTAAGTGAAACAGATTGGGTGTATTCACCGTTTCTTTTAACGAAATGCATGCTTAAGTGTTGATGGGGTAAAGGAGTGGGTGTGGTGAGCTGTGGTTGCTAGGTCAACTTTTTAAAGGCAAAACTAAATTTATTCCATATTCTGAAGAAAAGGAGGTTGCCACCAATAAGATATGCTGTACGTATAAACCAGAACAACCAGAACTTGATCTAGTTCAACAACTGGGAAAACATTCTGCTTTGGATAACTTGCTGCAGTAGATTAGTTATCGCTACTGAATGGAGCGGTAGTTTTTGTCCACTGCTATTCAGCATTGCGTAGAACTGGGTAATGTAGGAAGAGATATTCATGAGACCATCTTAATAATGGAGTCTTTACTAGAAGTGGAATATGGTCAAAATTTGCAAGTGGTATTCTTTATGTCTGATTCTAGAATTAGGTGCAGGTTTGAGGAAGCCCAAACACCATGCAGAAAACATTTATGGTGTTTTTAAATGGGGTCCAGGATGGACATTAGCATTGGGTTCTGATTGGATTTGAAGACTCTGTCACCTGTCGAAGGACACAAGGTGCTGGTGCCAGCCCTGGCTGATCATAAATTTGCAACTCTCTCTTCCTGGATACTTCATCAGAGCTTGCAGGGCAGCAGCTGAAGAAGGAGCAAAAAGGGTTTTCTTGTGTGTGTGTTTCTTGTGGCTGATTAGCTGCTCTCCATGTGCAAAGGTCAGAGGGGGCAGGGTTTCTGTTGAGGTAGGTTATTAGCTGTGGGAGGAGCTTATCAGAGCTTGCAGGGCAGCGGCGCGCGCCTAGTGGCGCGTGCAATTTGATCCATCTTTTAGATTTAGGGGAGCTAGTCTCAAACGTTTGTTGGGGGGAGACCTAGGTTTTTATAGGGGGAGTTATTTGTCCTGTCTTCACACTTTTTATGATGGAGGACCGCTGTAGTCACCCCCAACGACACGTTCTCAAGATGGAGGGTGAGGGAACAGCTGCAGTCGCCTGCGGTTCCTGCGCAATGTTTGCCATCTTGCCAAAGGTTGCAGGCAGCTTTACCTGCAGCAATTGCATGTTGATTGCCCTCTTAGAAGACAAAGTCCATCAACTGGAGGAACGTGTAGCTATGCTCCAAAGAATTAGAGAGCTAGAGCTCTTCTTGGAAGCAACAGAGCACACCGTCTCCACCAAGGAGGAGACAGGGGACTCCCCTGAGAAGGAGGCTAGTTCACCAACACAGGAGCCAGATATATGGAGAAATGTGACTCAAGGAAGTAGGAGGCCCAGGGTTCGCTCTGATTGTTTAGAAATACACAATCGCTTTGAGGTCCTCTCCCCAGCATGGAAGACGAAGAGCAGACTCCATTTGAGGATCTCTCCCTCGTTACAGTCGATCAGGTATATGAAGACGAGCAGCAAAGTCAGTCCTCAGGGAATGTGCAGGCGACCTTGGAACGGACAGCTCACGGAAGAACCACGACCAGACCTAAGAGGAGGCGTGTAGTGGTGATAGGGGATTCCCTACTGAGGGGAACAGAAGCAGTGATCTGTGGGCCTGACAAGATGTCTCGGGAAGTGTGCTGTCTCCCCGGGGCTAAGATCCAAGATGTAACTGAACGACTGCAAGGAATCATAAAACCCACTGACAAATACCCCTTCCTCTTGGTTCATGTGGGAACCAATGACACTGCAAGCAATAGCCTCCAGAAGATCAAAAGAGACTACGAGGCTCTGGGCAGGAAATTGAAGCAATTAAATGCACAAATTGTCATCTCATCTGTCCTCCCAGTTGAACAACGTGGCCCAGGGAGAGAGGGAAAAATAGTGGAAGTGAACAGCTGGCTTTGCAAATGGTGTAAACAGGAACGGTTTGGATTCTTAGATCACGGACTACAGTTTCTTGAAGATGGACTTCTGGCAAGCGATGGGCTGTACCTCACAACGGTTGGGAGGAATGTTTTTGCCAAAAATCTGAGAAACCTCATCAGGAGAGCTTTAAACTGACTAATGTGGGGGAGGGAGACAGTGCTCCTGAAGGTAGGAGTCTATCAATTGATGAAGATGATCATCCAAATGTCATAGACCAAATGGAGCAAACAGTACGCAGACCTAGTGGTGGGAGGAAAAAATCCTTAAATAAGAGACACGGGGGAATGATTAATGGACTTCAATGTCTGTACACTAATGCGCAAAGCATGGGAAATAAACAAGATGAGCTTGAGCTCTTGGTACAGCAAACTAAATATGACATAATAGGCATCACTGAAACCTGGTGGGGTAAGTCCCACGATTGGAATGTAATAATGGAGGGATACAATCTATTTCAGAGAAACAGACCAGACAAGAAAGGAGGAGGAGTGGTGTTATATGTCAGGGATGTGTATACCTGTGAAGAGATGTGTATACCTGTGAAGAGATCCAAGATTTAGAACCTCAAAGCCAAAGTGAGAGCATTTGGGTCAACATTAAGGGAGAGAAGAATAACAGTGACCTCATTGTGGGAGTTTACTATAGATCCCCAAGCCAAACGGAGGACATAGATGATGCCTTCCTGGAACAGATGGCCAAGCATGCAAAAGGAAGGGAGATAGTAGTAATGGGGGACTTCAATTACCCGGATATTTGCTGGATGTCAAACTCAGCCAAGAGCATAAGGTCAAACAGATTCCTCACTGGCCTTGCAGACAACTTCATTGTCCAGAAAGTGGGAGAAGCAACAAGAGGAACAGCCATTTTAGATCTGGTCCTAACCAATGTTGATGACCTGGTTAGTGGGGTAGAAGTGGAAGGATCATTAGGCGCGAGTGATCATGCTCTTCTGAAGTTTACTATACAGCAGAAAGGAGCAGCCAAGCATACTAGGACTCTTGACTTTAAGAAAGCCGACTTCATAAAACTTAGGGAAGTGCTGGGTGAGATCCCATGGACAGTAATACTAAAAGGAAAGGGAGTTCATGATGGCTGGGAGTTTGTTAAGAGGGAGATAGTAAAAGCACAACTTCAGGCAATACCAATGAGACGGAAACATGGAAGGTGCCTAAAGAAGCCAGGGTGGCTATCTAAAGAACTTTTAACTGAGTTAAGATTTAAAAAGGATGTGTACAAAAAATGGAAAAGGGGGGAAACCACCACAGAGGAATTCAAACAAATAGCCAGCACGTGTAGACACAAAGTCAGAAAAGCTAAAGCACAGAATGAACTCAGGCTTGCTAGAGAGGTTAAAAGCATCAAAAAAGGCTTTTATGGGTATGTTCGTAGCAAAAGGAAGAACAAAGAAACAGTGGGGTCACTCAGAGGAGAAGCTGGTAAAATGCAAACAGGGGACACAGAATGGGCTGAACTCCTCAATGCCTTCTTTGCCTCAGTCTTCTCCGATAAAGAAAACAATGCCCGACCTGAAGAATTTGGAGCAAATGATTCAGCAGAGGAAACATAGCCCAGAATAACTAAGGAGATAGTACAAGAATACTTGGCTAGTTTAGATGTATTAAAAGTCTCCAGGGCCAGATGAACTGCATCCAAGAGTATTAAAAGAACTGGCAGATGTGATCTCAGAACCACTGGCAGGCACCTTTAAGAATTCCTGGAGAACAGGCGAAGTCCCAGCAGACTGGAGGGCAAATGTTGTCCCTATTTTCAAAAGGGGGAAAGGAGAGGACCCAAATAATTACCGCCCAGTCAGTCTGACATCAATACCAAGGAAGATTCTGGAGCAGATCATTAAGCAAACAGTCTGTGAGCACCTAGAAAGGAATGCTGTGATCACCAATAGTCAGCATGGATTTCTGAAAAATAAGTCATGTCAGACTAACCTGATCTCGTTTTTTGACAGAATTACAAGCCTGGTAGATGAAGGGAACACAGTGGATGTAGCCTACCTTGATTTCAGCAAGGCATTTGACAAGGTGCCCCATGATATTCTTGTAAAGAAGCTGGTAAAATGCGGTCTTGACTATGCTACCACTCAGTGGATTTGTAACTAGCTGGCTGACCGAACCCAAAGGGTGCTCATCAATGGTTCCTCTTCATCCTGGAGAAGAGTGACTAGTGGGGTGCCACAGGGTTCTGTCTTGGGCCCGGTCTTATTCAACATCTTTATCAACGACTTGGATGATGGACTCAAGGGCATCCTGATCAAATTTGCAGATGACACCAAACTGGGAGGGGTGGCTAACACCCCAGAGGACAGGATCACACTTCAAAACAACCTTGACAGATTAGAGAACTGGGCCAAAACAAACAAGATGAATTTTAATAGGGAGAAATGTAAAGTATTGCACTTGGGCAAAAAAAATGAGAGGCACAAATACAAGATGGGTGACACCTGGCTTGAGAGCAGTACATGTGAAAAGGATCTAGGAGTCTTGGTTGACCACAAACTTGACATGAGCCAACAGTGTGACGCGGCAGCTAAAAAAGCCAATGCAATTCTGGGCTGCATCAATAGGAGTATTGCATCTAGATCAAGGGAAGTAATAGTGCCACTGTATTCTGCTCTGGTCAGACCTCACCTGGAGTACTGTGTCCAGTTCTGGGCACCACAGTTCAAGAAGGACACTGACAAACTGGAACGTGTCCAGAGGAGGGCAACCAAAATGGTCAAAGGCCTGGAAACGATGCCTTATGAAGAACGGCTAAGGGAGCTGGGCATGTTTAGCCTGGAGAAGAGGAGGTTAAGGGGTGATATGATAGCCATGTTCAAATATATAAAAGGATGTCACATAGAGGAGGGAGAAAGGTTGTTTTCTGCTGCTCCAGAGAAGCGGACACGGAGCAATGGTTCCAAACTACAAGAAAAAAGATTCCACCTAAACATTAGGAAGAACTTCCTGACAGTAAGAGCTGTTCGACAGTGGAATTTGCTGCCAAGGAGTGTGGTGGAGTCTCCTTCTTTGGAGGTCTTTAAGCAGAGGCTTGACAACCATATGTCAGGAGTGCTCTGATGGTGTTTCCTGCTTGGCAGGGGGTTGGACTCGATGGCCCTTGTGGTCTCTTCCAACTCTATGATTCTATGATTAACCAATCTTAAAATCTTTTGGATGCATTGCACTGTTCACACATTCATGTTAATAACTTGGTGACTGTAATATAATAGAACAGGATGTCTCTTCACCAGCAAAGAGAAGGGCTCATTTTTTCTTAAAAAGCACAACAGAATGTCAAGATATCCTTACAAAACTTGGCTTTACATGATTATACTTATGCTCAGAAGGTAGTACAAGTATCCTTGTCATCCCGTGCAATGGGATTTAAGCAGCCGAAGTGTGTGCAGGCCTCCAGTCTGTATGAGCACTGCAGAAGTTAAGGCATCTCTACCCTTCAATAACTTTTACAGAAAATACAACATTTTGCTCCTGTTGAATTCAGTTTAAAATAACTATCTTTAATGTAGAAGGATTTCAGCCTAAAACAGTTTAACCCTGTTTTGTTGAATGCTCCATGGATCCTTCTTGGTATTAGTAAAGATTTCCAAGTCTACATTAACATTTGCCTAAATAAGATATTACTGTTACTGTTAATTTTAATTGGCCTGTATAAAAATCTTATTGAATTGCATGGTTGCTTTAACAAAAATTCGATGTACTCTTTGCTGTCTCCATTCAGCAGCTATGCTTAAGTTACCGTCAACCGGGATAGAGTGCTGCACTCTACAAAAACCCTTTATCTCTAGGCAAACAAACGTTTGGCTGTTTTTCATTAAATTATACATGTCCATAAAGCCACAGACTTAAAATATTACAGCTCCTTCGAGAAAGGGCTTATTCACTCGAAATTATGTACACACACACTTTTGTTTGGGCTGGAAAGAAAAAGTACGGTTTTTTTATACTTATATTCTTATTTTTAGTAAACTTACAGATACTCTATTTGCCCATGTCTGCAACTACTATGGAAGTATGCTTGTGTAAATCCTCTACTGAACATTCAGTTTGTGAATGACAATATTCAATGCAAAGTCAGACTTTCTGCAGACTGGTGAAAATGTAACATTTTGGTCAAGATGGCAAGAAAATATTAACGGGGGCTATTACAAAGGGAGCAAAAGGAAATGAAATGCTTTGCATTTAGTAATGCTGTGTCCTGTTTTCTGTTTTGGTTCCAGGTCCTGCTTGCTATTTGACTCAAGAAACGCCAATGAATGTTTGTATCCCAAATGCTTTCAAGCAGCTGGAAGAAAACCCAAATAGGAGAATGAAGAGATAAAGGTTCCATCAGCAGGAATGCATGATTGAGAAAGCAACCCAATTTCCCAGCCCGGAACAGGGTTCTGCCCTTTTGACTGATGCTTCTGCGGTGCAGATGGATTGTAGCATAAGCGCAAACATGGAATTACGAAGAGCCTCCAGTCCTCACAAGATGAACAAGAGTGATATGAATGCAAACAAGTCTGTGCTGCACAGCTGCTGCATCTGTGGCAAAAGTTTTCCTTTCCAGAGCTCACTCTCGCAGCACATGAGGAAGCACACAGGGGAGAAGCCATACAAGTGTCCTTATTGTGACCACAGAGCTTCCCAAAAGGGCAACTTGAAGATTCACATCCGGAGTCACAGGACAGGCACTATTAGTCAGGGGAATGAAGTGGAGATGGGAGGAGAAGCACAGCTCAGTGAGATGAGAGTATCCGAAGGCCTTGATGGCTGCACTAGCCCTACCAAAAGCACCTCTGCCTGCAACAAGATATTGAACGGAGAAACTCCCAAAGAAGAAGGCAAGATCTTGCTCCGGAGCAGCAGAAAGGAGTCCTCAGTAGAAGCACCAGTTGGAGAAGACGTTAAGTTATGTACTTTTCCATGTACCTTCTGCAAAAACAAGTTTGAAGGTAAGAAAGAGTTGGAGCAGCACATACATCAGGTCCACAAACCTTTCAAATGCAGGCTGTGCAACTACATGACATTAAGAGAGGAGACTCTGCTAAACCACATAGAAAGAGACCACATCACCACTCAGATTCCAAACGGGGAAACGTACAATGCCGAGAACTGCAAGGCTGAGTCGAGTGCAGGAGAGTTTCCTTGCGAAGTCTGTGGGCAGGCTTTTAGTCAAACCTGGTTCCTCAAAGCTCACATGAAAAAGCATAGAGGGTCGTTTGACCACGGATGCCACATCTGTGGCAGGAAATTTAAAGAGCCCTGGTTTCTCAAAAACCACATGAAATCCCATGGCCCAAAATCTGGGAGCAAAAACAAGCCAAAAAACGATTCGGAGCCTATAGCCACTATTAATGATGTCGTTCAAGAAGAGATGATTGTGACTGGTTTGTCCCTGTATGAAATTTGTACAAAGTGTGGAAACCTGTTTACAAATATGGAAAGCCTAAAAGCACACAATTCTGTACACTGCAAGTCTCAAGGAGCCCGCAGTGAACATAGAGTTGATAGGCTAGTTGACGGGGACCCCCCTGTTGCAAAGCAGTTTTTCTTCCAGTATCTGAAACTAAGGCCATCTGTAGGGACTGATGGCACTCCAAGGGGCCATTCAGGAAAAAGAGTAGCTGAGCTGGATCCAGTCAACAGTTACCAGGCTTGGCATCTGGCTACCAAAGGGAAAGTTGCAGAGCCTTCTGAGTACGTGAAGTATTTAGGATGGGACGAAGTCCTGGCGGATGCTGACGTCACTTACGACAGGGACAAAAGGGAATATATTCTCGTCAGCCAAGAGAAGCGCAAACAAGAGCAGGACTCCTCCAGCTCGTCCAGCATTCCGAAAAAGAAGAATTGTACTAGTGGGCGTTCGGAAAAAAGCAGCCATGTGCAGTCGGGAGACAGCTGCATGCTTAGCCAAGAAGACCTGGAGTATAGGCCGTCCTCGCGCCAGAGCAGAAGAGTGTCTCAGAACAAGTCCACAGAGTGCTTTGAGTGTGGCAAGATCTTCCGCACCTATCACCAAATGGTACTTCATTCCCGTGTGCACAGGAAAGACCGCAGAAGCTGCAGTGAAGGGGTGGCGGCCGCTCAGCAAGATCGGTATAGATCAAATAGTGAGGATGGCGACTCTGGGTCTGCCAGTGGACCGAGCACACCAAGTTCTGCTTCTGGCCCAGATGATTCAGTCACCTCTGGAGTGGGCGAGGAGGGGCCCGAGGATAGTTCAGAGGAAGGAATGCAAGAGCCACCCCCACGTAAGTGTCTGCAACTTTTTTAACAACTTCCTTTCCCCATTTTGTTATTTTGCTTCCTTTCTTGCAATGCTAGAAGAGCTGTTCAAGTACCTTTGACAGGTAAAGTAGGAAACACTGAGTATCCCTCAGAGTTGTTGCTGGACTGCAACTCATGGAATCATAGAATTGTAGAGTCAGAAGGTACACCAAGGGATTTAGTCTAACTAATCTCAGGAATCTCAGCTAAAGCATCCATGAAAGACAGCCACCCATATCATATCATCCCTTCCCTTTGGCCATGCTGGCTGGGGCTGATGGAAGCTCTATCCAGATTAAATTAGTTGAACCTAGGTCCTGATGAAATGTGGGAACATTGTGGAATGTTAGTCATGATTAATGTAAGCTACATTTGATTTAGGTGTGCCTAACGTAGTCTGACTCCAACCTCCAATGCCTTTAAATGGCCGCCTTCAAATTCAACAAACATACCCACAGAGAGCAGTGTGGGAACCACTTGCATTCAGTGTGATTCCAGGCTGCTGGGGAACATGCACAAGTCATCCATAAATTAAAAAACAGAGAAGGTCATTTCAGTAGATCTTTCCCACCAGATGAGCACAGTCCCTCTCGGTGAGATGTGAATTGGGTGAGAAAGACCTGTCTAACTGGCCCCACCCACACAGCTACTTATCCTGCCTGGTGCATTGAACTGCACCAGCACTGCTGTGTGTGTCTCTGAAAAGGACCTTGTATATGATTAAACATACCAAGGTTCCTGATTTGGAATAATTATTCTTGAATCCTCAACGTAACATGGGATGGTTTCCAACCATAGGGAATGACAAGTAGCTGGAATGGGGGCATGCTGATCCTTCTCTCTTCTCATTTGCAGTTTAGCTTCTGCATCTTGCTTGCAAATCCATGATTTGAAGCCACTATGTAGTAGCTACTTTGACTGTGCTAAGAAACCATGGCATTAATTCTTGCCCGTAGAATCAGTCATATGTAAATCTTACACAGGAAATTGTAACATGCCTTTGTTGAATTTGCCTGGTTTTTATTTTTTTAATGAACTAAATGGACATGATGGCAGAAACCCTGAGTTGTTTCCTTTAAAAAATAAAGAGTAGTTAAAATATAGAAAAGGGAGGTGGGAATATGTGTCCATGATTCCATTTTAGAGCACCCCTTTAATAGGCATTCAACACTGCTATCATTATACCAAATGGGTTGTGCTGTTGCAGTGTATCATTAGCTTCTTAGAAGTGTTGGTTTGAATCCAGTTTCATTTATGTCAAAAGATTTAGGAAGCATATTTAGGATACCAGTGCCTCTGAACGATATCATGGTCTTTGTTATCAGTTAATGTGTATCACCACATACAGGATATCTTGTTCCCATTTATGCAATACTCTTCTTGATTCAATAATTGGTGGCAGTCCTGTTTTGCTGATGTAACCTAAAGCACTCAGATTGCCTAACAATTATCAATGAGAGAAGTGTGCATTCTTCTCTCTCTCTCTCTCTCTCTCTCTCTCTCTCTCTCTCTCTCGGTACTGTGCCTTCAAAAGTTGTTTGAAAAACTTGAAAGGATGTAATTAATCTCTCTGGATTACTGTAGTCCTCAGAGTCTGATTCTGGTTAAATGGAACAAGTTATTCTCCAAATAGAAGCAATGTAAATATTTGAAGAAACACTACTGTGGCTGCTTTTGTACAATGTTGTTTTATTATTTTGCATTGTTTATTTCTCTTTGTTTATAAGGCTCTCTTAGATTCTAAGAGAATTTCTTTCCTACAAGTTGTTTATATTTTTGTTTTTGGTTAAACAGTGCTTTCCTACTGACATTTTTGTCCCCTGAGAGTTGGCTGATTAGAGTTTTGAGAGTTTTAGCCTGCTGTTAGGAGCTTCGTTGTAGTAGTAATCTGCACAGTTCAGAACGAAATTTATATAACACTAACTGTCGCTATATTGAAGAGCAATTCACACATTGGCCTGGTTCACATGCCAAATTAAACCTTAATTATAAACGAACTGTGCTTTAATGTGAATGAACAGCATGCTGGTGCATGCTGCCAAAAAGTTCTACTCCTCGCCAGAGTCTGGCTTGTCACGGTGTTCAAAAACTTGTCCTACTGTTTTGTTTTTCTCCAAAGCAAGCCACAAGTGATAACCAAGGTTTGTGCTTGTGATTTGTTGGAGAAAGCAAAGCACGAGCTGTGTTCATGTGGCGCAACATGCTGGTTTGTCATCCAGCAGGGTGGTGGTAGCAGGAAAAAGAGAGGAGCAGAGTAAGAACTTTTCAATGGTACGCACCAGCATGCTGCTTGTGTACAATAAACCATGGTTTGCTTTTAAAACTAAGGTTAATAAAGAACAGAAATCAATCAGAACCCTTGAGGAGTGCACATGTATCACCCACCATTTGCAGACATGTGTTTAAATTGTATCTGTGAAATCTTATATTCCTTTAAATTAATTGAAGTAGGTCTGCTCTTCCATGTTGGCTGATGTTGGATAGAATCCACAGGTTATAGAATGATTTAAACACTAAAAACAGCAGTAGGTGGTTTCTGAACTGTAGCAACATTAGTGTTGCCTGATGTGCCTCATGCTGTTTGCATAAGCTCATATTTACTAGCATCAGCAATTAAGGGTATGATGTATTTATGCTAAAATTAGTTGTTAAACTAACCTGTTCTACCAAACTAAATGAATGTAACTACGAAAGGCATTACCTTATATAAGCCTTTCTGTCACAATCATAGATCATTTTAAGAACCAGTTCTTATGAAAAAGCAAGCACCAATGAGCAAAATAGATCCCCCCCTTCCCTCTTTCTTTTAAATGTAGGGCTTCACTTCACAAATGAATTAGCTGGAATTCAGTGAGATATAGTGGGTTCATTGGTTTGTCAGCTACACTGTGTGTTGCCAAAACGTTTTAAGGGCAAAACAGAGGATAAAATGCTGCTGTTATAGAGTGGAGAGAACCTCTGAGGCACACGGATTGATAATTTATTCAGTTTAGCCCAATGTGTTTTGATTATAGTCTTTGTTAGGGGCGCACTCATGTTTTGCATGTTGCCGGGTGATAGAGAAATCACTCTACAGCATGCAGAAAACTCAGAAGCCCTATGCCCATATTACTTGTGTGTAGACCAGTAGCCTTTTAAGTAAGGACTCAGCTAGGTAAAGGTAAAAGGACCCCTGACCATTAGGTCCAGTCGCAGATGACTCTGGGGTTGGGGTGCTCATCTCGCTTTATTGGCTGAGGGAGCCGGCGTACAGCTTCCGGGTCATGTGACCAGCATGACTAAGCCGCTTCTGGCAAACCAGAGCAGCATACGGAAACACCGTTTACCTTCCCGCCGGAACGGTATCTATTTATCTACTTGCACTTTGACGTGTTTCTGAACTGCTAGGAGCAGGGACCAAGCAACGGGAGCTTACCCCATCACGGGGATTCGAACCGCCGACCTTCTGATTGGCAAGTCCTAGGCTCTGTGGTTTAACCCACAGCGCTACCCGCATCCCTTCAAGGACTCAGCTATACAGCTGCAAATAAAACGTTTTAAGTGTGCTTTAAGTGCAGTATACAATGTGACACTAGATGGCGATGGTGAGCCTTATGGAAAATTCAATGCATTTTTAAAAACGCTTTTAAAAAAGCATTTTCAGACCATTTTTATATGTGTGTAGATTCCACCTAAGTTGTGAGCTGAGGCACGCTTTGAGCCCTCACCTTCAGCATAGCACCTGCTTCTTGCAGCCACCGCATGCTGCACACAGTTGTGTGAGAATCGACAAGCGAGCTCCTGCAAGAGTTTTTGCAAGATTGGGACACCTGTATTACCACATGTCTCTTCATTTGAGCAGGAACTTGCACGCTGAGGTTCCTACACAGAATCGCGAACAGCATCTATGTTTTACATGAAGCAAACACAATGTCAGGGGCAGAGCTAAAAGTACTGATTCCCTACTCATTGTATTGTTGCCTTACACGTGAGCTACATGTGCTACAGGCTAGTGTGTTGTTTTATTTTACAGTACCACAAATTAAGATTGTAATTAAATGCATTGGTCTGAATCTCCTATATATTTTGGAAAGCGGTTTGTCCGTTCCCTTAAGATATCTTGGTGAAATTTTGCATGATGGTTCCTGAGATCAGCAAGCACATCTTTATTCTAAATTTGGAGACAGTTGGATATCTTTTTGAATGGAGATGGTGTGCTGTACTTTTCAAAACTGCACTGATTTTTTTGGGTTTCCTAGAATTCCTGAGCAACTCCGAGTATGAGGCTGCTAGTAAACTCTTAATTACGTGCACCTCATACTCTTTCTTGCTCCTTCATTGCCTTTGCCATTTCTGTTTCATCTTAACCAAACAGTTTCCCCCCCCCCCTTTTTGCTCATATTTAATTTTATCATAAGGCTTTGTGGTGTGAAACCTGCTGTTGTGGTTTCCTCGTTAAGCAAGTGTTTCTAGCTGTTGACCTTTTCACAGTGAAAGGAAAACTCATTTTGTAATTAGAGATGCAATAAGTTGAATCTGTACACCTGACATCTCTAGAAAAATCTTAGTTTGGAAAAATCTTTAGTGGTCGTAAAGTGGTCTTTAAGTGTTGTTTTAGTCAGAATTGTTGAATTTTATTTGCCCTCCTCTCCAGCCTGAGCTATAGTTCACTGTGAGTTCATTGACTCCTTCTGTGTGCAGGTAACCCTTGGGTATATTATGCCAGGGATATTTTTTTTCTCTTATGCTCTTAAGGTTTTGCTGAGGTTCCACTTGTGGGTTTCCCACATGTGTCTGGGTGGCCATGGTGAGAACATTAGCCTGACCCAACAGATTCCTCTTTATTGTATGGATGATGGTGCATGTATGCCATTTTGCCACCATTTTTTTAAAACAACAACAACAACATTTTGCTAGTAATTTTAATAAACACAATACAAACAATTCAATGCATTTAAATGATTCCCAGAGAGAAAGAAAGAAAGTGGAAGGAAAGAGAGGCAAAAACTATATATTGCACCACGGCCAATTTTGGTTTTATGAAGGGATCATGACATCTTCTATATTAATTTTAGTATACTTCAAAGTTATAACAACCAGATATTAAAACCGAAATGTTAGGGAATGGAAGAAGTCAGGAATGGTCCCTATTCCTGCAAAAGCTGATGGTTGAGACCTTTCATGCTCTTTCTTGTTTGTATAATAAGTAAAAACAGACCATATACTGAAGAAGGTGTCCTTTTTTACCTTGCCAATGCTCAACTCTGAGCCTTTGTAGTAACTTTCCATCACCATTTTTGTACTCTTTGGTTGTATGTGTCTTCCCGCCTGGGCTTCAAAATACATCCATTGTTCTTCCCATGTAGCTGTGGTCCACATCTCCTTGACTCCCTGGCGTAATGTGAATACTGTATAGGATTGATCTTCCTGCCTATTGAGATTTAACACCACTTGACCGCATTTTAGGGACCTGTTTGCTTTTTTTGTAGTGGGGTTGGGATTGGGTCCAGGACAAAGCCAGAGAAGTAAAACTTGAGTTACTGGGAACGCAGTCTGTTTAAACGACTACCAGCACAAGTAGTTGTTAAATTCAGAGTCACTGGGAGATGTGCCTAGGTTTCAATTCAGCTTGTATTTCCCTCAGGTTGGCATTTGCCTTTAGGGCTTAATTATGTAGGTAGCACATGATTACTCAAGTTAGTCAAAATGTGCTAACTCAGGTGTGTTAACATGTTGAAGTAGATATGCTGACTCTAATCCAAAGCTTCATGTCAGTGCCAGATCAGTGCAAGCTAATGGAACTGCATGAGTAGAGTTGTCTTGCATGTTGAAATCAATGGAAAAATCATTACTTAAGGTGGGACTTGCAGGTTTGCATGTGAGCTCCTTCATCCATATGGGGCTCTTTAGTTGACACCATAGAAGTGTCTTATTCTCTTGAGTCCTGTTGCAACTCTGGACTCATCTGGAAGCAGCCTTTTGATGCTGTTATTCATAGATCATGTATAATTGAGAAGAGGAGTCTCTCTCTCTCTCTCTCTCTCTCTCTCTCTCTCACACACACACACACACACACACACACCTTCCATTCATTTGTGGTTGTCTAGTTTATCATTTTTGGAGGTGATGGGAAATGCTTTATTTGGTGGCTGCTATAAATAATGGACTTTTAGGAATTACATACTGTTACATATTATTTATATCTTCTATAACTCCATAATTTTAGTTTTAGAATGTTGCTGGCCAAGGCACAACTCATAATTCTTATTTCACAGCTTTGTAGGTTTGTTTAAAAATACAGTTGAGTTTTCTGTCCAGGACTGGAATACATCTCCCCACCATGTATTTGTGGGCATACAAGTCTGGAATAAATATTCAAAATATTTCGGAACTGACGTATCCAGCTGCCTGCAATTTTTCTATACAAAAGCACACACACACACTTCAACGTGTGTTATATATATATATATATATATATATATATATATATATATCATGAGTTTTCTTCTAACTATCTGCACTCTCGTCCATTCAGCCCTAACTATGGTTTGCCTTTGTTTTAGTAAGTGCACTGGGTCATCTTGTCCTTTTTCGCTTCATTTCTCAGTAGATTATCTATAACAACAAAATGAAATATAGGTTGCTATACAGTATACTGAATTCTGAACATTTTAGTGTTAGGGGGCTTTGTAAAATGGTCTGAAGAGTGTGCAGATTTGTGGCATCTAATTAAACATATGCAATTCCCCCCTGTACCATCTGAAGTATTCCCAGATACTATAATTGTAATATGTTGCTTTTGATGGAGTACATTTATTGTATACTGTATTGTTTTCTATTGAATTGACTTATTGTACACTGCCTTGGCGTTATTTTAATGAGAGGTGATAAATATTTTAAATAAATAAATTTAGATATGCATTTTCAGGCTGACAGAGATATGATTTGTCTATTGTTTGGGTTTGAAAAGTTCCATTTCTAATGCAGCCCTGCATTACTGCTATTTTGAATGATGCTAAGACTCAGGGATCCCTGACACACATAGACAGAGCATGCAAGCAATAAAAATCTTATGAGTCTCCCATGAAAATCTATGGAATTTAAGCACTCCTAACTTTATGTGGATTATGCTTAGGGTTTTAGTGAATTCAGAAGGGTATAGGATTCACCATATAACACGACTACTCTTTGTAGCCACTCTGACCCCCCTCCCAGCCCCCAAGAAGTCTGTCTTGTTAAAGAAACAAATAATAAGACTATATTGGGTTTTTCATTACAGCTACAGTGGGGCTACCTCAGCAGATGCTAGCAGCTGTTGCTCTGTTTTGTTTTGTTTTTTACTGACCTTGGTTGTCTTTTTCTCTCCCCCTCTTACTGCATTCAATCTCAACTAAAAATGCCTTATAGGAGCCATTAATCACCTAAATCACACACAAACATTCAGTGAGAAAGAGTTCATTTTTATCTTATCCTTACCAAAGCATTTTTAGTGGGAAGAACTAAAAGGACCTTGAAAATATATGCATGCTTATAATGTTTCTTTGGATTTCCTGTACAGGTTGTGTAGGAAACCACACGGAAATATCAGCAAGACTGATATAGAAGTAGACTGACTTATGGGAGAGCACCAATATTTTGTTCTCTTTAATATAAGCTCCATCCAGTGGGTCCATCCACTGCCATACACCACCGTTCTTGCTTCTGCATCCGCATCCCACGTTGGTTGAACTTTGGCAACCTGTAGGCTCTTGCATGTAGGTTCTTTGTGGAACATCAGGGTTCTAAATTGTGTAGGGGACATACACAAGTAGGAATTTTTCTCCTTGATGCAGATGTTCAATTGCCAACTAGATATGAGAAGAGCCATAGCTCAGTTGCTCCAGAAGTCCCTCAAAAAGGAGAGGCTTAGGGAAGCACAATATAGATGTGCTCAGTGAAAGACCAATGGCCACATTCTGGTCAAAATGTTGAAAATGCAGTCTCAGATTGTGGACGATATTTAAAGTCAAATGTCCAAAATTCAGGATCAGATTTTGACAGCTGATTCGCAATTTCTGACAGAGCCACAAGTAATGAATTTGCCTGTGCTAGCATTTCTGTTGTGATTGACAGCTGGCTGCCAAACAGCTGTGAGGCAGAAGAAAATACCTACAACAGTTGTGATTTTCCTTTTATCCTTTTTCCTTTGTCTCCCCACTCTAACATCACAATTTGGGATTATCCTTTTGGTTGCATCTTTGATACAATTTTCATTTTTGCATGCCTCCTCAGTTGGTGGATGTGTGTTTGTGTTTGAGGATTGCCAGATGAAAAAAAGATGAATGCTTTTGCTCTTGCACAGCAAGGCTTTAAATGGAGTATTGTGTGAGAGAGGATTTGGTGTCAAAATCTTGCAAGATTTCAGACAAAGTAGAAAAGAAAAGTCTGGTTTCTGCCCAAAGAATGGTTAGGTGGCAGCAGGCAGGCAGTTCAACACATGCACCCTTCACTTGGACCTACTGGTCTTTGGTAGGTCACTTTTCCTGAGGGCTGTGAGGGATTTTCTTTTTTTTTAAAAAAAATGTATTGCCCTGATTGGCAAGTGGACAGGTATGTTTGGTTTACATGTTTTGTCGTTGTTGTTTCGCATTCCCTGGGGTACCCTTTTTAATTAGAAAACTCGCTGAGTGTTGGTTGTTTTTGTAATAGCTGCGTATGGTTTGGTTTCCTCAAAGTCAATGGCAGCCTTACAGTGTCTGAAAACACAGCGCATGTTAATTGAATAATGGATTTAATGTCAAATTTCAAATACCAGTCCTGAAACTCAGTTTTTAGCATTTGAATTTCAATTCCAGCCATCCTAATCTATCTGAGCCATGGAAATGCATTGGCTGATTCCATGTAGATTTTAAACGATCCTTACAATTCACTCCTTTGGATGCACAGGAATAATATTAAAATAGCACATGATTGTTGCCATGCAATGCATGAGGAAAAGATCCTAAGGCTTATGAGTGACTCTCACAGTAGGGAGCAAAGATGCCCTCTCTTAATTACCCAAATTAATTCTGAACACATTAGCAAGATTAGTCTTCAAGGACTCTCACATTGTACAAAGGCCAAATGACTCAAATATGAGGAATGAGGTAAGGCAGAGGTGTAGGCCTAATGTTTAGCATTCAGACATCAAAATAATTACTCCGCATTTAGCATGAGCTGAAACCAAGGGTACTGCAATTTGAACAGTATTTTCCCTACTTAAACTACTGAAAGCTCACTTTACATTTCAGTTTAATTTTAATTCTTCAAATACTGTTTGAATAGATGTGCTGGAAGGGTATGGAGATGCATGGGATTTGACCGTTTCCTCTGATTGTAGATGAAAAGCTCTTACTGTGCTTCCATTTATTCACACTCCCGTTACGTCAGCCCATTAGGATATTGATGCATTATTTATCATTGTAATCATGGTTAGGACAGGACAAGCGTGTTGAAGGTCTGAGTAAAAATGGGTCAGGCCCACACTGTTGCCAAGGATGGGGAAAGGTGTAGGTAACTACAGCAGAATATGTTACATAGCAGAGAAACTTGACTCTCGCCATTCTGTCTTTCAGAGCTGATACACACAAAATCCTTTCCGCCCTCTGCCATCCTTTCCCACCACAAACACGCATACACCCCCACACACTATAAAGGTAAAAGATAGCCGCAAAGGTGCATTAGCTCATACAGTCGTACCGCGGCTCCTAAATGCCTTGGGAGTTGAACATTCCGGCTCCCGAACAATCGAAAACCAGAAGTGAGTGTTCTGGTTTTCGAACATTTTTTCGGAAGCCAAACATCCAATGGGGTTCTGTGGCTTCTGATTGGCTGCAGGAGCTTCCTGCAGCCAATCAGAAGCTGTGCTTTGGTTTCTGAACGTTTCAGAAGTCGAACGGACTTCCGGAACGGATTCAGTTCAGCTTCCGAGGTACGACTGTATAGAAAAAGCCCTACTCAGTTTTTGCATCAAGCTTTTCATAAGCTAGTCAGTTTGAGAAAAATCTCTTTAACTCTGGATGGTTTCATTTTATTTTAAGCTTTTGTGATTTTTTGGTTAAAATTTTAAGAGCATAGTAGGAAAAAATTCTGGATACACTATTCAAAATTAATATTTCTTCTAGTAATTTTGTGCATGGCGAGGAAACAAGGCTGCCTTTTATTACAAGTGTTCTGGAATATTTGTGGACTGTCGCAGGTGCATGATCTAGCAGTGGTCTGTGAATGATTGACAGGGTATTTGTATGGAACATAATCTATGATAGCTGTGCTGCTGTAGTTTTACAAATACCTTAAAAAAAATGATAAAAATATTATTTACATTTTTTCTTGCTAGATTTTATTTTTGCATCCCTTTACTTAATGATTCCTCTTCTGATGCTGACCCACATTTTTAGAACTTTTCCTTGTCTGTTAAGTTTTGAGCTTAGCCACAACACAGAAGCCACTTCCAAAACTATGGTGGAATGTAGTGCCAGTTTAGTGCTCATTACTGTGTTATTTGCTTCAAAATAAAAAAAAAAATCATTTTGCAAATAATATGGGAATGACTGCTAAACTTGCACTGCATGCCACTATAGCTTTTACATTGTGAGAAAACTCAATTATAACATGGAATTAACAGGGGAACTTTGTGAAAATGGAATAAGCTGCCATGTGAATGAAGCCAAAGTTGCATCTCACCTCATGTTTAAAACAAATGAGGACCAGACTTTGGCTTGATATTCTGGTTTGTTAAGTAACCCTAAGTGGCACAGGCCTACGTAAATTATACCTACTCAGTTCCACTCCACTGTCTTAGGAGACCTGTTGGGAATGGCCAGTAAATAAAGGCTTCTCTCTGTTATTGGCTGAACAAGTTCCAGCTGCCTCAAAGGACCTAGAGGAACCTGGAGCTCTGGTAGGCAATGGCCATTGGCCAACACAAGGAGAGGCCATAGAAGATGGCAGGAAACGCCACTGAGTAATCTTGTCACCATGTGGACACCATATTATTTCTTTTCCTGATTCTACACTGGAATATGAATATAATTTTATCATTCAACTCTTTTGTGAACTACTTTGACAGCCTTTTGGAGCTACGAAGGAGGATATCAGTTTTCTAAATATGTAAGTGACGGTAACTGTGGTTAGTTCTTGTCATGTGTGAAGGAGACGGAGCGGTGTGCAAGCCCAAGGCACATCACGCAAGTTCATTTTTGCAGTCACAAAGCTTGCTTTGACATTACTTCTGAACCTGGCCAAAAACACTTGGCTACCAGAAATTGAAAACTGGCATTATTTTGTGTAAAGCCATGATTTTCTTATCACATTAGGGTTGGGCTCTGTAATAAAAGGTTTAGGAGATATGTTTTTTTTTTTTTAATATTCAACAGATAATGTTTAATTTGTCATTACAGAATATTGAAGTTCAGTTGGCTTTCTTTGGACCACTCAGTTATAAAATGTACCTTTCAAAAATCCCACTGAAGATGCTCAGTCTGCCAAATTCATTCTAGAGTATAATGTCCTTTGAGATTAATTCTGTACAAAAAAAATGTTTGCTAAGAATTTATTTGGTCATGGTCCAGCTTTTAGTGTTTGTTTCTGAGACTTCCAAAAGTGGAAGAGGAAATGGAGTGGTATTGTGGATATATATGCTGTTGGCACATTTAATGAAAGTTATGTTTTACCTATAAATAAGCAAGTGTTTTTATTCTTAAATATAATAAAATTTGGCCATTACTAATCCTGTATGGATTTCACGGAATCAGGAGACCTCTCAAGTTATCTACTCTGGCCTTAATGATAAAATATTGGAAGAAGCAACACTGGAAAACAAATCCTCTGTAACAAGTAAACATATTCCTTTAACATTGGAAATATAATTTCTATAACCATTAATAGTGGCATACCTAATAACAGTTTAATAATGTGGATACAGCCAAAAAGCTGGCATTTGTTGCAGGCAGTGTCAGGCAAGGTAACTAATCCTAGAAATCATACATATGGACAAATTAGATTTATGATTATGGTTGAAGTCACAGGGTGGGGTTGCAAAATCAAACTGAGCATCTGCCATTGTATGAATACTATGAAAAACCTGACCTATAACCTCGGCAGACCAAAGTTTTTGAATTCAAACTGGCACACAGCCAGATATGCACCTTTGGCTTAAAAATGACATGTGGGAAGAATTACTCAATGGTTGCTTGAGATTATTCTAGTATTAAATTGATATTTACATATCAGTGGAGGGAATGCATGATAGCCGCCGTGCAGATCTGTTTGTCTTCCTGCTGATACAAGCAAAGAACATTTAGGAACTGCACTGTAGCAGCTAGGGTGCAGAGCTTCCGATGTCTGCTTGTGACCAGTTGGTAGGCTTTTAAGCAAGGCAATTAGCATTGCCTGGGTAAATTTCACACTGCGGCATGAGAATAACTGTAGCTACTAGCAGAAAAATCTAATGGAGAGGGAAGGCTCATATATTAACAGTAGGCTGAATATAGGCATACAGTGGTACCTAGGGTTACATACGCTTCAGGTTACATATGCTTCAGGTTACAGACTCCGCTAACCCAGAAATAGTACCTTGGGTTAAGAACTTTGCTTCAGGATGAGAACAGAAATTGCGCCGCGGCGGCAGCGGCAGCAGGAGGCCACATTAGCTAAAGTGGTGCTTCAGGTTAAGAACAGTTTCAGGTTAAGAACGGACCTCCAGAACGAATTAAGTACTTAACCCGAGGTACCACTGTACATTCTAAGCATGGTGGATATAGTTGAATAAACACACACATACACACACACACACATTTTTCTCATAAAATGCCGCATAACAAATGTGTTCAAGCTACCTTCACCGGCAGGTAACGGTTTTATCTGTCTTCGCTCAGAGAGCATGTGCTTTGAGTGCAGAAGGTCTCAATAGGTCTGCAAGTGGATGGGAACCGTGCATGACAATTTGCAGAGCTGCTAGTCAGTGTTGAGGTAGATGGGCAATGTATAATTGGGTGATTTGTTCTTTTCCCCAGCCTTTCCTTCAATGGAAAGCATGAGGGAATTTTCTCATGCTTCTTTGTTTCTAATCTTGGAAAAATATATCCATCTTTTTCTTTCCTTCAGTGTAAATTCTCTCTCGTAGCCCATAAATCTACAGTGGGTCAGCATTTCTATAAGAGCACAAAGAGACTAGATTCCCAAACGGTTTGTGTTTTTGGTTCCTCAAGCACTGGATTTTTTTACACACACACACACACACACACACACACACTTGCTGTAAGTGAATGAAGTACCTCATGACTCGTGAACCATTGCTAGAAAAGTCACCTCACAAAGGGGAAAAATATGTTTTTGGGCAAAAGAGGAAATGGGATTAATTTTTCCTATTTCCTTTATGATAAAACTGTTTCAGGTGGTTTTATGTTGGAGAATTAAGTGGCAGAAGAATCAGAAGTGGTCTTAATGAAGGGCATTGCCATCATGGATAATTCTAGTCTTTTCATTGTCACATATTCTTGTATTTAACTTACTGTTTTCTATTTGGCTAGTAGGGGCCTTTTGTTTCTTAGCAACCATCTGTTCATCCAGTTTATTCCCCCACCTGAAGTAATCCTTAGTTTAGCATCACAACTGATTACTGTTGAATTGATTATGGGATGACTGCCAGAAGAGGGCGGGGGAAGGCATTTATTTACTTTTCTATTAAGGCATACCTGAAGTTCCTATAAATTCTCACGTCCTGACAGTATGGTTAATGTGAAATCAGAGCTATATTTTATAACATTCTTATTTTATTTTAGCTGGAATAAAAAGAGAACAGTACATTAGAGACTCACTTATTTGTTTTCATGATAAAATAATTTTTTTAAGTGTTTCTCCAAAAGGTTGAGTAAAAATCAAACCCCTGTAAACTTTATTAAACCTAAAATCTCAACTGGAAATATGTATGTTACATGTGGTCTGAAAGTTAACTGTATCCCTCTTTTCCTTAAATCAAAAACTTTCATTATCTCAAGCAGTCTTATTCTCTTCAAGACAAAATTTTGGACTACGACCTGAGAGACCTGGTTCAAATACCTACTTGGCCATGGGGCTTACTGGGTCAGTCACTGTCTCTCAGCCTAATTTACCTCACGGGGTAGCTTTGAGAATAAAATGAGGAGGAGGAAAACCAGGTATGCCACTGTGAGCACATAATGATAAATGCATTAAACAAAAGAGATAAGCCATTTTCCAGAATGTTGGGCTTCTGTGGGGTTGACCTCAGTGACCGTGCTTCAGAGTCCCTGCTTTAAAGCAGAGACCTAACAGTACAAGTGCCTGCTAGATTTTCTGCTGTTTTAAGTTCAAACCCTCTTATGTGATTGGGGAAAATAGCAACTGTCACATTGAGGCAGCTTAATCTAGAACAAGGGACTGACTGGCTTTAGCTACTGCTTTCTGGCAGCTAACTGTCATTAGGTCTGAGCCACCTGCTGCTTATGGCCATTGTCACTTGGCCAAATGTATATTGTTCTCTTACAGTCTGTTACTATCCAGTTTTCTATTTATTAGAAAGTTGCAGATCAATGTTTTTCAGGTGTTATGAAATCACGTTTCCCCAATTTACTGGCTTTTCTTCTTCCCTCAGCAATTTTTGTTTAGTTATTCAGGCTCCCATAACCTCCTTTGCCATTTCAAAGAGTGTTAAAGAATCGTGACATGGGCTTACAAGTTAAGGACAGTCATGCATGCCTGCTGTCAGAGGAAAAGGGAAACTATAGTTCATGGGTAGGCAAACTAAGGCCTGGGGGCTGGATGTGGCCCAACAACCTTCAGATGGTCTGGGTATCAGCATGTTTTTACATGAGTGGAATGTGTCATTTTATTTAAAATGCATCTCTAGGTTATTTGTGGGGCATAGGAATTTGTTCATCCCCCCCCCCCAAAAAAAAATATAGTCCGGCCCCCCACAAGGTCTGAGGGACAGTGGACTGGCCCGCTGCTGAAAAAGTTTGCTGACCCCTGCTATAGCTCTTCAGGTGCTGCTGGACTATAACTCCTACCAACCCTGACCATTGGCCATATTGTGGCTGATGGGAGTTGGTGTTAAACAATATCTGAAGGTCCACATGTTCTCCGTCATAGTAAAACAGTTAGGAACATGACTCTCCCGCCCCCATTTTCCTCCCCCAAATTCAGGTGATGGTCACCTGGCTTTTACATTTTATGGCTCATAGATGCCGCTGAGTATGCTTAGCCTTCAACACACTGGAGTTTTGTTTTATTTATTTGCTGAATAATATTTTTCTGCATGCCAGCAGAGTCCCCCAAGTACACAGAAACCATTAACTTTTTAATGGTCAGTCCTGTCTGTCTTTCCAGCTGAATAACTAAGTTCTCTCTCTAACAGGAGGAGCAAACAAGAGCTGCAACAAAACGTTGCAGCATATCCTATGTCCTAAAAGGAAGGTTTCTGCCAGGGTTCCAGTATGGCCTTTTGGCCCAAGAAAGGCATTCCGCTAAATCCACCCTCTCTTGTCTTTCCCACCATTCTACATACTGTGGCTACTGAACATACTCAGTTCTCATTGGGCTGCTTGATTTTTCATCCCTTAGAGTTTTTTAAAGGGAAAAAATGTGTATTAGTATGAATCTTGGCATTCCCGCAAGCATGGGTGCATTTTGGCTATAGTCTTGACGACTCATATCACTGATTTTGCTGCTAGAAGGAGCAATCATTATAATATTTGATTACTGTAGCTATAGAATAATTGTTAACATGCACCATCAAGCTCTAAATGGCTGAGAGTCATTGATTTACTCTATAAATTGAGGTTATTGTGCTTGTTGCTTTATATGCATTGTGTTGTTAATTCAATTTACATAACATTCTTCGTCCTAAAATAACCCAGGTGCAATATGTTTATCCTGAATATATAACAATAATCTAAGTATCAATGTAAATATAGCATTTCTCGATATTTCTCTGCGAAAGGAACCATGTTTATATTGATACTTAGATGTGAAATGTTTAACATTCTTTTGCCTGTAATAAGTGTTGTTTCCGAAATCTCCAGCTGTCTTTATATGCAAGACTAAAGCTCAAAGTTAAAAAGAGCTATAAAGAGGGCTGCCTTTTCACTAGACTAATACTAAAAGCAGACTTTGCACTCTTTAAAGTTAAATAAAATGTTTGTATTTTAAAACAGGCAGCTGAATTTTAATGTTTTGCCTGAAGACAAAGCGGAAAAATGATTCTGCAAAAAAACCACTATTCTAGCCTGACTTGTAGTCTGTAGCTATGGAATGTAATCCACTTGCCCCGACAGACATATCTAATATAAGCAAAAAAGGAAGGGAACATCTGAGCTTCAGCTCTTTGCTGGTTTGTCTGCCTGGTTGTCAGTTTACAATATATTTTAGGCTGCTTTTATTGTGTCCAGTTGCAATCTACCCATAATTAGTTACACACAATTATGCATTTATTTTCTTCTGCACCCAATTTTATTTGTGTTGGGAAATTTGCTAGTGTCAACCCTCTGACCTATGCAATTTCAGTGTTTGGAATTTGGACAATCTAAATGTTTGCTCTCTGTTTTGAAAACTGTCGAAAATTCAGGCTAGGTTTCCAGCCACTGTAGTGTCGAAAAGAATCCTAGTTGTTTTCCTTCTCATTCTTGATCAAAACATCACTTTGTTACAAAATGCATATACTGTAACATAGCCTTATTTCCCCTCATAGGCAGTTTTTTGTTTTGTTTTTTTTGGTGTGGGCACTAAATTGTTGCCTTCCTTTGAAGATGCAAATTTTTGATCCAGCCTCTGTAAGAGAGTTGCACAGGATATATGCTCCATTGATTATGTGGGGGTTAGGAGAAGGGTTAGCTAACACTGCTCTTCCTTATTACTAGACAACAGAAATATTGTGCATTGTATTTCTGATATGTGGCAAGCTTTTATGCCCTCCCGTAGCTCCTCTCAGTACTTCTTCCTCAGAACTTGCCAAAAGGCTTGTCTGAATGCTCCAGTGCAGTCTAGTCGTCGCAAGCAGTATTGGGCAATATAATTTTTAATTCAAACATTTTGCTCAGCACAACTTCAGTGATGCTGACTTCCCTGAGATATTGTTCTAATATTGTAACCTGTATGCCTCTGAATTTGTAACACTGCTACAGCGTGGGTGCTTTCAGTCACTGCTCAAGATATTGTCATCTTTAATTCACTGACTGTGAATTTTAAATGCATTGTAATAGCTACAGATGATTGCTGGCAGTTGGAAAAAAAATTCTCCCTGGCATTATCCTTTGATGCCTGTCAGTTTCTAAGTTATGTTGTCACTTCTTGCCCAGAGAATAAAAAGATAACTGGTCAAACAAGTTAACCAGGTTGCTATCATTTACATTAATCATAAATGTCATCTAGGCTGTTCTCGCAGATTTCAATTACAGTATAATCTGCTATCATTTAAAGTATTATGACTTCCCAATCTGTATCTCATTAGCCCATTTCTCGTGAATCTTATTCAGCTTGCAAGCTACAGGTATATAGTTGAAGATATAACATATGCTGCAGAGTGTAAGCAGCAGTTCACTCAAGCTCTGCAACTGATGAATAAGTAGTGGTTTTTTGTTTTTGTTTTTAAAAGAGACGCTTGAATTGAAGTTGAGGAAGCTGTGTTGCTTGGTTCTGCACAAGGAATGGTCCTTGGCTTGTGTATGTTTATAAACTTCCTTATATGTCACTAGTTTTGGTGGTTTGGAGAGTAACACTGAGATGTAAAGCACACGTTACAGATTATTGTTCAGTTCTATTCATCATCTCACATCTTTATGTCCTATATTTCTTTGATCATAGAGCTCAGTAGTCCAGGACCGCAATGCCTCATGGACTGCCTCTCCCCATATAAACTGACTTGGACTCTGTGATCAACAACTGAGCCCTTCTTTGTGTGCCTCCTCCATGAGAGGTCTGGAGGATGGCAACATGAGAACGGGTCTTTTCTTCAGTGGCTCCCCATTTGAGGAATGTTCTTCCCCAGAGGTTCATCTGGCCCCTGCATTATATATCTTTAGGCGCCAGCTGAAAACATTCCTTTTCAACCAAGTCTTTGCTTGATTAATATTCTATGTCCTTTTAAATGTGTTTGTGCCCGGGTGTGTGTTATTGATTGGTTTTCATTTAATTTTTCATTTTGTGCTTTGTTTTTCTGTTGTGAATTGTCCTGAGATCTTCAGATGAAGGGTGATATATAAATTTAAATAACAAATAAACAAATAAATAAATAAAACACACAGCTCCCAGGTGGTCACCTATCCATTAAACAGACCCATCCCTGCTCATATGCCTTCAGACCATACACTAGCCACTTGACTACTCATTAGTCCCAAGCAGAAGATCTTCCATCCTTTTTTTTTTTTTTAAAAAAAGTGTAGCTTGTCCCCACTCACTTTCTTTCAATGTGCAAAGGGATAAAACAGCAAGACTTTTTGTTCTGGTGCCCTTCTTCATTTCCCCCCAGTTTCTAGCTGGTTTCTGCTTTTCTTCCACGGTAGCGATAAGCGAAACAATGATATTGCTCTTGGTATTTTGTGAAGTGATTATATCTGTGCAGACAGAAAACACCTACCACATTTTCTTTGGCAAAGAAATATCATGTTACTGTTCTTAGCTCAGTGCTTAATCTGAATCTAAAGATCAGCTTTGAAAGTCCTATTCTTGCCTTAAAGAACAGATTAGCTGGATGGCAGGAAAATATTTTGCTGTTCCTAGTGAATGAATAATCTGCCTTTATTGCTATAGGTGTTATGCGAGAGCAAACAGGCGTGGTTCTTGAAAAAAATTTTTTTTTACTGTGATGGGATGGTAGCAAAAAAAACTTTCAGTGACATTTAGAAATTTCACCCATTTGTTGTCTATGTCAAAATGAGCAGATGTCAGTAGATCCAACCTTTTTTCCATTTTTCGTAGAACCCCAAGATCTACCAAGCAGAGCCAGACATGCAGTTAGTAGAATTAAAGAACAGGGTGAATCTAAGCACATCATGACCCTAGAAATTTATTTGCTGTAACAGAACTGAGCTGGGTTCTTTGGCACACATGTCCTCATTAGCTTTCTTCATTCCAGCAGCCTAGTTTGGGTGGGAAAGGCAAAACGTTCCATGCTTGCACAGCTTCACCTCATTTAGATGGTATAGAGAAGTGGAGCTGGGTATCACACAGAGATTGATGAAGTGACTTCACCCAGTGGCTTCATTTAGATGTTAAAGAGTATCGGGGACAAGATGAACCCAAGCTTGATTGCCATGGAGCCAAATGATGTTCTTCAGTGCTATTCTCTGGAACCCATCTTGCAGATGGGAATGACACCACCAAAAATGGTACCCACAGCTCCACATACACAAAGCTGTGTCTAGACATGCTTTTCAGTGGCCGTCCTTGTCTTCTTCCTTTTATGGCAGCAATAATTTTATTTTATTTTTTACAAACGGGCCTGAATTGTGTTTAAGATAAAGAGATTCCCTTCTCTTTACAACAAAATCGCAATCAAATTAATAAGGATAGAGTATGAGAGAATATTTGTATAAAGCATGTGTGTGTGTGTGTGTGTGTGTGTGTGTGTATGTGTATGCAGTTTTTACTTAGCTTTGATCCACTTTTTCTGCATTACACTTTCTGTGCAGAAGGCATTCTGTATCTGTATTGACTGACTGAAGTCCTCAGCCCATTTTAGTCTTGAGCAAGAATGAAACATTATTAGATAACATATTGGGCTGCATCCATTGTTCTTGGTCTGCTAGTGCAAGGGCTTTTGTGTTGTCCAATGGGTGAGTCTTCAGGTTGTGCAATGGAGGAATCTAACACAACGGTTGCGCCAGCAGAAACCCATTGCACAATCTATTGTGCAAAAGGCCACCAGCAAGCGGCTTTTGCATTCTCTTGCACAAAAACATTTTGCTGACATAGAGCATTTTGCCGGTGGACCAAGTATATTGCTAAGTGACTTTAACTCAGAGCTACATTGAATCCCCATGATGGGGTGAGCTCCTGTTGCTCGGTCCCAGGTCTTGCCAACCTAACAGTTTGAAAGCACGTCAAAGTGCAAGTAGATAAATAGGTACTGCTCCAGCAGGAAGGTAAACGGTGTTTCTGTTCGCTGCTCTGGTTTGCCAGAAGCAGTTTAGTCATGCTGGCCACATGACTTGGAAGCTGTCTGCGGACAAATGCCGGCTCCCTCGGCCAGTAAAGCGAGATGAGCGCTGCAACCCCAGAGTCGTCTGTGACTGGACTTAACGGTCAGGGGCACATTACCTTACCTTACCCCTTACATTGGGTGCAACCTATTACTTTCTTACACACATCAGAGAGTAATTTTAGTTGCTTGTTGTTGTTTTTTGTACCCTCCCCCTTCCAACTTTCTGTATTGCCTTTCTTTAAGAATCTAGCTAACAAATTGGTTACATGTGTGAACATTTCCTTATACACTTGTCCACAGTAATCACATTTACAAGGTAGAAAACTTTTTTTCAGGTTACTTCCTTTCAAGGCACAGCATCCTTTTGATATTTACAAAACAAACCATAGTATAGTGGCTCTCGAATGAAAAGCCATGGACAGGACGTTCCATATTGGTGACACAAGCAATGGGAAATATATGCTTTATCTATGATGGTGATGGGCCTAGTGGCAGGTTGATATGGAAGAAAATGTTCCCTAAAGCATCATGAAGGGCATGTGAACAGTGTAGATCTCAAAACTGGTGGGATGTGTTCCCAGCAGGCTAGTAAGGTCAAAATCTTGGCTGTTTATCTTCAGCTAGCTTCTAAGTCATCTTCAGGGATAACCCCATGTGCAATACATAATAACTGTATAAACAAGGTGTTACCAGAGCATGGATCCTTGTTGCCAGACTGTCCAGGAGAGGTTGTAGTTGGCATAAAGGTAAAGGGACCCCTGACTGTTAGGTCCAGTCGCGGACGACTCTGGGGTTGCGGCGCTCGTCTCGCTTTATTGGCCGAGGGAGCCGGTGTACAGCTTCCGGGTCATGTGGCCAGCATGACCAAGCTGCTTCTGGCGAACCAGAGCAGCGCACGGAAATGCCATTTACCTTCCCGCTGGAGCAGTACCTATTTATCTACTTGCACTTCATGCTTTCGAACTGCTAGGTTGGCAGGAGCAGGGACCAAACAACGGGAGCTCACCCTGTCCCGGGGATTTGAACTACCAACTGACCTTCTGATTGGCAAGCCCTAGGCTCTGTGGTTTAACTCACAGCGCCACCCGCGTCCCATGTAGTTGGCATACTAGTCTGGAAAACACTCTGTGCCACTGAGGACACCTGTACCTCTAGTGCCGAGGATGGATCAAGAATTAGTCCAAAGCTGTGAACTTGATTTTTCGGAACCTGATGCAAAACAAGCTGAATTTTCCTTCCCTGGGCTAGGGAGTAATTTCCCCACCCCCACTCCCATTGCACCATTTCTCAGCAAGGAATGTTTCTGGGATCCCTGCTGCTCTTTGCAGTTCGGCTGCCAGTAGAAACCATTGCAAAGCTTTTAACAGATTTTTTAAAATAGAAAGACTGATGCAACCCTCTGCCACCTCGTATTTATTATGGCACATCTCCCATCCCTCTGCCTTCTTAACAGAAATGTCCCTTGATCCAAGAAGCCTACCAGGGGGGGAAAATCTCTGGGGAGGGCATTTTTACAGGCCCACAAAGTATCTCAAAAAAACAACAACCCTGGTCTGAATACTTCAGCTCAGCACTAGAATCAGGGGTCTGTTGGTGATGTGTTGCTAGGAAATCCAAACAGGAGGAAGGGAAAACTGTCATGGGAGTAATATGGAGATACAAGCCATTGAGCTGTAGGGAGGATTCCCTTGAGCTTCTTGTAGACATTGTAAGTTGGGCAAAATACATGATGTGTGCATGGAGATTTTCATTTTTAGTTTGTAAAGGATCATAATCTGTTTTATGGTATGCATTCCCCCCCCCCCTTTGTTCTTTATAATAACACTTGCTGAGTGTCCCTGAGTGCTATGATGTTTTTGCAGTAAATGGGGCAAGAGAGAAACGGGCACCATTGCACAGGGCGATTTCACAGTCGTCCATTATTGATTATTTCCCTCTCCCATTTTCTTCCCATGCCCTTGCCCTCAAACCTGTCAGGTGTCTAAAACTTTCAAAGGCAGCAGCAACACTTCCTTCACTCAAAAATCAAACCTGTTACTTATTTCTGCGCAGCAATCTTCCTTTCTTTTTCTTGCTTTGTTCATTACATTTTTTTTTTAAACTTCGAGGGGACTGGCCAAATAATATAACTTGTTAGTTTTGCTTGGATATTCTTCAGCACATCATTATTTTGTACAGTATTTCTAATTAAACCATGACGTCAGCTGTAATTTTCTGAAATGCTTAACTGAGAAGAAGGTTGGAGGCTGAATGAGGCTGGAGGTTTGCTAATTTGGAATACAGCAAGAATGTCTCTCTTGCTTGACTTAAGGTTAGATTGAAAATACATTTCAAGGATATTTTTGTGTAGTTTGGGTTGCGCGAATTTGTTCAAGGCTTTGGAGAATTAAAATGAGGAAATATTAAATTAGGAAGTGTTACATTAACAATAGCTGGAATATATATATATTTGACTTTTGAATGAATTTGTTGCTTTTTCCCAAGATAGTGGCAGGTTCCTTCTAGTTGCCACTTATTGGTCAAAGCTTGACATACTTTCAATTGTGTTTTGATGGAATTTAGGACCACACACCATGCAAAGGGAAATGTTGCAATTTGGATTATAAATTGTGAATAGGTGCCATCTAGTGGTGTTTTGGGTACAGTGCAGTTCCAGCTGAATAAATTTGAGGCAGCTGCCCTCTGAATGAATGTCAGTGTCTTATTGTATTACATTCTTAACAAAGATTGCTTATATTCTGAATTTTTTCTCCTGCAGAGGCATGCACTGCAGACATTTAGCAATTATTTTTTTTAAAAAGAAAAAACTTATCATAAAAGGGATACTACTTTTAAAATAGAAATTAATTCTTAACTTCCTTGATATTTTTGAATGGTAATAAACTGTTTCAGTGCATACACACAATTAACAAAATGCACTGCCAGGCTTTTTACAAGGTCACGTGTGTCTCAATGATTTCTTTGTACTCTGCAGCAATATACTGAAACATAATGCCACAAAGAATCTTACATACATAGGAATCTTGGGTTTTTATTTATGACAGACTTTTAGCGACAAATACACTGCATTTTAAGATTTGCACACTATTAGTCCCACAAAGGAATCTGGGCACTGTGCAACTTTTTATTAGTTAATTGCAGCTGTTTATGAGCCATAGCAACAGCAGTAAAAATTCTGTGCACACACTGAAAATCACTTTCAGGAACAAGAAAATACTTGGTGTATGGCAGATCCTTCATCATGAAGTTTTACAAAAGTTTTATGTTCAGAAAGGAAGTCATTAGAAGTGTTGCTTGATAACAATTTGGAAGGGGAATTGCAGAAAACTTTTGGTGCCTTTGTAAAGTTGGCTTTACGCTTATACAAATAGAAAATTGCAAATGTTATTATAAATGGAAATTTTTACATCACAATCAGGACATGCAGGATGGACTTCACAAGCTACAAGATTCAAGCTCATATAAGTGGATACAGTCACGGTGGGTGGAAATTGAACAAACATAACACTAACACTACTGTGTAATGATATCAGGCAAGTGTAACTTGTACTTAAAGCAGTCCCCAAACACCACCTGAATCCCTCTCACTTATTGCTGACCTGGTTGAATGAATGGGTTTCTGGATAGATGATGGTGACTGCTTTATTCTTCTCTGGTCATTCTGCTTCTGTGTTAAGCTAAACCATGGTTTGACTTAGTGTGCCGTCCAAACCTAACTTCATGGTTTAACTTCCTCCAGACTAATCATGAGCTGTAACCAAGGCTTCTTCTGTGGCTCACAGCTCACGGTTTGTCCTTGTGTTTACCTATACAGTTGTACCTTGGAAGTCGAATGGCATCTGTTCCGGAAGTCCGTTCAACTTCCAAAACGTTCAAAAACCAAATCGCGGCTTCTGATTGGCTGCAGGAAGCTCCATTAGCAAATCAGGAGCTGTGGAAGCCCCGTCGGATGTTCGGGTTCCAAAAGAATGTTCGCAATCCCGGAACAATCACTTCCGGGTTTGCAGCATTCGGGAGCCAAAACATCCGAGTTCCAGGGCGTTCAGGATCCAAGGTACAACTGTATATTTTTTGGAATATCTGCAGCAGTCCTTGAAGTCGCTGACACCTAAACAAGCTGAGTGATTTATGGAGACCAGCTTACACAATGGGAAGTGTGTCAGTTGTGGGTTCTGCCAAGCTTGTCTGTCTCCAGACCTTTCCTCACCAGAATTGCAGCCTTGCTTCTAAAAATGTGGTCTAGACACTAAAACCTGGTAGTTTGAGCTAAAGAGAGGTGCAAGAAAGTCTGACAATCACTTAAATACAGTGGGATGGTATGCCGTTCCATTTCTCTTCACGTAGCCCTAAAACAGACTGCCGAGACTGGAAAGGCACTTAGGTAAACAGCTTCACCATCCTTTGAGGCCTACCGTATTTTTCGCTCTATAACACGCACCAGACCATAACACGCACGTAGTTTTTAGAGGAGGAAAACAAGAAAAAAAATATTGTAAATGAAACAGTGGATGTATGATTTTTGTGGTTCATGCTGTGGCCACAGACATGTGATCTGACGGTGAGTTTGGAGTAGCCCAATGCAAAAATCCTGAGGATCCATGTGGATCCATGCTTTGTAACCACGTTTTTGCACCACTGCGACCCCAGGCAACAGTGGGTGCGTGATTTTTTTGGTGCAAGATGTAGCCATGGACGTGCTATGTGATCTGATGGTGAATTTGGGATCTGTGCTTTGTAACCACGTTTTAAGTGGGGAGGGAAGGAAAAGCACTCAAGGGACAAGGAGCACGCATGGGGTGTGTGGAGAAGGATGCTGCTAATAATGCTATTTAGCGAGCTGAGTGGGGAGGAGAGAGGGACAGAGAGCCTGCTTGCTTTAAAGGAGCCAACCGGACAGGAGCCGCTTACACTCGTGTAAGCAGCTCCTCTCCCGCTTTGCTGTTTCGAAGCGAGCCACGGAGGAGGGAAGGAAGGGGAACCATGGATCCTCTGCTCACAACTGCAGCAGATCCCCCCCGCCACCCGTAGGCATTTGCTCCATAACACGCACAGACATTTCCCCTTACTTTCTAGGAGGAAAAAAGTGAGTGTTATGGTGCAAAAAATACGGTAAGTCTGTAGAGAAGTTGGGACCCACAAAGAGACACGGCCTAAAGTGAAGTGAATGGGTGGACGAGATGGTTATCAAAATATGGTGCCACAAAAGAAAAGGAAAACTTGTTGTTTTCCCTTGGGCTGGGGAAAAGCTTTCTGTTTGGCAATAGACAACCAACTGCAGACACAAACACATGCAGAATATTATAATTTCTCCAGTAAGAACCTCACAGTGGCAGGAGTTTGGTACCAAGTAGTGGGATGGTCATTGCTAGTTTGGCACTCCTACTGGTACACCTGTGTGGTCCTTGCCTGGCCACACCATCCCCCAGCCTGGTTTCGGAAAGTGGCAGCATTGCTAGAGTTGGGAAGGCAGGTTCAGCAACTCGTCTGATGTTCACCTGCTTAGCTGGCCCTCCGCTACAAGATTTTGCTCCGTAAAATAATTGTGCAGAAGGGGACCTGCCCTCACAATGAAAGGAGTGTACACAGTGGGTGGCAGTTTTACTCAGAGTACACCTATTGAAATGAATGAACGTGGCTAAGTTAAATCTATTCATTTTGTTGGGTCTGCTGTGAGTAAAACCTAGCTGAATATCTGGAAACCTTTTCAACTGTATGCCGTAAGCGATATTAGCTCACATTTGTTAAAGGTTTTTACGTTATTTTTGAAATTTCATTTAATGACTGATGGCTGAGTCATTATTTCAGAATGTGAGTGTTCTCATTCAGACTTGTAAACAAATCTGTCTTAATTTGAAACGAAACTATCCTCCTTCCCCATTTTGGGTATCGCTTCATCATTCCCTCTAGAGTAGACATTTCTGTAGAAATGTTAATTTTCTCCTACCTCAGCACTTTTGTCCAGCATAAATAGTCACCTACTTTAGATTGAAATCACTTGAGATTACTGGTGAACCTGTTTGGTAAATGTGGCTCTCATCAGCTTCCTGCTTATTTATTTCCCTAACTGTTCTTTTCTATTTTTATATTTGCTTACAGGTGCTCTGTTCGTATTTCTTCACTTGTGTACTTAAAAAAGAAAGAAAAGCAGCTCATGTGACTTGAAGGTGGAATGTATTTCCAGAGCAAAAAGTGACCTAACACCTGAATTTCACTGGGTTCTTTTGCTTTGGGAATCTGAAATCATCTCATGTTTTCAAAATACACATACATTCTATATTGCCATTATATTGCAGATGAGAACACTAACATAGTATGGGCATAGTAATAATAGGTTCTGTTTATCCCAGTGTGATCATTTGATATATAACACTTCTAAGCCATGCTGCCAGAGGAGCTAATAAAATAGCTACAGCTTCTTTGGACAGCACCTGACAGTACAAAATAGAGCCATTTTGCAGATGGAGTGAAGATTCTGAATTATGAAGCTTAACAGCATTTAGCTACCTTTCCTAGAATAAATTTAGCATGGCTAGAGTGGCTCAGAAGAGGTTATAGTGCTAGGAACACACAGCATAATTTATATACAAAGCAGTGTAAATTAAGTGCCCACATAGACCTGGATTGCTTACTCTCCAGAAAGATTGGATGATATACTTCTGACTAATATGATTACCCTAGGGACGCAGGTGGCGCTGTGGGTTAAAGCCTCAGCGCCTAGGGCTTGCCGAAAGGTTGGCGGTTCGAATCCCTGCGGCGGGGTGCGCTCCCGCTGCTCGGTCCCAGCGCCTGCCAACCTAGCAGTTCGAAAGCACCTCCGGGTGCAAGTAGATAAATAGGGACTGCTTACCAGCGGGAAGGTAAACGGCGTTTCCGTGTGTGGCTCTGGCTCGCCAGAGCAGCGATGTCACGCTGGCCACGTGACCCGGAAGTGTCTCCGGACAGCGCTGGCCCCTGGCCTCTTAAGTGAGATGGGCGCACAACCCCAGAGTCTGTCAAGACTGGCCCGTACGGGCAGGGGTACCTTTACCTTTACCTTTAATATGATTACCCAGTGGGACAGTATATGAGTTGCCACTGAAAACTTACACGAACCTAGACAAGTAGATGCTGAAACAAAACAGACTGAAGTGTTCTGAGTTCCTGCACTTTATTTATGTACTTATTTCAGTAACGTGGTGTAGTGGATAAGAGCGGTGGACTCGTAATCTGGTGAACCGGGTTCGCGTCTCCGCTCCTCCACATGCAGCTGCTGGGTGACCTTGGGCCAGTCACACTTCTTTGAAGTCTCTCAGCCCCATTCACCTCACAGAGTGTTTGTTGTGGGGGAGGAAGGGAAAGGAGATTGTTGGCCGCTTTGAGACTCCTTAAGGGGAGTGAAAGGCGGGATATCAAGTCCAAACTCTTCTTCTTCTTCTTGTTAATTTATTTAAATCAATGTTCACATTGCTTTCATAAAGATAATGTGGCAAGTTTATAAGGGGCAAAATATATGTAGTGGCATCTCATTGACTCAGTCCCATTCTTTTTCACTCTGATTCTATTCCAGTACCGCTTCAGAACGCAGGAAATACGCAACATTTTTCACATATCTTGTGTTTAGTGCTGAAGGCACCAGGACTTTTCTGATGGAGAGGGGTAGAGCACATGCATTGTATTTTTATTTTATTTTTTATATTTCAGATTCAATTGTTGGAGCCTTGAAGAAGGGCTGAGAAAGATAGAATTGCAGCAGAGCTGCAGCCAGTTAGTTTCTTGTGCTCTCTAATGTTTAAATGATTAGCTGTACAATCTAAGAGTTTTGCACCATTTGTGAAAGTGAAATGCTGTGAAAATAAAAGCATATGTTTGTCACAATGTTACGTTAGCAAGTGGGTTAGGAATAGGGGGGCGGGGGGGAAAGCTTTGATATTCTCTCTTTTTCTCCTCCCTCCAGAATGAAAACTTCCACTTTGAGCCAGGCTGTGGCAGTGTGCTTCAGCATTTTCTTTGTTCTTTCCAAAACGGCCTCTCTCTCCCCCCTCCCTCCTACTATTCCCAGCCAGAATCCTTGGGAAGAATCCTGCATGTAGCCCATCACTGAAATCTTTGAATGATACCCTTTCCCATCTACTAAAATGAATGTACTTTTGCATGCCCCTATGACTCACCAGTGTGCAGTAGAACCAATACTACTGCATGTGGATGAATTTATTTTAGGGGTGGTGGTTTTTTTTTTTTTTTTTTTAAAAAAGGAATTTGGAGATATCTGAAAAAGACCGGATGGCAAAAATTCAGATTGCTCGTTTTCATTCACTCAAACATTAGTGCCAGTATTATTTTTATTTTTTTAAAAAAAATTCCGATGGGTGATTTGTGAAATGAATGTTGCCTTCCACTTTTAGAACAAATCTGATGTGACATTTTGGTATTGATTAGTGTCTCCTTTTATCCCTCCCCCCCCCATCATTCCTTTCCTCTTTAGGCTTTATTCATTCTTCTGGTGGTCTTGAATTCTTTTGGCTTCTTTGTCTTTTTAAAATAAACTAAACACTTGTTTATGAATTGCGGGAAAATGCGCTTCCTTTTTCTAAGGAAAAAGTTGTTTGTTCACGTGCTGTTTTCCTCTGTGATTTCCAAAGTGTTAAGCAGAAAATGATTATTTCCCTTTTTGTGAGCTTTAAAATCCAGGCCCCAATTTGAAAGCGTTATAATGAGGTGGAAACTTTTAAAGGTCAGTGCACCCAGAAGTGGAACCCTCTCCTGCTTCAAGGAGGATTCTCTCATAGATTTGTTGTCCCATTGACTCTTAAAGAAGCTTATTGAAGTTGCCAGTAAATGGCTGATGTCTTTGGCAATCTCGATAAGGCTGTCACCAGGACTGTTTCGTAGTAGGTCTTGAAAGCTGTTTGCTGCTTAGTTGTCTTTTGTCTTTCTTTCTTTTTTTTATGCCACACATAGTTATTGTTATTTTTCCTCAGTTCTTGTGCAGAGGAGAAAATGGTGGATGCAGGGATGAAAGGAAAAAGGAAATGCAACTGTATACAGTATTTGTTCAACCTTTAGAATTAACTAGTGTGACAGGTCATCTGAGTAGATCCAGTGGTCCATTTTTACAAGAACTGAGATTGGTATGGTAACTGCACAAAGTTCACAAGAGTCCCCCTACGCATGATAGAAAGCTTTATCAACTTTTGGCAAAAAGTTGAAAATCAATAGGACCTCAAAATTTAATAACAACAACAACAACAACAACAACAACAATTTATTTATACTCCACCCATCTGGCTGGGTTTCCCCAGCCACTCTGAGTGGCCTCCAACAAAATACTAAAATACAATAGTCTATTAAACATTTAAAGCTTCCCTAAACAGGGCTGCCTTCAGATGTATTCTAAAAGTCTGTTAGTTGTTTTTCTCTTTGACATCTGGTGGGAGGGTGTTCCACAGGGCGGGTGCCACAACCGAGAAGGCCCTCTGCCTGGTTCCCTGTAACTTAGCTTCTTGCAGCGAGGGAACTTACAACAAGAAAAAGCTGGTGAGATATGTTGCCTTCACGCCCTGCACCCCTTCAGAAACTAAGCCTAGATACATATAGCTGCAGTTGTGCACATTCTTCCCATGCTACCCTTGCCTCTTATCTTTTTCAAGACACAGTGTTCAGGAAACAATTTTCCGTTTGAAGTTCAAAACACAAGCTTGTCTCCTTCACCACTTTGTGGGGGTTGAGAGGAGAGGAGGGGAGAAAGAATAGAGGCAAAATGCAGTGCAGTTATCTAAAGCAAGGCTTATCAGCGTCGTGCTGTTACACATTACGTTTTATTATTTTATTATTCCATTTTACTATTTTTAAAAAGTAAACATTAAGTACAATTAACAGTTACCTATGTAGATGTAACATTTACAAAAGCCATTAAAATGTGTTGTCTTCAGCAAAGCTGTGGGATGTACTTATTGTCTGTCTCCAGACAAGAAGACTGACTTCTTCCTCTCTCATGTAAACTTTCCTTTTTCATGGTTGGTCCAATAGAGACTCCTTGTTTCACTCCTCTCAATTTGACTTCGCAGTTTTAATTGCTGCCTAAGGTACCCCTTAAGGTAAAGGTACCCCTTAAGGTAAAGGTACCCCTGCCCGTACGGGCCAGTCTTGACAGACTCTGGGGTTGTGCGCCCATCTCACTCAAGAGGCCAGGGGCCAGCGCTGTCCGGAGACACTTCCGGGTCACGTGGCCAGCGTGACATTGCTGCTCTGGCCAGAGCCAGAGCCAGAGCCAGAGCCAGAGCCGCACACGGAAACGCCGTTTACCTTCCCGCTGGTAAGCGGTCCCTATTTATCTACTTGCACCCGGAGGTGCTTTTGAACTGCTAGGTTGGCAGGCGCTGGGACCGAGCAGCGGGAGCGCACCCCGCCGCAGGGATTCGAACCGCCGACCTTTCGATCGGCAAGTCCTAGGCGCTGAGGCTTTACTTCCCGATAAAACATGGTTGTTGTTTTTCTGTTGAAGCTTATCTTCCCTCTGTGGTTATTTTCATGGACTGAAAATGGAGATGGCAAAGTGATCTACTCTTTTCTAACTTCATTTTTGGTCCATACTAACTGGAAAGAAAAATAAATACAGGCTGGGGGAAAAGCCCAAAAGTAATTTAGATTCATATGAACATTTGGTGGCTGATTTCAAAACAGCATTTGTTAAACTGTGCACCATTTTATTTGCAGGGATCTAAACTCTTTCTTTTGCTTGTGCTTTTTAAAGGGAAGACCAAATATTTTACTTAAGAACCATTTATACAGTTCTCTGTGTTAGTAGATTTTGCACAATAAGGATCCACTTCACAGATGACACTTTTTCCATGTGGAAAGAAATGCATGGTTGTGTACAGCATCATGTGACTAAAGCAAGTGTGTCTATTTTTTTAGCTCAGGAAATAGTCAAATATAAAGTTGCTTTAATTTTGCTCATTTTCACTAGCATTTTCAGTACTGTAAATAATAGCTTTCTACACACACACACACACACACTTTGGAGAGCTTCCTTTGCTTCCTTCTGTTTCATTATTCATCCCCCCCCCAGTACCCCTTTCTTTCTTCAACTTCTAACAGTTCCAGTGTTACGACTGCAAGATTAATGCCTACCTTTATGATTTCATGGTTCACAAATTTATACTTTTAGCCGTAATGTAAAATTCCTTGCAGGAAGGATTTCCAGAGTTTTATGTTAAAGAAGAAGAAAAGTCTCATTTTCCTGAAAATGTTATTCTTGAAAATGAAATAATTTTATTGATAAAGCCCAGTGGTCTCAGAATGCAACCCTAGCATAGTCAGCATTTGGGAACAAAGGAGCAGACACTTGCCTGCAGCCCGGAACAGAACAGATTATTGAATTGGTCTGCTGGTTGTCCATTCATGTTTTCCATTGCCCAAATTGTAAGAGTTTAGTGCTTTTTATTTTCCACAAGCACCAGGTGTCCACTTAGACAATGCTAGAGAGATTAAGATTCAGATATGTTATGAGTTGTAAATTCCTTTTGGCTTTGTGTGTGTCACCTGTTTTTCCTCATTTGTTGCAGTATTGAAGCAAGCATTGGTTACCCTAGAACTGGAGTAAAATAATACCTAAAGTATCTTTTTTTTTAAAAAAAGAAAGAAAGAAAGAAACAAAAATAATTTAGGCAGAAAATGTACTTGGATCTAATTTCCACAAGGGTTATATAAAGTATGGATAGTGAATTACAAAATAGCACAGGTGGTTTTGTAGAATGGAAGCATGTATGAATATTATTACTAATATTAATATCGATAATAATTCTAACTCAACCTTTAGCTCTTTACATATCTGAGTGGTATGCAGGCATGTGAAATAAAACTAGCAGTGCCAAAACAGTACAATAAAACAAACATCCTATAAACAAAGGCAGCTAAAGCAGTAGAACATATGCCGTCTTTATAGAAGATGAATGGAGACCTTTTATATCTGTGGGCCCACCCCTGCTATACAGTGGATACCTATATTTATGATTCACTGGAGGGAAAGGTTCAAGATTAGTTCGTTCTTAACTACATTTCTTCTTTCAATTGCTGTTAACTATTAGGCTGCAATTTTGTACTCACTTACTTGGGAGTAAGTCTCATAGATCTCAGTTGGGCTTGCGTTTTTATCAAGATGAACATATGTAATCCTGCTCCTGAACATCAAAAGATGGATATTAAGATCATAATCAAGATCAGAAGGTATTGGGCTTTTCGGATGCAGCGTTGTTTCTCATAATGAAGTCCAGTTTTTAAAAAATTAAATGATACTAATTCCTCTGATCAGTCAAAGTGGTCTAGATGAGTGGAACAAACTAGAGTCTTTTAAACGTATACTTGGAGAAATACACTGACAGGAAACAAACAAACACAACCAGAATTGAAAGGCAACTAGGGTAATCTGATATCTTTACAATATTTTGCTTATGTTTTTTATATTTTAAAATACAAGATTCATGTAAGTATTAACAAGGTTTTCTGGATGCATTAAAGCCCTTCATGTTTAATATCATGCTGCCAATAAAAGCCATCTGTATTAGTTTCCCATCTTCTGAGATAACACAGCAAAATATAAAATCTTGCAGGCAGCACCACCAATCAAAACAGAGCCAGAGGTCTAGCAATAAAATGTAATAATAACCAAAAGCCATGTAATACAAAGCAGAAATGCTTGTTCAACAGCTAGGAAATCTTCTGAGGTTCTTTGTGGCATTACACTTAAGTAGGTCAGACTTTCTTTTCATTCACTTTTACTGAGCAGTAAAATGAGCCTATGCCCAACTTGTTTGACTTAACTAGGCTTCCATCAGTGTGTCACTCTAAAAGTCATCAGAGCCCGCTTTGGATGTTCATTTACTTAATATTTATTTATTTAAGAAATCTACATCCCACCCTTTGTCAAAAGCCAACAGGGCGATTTACAACGTAGTGACATAATAAGCAACCTAGTGTATAACATGATATCCACAAAATGCAAAATGTTAGAAGTTGTTGTTGTGAATTGTGTGTGTGATAGTGTGTGTGTGCATGTGTAATACACAGTAAAAGATAATAGCACATTATATGTTCTACATTATAAGCAACAGTGTCAAATTATTCACAGCGCCAACCAAGCAATAAACACCACAACCCTGCGAAACACAACGTCTAACAACATCTTATTATTTATATGCATTTACTGTGTCGGTAGCCCCTTCCTTTTTTGTGTGCAAGCTGTTTCTAAAAATGCGAACATAGTAAAAAATGCAGCCAAATATGCTGCAAAATCATGTGCAATATCAATTTAAGGAAGAAGCTGGGGTGGTGTGAGATAGATTAAATATCACGTGCAACAGGAACCCCAGTCACAATTTAGGCATCCCATTTAGCCAGGTGAACCACCGTCCTGCAAGACCGTAACCACCACCTTAGCTGATTGTATGTTTCAAGCTTACCCTTGCTGACAGGTAACTGTGTTCACATGGTAAGGAAGCTTGAACCACAACTGCTGGTTTAAGATAGCTAATAGTTACAATTATCCTGTGATGAGCAAGGTTGCCGTAAATCTTCCCTAAATGCTTAGTGCAGCAGAATGACCTGCTTCTCTCATTTAGTAATTTTCAGGTTGCACCAGATTGTGGCTTACCACAAACACACATAAAAAGTGCTAAGGGATACAGAAGGTATGTTTGTGGAATCTCTCAAAGTGTTGCTCCTAAACTTTTCTATGGCTCCAGCATCTCTGCAACATCTCATAAAGTATTGTGCACTAGCATTGCAATGGAACAGTGGTTGGCATACCTTGTCCTACAGATGTAGCTTGATGAGTTATTCCTCTGTCGAGTTTATCGGCCCATGGCTGAAAACTATGGCCAGAAAAGCCACCTCAATTGGACTGCCACCATCCCTCTTGTATCATCTGGGCTATGATACTGCCCTTGAATCCCTGAGGCAAAGGCTTTGGGACATTTCACACAGTGACCTGTGATCTTGATCTCATGTAATCTGTGGCTGAGAGGCATCCCTTCTCAGAATAGGCTTTGTTTATGTTCTCAGGACGTCAATTGCATGACGCGTAGCTTACTGCATTGTGGGCAGTACGAGCAATCAAGGGACCAACTGATCAAACCCCTGCTGGCAAATCTGCCAGGAAAATCTGAAGCCTCCCATATTAAACATCTTTTGGATGACAGGTCTAATGATATTACACTGGCTGTGGCAAAGTTTCTTTCAGAAGTCAAAAGAAACAAAGATCATCAAGCTTGAGAAAAAACAAAATGACCGCCTCAGTTCCTCTCTCTTTTGTGGTTGGCTGTCTTAACTGTATTTTGTTCTGAAATTGTTCTATGGGTCTTTGGACAGCAATAAAGATTTATATATTATTCCTTTGTCTGGGCATAATGAGTAGTATTGGGTTTCCCCACTGAGTAAGTTTTCCCATTGGCATGAATGACCTAAAAGTCATAGGATTGACATTATGTATATAGTGTCCGAATACTGAAATCATCAGCCTTAGTAGGTAAGTTGGGGTGTGGGGATGTATCCTACTAAATGTATCCTACTAAAAGTGGCTGGGAAAATTCCACACCCACTCCAGAATTGTATCCCTCACAAGGCAGAATTTCTTAGCCTCATATAGTTAAACCCTGGTTCCTAAAATAATCTAAACTTCCACATGCTCCAAGCCAGTACATTTCCCCCTGTGCCATGTCATTATCAACTCTTTTCTGCTCGTAGGTCTCTTGATTGGTCAATAAAGAGAACTCTGAGTAATACTACCAGGGGCACACTTAAAATAGTTCATTAAAAAATTATTCTCTGCAGCACCTCCAGCAACTACTTGATATCAAGGATGAGTTGTGGGAGTTAGGGAAAAATAGGGGGCTTTGGCTTGGGAAGTATCAAGGCATTTCTCATATAAGATCTTTCCGGAATAAATTGCCTCAGTAAAAGCTGATAATTTACCATATAAAAAAATGTGGCATTCTTTTCAGCTGCTGGTTTCCTCCAAATGTCTAGATCAGGGTTGGCCAACATGGTGCCCTGCAAACATTTTGAACTACAACTCCCATCATTCCTGGCTGTTGGCCATGCTGATGAGAGTTGTAGTCCACAACATCTGTAGGGCACCATGTTAGTCCAGATATTGACATTAAAATCATAAATCAAGAGCCAATTCAGAATGTGGAAATAGTGTGGAAAAGACTACTTGGAACAGCTGGATTCCTGAGGCCTAGTTTACACAAACAAGCAAATGAGATGGTGGAGTTGTGAGGAGTTGTGATTGTATCTTATTAGACTGCATTTAGTCACCCATGTTTCTGAACTCTCATATGGGGACAGGGAAACTCATTGAAAGTAGAAAACTAGCACAAAAGTGGGGCGTATGCTGGTTAGTTGTATGCCAGTTTATTTTTATTATTTTTTACTGGCAGAGTTTTCTTAAATTAGGGAGCATGCAAGAAGTACACACACATCCAGGCCAATAGTATGAAGCTGTAGAGTTGTTTTGAAAATTAATAGGAAAAGCATACAGTACTAGGCAGAAATTAGTGAGTTTTTAAAGTCTGTATTTTTGTGATCTGCATGGGAGGCTATGATTCTGTGCACAGTTAAAGCTGCTTAAATTGTAGTGGAATCATATGGCTCTAAGGCTGCTAAGTGTGTACAGGATTTACCATTCTTGGCTGTCACTCTAATGGCAGGTGATTTCCCAACCCTGTAAAGCACCAAAGTCTAGAGGAAGCCTTTATTACTGAAACTAATGACTCCTAGTGGAAAGGGTCAGTCTCCTCTACTGTATTGCAGTTGACCGGGAGTGTTAGTTATTTACTTCTGTTGATTATTTAGCTTTTTCAAGCAAACTAACTGCATCATAGTAGGAAAGACTTAGAATTCTTCAAAACATTTAACTGCGACAGATGTGCTTTAAAAATAACACAGATGTGCAGTGTCAAATTTCACAATCCCTGGCAGCTCTTTTGATTCCAAGTGTCGATTTAACTAGCGGTGCTGGGCATGTGCTTTCAGGAAGTCTTAACTTCTTGTAAAACAGGAAAAAACACTTTAAATACAAAGGACCTTGTCCCATTGAGAATTTGAAAAGAAAATGATCTTTACCGAGTGAGTATTCAACCCTGCTAGACAGCAAATCCATGGGTTATTTTTAAGCTAATTACTCAGAATTAAACAAAGGCTTAAGGCTTTTTGCCCGAACTGGAGTTGAGGCCAAATTAAATCGAAGTTGAGACACAGATTTTTTTTTTTTTTTTTAAAAAAACCCCACACTCAGCCTAAAACAGATCACATTTGGCAGGGTTGGAACACTGCCTGTGGTACCAAAGTTATACTAAACAACAGTGATGTGTTTGACTTTCCAAAACACTTGCCTTTAGAGTTGATGCAGAGAGGAGATGCAGATACAGAAAGGACCACTTACGATCTGATTCTTGCAATCTCAGTAGTCCTAAACACTTGGAATATATGTGGAACATGAATATTACCAGCCATAGGGCCAGGCCCATCCATGAGGCAAGGTGAGGCGACTAACCGCCTCAGGCAGCAGGAGCCACAGGGTCAGCAGATCTGGCCTTCAAGGAGTATATTGCCCACTACTAGAAATGGAGCAGCAGAACAGAAGTAATAAAATAATGATAATAATAATTATTATTATTTGTATCCCGCCCTCCCTGGCCGAAGCCAGGCTCAGAGTGGCTAACATCATAAAAACAACACAATATACATAAAAACATACATCAATTAATTAAAATATATTTTATTACACATCAATTAATTAAAATATATTTTAAAATTAATTCAGACAAGTTAAAATCTGGGCAGGTGGCAATTATCAGGTTGGAATTGAGAGTGGTTAATACTTGCCAGGACCAACTGTTTCCACTGATCATACAAGGACCTGTGAGCTGGTTGGGGGCCTCCTTCGGGCTTGTTTTATACAAAGGAAAGTAAGTACAGCCTTAGGACTGGCTCATGTGGTTTTGGGTTGTTTTTCTCTCTGAGTGAACTGTCCTCTCTTTTAGGAAAATACCATTTGAACCAGGAATACTTTGGTACACTTAGAAAGAATGTCCACAATTACAGAATTGCCTAGACATGTCACCGTGGTTGCAGAAATCACTGGCAAAATATGTGTATCATTTGCCCACACAGTATGTTCCCTGTGTTATCTGATGCAAGTGTGTATCTGTGAAAAATTGCCCTGAGGAAAAATGAGCCCACAGGACTCTGTGAACTGCTCTTTGGTCTTCAATTTTAGCTTGCAACAATTTTCAAATTGTTTTTCATTTCTGGCCATCGTCTTAGATCCTTCTTCATGTACCCCTTCCATGGGAGATTCAGAGGGTGGCAACATAAGAATGTGAAAGAGCCTTTTCAGTGATGTGTTCCCCACCTCAGTTTGTGGAATACTCTCTCCAGGAAAACCCATCTGGCACCATCATTATAAATATTTAGGTCCCAGGCCAACACTTTTTTGTTTATTCAGGCCTTCAGTAGCTAAGCCTCTTCTTTGGTGCTCATCTTTTAGTGGGGTGGTGAAGGACTTAGCATTTTGATTGTGTAATGGGATGACCATTTTAGGAATTGCATATTGCTTTAAAGTATCTGGTTTTCACTTGATTTTATCGGTTTGCATTTTATCCAAGTAAGTCACTTGGAGGCTTCTCTATAAAGTGACTAACAGATGTATTAGTAGTAAGAATAGTAGTGATGATATGATGATGATGATGATGATGATGATAGCTTCACTGTGGGCTTGTGTCAATGGGGTATTTGTACTTTTGCAATAAGCAGTGCACACAGAAATCCACTACTTGTATGTTTCCCAGTTCCTTTCTGTGGTGGTTCCTTGAGCTGAAAGCAATAGGTTGGAAAGTCTTCTGGAGCGCGGGGGCTCACTGTGTGCATCAGAATCACCCACCAGTGGGGCTGCAGTGGTATGCTGTGAATTTGTCCAACCCAAAGAAGCTTTTCCCCATTCTCTGATATTTATCTAGAAAACCTGCATCTTGCATGTGTTTTGTCTTCATAGTAATTCTGTTTTTATGTGTGCCTTCCAGGTAAAAAGCCGTACCTCTGCAGTTTTTCTGAAGAAGCACCTCTGGCAACCCTACAGTTCAACCATGGGAGAAACATCACAAGAGAAAACAATGCCAGTGAATCTAAAACAGAGCTGTCTTTGGTGGCATCTATACCACAAAACAAGACCAGAGAACCCTTTTCAAAATATGTGGATTGCAAAATTTCCCTGGATTTAAAGAAATCGGCATTTCAGCAAAGCCACAATTTCCCTTGCTCCAGTAGGACTGTTGACTTTGCTTCTAGACTCTGTCCAACGTATTCTGATGTGAGACTAGATTTGCAAACCCCGTTGGGCAAGGGCTCTAAGGAGAATCCTCCTGATATGTGTGAAGACTCTGTGTTAATTGACAGTGCAGATTTCCCAGAGAAGATTCCATTAGATCTAAGTGAGAAGTCAAGCAGGGCTGATTCATGCAATACGAGTTTTACCTCAACCTTACAGGCTGCTTTGATTGTCCACCCGTGCCCTTACTGCAGTCATAAGACCTATTACCCAGAAGTCCTGTGGATGCACAAAAGAATTTGTCACAAGGTCAGCTGTAACTCTGTGGCTCCCCCTTGGGTTCTTCAAAATGGATTCAAGAGTATAAAACACAATGCCGTTTTCATGGCACGAAGTGGCCGCACCGGACCCCCTCCTGCTCTTGGTGGTAAAGAATGCCAGCCTTTGCCTGTCAGCAGATTCACACGCCTTCAGGTGCCAAGTGGGTTGCTGGGATCTAAAAATAATTCTTCTGGTTCTGCTATGACTGCTAAGCCTGGGACTATGCAGAAGGATGTGCCACTGCCCACTGGTAGCTATGGTTCACGGTCATCAGGCACTGATGGGTACAGGCAGCCTAAACTGAACCACACCCACGAGCAAAACAGCACAGTATCCCAACAGCCCCAACTGAAAGCAAAATATGAAGCAAACTCCAAGTTGCTGCAGGCAGGGAGCTATGGCGTAAGTTTGGCGCCTTCCCCGGTGATTGTCTCTAAACCCAACTCACAGCCCTCCAACATCAAACTCGCTGAAAAATATACTGTTCCCCAAGTCAGTGCTGGGTTTGTCCCTTTAAGCAAGCATTGCGCTTCAGAACCAGGGAAGGCCAAATTTTACTCTCCACCTCAGTACCTCCCCCCGTGTAAAGCTGAGCCATACCTTGTGCAAGAAGACCCACCTGTGCCTCAGCAAGATCCGAACACCAAGAAAGAGAACGAGGGGAGAGCCCTGGTCAATTGTACAGCAGGATCCAGAGCAAGTCCTCTGATGCTGCCCCAGCCTAACACAGCAGGGCCTAACCCTGTACATTCCACCAAACAGGAGCCACCGTCGGAAGGACACGAGAAGTGCTTGGACATTTTGAACATCTTTAAGACCTCCATTCCCAAGGATCTCGCCACTCTCTACCAAACATGGGGTGCCAATAGCCCTGTAGTGGACCATGCTGGTAAGAGTTCTAATAACTGCTTTTCCGTGGTATTTTGCTAAGTTAACGACTATCACTGACATTTTGGATTTGTGAAAATGGTGTGTATTAATTGCCATGTTTAAACAGATTACCTCCCCTCTTTTAACTATCCCAACCTTACTCCAGTTAGTTCCCTGGGAGTAAGTCCTGTTGAATTCTATTGGTGCAAATTCCATGGCATTTTTGTTTTGTGTGCAATAAACATACCTTTTAGAGAACGTGATGCTTGGAGAATTTGGAAATTGGGGCTTGGAAGAGACCCTCACTGGTATAGCCGGCCATGCCATCATTCACTGCCCTTTGCACCAGAATCCTGGCGTGGATCTACACTCATGTTTTTAACGTTAGGAAAAGGTTAAGGAAGGGTTGTGGTAACACAGAGGGAAAAATGATGCGTTGCTTTTAACATTCTTGTTGTTAAAATGCGACACCAGAGGGTGCTGCAGAGCAATTAGCAGTGTTTTGACAAAAATAAACCAACAACAAGGTAAGAAAGAGGATTTAAATTACAAGTATGCTCTGTGACCTTTTAGAACAATATATCTTACAGTTCAAATAACGTTAAACAGGTCAGTGTAGATCCAGCCCTGGATGCTTTTCCGCAGCCTTTGAATGTGAACCAAGTTCACATTCCTGGCCCTAGTGATGAGGGGGTGTTGGGAGGGTGGGAGCCCCTTGTCAGCACTGTGCCAATGCTCCCCTTTCTCTGGTGCTGATCCTGGTGAAAGTTCCATCTACACACATGTTTCTCAGCAGAAGGTAGATATACAAATGTTCTTAGTCTTCAGTGCAAAGAACTAAGATTTTTTATATTTCTTTTCTTTGTGGAAGAGTCTTTGAGGGAACAGGCTTTATTGAATGCACTGGTAAGGCTGTGCATTGCGATTCAGGGTTTGATTTAAAAATGGGGGGAGGCAGAGTAAGGGAAAGTCATAGGGAGCACAGCTGGTGCTTAAGGTGTGTGTGTGGGGGGGGTGTGTGTCAGTAGGGCAAGAATGCAGATTTACCAGCAGAGGCAGAGTTTGTGTATTATTTGTTTGTTTGTTCATCAGTATGGTGGTTCACAACATAAAAACAGGAAATAAAAATAGGAAATTTGTCTTATGTCCTTGTACTTCCAAAATCTATCACTGATCACTACTAGCAACCGTGTGCCATTATTGGTGCTTTATTTTGAATATATTGCATGCCTCCAAATCTTTCCACTGTATGAAAACAACAAAGAGAAATCAATGGTGGTTTACCTATGGCAGCATCCTCCATCATTGGGTCAGCCATACATTATACACTTAAAAAGTGGTGTGGCAAAGGAAGCCCTGGAGCAGAGGCAGAGGTACATGTGCTCAGTTAGGAAGCTAAGGGTCCGAGCTAGGCTTGCTGAGGTGCTGTCCCTCATGATAATACTAAGCATACCTTTTCTCCAAGTTGAAGCTTAACTGACACATTTTATTTATTTGTTTTATTTAAAATATATTTTATCCTGCCCATTTTATTTGGAATGTCAGAGTTGCGTACAATGAGTTATTTCACAACATAAAGACAATAATAAAACAACAGATGCAGATGATCATGCATGAGAGAAGAGAGTAAATGGGTAAGGGAATAGCAGGTACCTCATCTTCAAGGATTTGACTTTCCTATGCGATTCTGTGTGTATAAACTGATATAATCTGCTTCCTTTTGTTCATTGCCCTTGTGTAAACATCCATTGAGAAATCCTAATAATAATAATAATAATAATAATATTTTTTATTTATACCCCGCCCTCCCCAGCCAAGGCCGGGCTCAGAGCAGCTTACAAACAATAATAAAAACAAGAAAAATGATTACAACTTAAAAACAAAAATAAAATACAACATTAAAATAATGGAACATTAAAATAAGGCTTTTCATTGCTAATTCTCTTAGCAAGCTAAATATAGCTGTTATTCCTTACCGGCTAAATAAGAAAGTTTTAACTAACAAGATGTTTAAATCTAACAAGATGTCCTTAGAAAAGTTTCTTCTGTTCTCTCTCTCTCTCTCCCCCTCTCTCTCACACACACAACTCAACACCCCTCATTTATACCTGTCTATTGAGTTTCCGTGTGCGGCTCTGGCTTGCCAGAGCAGCGATGTCACGCTGGCCACATGACCCGGAAGTGTCTCCGGACAGCGCTGGCCCCTGGCCTCTTAAGTGAGATGGGCGCACAACCCCAGAGTCTGTCAAGACTGGCCCGTACGGGCAGGGGTACCTTTACCTTTACCTATTGAGTAGAAAGGCTTTTAGAAGTGTATTTCAAAAAATGGAGACCAAAGAGGTGAAAGAATGACCTTGGGCAGTCGTGGATACAAATATAGTCCTGAGTAAGGCACGAGCTTTTCCTTTTTGACAATTGTGAAAGAATGCAATAATACAGCAGAGTCATTAGCAATTGTTTGGAAAGGGCTGGAGAGCAGTATCTGGTGGCTGCCATAAGGAATTATGGCTAAAACACGCAGCTTGTTTTTTCCTTTTTTAAAAACTTATTTAAAGATGGGCCACCTCATAATTCTGGAACCACTGCTACACAGTTTCCCCCGTGTTGCAGAATAACACCAGAATCTTCAGGCATGGGGATCAGCCTACATTTTGACTTTCCTCCATGGCAACATTGCCCCATTTCTGAAATGGTCAGTTACAGCATGGGGAAGAGGTACAGTTTGGGTTCTGCTCACGTGACTCCTGGGTGCTGATTATACTGCCATACTGGGGCTACTCCCACCCCATGTAATGTTTCCCAAATTCTACCCACCACCAGTTCCATATTCTAGCTTCCCACAAGTAGAAAAGGCCATGCAGGCTCCAACCACACATGGTTACCAGATGGTTGATGATGATGTCATTAGACTTGCTGGTGCACCCATGGATCTGGGCACAGAAATTTGACTTAGCCACAGGACACCCTTTAATTTCCTGGAGTTGGGATATGTGCGCCATGTTGAGCTGTTAATCACAGGCTCCAGCCTTGGCCATTAGACTGGCCATTCTGCCTACTGCTGGCACTTCGCATGCTCCCCTAATCTAGATTGAAAACACTAGATACCCCTGGACTATCATAAAAAATTAAATTCTTAACAAGAAAGGAAAGTGGGCAGGAAAGCTTTTAGGTAGCCTTTTAACACGTTTCAGAACACCAGTATTGGCATTCAGTTTGTGAGAAAATGTAAAAATTGTTGAAACGAATTAGGAGGGCTGCTTTACCTTTACCTTGTTTTTAAAAGTAGGGTGGAATTGCAAGATGTTTATTTATTAGGATATTTCCTACAGCACAGTTGGCACTCTATTGCCAGACTTTCATGCATACTTATTGGGCATTGCATACTCCATTCACACACATTTTTGTCAACAACAACAACAAGAACAACAAGAACAACAATAATATAAATCCTAGGAATTCAAATGGTTGCTTTTGTGTTTTAGTTTACCTTTCGTTCTCTTTTCTGATCTCTGTATTGAAGCAAGTGCTGGTGCAGATATTTAGACACACTAAATTTGCTTGGACAAGAGTAGTTTCATTCAGGTTTCATTCAGAAGAATAGTTCAGTGATTATAGTTCTACCCAACCCACAGATTATAATTAGTAGAAATTTGGAATTATTTTAGCATGTGATCGCCAGCGTGGGTCACAATATTACATTGCAAGCAAAGAATGCTTTTTTGTAGTTCACATACAATCTCTCTCTCTCTCTCTCTCTCTCTCTCTCTCTCTCTCTCTCTCTCCCTCTCCCTCTCCCTCTCTCTCTCTCTCTCCCTCTCTGTATTTCTCTGTATTTCTCTCTCACACGCAGGAGCATTATTCATCTTCTAATTTTGAATATTCGGTTTATTTCTCTTTTGCAGTAGAGCTTTATTGGCCCCAGTAGATCATTCCCTTATGAATGCTTTAGTATGCAGTGGAATTGGGGCAGGTTTGGAGCTTTGGCTTTTACATTTTAAATTGGCCTTCTATTCTCAGGAGAGAAGTGCACAGTTTTGTTTCCTTCTAGTAACACAGTGATTTCCCAGTCCCGCAGAGAAATAGTTACAAGTACTGCCAGAATATCAGTGCAAGCTATTAGCATTTGTATTATGTCAGGCATTCAGCAGTTTGATGCTTGCTTAAGAATTTCTAAAAACTAGAACAACAAAAACCAGGGGCCTCAAATCTGTGGAGGTTATTTTTCTATTTTACTGTTAGTGTTATTTACTGCTATCATAGTATTAAATGTGACACTGGCAGCATGGTAATTTCCCCATGTGGTTTCACAGAAATTCCTACGTATGATGAGAAATTGAAATTTATGTAAATAAAAGTGACTAATATTTATATACATATATACACTCCTAATATTATATAATTTATCTTGAGAGATAATTCCACAAAGGTGTCATTGTGATCTGCATAAACCCTTGCGCATAAAAACCTTGAGAATGTTTTTTCTCATCAACGATTGACAAAACACACTCTCAAGGTATATAACCAGATTTTTGCAAAGGGATTGTTAACATTAGTTATAAATTAATAGTGTTTCTCCTCTGTGTGATTTAAGACCAGTTGATTGGCTGCTTTCTGCCCTCCAGCACTGCTTTGTGGTAAGATAATAGTATATATTTATGTAGCACATTGTGCATGTATTCATATGTTAACTGCTTTTTCTGTACAGCCCAGTAGCTGAAGCTCCTTTGGCAGCTCACAAAATGGAGGTCAACAACCATAATATAATAATAAGACATGAAGTAAAATCTAAAATGGATTTTAAAAGCCACAGAAAAAACAACAGTGAAGAGTAGCAGTGTAAGGATTATAAGTGTCAACATATTTTTCAAATTAAAGGACAAAAAAGTCTAGCAGAATGAAAAAAGTCTTCATCTGGCGCCAAAAAGACCAACATTTGGGGGCCACATGAGCATATCTGAGATAGGCGTTCTACAATCCGTGTGACATCACTGGAGCACCCAGAGAAGGGCCTCAGAAGGTAGCCTTTGAGTTTGGATAGGTGGTTCAAAGTACCTCATATACACAATTTATACACCTAATACACACATTTATGAGATCCCCATGGAGCAGTGGTTTCTAAACTTTCTTTGGTGAGCCGTTTATATAACAGCTTGTGCACTGTGAAACTCATATGTTTTACAGTGAATGCAGCGCCTCAGAATGCACCCTGCTTTTAATCCATGCAGAACAGCTAGTTTAGGGGGTGTGGGACAGGCTGCACGACACATGCACACACAGCTCTTCCACTCACTGCCCCCACAGCATCTGCTGCCTGAGGCGGCTATTTCACTCTACCTCATGGTAGAGCCGACCTTGCTTCCCCTTGGTGAAGCAGATGTCTGGAGTTCAAAGCACAACTAGTCCCCACTTGACTCCCGGATTATAATACAGGTCCTCAGAACTCACTGGGTAACCCCTATTCTGCACATTCCTCTCCCAGTGGAAACAAACTCTGAGAACTGGGTTTAGAATATACTTTGGATATGACCAGTAGGAACAGCCATTCCTTTTTATTGAAAGTCACGCCATGATGCGGCATAGTTCCCACTGGGCCATTCTGTTTGCAGTGAGGTGTTGTGCCAGGTTGCCACATACCGTACCTCTGCCGCAACTGAAAATGGCACCATTTATTTCTTGTAAAAGGGATACTGCAGCTCTATGTTGCCTCATCTCTACCCCTTCTTGAAAAATTTAAGAATTTTTGCCCTTTAAAAGGTCTTAAAATCCTAACACCCACCCACCCACAGAGTTTTGCAGTCCGTTATTACTTTCAGCTTGAATTCTGGATTGCCTGCCATCCCTTGATTTTATTTTGTTTTCCTTGCATGGCTGCAATGGAGCAAGAAATGCAGACTGGAGGTGGGGAGAGAGGTGGGTCTTGTCTGTGAGGAGGGGATAGAGAGAAGATCTGGAAAAGGGCCAGCAGAAATCATTTACCCATGTGAGCAGCTCCCCCCCCCCCGCTCCCCCTGCCTCTCTCTAACCAGCTTGGGCAGCTGGGTTGGAGCTCCAGAATGAGCTAGGATTAAGACAGGATACTGGATTTGGGTGAAGACAAGATTCACAGGCCAAATTCTAGCCATGGTTTTGGGCTGTGGTTTGTTGGCCACAAGCGATCCATAATTAGCACTGCCCTAATGTGTACATGTGTTTACTTCTGTAATGTCTGGATGGCTTTTCTACCACTTGGATGTTCCACAATGAAACATTTTCAGTTTCAATGTGCCAAAGCAGATGATGCCTATTTTTAATTACATCTCTATCTCTCCATAAAAGAAAATTAAAAAGATAAATTCTGTTATTCTACCCTTGATCCCCCTCTCCTCCTCACCACCGCAGCGTTTTGATGGGTTCAAAATTTTCAGCAACAGCCCCTTAAATGATTTTTTCTTTTAAAAGGCAGGACATGCTAATGGCAAATAGAAACCTTTTCCCACCCCTTTTGAAGATGCTGCCTAACCAAAATAGCAAAGAAGACGCTTCAAATATTTTTGAGAAAATAAGTAACCCAATAAAAGTCAAATGTGTCCTTTTTGATCAGCCGTAAAAGACAAAGACCAGCCCTTTAAGTCAGATACTGTAAACTGACCTTTGGAAAAAAAGAAGAGGTTTGAGTCATTTTTCCACAAATGCTAATGGCCTAGAAAACATGTTTATCAAAAGCTGGCAGAGGACTGCTGCGTTGCTACTATCTCCAAATGTCCGTAATGATACTTTGATTCACAGATGTCTTCCGCCTGTGCCTCAGAGCTCTGGGGTCAAAGCAGCACCAGCAGGCAGGTAAGGCAGGGCTAAAGGTTTGATCAGCTTGTGATGGCTCCACTCACTCTGCATTTGTCTCCAAGGTATTGCAGCCTGGGGGGGACAGTCAGGCTCTGGTTCTACTCACTTCCTATTATCCATGTGACTTGTCTCCGCCACGCTGGAGTCACTTTGATTTGCCCGATGTACTGCTTGACAAAGCTGGGTGATGGCTGAAAAGTAGATCCAGCTGCTATGAAAAGCGCACACCTGACATGCCAGTCCTGGTGCGGGCACATCATGGGGAGCATTTTTTAATTCAATGTAATTTATGCATCCTTGTCGTCCTGTGTGTGCCTGGCCTGTCAGCCGGTGCCTAGATGAAGGCTGACAGTTGTCATCCAGGGCCTGAAGGTAGCCTCACATAATGACACATTAGACATACTAATGATGTTTTCCTCTGGCATAATGTTTTCTTCTCAACTTTCCCTTACTCCTCGCTTCTCTCCCCCCTCCCCTCTTCTCTCCACCATAGGGATGCTTAGGACACAAACACGCCAAGGAGACTATCTCTGCGTAGAGTGTGGAAAGGGTTTCACCCAACCAAGCCACCTCAGAACTCACATGAGGTCTCACACAGGTACATTTTTCTTTACCATTCCATCAAGCGGGTGGGAGAAGCCCTTACTTACAATATTTCGCCTTGCTCTTGATTTCCTTTGCTAACCTGATTTTTTATTTTTGTAAAGAGAAAGATTCCCCATTTTGTTTAATTTCATATTTGATTAGCGTTGATCTTGTTCTTTTTCAGGTACTCAATTCCCCCCCCCCCACATGCCTTGCATAGCACTGCAGCACAATTGAAATAAGCTTATTTGTAAGGTTTTGGTGTGTGTGTGTTTAAAATAAACCCACCACTTTAATTAGAGAGCAGAATACTCTGGAATGAATATGCTAATGAATTCTCTTGCCATCAGCACAAATTGAAATCAAAGAACCTTTTTGATCCAAACATAAAGCTTTGTTTTGCTGTCTCCTTGCTGCAGACTGAAAGAGGTCTGGGGTTTAATTTTTTTTATTTTATTTGGACAATGATAAAACTCTAAATCTCAGCCCTTTTCAAGCTGTGTGATTTGGAGCAAGCTTGAAGCTGCTAGTGTGTCAAGTTACCTTAATAGCATTACATGAGACAGACTAGCAGAGGGGTTTTTTTATTAAAAAAATATTTCTTTTTCTTTTTTGGAGAAGTGTGAATGATGCATACATAAGCCAGTCTGATGCAAAATGACAGAGGCCAAATGGTAAGTAATTCAAGAAGAGGGTCCCTTTACACATACACTGATAATTAATGTTGTCAGTGATTGCTTTCTTCAGCACTGAAGTCTGAATTAAAAAGGGCAATGGCCTTAGGCTGCCATTAGCACACTCTCTTACAGTAAGTGTTACGGTAAATTGGTATTTTCCGGCTACGGGCGAGGAGCTGGTGTCTCTGCTTTTTTCCCCACCCTCCCCCAAATGTGGTTTAATCTGTAATGGACTCGAATATTGTACGCGCACTAACGAAGCTTGAATGTTAATCTGTTAACAAGCCCCCTTGTTCCCACAGTGGTATTTGAGTCTAATGGACTCCGAGGTACTGACGTTCACACCACCTCCGCAGACGCCCCAAAACAAGTATGTTTTACAATTAATTGGGTATTTGGTTTTTAATGTGGTAGCTGGGGAGAAAAAAAAAAAGTTACACCGTGATACTCATCAGTAAAGCACTGACTCGTTAGATAAGAGTGTAAGTAAACAATAACCGTGCTGTGTTTGGTTTTAGATGCTAAAATTTGTGGAAAGGCCTTACACAAATGAGACAATTTATTAGCAAATGCCAACAAAATTGCTAAAAATATATTGAGAAGGGAGGGAGGGTAGTTTTTGTAATGGCATATAAAATTGCTATCCTGGTTTCGCTAGATAAGTTCTTCAGTGCATATCTGCCCACTACTCTAATTTCTGAAATGCAGCAACAGTACAACTCATCCATAGTCCGTGTTTTTCTGAAGAGTATTCCTATCACAGTATTATATAGCTCCTATCTTTTGAAAGACGCTTATCTTTCAATCTCTGTGGACTCTGTGTGGTGGTGTGTTTTCCTCTCTTGACAAGCACCTGGCTGTCCTCTAAATTTCCTTATTTTCACTAATGCTGTCCTGGACGTTATGTTTCTTGCTTTTTCTTCCTCCCTGGTGTTTTTGGTTTCATTTTTATTTCCAGTCAGTTCCAGACCACCTAGTTCCCATTGGCCCATCCATGCATAGCATGGACCTAACATCTAGTGCAAGCAAGCTCAGTTGCTTTTTCAAGTTCTGAATGTGATCCTTTATTAGCACAGAAATAAATTCTGACACACACACACACTCAGGCAAATACTGAGTAAACTATGTGTGTTTATTATCGCCTCTGCTAGTACTTCAGCCCATTATAGGAATTTATCAGTTTTTCCATTACAACATCCCCACCATTAGTTTCAGCATGGCAGTAGTGCTTGGAGAACTGCACTCAGGATTCTTTGCACAGGATCTGGAACAAGAGATTGCAATGCCCCGATCCTGAGCACACACGTGAGGAAATGGACCTGTGCATATATTATGTTGATTCTGGGATGCCTTTGAAAATAACTTCATCCTATCCTGCCCATAACATTTGGAAATGTTCATCAAGGGAAGAATTAGCATCATGTTGAAGGTTTCCATTCTCCTCAATGGCTGTCAGGAATGTCCATGGGGTAATGGAAAACTTTCAAAGCAGTGAAAATAATAATAGTTGGTAAACACTTCTAAATGCAGGTAATTCATATAGTTAAACACCTCTAAAAAGTAAGAAGATAAGGACACCTGTGTTGCGTTAGATACATTCTGGATCTGGATCTAGATACTTTAAAAAAAAAATCAGGAAAATGCATTGTAAACCTCATAAAGGGAAATTATGTTGCTGAAAGATGGAACTTCACAGTGCCGTCTGGTGTCACAGTGTTATAACACATTTAAAACACCTTTTCTTTACTAATGTAGCTGAGTCCCAAGTCTCTCATGTCCACCATTTTATCTCAAACAATAGCCAACCCAATAATTGGGGCAGAGACCACAGCTGACTGACAGACCACAAACTTTACATGGAAAAGGACCTGGGATAAATCCCTGGTACCTCCAGTCAAAATGTGATATGAAAAGTCTCTGAGATGCTGGAAGGATACTGCTGCTGAGAAGAGCAGTATTGGACTAGAGGGATAAAACAGTCCATCTAGGTTGGTACATGGCGGGTACAAGGATATGTTCTTATGAAGTTACTTATGAAGCGCTACATTGGGGATCCTAGTTCTAGGTGATGGGCCTTTTGCAGCAGTTCTGTTTCTTGTTTTATCACAGCTGCCCTTCCATTTCACATATGTGTCCGCTGCCCTGTCTGTGTCGTTAATTAAAATGCATACTTTAACTGTGTTTACTCTCATCTTTTTCACTGCAGTAAACAAAAGTGCACTTTATCCACAATATCTAGTTCATTCTCGGGGGTGGGGAAGGGATCTCAGTGCCTCCAGCATGCTGGTAACACCATTGTTTTCCTGTTATAAACTTCTTAATTGGAGAAATAACTATTCAGGACACTGGAGCAAGGTCAGTTCTGGTTATAGCAGTGCCATGATTTCCAGATTTTCTCCATGCTCCATACCATAACAATAGCTTTGGAAAGAAAGATTAAAATGGTTTTCAGTAAAGGTTTGGTGGTTCTTAGCACTGTAGATATAACTGTACCACTGCCACATTTCAGAATGTAGGGAAATGATGCTTATCCCAGGTGATCAGAACTGAGTCCTTTACTGGCCCATTCAAGACTCATTGTAAGATAGTGGCTTTTAAAAGAAATGAGTATCCAGCTTAATGACACCTGAAAAAGACTGTCAGTTTTGTGAAACCAATTAAATTACAGTCACTAGTGATTGCTTAACTGAACTAGAGTCTTTTAGATGAGTTTAATCCTCATCTTAAAAGGCTGGTAAATGTCTATGCAACCAATGTTTCTCTTTCCCTCCTCCCTCCATAAGCCTCACAAGGGGATCAGTGGGCGGAGGGGGGAGCTTACATTTGTCTTTGCATATCTCATGTTTGTAAATCAAGTCTGATAATATAATTATGTTGGGTGTGTTTCACATTCCATTCTACCTTTATACTACATTCAAATGTGCACACAAGTAGTGTGGGAGAGGTTCAAAGTAAACTTTCATGCCGTACATGAAAATGTTCCAAGAAATTGTCAATGGGTGGAACAGAAACTGATTATGAAGGTGCCCCCTCCCACAGTAACTCCATTGTGTTGCATTAGAGGCTATCTTCTCTTATTTGCAATACAATCATTCTGAAACAATTTTAACACGCATATGTCTCAAAGCATAATGCAATTTTTTTACTTTTTATGTGATGGAAATAAACTGAGATTGGTTGAAATCATGGAATCCCAAAACAAAACTGCAGTAACTTGTCAACTGGTTCACATGTAATGCTAAGCCATGTTCTATAAATCATGGTTTCATTTGATCAGCTGAACCCAGCCTAGTGCCTTAATCATAGTTCATTAACCAGAAACTAGCCATGCTAGTCATGGTTTAATAAATAACACCCTCTGATGCAGAAACTTAGATATCCACTCTAGCTGTGCTCTCACACTTTAAAGAAGGAACATGGATGTGAAAATTCGTGGGAAAAATCTTCCCCCTCCATTAATATGATTAAATTCCACATGCCAAAACCTCCATGGTGGAATCTTGGTAAAGGTAAAGGGACCCCTGACCATTAGGTCCAGTCGTGACCGACTCTGGGGTTGTGGCGCTCATCTCGCTTTATTGGCCGGCGTACAGCTTCCAGGTCATGTGGCCAGCATGACTAAGCTGCTTCTGGCGAACCAGAGCAGCGCACGGAATAGTGTCTTGCTTTGAGAACTTTACCTCGGTCTAAGAACGGAAGCTGAATGGTGGAAGGGCACCGGCAGTGGGAGGCCTCATTAGGGAAAGCGCACCTTGGTTTAAGAATGGTTTTTGTTTAAGAACAGACTTCTGGAGCGGATTAAATTCGTAAAACGAGATACCACTGTAATGCACTTTACAACACACTTAGAATGTTTTATTTGCAGCTGTTAACTGAGTCCCATGTGTACAATGCAGTGCATATTTGGCTCTGGATTTGGGCTATTGAACTGCTTTCAGTGGGACTGGTCAGTAACAGTTTGAGAAAGTCTGTAGATTAGATAAAAAATAATCTGGCATTTACCATGAAACTCAAAAGGCGTACAAAAATATACCATGTTTACAGTATGGTAATTAATAGGCATATTCTCAAAAATTGTTAAAATGAAAAAGTTTGGAAGATAATTAGGTGGGGAGGAAGTTCACAATAAATCATTAGCTGCCTAAACATTCTTAAGTAGAAAACATTTCAATGGTTGGTTGTAGAGATGAATACATTTTATCATACATCTAGACTTTCATGTGTTTGAGAAAGAGTAGAAAAATGTGATCAAAGGGAAAACACAGGCAAATATTACTACAAAATCTTTTCTCTTTTGTTGACAATTTTCCTTTGCAGTGTTAAGTACTAGTGCTAAGGTAGCAATCTAAAGAATACTGAAGCTACCAACCTTGGTATCTTCAGCTAAACGTCCTCTTTTTGACATTTCATTGACATATAGAATAATATGCCTGCTTTCTCTGGCTTTTTTAGCCTTATGATTAATAGTTTATTGCAAATGTTTTTTTTAAAGATAGTTAGATTGAGCCCAAGAATTCCATTAATCAAAATAATGCATAATGAACAAATAAATGGCAATCTAATTTGTCTCCTTCACAGCTATAAATATTATATTACAGTCAAGGAACAGGTAGATCCTGTTTGGATTGGACTGCTTGTGTTTCCTTTTGCTCACAGATGATTCAACTGACAAGTTGAAGCAAAGAAGACCACATCTTGGCACCCTTTAATTTTTAGCTGAATGTGGGCAAGTCCATCCACTCAGCCACTCATTATCATAAACGCCTTTAAAAAATACCACGAGTTTGCCTATATTTACACAGAAACATCTCTAATTTCTTCTGCAGATTTCTTGGAGGAAGAGAGGAGAGAATTGCTTTTGGTCTGCACAGAGTTGTATCCAATGCTTGCTCTTCTGCTTGTGCATCTTAACTTCCACATTCTCTCCTCTCCCTTACAGTCCCCCACCCACCCTCAAAATCTAATCCAGAAAACTGTGGGACTCTCTCCCAGAGTAGATTTATTCTTTGGGGGGGGGAGTGCATGGGGAGAAGAGAGGAAGGGGAAGTACAAGGGGAAACACACTTGTACAAGGGGAAACACACTTGCTCAGTGATTCACTTTTCATGCCTCTCTTGTTAGTCTGCATTGCACTAACTTTATTGTGTGTATGGATTCATTTGCACATATTTACTGCTGGGTTTTTTGTTTTACAATGTAGAATAAATTTTTAAGAGGAATGCTATCTAAGGCGCAAACGGAAATGAAAAGATGCATCAAGAAGTGCTGGTTCCAGTTAATTAAAATGCAAAACCAGATCCAGATTTGGTTAGATCTAGATATCCTATAACCAGTTCCGACTTATGGAAGTGAGAGAGGGAAGGGAAGGCGATTTCTGCTGATTTCTCTTTCCCCCAAATCACCATGCAGCTCCCTGTATGCACCATTAAAACTCCACTCGGGGGGTTTAGAGGACCCGGTAGATAAATATGGGAAGTACTACAGGAGTCTGCAAGCTAAAGAAAAGAAAAAAGAAAAAAGCATCCCCTTCTGTTCTGTGAGCTTTTGCTGGGTCACCAGCCCTTCTGTGAGCTGGATAAGCCCTTCCATGAGGAAGGCCGTTCCATGTGGAGAGGGCTGCCCTGGATCCAAGCCTGCTATTTTTAATAGTTTGATTTTTGCAGGCAGACAAAACTTTTCAGAGTACCAGTGTTTTGTTTTCTTTAAGAAGAGTTCCCATCTTTTCATAAGATCAGTTCTTTGCTTGAGCCATGCTTTCTTCATGGTGCTAGTTAACTCATCCCTATTATCACATCTGTAAATGGGTCAATTTGCTCATAGCAAATTGGTGGCTTTATTTCCCCCCACCCACCTGCCACCATCCTTTACACTGGTTGCTGGCCATCAAGCTGCCATAACTGCACTGGCAGCCCAAACTTTGTGTGGCAAATAAGCCATGTGGAATCCAAGAGATACACCCCAGCATCTTCTGTATAATTCCAAGAGATTCAGTGGCAGCTTATGTAGTATAACAGTATAGGGTAGTTCTCTCTTGAGTCAGCTTAGCAGTTCACTGTTGGTTGTATCCAGTGCCTTGTTATTCAGAGTAGACTCACACATTTCACTGTGCCTACGTAGGGTTGGCCTTGGATACAACCCTATGTTTGTGCTTAGCCTAGTTTTGGAAGGTGTCTAAGGGCATCATGACACCATGATCTGTAATCCATGATAATGTGTTCCTAAAAAACAAACCAGCCACCCAAGTATGCCAATAATATTGTTGTATAGGTTGGATCTCAGAAAGAAATTTAAGGTGACCTTTCTAAAACTCACGGGCAGCTGTGAGGGGCCAAATATTGAAGAACCGCAATAACCACAGTGGCTTTCCATATTGCAATGGCAAAAGCATGCTGTTTAATCAGAAGCATCCCCATTTGGTTTGGAGGTTGTTTGAATACCTGCTTGCGATACAGACAGGCAGCTTTTACGAGCAATGCAATCAAATAATTGATTTGAAGTCATTTGGTCTGGAGCCAGTTAAACTAGCTTCAGATGCTTGGCATCTTTATCTCTTGGTGGAGCTTTAGTATCACCTTGGCCCCACATCCTGTAATGGCTGCAGTTCATCTCTTCTTCCGTATAACAGGGAAACTTTTTCTCAAACTTCCTTTAAAAGAAAACAAAAACCTCTTGCCTCTTTAGAGCACTTTCTCTTATGGTAATGCAGACATTCACACAATATCATTACATATTCTAATTTAGCACTGAGGGCTCTGTTCCCCTCCTAGTAACACAAGTGTGGGGAAGCTTTGCTCTGAGCTATGGCCTTCTCCAGTATTGTACCCAGAGAGAATTCCACTAATGTGGTCTGCTTAGGGAAGAATTACTGCGCACCCCTCCCACTCATTGCCTGAGCTCCTGGCCCTCTTGCTAATCTTATGTTGTGGGACAGTTGCTAACCCCTTTCATGTTTCTCCGCTATGTGTTAATTCTCCTCTGTGGGTGAATTACAACTGGACCTGTAGGGCAAGCCTTCCCGAGGAGTCACTGACGAAGATGGCTGTCCCACATAGATACCTAATTACACCCTCGGGCCAGGGTCCCTTCTTCCATCGCTCTCTCTTTCTTCCCTTTTTTGTGTTTCTCTGGCAATTCTTATCCAGGGAGACTGGATCAAGCTGTTCCTTTTCCCTCCCACCACAGACTTCCTTCCCGTATTCCCTAGTGCACCTGTAGCCCAGTTCAGTACGATATTTTGTGTGTGTGTGTGTGTGTGTGTGTGTGTGTGTGTGAGAGAGAGAGAGAGAGAGAGAGAGAGAGCGATAGCAGGGCCTCTCTCTTTTTTAATTTAACGATGAGCATCACCTCTTGAAATTGTTCGCCTATCTCTTAGGCATGATGTAGCTGTGCAAAAATATAAGGCATCTTTCTCAGTTTACTGCAAGAAATCCAGCAACCAACTAAATAAGTTTTATCACATGTTTCACTCAGTTACCGTTTCCTACATTTCAAATATACTGCAGTCTGTACAGCTGCTCCCCCTCCCTGTTTCACCCCTTTAATTTTGTTGCAAATCTTCCCAACTCACAGCAGACATTTGACTGGTAGATGCCATGAATCTTAGGCCGGCCTTAATTAGGATGCTTTTCTCTCCCTAAATCTATTAACAAAGGGGAGATGCTTAATACATTATGTCAACCAGCACAGGCTCTTCTTTAGTTCTTCCCAGGACTGCCATAGGCACGGCTTGAAATTTACTGGGAATGGTGGTTCTTTTTGCATGGATGTTGAGTCTTACGTTGTGTTAATTTAAAATGGTCTGTTTCCCTTCATCAAGGCTTTAGCTTAAGGTTAATGTATGAACATAAGATGCATTGTGCCATAGAGCTTTAGCAATCAGGATTGTAAGCCACATTGTTCGGACAGGGCTGCTCAGAATGCCAATGCCAGAGAGCTGGAGGCATCCATTTCATCGCGACTTTATTTTGAGGTTTACTTGGGTGTGGAACAGCCCATTCTGCTTTTCCATGGTGGCAATTTTCCTTTTATGGAAACTGGTCAAAACTCTTACATATCTGTTTACTTTATTTTAAAACTAGTTGTTACCCACTCTTCATTGCCATAGGCAATCCCAGAACAGGGCACAAAAATATGGACTGATTGATTGATTGGGTTTCTATGCTGCTTTTTGTCACACCTGACAGTGTACATAATACATCATATAATTATAAATCACAGAACACAATAAAGTATCAGTAATAAAATCACAAAAGCAGTTCTATAAAACGAAACAAAAAACTCAAGGGTCAAAAAAATAAGTGAAGCAAATAAATAAAAAACACAGCTAAAAATGCATAGCAACTGATTTAAACCACCAGGATATACTATAATAGTATTTCAGAGGGGAGGGAGTTCCACAAATATAAGTTCCACAAATCAAGCACCACTGCAGAGGGCTGTGCTGCCCTAGCTTATTAGAGGCATATATACAGTCTATGCTCTCAAACCTAGCTTGATCTGACGATTACCATAAGGTCTCTTTTACAGGAAGGGACACTTTCGATTGTCGCTCACATCTGTGTAATTAGCTGTTGCCTAAACATATATAATAATTTTAATAATAAGTTTATTATTCACACCCCACCTATCTGGCCAGGTTGCCCCTGCAATAGATTGTTGCAGACAATCTATACTATGCATACTATGCATATTGATACGAGAGATCTTATTGCCAGCAGAGAGACAGTAATCAGTAGATTTTGTTAAAAGAGGAGAGCAGGGGGCTGATTCACACAAACAAGCAGCTGTGTGGGTGGCCACTTGGAATATAGCGACATGAGGGTTGTTTTCTGTGGTTCAGCCATTTGTATAAAGTGGCTTCCTGTGCAGTTCAAACTGCATATGAATGTAAACTCTCACTTTTGGTTTGAGCTTCTCTGTGTGTGTGTGTGTCTCTTGTGGCTGCATGAATATCCCCATAAGAATGGAATAAGGTTGGTCTGAAACACAGGATCAGAACAACTTGCCATTAAAACAGATCATTAAACAAAATGTGCTCTTCCCATTAAAAGGTGTTTGGTCCTCCTCCACTATATTCTTCAATCCCAGAAAATAAATCCTTGTCAACTATACTTTTTCCTGGAGGCTGAGGCGTGCTATTGTGCAGGGATTTGATCAAATTTTGGGATCTCCCTTCAGTGTAGAGACAGGGAACCTGTGGCTCTCCAGACACTGAACTACAACTCCCGTAATCCTTGACCATTGGCCATGCTGGCTGAGGCTGATGAGAATTGGGAGTCCCATCGACATCTGGGGAGCCATGGGTTCCCCAATTGCTGTGTACAGAGTGAACCCAACCTGCTTTCTTAGGGCTCCTTTAAAATCTCACCCAAGCATGTGGTGCCCGGCATGAAGAATCCAAAAACTATGTACACTGTACCAATGTATTGATTCACAGATGGGGAAGATGGCATGCCTCTGTGCCTGGAAGATGGGGTATTTTGGCACGGGTTGAAATCTTAGACCCAGGGGCCAAATGTGGCCCTCAAAACATCTCTTTCTGGCCCTCAGACCTTTCCCCTTGTTGGCCCTGCTTCACAACTTGAGTGCTTTCGCCTGGCTGGAAAAGTATCCTTGAACTCTAATAATGCCTCTTGGTTGTATGGATGAAGAATAGATAACAGTGTGTTTGTGTGTCTCTATGTGTGTAAAAAATAGCCTACAGCACAAATGTAAAATTTATCTTCACTAGTCTGCCTCTGAAATGTGGCCCCTGAACTAAAAAGATTTCTTCACCCTTGTAATGCGGTGTAAGACATTTTGGATCCTTGAATATAGTTCGCTATTCAGCTCACTTGAACTTCAATCTGGTCCTGCCACCAAAAGCAATTTAAAAACTACCCTATCATTTACTTATAAATCCCCTCAGTTACCGTAAAATTTTGCTTCCCCCTTCCTCTGGTCTTTTCCCCCTTCTTCTAGCTATTCTTAACCTTTTCTTAAATGCTCCTTCAGTCACTATTATTTGCTATTCTAGTATGTCATAGAGTTTATAGGAACTTGACATGCTGTGCTCTCACTGGAGATGATTAAAAATAACTCTTTGTGATGTATTAGGTCAACGTTAATGTGCATAATGCTAATAAAAAGGTAGCTGGGGCCAGTAAAGAATGTGAGATTGCTCAACTGCTAGCCTAGAAATGGAAGCGAGAATAAAAAAAAAAAGTGTTACGAGAAAATAAGAATAATAAAATGCTCTGCCTCTTCCCTGTTCTATCTCCCCTCTCCCTCCATTTAGGCGAGAGACCCTTCCAGTGCAGATATTGTCCATACAGTGCCTCTCAGAAAGGGAACCTAAAGACGCATGTCCAATGTGTACACCGGGTTCCTTTTGACAACAGCCAGTACCTTGATCGACGGTTCCTACAGCCTCCAAATAATTATTCTCACAACCCTATGGAAGAACAGCTGGAAAACCTCCTTGCAAAGCATCCGGTCCCAGGAGCAACTGTGTTACAATGAAATCTGTGCTCTGTGCTTTGCTGGAAAGCGATGCCTCCGAACTGTTAATCATTTTTAAAATAAATGAAGAAGCTGCAGAAGATATATACAAATTGACATACTAATCAGTCCCCACAGCTCCTTATTTCCTTTATAACAAACAGTGGCGTTGGCAAGCTTTCTGGTGGTGCAAGGCATCTATATTAATCAAGATAACTTTTTTTAGACACTGGAAAAATTAAACTTTATATGATTTGGAGGGCAGCACTGCAACAAAATCCTCTCTTATGGTTGCTTGAATCTTGAAAACACACACACACACACACACACACACACACACGGATTTGGGAATGTGGGATGGAGTAATTAATGAAACTGCCATTAGCTGTCATGCTGGGGGGGGGGGAGACACAACTTTTCCCCTTCCCCAAAAAAGGAAGAAAGCAAAATGGAGAAGTCATTCAGTGCTGCGAATGCCAGGCTTGATGAAGGACGGAAGGGACTAAAGAGAAAGACCATCATTCTGCAGTGAGGTTGTTTCATGATAGTTTGGGGACCACTTGCATTTCCAGTGGGCTTATCCTTGACTGCACACCATTAATAGTATGTGAATATGGAAATTGAAACACTTCTTAAAAATGCTTCTCTTTTCACTTCAGAAAGAAAAGAAAATGGCTAGTCAAACACTAAAAAGGAGAGGAAGAAGAAAAACAGGCTTCTGTGTTTTGTTTTTTTTACTCTCAGGGCCTTTCTAATTGTTTGTTTATCCTGCTCTTTCTTTCAGTGCTACTTTCTGTGACCTGATCACAAAGGAAATGTGCATGCTTTTAAAAAATAAAATTAAAAAGAGTGGGGGGGATGATTCAGCTGTTTAAAGCTGCTGATTTGTATGCTTTTAATAGAAAGAAAGAAAGAAAGAAAGAAAGAAAGAAAGAAAGATAAGAGTTCAGGCAGACCTAGGCCCTTAGGGTACTTTACGTGCCTGTATTTCTGTGCAGCAAGCCAGTTACCCTTTCTGGGCCCTTGTGACATTTTGAAGAGAGAGAGAAAAAAGATGAATAGCTTCTTTCGTGGTGACAGGTCAGTGTTCATCTAATGTGTCATGTCTTGTACTTGGTAATCACTGGGGTAAGGGGGAGAGAAAGGAAGCTTTATATACCTCTTCTACAGTAGTTCTTTTCAATGCAGGTTTTCAAGGTAAGGGTGCGGTTGCAGGTTGTTAACCATCCAGTGTCTGCAATTCATTTTTTAAAAAATAAATAAATTCCACAGGTATAAATATTTTTCTTTCCCTTCATTGCTATGGCACTGTGTGTGATGGTAATAATTCAGATTTTCAGATTTTGCACGTATAATTTTATGCATCATCATCATAAAAATGCTGCCTTGAAAAAAAATATTCTGTGAAAAACTTTTTGCAAAAAAAAGAAGAAGCTTTACTAAGTTTTTTTAAATTGTAACATTTTTGTAAAGGCAGAAAAAGATTTTTTTAAAAAAACTAGCATGCTAAATATATTTTTCAAAAAAAGCAATAATTTTACATGTACAGAAATGGCGCTAACCTTTTAATACTGATCGAGAGCAACCGTTTACTTTCTACAAATAATGGGATAGTGCTGTCTTTGAAGTAAATGGGCTTCTTACACAAAGAATTTTAAATGTGTACTTTTTCTGTGCTAATTTTGTTTTCGTCTCTCTTTGATTTGGGTTTCTACTTAATTGCAGATTACTTGACCGTTCTTGCTTTACAGTTGCTGACGATAATGCAATTGAAACGTTTGTATGCAATTTGCTGGTTTGGGATTTTTGTTTGATTCCTCATACACCAACTGTATGCCTGCTGTAATCCTGGTATAGCTAAGAATATCTGTGCAAATGCCTATATAAGTGATTGTAATCTGCTGTCTTTTGAAGTTATCTTGCAGAAATTTGTATAGACACATTCCACACTCCCCCCCTTCCTGTACCCTACTCCACTTTCAAGACCCCCCCCCCCAAATCAGCTCATTTTCTGTCTTGATTAACACTTGATCAATTTGGGATTCACACTCAAGTGCTACTTTCCCCTTTATCAAGCACTTATTTTCCTTGTTTAAAGCAAACAGGTAAGGATTCAGGAATGCACCAAGGTAGCTGCTTTGCCTATTTTGTGTGTTTGTAGTTATTAAAAAACCCTTCTGTCCCTCAAAAGTTATATGAGTGTCATGTACAGCTGTAATTATTTATGTTGGTTGATTGTGTTTTGTTGTTGACGGGGGGGGTTGGGGGGGTGATGGGTTGTTTTTTGTTTTTGAAAGCTGATATGAAAGGATCTTAGTTAATATTAAGACTTTAAAAGCTCCTCCTGGAGACTGTTTACTTCAAGACTGTCTGACGCAGAGAAAGTGCTGTCACTGCCATTACCAGGGTACTAATCAGCAAAGTTTACAATCATAATTTAGCTACATGAAGAACAACAGCAGGGGAAATCAGTTTAAATAATTATATGCTGTGTATAGCACAGAAATGAGATTTTCACTTAATTAAACAAGAAATGGGGAGGCTGAGGGGGAGCAGTCATTAAAGAGCAGCCGTTTTCACGTGTGAATCCCAAGCATTGTAATTTCCTCCTTTATCATCCATATTGTATCGATTTGTTAATTCAGTTAGACCCTAGTGCTTAGGATGATTTGTGTTCTTATTTATTTAGTTCTTTGGGTTTCAGATAGCTTCCCCCCCCTTTTTTTTAGGAAACTTGATAATTTTTTAGCATGACACACTTTGTAAGCCATCTTCTGACTGTTACAGAGACTTTTCTACTACCTCTATCAATCTGTTTCTTTTCCTTAACAGGTTTTCTACAGTGTTGCAGTCTAATGTACCTTAGACAATAAAGGGTTCGATTATGAGCACTGCAGATGGTGTATCAGCTATACCTTTCTCAATCTCTCCTTTTGTTTTCCTTTCTCCCCCCCCCCCCTTTTTGCCCTCCAATAAAAAAAAAAAAACATGAGCCATAGCAATTCACCTTCTGCTCTGACACACATTAAAATACTCTACAACAGGCTTCCTCAACCTTGGCCCTCCAGATGTTTTGAGACTACAATTCCCATCATCCCTGACCACTGGTCCTGCTAGCTAGGGATCATGGGAGTTGTAGGCCAAAAATATCTGGAGGGCCGAGGTTGAGGAAGCCTGCTCTACAAGGACCAAAACCAAGACAAAGGAGTAACGCCACCTTTCCAAAATGCTATGTTTGCTTTCACTTTTGTATTCCTTAGATGATTTCTACTGCAAGTGAATGGCTCTGTGTACACACCATACTGTACATTTAAAGCACCTTTCCTCCCCCAAAGAATTTTGGGCACTGTGGTTTACCTCACAGAGTGTCTGTTGTGGGGGAGGAAGGGAAAGGAGAATGTTAGCCGCTTTGAGACTCCTTAAAGGGAGTGAAAGGCGGGATATCAAATCCAAACTCTTCTTCTTCTTCTTCTCACACAGAATTTCAATCCCCAGCAACTCTTAACAGACTTCAGTGCCCCATAATTCTTTGAGGGGGAAACATGCTTGACAGCATCTCCCTTAGGGGATCCAAAAACAAACAAAAATGGTTGGGGTGGAAGACATGAGTTCTCATAATTTCAGAACAGCCACGTGCAAGTTTGAAATGGGTGACATTGATGCTTTGTGGTCTGGTTCACACAATGTGTGTCAATAGCTCCTTTGCAGCCCACTCATCCTGGAGACATTACTATGCCACATACATGAAAGAAGAGTGACCAACATCTGCCCATCCCCACCAACTGAATATAACCAGATGAGAGACAGATAATGTGTGAAGGATTAACACTCAATTACAGGAATATGACTGGAAATAGTTCCCAAATTATTTGGATTTCTTTCTGATTTTCCACTCCCCTAATACATAAATTGGGGGGGAATTAAAAAATGTTCAATGCAGGGCACTATTCTGGTTGAAGATAATGATCTCCATAATTCAGCTTGTCTTGCCAGTAGTGATTTTCTAACAATCCAGAGCACAGCAGCTTTGGGAAGTGTCCAAATCACTAAGATTTTACCTAGAATAAAGTGAAGTGAAAATTCCTGTGTCAAAGATGAACCTGAGTTGATTCTATCAATTACCGTATTTTTCGCTCTATAGGACACACCGGACCATAGGACGCACCGGACCATAGGAAGGGGAGAACAGGAAAAAAAATTTCTCCCCCTCTCTGCTCAGCGCCCCTTCAGCAAAGCGGCAGGAGAAACAGAGCCCCTTCCATTTCTCCTCCCGCTTCGCTAAAGGGGCGCTGCGCAGAAAGGGAAAACTGTGCAGCGCCTCTCCAGCGAGAGCAAGAGGGATCGGTGTGCACCAACCCCTCTCACTCTCCAGGCTTCAGGCGGCTATCCGCAAGCCTTCAGAGTGCGGCAGGAACTCCTGCTGCGCTCCGAAGGCTTGAGAATAGCTGCCTGAAGCCCCCGGAGCACAGCGGGAGTTCATGCTGCGCTCCGGGGGCTTCAGGTGGCTTCAGTGAAAGCAACGCAAAGCCTCCGGAGTGCGGGGGCAGCTCTCCCTCTGTGCTTCGGAGGCTTCACGTTGTTATCACTGAAGCCAAGGAGCCTGCACTCGCTCTATAGGACGCACACACATTTCCCCTTAATTTTTGGAGGGGAAAAAGTGCGTCCTATAGAGCGAAAAATACGGTATATCCTTCCAGAAATGTTCACTTACGAAGATCTCCGAAACACATACTAGATTCACTTGTGAACTTCTGCATCAGTAAGATCTCTAAAATGCCCAAATCAAGTTTCATAAGTCTGAGTTCTAGATCCACATATCACAGTGATTTGTATATTCTGGGTCCTGCAATTTATTACCCTGGTCAACGCATTTGGATGGCTATATGATGTTATTACCAGTAGAGAGAAAAACATCGATGAAAACAGAAAATCCTTGGTTTATTATGTTTATCCTTTCAAAATGGAGGAAAGATCTGTAGCATATCTATTACATTGAATCCTGCTTGTCCATGGGAAACACAGAGTATTTGTTCATTCGAGAGGTAATTGTAAATATCTTAAGGACTGCTTTTGAACCAGCAGCAAAATTAATGAGCAAAAATTGAGCATTAATATATTACCTTAAAACTTTCATCTATTCTACTAGTTGTGCTCAACAACAATGGGTAGGAGATCAGGGTCCTATACCCAATTGACTGGATACAGACTCATGTCTGTTTCCTCTGCTGAGGACATGCTATGCTTCTCTTCCTCACTTGTGTCTCCTTGGGTGTTCACAGTACCAACAAAATCATGCTGAAAGCCAAAAGCTGGGCACTTTATAAGAAGTCAGTCTACTTAAAATCTCCATTGACCATGGGCAATGAAAGCATTGGCAAAGGTTATGATGGCCTAATGACAAGGAAAAGCCCGGAAAGACAATTTGCCTCTCCTTTCTAAGCGGCTTGTCCTATTAACACAGGGAACAGGAAGTATGAGATGTGTGTGCTGGCTTAACTCAATTGTTCATCTGTCTCAAATTCGCTACCAGAGATGTAGCAGTATCCTTAGCAAATAGGCAAGCGACAAGACGCCTTGCAAAGTGCTCTGGAAAATGCACCAAACAGTGCAAACCTGGGTTCTCTACCAGTACTTAAAATGGTCGGTGCAGCACTTCAGAGGATCTTCCTTTTTATTATTTCCTAAGCAGATGCTTTGCTGCAGCAGGCCTTTGAGGTTGCTGGAGGGCTGGCACATCTAGCACTCTCCGGTATGTGTTTCGTAGACTTCATCATTGTACATTGGATGACAGTGAAGTGGGGGTAATGCCCCAAGCCTCTGTGAAAGCACATTTAATATTTAAATAGCCTCATGAATTTCTGATTACCATTTTGAATATTTTTCTACCAAAAAAATTAACAATGTTTATCACAGTTGGTAAAATAAAGACTAGCATTATATTTGTTCTTTTGAGAGAGAGAGAGAAAACACACACGTTCCGACGAGCAGGTCATTCAACCTTGCTTAAAAGAGGTATTTCTCTACAAGAAGTTGGTAAAGTTATAAAGAAAATAGATCATGTTTCCCTGGTTTGTTCCTGTAAGATAAACTCATGCCATGTCATCTGTTATCTCCATCATCTGGAGTGCAGCGCCATAAAAAGTCCTCAGGGGAGGAGAGTTATTCTGAGAAGTGGAAAAGTATTTATTAGCCTTATGAATACTCTCTTTTCCCTATCTGTCTCTAAAAGCCTTCCAATCTTTCAAAGTTGAGGTTTGCATTCGCTTGTAATTAAGCTGTAACTTGGATTTAGAGCTGCCTTGCATCATGATATACGCAGGTAAGGAAGGATGCCTTCAGATGGAAGTTTAATGTGGAATCTGTGCTGCTTGTGTCAACAGCTTTTATTGCAGCATCTGCGTGGTGTCATCATCCTCAAAATGTCTGCCCATACTTTTTATTTCTTTATACATTTACAGTGGTACCTCGGGTTACAGACGCTTCAGGTTACAGACGCTTTGGGTTACAAACTCCGCTAACCAGGAAGTGGTTGCTCCAGGTTAAGAACTTTGCCCCAGGATAAGAATGGAAATCATGCGCCAGTGGCGCAGCTGCAGCAGGAGGCCCCATTAGCGAAAGCACGCCTCAGGTTAAGAACCATTTCAGGTTAAGAACGGACCTCTGGAACAAATTAAGTTCTTAACCCGAAGTACCACTGTAATCCAGATTCCTCCTTACCCTTGGAAATTTGATAAGTTAAACGCACACACATACACGTTGTACATCTGTAGTAATTACTGGTGCATTTTTTGTGCTATTATTTATTCATTTTATTTTTTGAGGGTGGTTCGTCACATGTGGTGAAATTTTGATGGATGATCTCTGTCACTACATCCCTAGACCCAGTGCTTCTCCCCTCTCCAAAAAAGGCGCTAGTACTCACCATGAAGTTGTTACAGCAAGTGTCACACTTTTAACAAATAAAAGAAGAGGTGTTGGTACTGCATAGCCTTGAGTACCCCCAGAAAAAAGCACTGCCTATGTCAGTTTACTGTTCATCCGAGCACAACCTTGCTATTTCATTTCTGGCAGTCCGCAATCCCAAAGGAAGGAAAAGCTACATGCCATTTTGGAGGAGAAATCACCTCAAGGTCTCCACATGGTAAATATAGAAGATTACCTGGGAGACTGTACCTGTGGTGCGGATAACAGGCTTTTTATAATCTTGAGCTATTGGGACTTCTTCTTTTTAAGTAATAAGAGGAAGATATGGACAAGACCTTTTTATCATTCACAAGACCTAGGTATGATTTAAAAAACAGCAACACACACATACACATTGGACATTTCCCTGACCACAAATAGCACAACTGTCAATTTTGCTCATTGTGAAACATGGCTCAGTAAGGCTGCTAATTTTTCTCTTGTGCACTGTCTGGGACTCTCTCACTGAAGGTTACTACACAAAGGTACAGAAATACATGTTTGCATGCCCAGAATGAGAAAAGTTAGTGGAGGGCAGTGGAAATACAGAATAATAACAGCCCCAATACATTTGGTCAAGCTCCACCTGCTGGTGAGGGCAGATAGCAGCATAGCAATACAGTGGTACCTCGGGTTACAGACGCTTCAGGTTACAGACTCCACTAACCCAGAAATAGTACCTCAGGTTAAGAACTTTGCTTCAGGATGAGAACAGAAATTGTGCAGCGGCAGCGCGGCGGCAGTGGGAGGCCCCCATTAGCTAAAGTGGTGCTTTAGGTTAAGAACAGTTTCAGGTTAAGAACGGACCTCCGGAACGAATTACCGTAAGTTCTTAACCCCAGGTACCACTGTATTTATCATGACTGAAAAAAATTGGAACAGGTACACACTAACTTGCCAACTACTTTACACACAGAAAAATAGGACCTGACTGACCAGATTGTGATATAAGGTCTGAAGTCTGTAAGCACCCTAAATTGGTAAGGTGAACACTGTCCTGCCTGGATTCTTGCTGTTTCCTATCTATATAAGGGATCCTCCCCTCTCTGCTCCACCAAATGCTCTCTGCCATTCCAATTTGAGCAGCGGTAGGGCAGCACCACAGAGCCCACCTGACACCTGTATGCCATTTACCTGGATGGAGCAGGGCAGCAGAAAGATTGGAGCTGCATGGGTGCCTGTGGGGTTGCAGGATTGGTTCCATTTGGTTCCATTTGGGTCCATTTGCGACCCTGTGCAGCCACAACCTCTCCTTATCCTTGCACCATGGGACAGCAGAGCTGGTGTGGGGAGGATGGCTCTGGGGCAGCATTCTGATTTCTAGAACATTCTATGGCAGGCTATGGCAGGCTTCCTCAACCTTAGATGTTTTTGGCCTACAACTCCCATGATCCCTAGCTAGCAGGACCAGTGGTCAGGGATGATGGGAATTGTATTCTCAAAACATCTGGAGGGCCAAGGCTGAGGAAGCCTGTTCTATGGCGTTCTTGGATGTTGAACACCCATAGTACAGCAGCAGCCGGTGAAGTGCTTTGTTGGGTCACAACAACTAGTGCCCATTTTGGGATAAGAGGTGGAGAGAGAGGGATCCCTGCCTGTTTGCAGGGAGAGACAGTGACAGATGTGGGACTACCACAGTGGTATTCGTATGGTCAGGGCCGGCCTGCCCATGAGGCAGACTGAGGCAGCTGCCTCAGGTGGTGGAATTTAAGGGGTTCCTCTGTGGATGAGGAGAAGCAGCTGGCACCTTCTGGGTTCTGGTGAGATCTCCCAGAGGGCTGCAAGATCATGTGAGCTTCCCAAGACCCTGGTAAGCAAGTCAGAGCACCTTGCTGACTGGGTTTTGGGAAGCTTGTGCAAGACCTCTGGAGCTCCCCCATGACCTTGCCGGGCTCTCGCAAAATCTCTTCAGAATCTGGAAACTGCAGCCACGCAAACCTGGGAAGTGACGCTTCAACATGGGTGGCAAGTGGGACCTTTTTGTATTGCTTCAGGTTGCAACATGGGATGGGCCACCCCTAAGCATGGAACTGCTGTAACCGTATGGTAGATGTTTCCCTCTAATTCAGGGCTGCAGCCATTTTTCCATACTAGGTGGGGCTGACTCATTTCCAGGTGAAGCTCACATATGTCTTCTTGAAATTTTGCCATGGTATTTCCCTTTCAGTCAGTGGACTTTTCAGTATTGCAACAGATACCTTACTTTATAATAGTCATTAACCTGAAGCCTATGGGATGATTCAATGACCTAGTAAGATATAAGGGGTGGACTTAATTGCTGCTCTCAAAAGAAATCTGCTTCTTGCAATTATTTGTCTGTAGTTTTTCTCCCTCTGTGTGCTATGTTCATATACAAGGATTTGACAAAGTGCCACGGTATAATCTAATAATAATATCCATTTTGTCCCATAAAATTATTATAGGCAGGCTTAAAATGTTAAATATGTCACTATTAGGCTGGAGTAGCGAAGCATTCAGTTTATAATATTAAATGCCCCCAAATTACACAACGTTATCAATCACGCACTCTGGTAACAGTCAAGTTTCTTCCCTCTCTTTAATTTTGCATTTTTTGTCGAGCAAATTATGATTAAAGCTCCCATTCTTGTGCTAAAAGACTCCTACTGGTGAGTGGCAGCAAAGTTCTAAGCAAAGCAGTTAGAAAACAAATTACACTACAGTCTAATATTTAATAACATTGCAGAGTACAAAGATTTAAGACCCAGAACTACAATCAGCTTTGGATCAGAAGAGGAATGCTAGTAATAACAGAGGATATATATATTTTTAAAAATGACTGCAGATCATCACTGAAAGACTTAAAATAATTTGAATCACTGAAAAATGGCAATTTTAAATGTATTTTTGAAGGACTTGTCTGCTCTCTTTGGTCTGTTTGCACTTTTAACTCAAAAGACACTTGACAACGAAGTGATCTGAAGCCTGCTTTCACTTTTTTGTTATTATATGTATTTATTTTAAGAGTATTTAAGTGGATGGACAACTCTTCCATCTAAAGGGCTCTCCCAAAGCATCCTTCCGATCAATTTAAAAAACAATTGTGTGGAAAAGGGAGGTGGGTGGGTGGGGGAGCAAACTCGGGGACCTGTTCTTAAAGTTAAATTTCTTATAACAATAAGATGGAGGGGAAACTGCAGGTAGCCTGATGGATTGGTCACTATTAAGTGGCAGAGAAGGGAGGAACACCTCTGCATCACCACAAGCTGATAAACACCAGACCATGGTAAGACTAACTGGCTTCTATCTTAATGCCCTTACTGGAAAATGAAAGGGAAGTTGGTCCACCAGGTACCATGGTCCAGAGCACATTACAGTAGTTTAAACATGAATGAGTCACAGTGGCCAAGCTATCCTGGTCCAGGAAAAGGTACTGTTGGTGCACCAGCTAAAGCTGTTGACAGGCATTTTTTGCTGTTGTGGCTACGAGGTCCTTCATGGTCAAAGATGGTTCCAAGAGTCCTTTGAAACTATGTACCTGGTCCTTCGGAGGGAGTGGAGCCCCATCTAGAACAGACCAATTCTAGGACCTGGGAACCAGTCACCCACAGTATACTACTGGACTTGATCTTGATCACACCTGCAATCTGTTGTTTGGTGCAGAAATGTACCTAAGCATGTTAGCCTGCATCCTGGGGGGGGGGGGGGGGACGTTGACAGGGAGCTGAAGGTGATGCTCCTTAATAATGTAAAAGAAAAGGCTACAATTCAGTTAACCAGGCTCTATCCTTGCACATAATGTACATATCAATTGCCTAGCGATGCATTATATAGCATCATCTAATTCAGTGTGTCAAACTTTTCAATCCAATTTATACATTCAGCTGCATTGAGTCTCTGCATCATTTACACTGAGTAATGTTTGAGCTGCTCAGAAGAAACTGAGTAGATTTACGGTACGCATTACACTCTGGGACCACCAGTGAGCAAAATGAATGAAGTAAACCTCACATTGAAGTACTAGATTATTGTGTGCTATATTTTGTTCTGTGATTTTTCTTTATTTCCCCCATCCGCACTCGCCCCCCCCCCGCCTTGCCAATAGAGGTATCCAGTCTTGAATGTGTCAGTATGTCGTGAATTTGCAGTTGCATTCGGAAAGATGCCTTTGAACTGGTGCTTTGCATTTCTTTGAGAGCTTGCATGGCGAAGAAACAGAACGTGGACTCAAATGCTATGAATGTGTCTCATTATTTCCCTTCCATTTAAAAAAGAAGTTCAACATAGGCAGATAGAGTAGGTCCCATCACTTATTATATAGAGAGCATATACTTTGTGAGCTTCTTCTGTCCTTATATGCCAGCCGCGAGACCATAATGATTTTAGATGGTTAAGACAGCTGTGATGTAACTCTCCTGAACAAAGGAACTATGCAAAGTTTGATGTCTATTTTTCACTTGCTCTATCCTGTTAAAAAAGAGAGAGAGTGAGTAAGAGGGAGAGACAGAGAGAATGAATGTATTTTGGGGTGGGGGTTATATATATATATATATATATATATATATATATATATATATATATATATAGTTCATGATGTCCCACACTGACAATACGTGACATGGACATCATGTGACAATTTGCATCCCTTTCACAGGACCCCAGAATCTATTGCCTGAGGAAGTCTGCCATACTCTGCTCAATGGTCAGGCCAGCTAGCTTTAAAAAAGAACCTGGAATATTTGAGAAGAGGCGTATCTGCATTCTGCCTAAGGTTTCTCTGTGTGATTCGTGTGTGTATTCAGCATGTGTTCGGGCAGCCCCATTCTTGTCAGGGTGATGTGCTGCTTCATGCTTTCATGGGGATGTTTGTTGCATTTTTAAACTCATCGTCTATCATGAGCAGTGTCTGGGTGCAAGCACGTCTGTGTGCATGTTGCCCCACATCTCTGAGCTTGCTGGAAAAGAGAGTCCATTTTTAATGATACAGAGGGACATCGCTGTGAAATGCAGAACAATTATTTGTGTCACTGGCAGAAACGCTTTGTAAAAAGATGAATTTCTGAGGTGACACAGGGCCAACCCATGGAAGGGCATACTTCACATGAGTGGTGAGAGGGACATTGAAGGTTTAAATGCCTGGTCTTGAATATATTTAAAATGAAAAGGCAAAAAAAGCGGTACAGTATCTTTTAAGAGCACATTGTTATATCTGATAGCCACTAGAGCTAAGGGTATATGGGACTTTAGGGGAGGGATAATACTTCTTGTAGGGGACACATCATGCTCCTTTTGGGTAGTTTGTCCACTTTTGGTCTCCATCCTGCACTCAGCTCTCACCTGTCGCTCCTAGAAGCTTTCAGCATGTGATAGTGGTAACACCCCAGGAATGGCTTCAACTGGCCAGCTCAACCAGGTGAGGGTAGCCAATAGGGCTAGGCAATGTCAGCTTTTCAACATTGTGATGCATCACCAGCCAAACATCGTGATAGAGTGGTACATTGCAATTTTGAAAAGTGGAGGGAGCAACAAGCTGCACCCGCAAGGTGCTGGGGTGAAACCACCTCAGCTCCCTTGGCGGGAGCGACGGCTGTTTCACCCCGTTCCTCTGTGTGCTGGGCACTGGCCGTGTGGGGACTCCAGAGCGACGGCAGTTTCACCCACAATATACCACTGGGTGAAGGTGCCATCAAACTCTGACCCTCAAACCGGTCCTGGGTGATGTATTGGTACATCACCCAGGCTAGTAGCTGATGACTCTCAAACCCAAGGTAAGTTAGGGACTCCCCCTGCATGTTAAGCCTGGCTTTATATATTTTTGGAGTGCTTTTGTCTGGTTTCAATGGGTGCTTAACTCTGATTGTTGCTTGCATGAATGGAAGCTACAAAAAGATGTGAGTATGTATAGAAACTAGCCTAATACAAAGGTAAAATTTATTAATTTCTCTGTACACTTTTTCCTTGCCCATGGCATGCAGCCCCCAGGAGATTTCATCCTCAAAGGAATGTGGCCCAATGGTTGGTTAAGGTCTCCCATCCCTTAACTAGACTTGTGTTGTCAACACATAGCAGTCACTCACTTTGCTCTCCTCTCCTTCCTTAGAGGAGGGGTTTGTGTCTTGGTTCTGTCTACCTAGTGTATTGGCTCATTTAATTGTTTATAAGAGTAATAATTGCTTGGAGAGTAGAATCAGTGTGTTGACCAGAAATACATATTCTCCTGGGGAATAATAATATATGTGGTCTGTAATTGTGCATGTGTGTGTTTGTGTCTGCAAGAGAGATCTGCCGCTACCTTCCCTACATGCTGCCCTAGAAAGCTGGCAATGTGGTTCCTTTTTAACTGAATCAAGAGTTCTGCATTTTTCATTTTGAGATATGCAGAGGAGAAATGAAAAGGTGCACATTTATTCAAACTGGTGTCTTAATAAGTTCTACAGTTATTTGCTGCAGTTGCAGCTAAAACTCTCCTGCTTAGCAACTAGAGGCACAGGCTCTTTAAAAAGTGTTAAGGGATCTACGTTTACTACATCAGTTAATACTTTGCAATAACGTGTACATTGTAATGTGGGGAACACATTAATTTTTTTAAAAAATCCATTTTGCACATGTCTGTCTTCTGGGGGCATTCAGTATACAGACTGTTTTTTAAATACAATTTGGGGCCCAGACTCTGACATGCACTATTTTATAACCTGAAGTAAGTGTCTTGATATCAAATATTCAGTTGCATATCTGGGAACTCATTCAGAGTGCTTAGCCAAAAGAAATAGTGGACGGCTGCAGAATTGCCTGGCTCATTTTAGCCTTGTGTGTTGTAGTTTTGTTATTAGCAGTTTTTATAAGAAAAATAGAGGGGGCGCACTCAAGAGAGTAGTTCAGCAAAAAGGAAAAATATCGAAGTTCGTTAACAGCTAGGCAGGTTATTTTAAAACTTAAGTGAGGACACAATCCATTAAGGAAGTTCTGCACCTTAGACTCTGTTACATTCAGAAAGAGCCGCGTAAGAGTATAACTCCTATTCATTTCAATTGACTTTTCCTCAAGAGAACTTGCTAGTGGATTGTTCCCAGGCAGATCTGGAATACTTGTCCAATGAAAGAAAAATGGTTTCCTTGACTGTTAATATGCCTCTCAAACATTAAGCTAGGCATGGCTTACCATGTCCTCTACAACACCAATTATCATTAAAACCTCCCTCCCCATCTCTTCTGTTTTTACAAAAAAAAAATTATGCCCTGCTACTTTTATCAAACCCATATGGAACACTCAACTAGGCAAACTTTCGTTTGAAAGCTAGGGCTGCAGACACACACACACACACACACACACACACGGCTTCCAGCATAAATGGGGGCAAAGGGAAATGGTACGTATCAACTTAGTTTGGCTGTCAGTACCAAAACAGGGGCTGTCTATAGGCACAGCAAAGAAGGATGGAGGGGGGGGGGAATCACTCCAAACTTCTGTTGGTGCAAGGAATAAATAACTACTTCACTCCATCCATAAAAGTGTTGCCTCCTCCCATATGTCAAACACCTTCCAAACAGTTTGACTTGCAGCTTTTAAAACATCTGTTTCTTCTCTCCTCTTTCCACACCAAATCACAGAGCTTTTCAACTAACGTGATAGAGGGGGAAATGGCTTTGTAGCAATCAAGGGTGCTGGCATGGTGCCCCCCCCACAATAAAACAGAAAAGACATTCACCCACTGTGGGCCAGCTATTCTTCAACATGCCTTTACCCACCATTTCAGCCCCACAATCAGGAGTTTTCTGCCCCACACCCCCTTTCTTCCAAAGAGCAGTTGTAAAAGTCGAAGTTATTTTTTCTGCATATTTAGAGACATTTTTGTGATAGTTGCTTGTAGCACAGCTGGCTATGAAACTGAACTATGAATCAGGAAGTCCCCCATTTTGTATCTTATCATGAATTACCTCAGTTGGGGATGCGGAACTACAACTTCCATCCGCCTTGACCCACTGGTTATGCTGGCTCAAGCTGATGGGAACTATGTGTTGTGCTTCCACCATCTTGGCATTCAAGATAACCCTACAATTAATTGGTAGTTGTTACGACTATGAGCTCATATATGTTTATATGCGCCTGCTTTGATACACTAATTGGCTTGCTTTGATGGCACCCTTATCCGTGGAACGAGGATGTTGGGCTCAGAGCCTGGAAGATAAACGATCAGTAATGTTTTGGTACTGGCCACCTGCATCCCTGGCCAGGTGGCTGACATAGTTTGCCTTGTTGTATAAAGAATGCTTGGATCTTTGCTTGGGTGTGGATAAACCATCTCCTTGCTGCAGTACCTGCTTGCTGCAGGGTCCGTCCTGTGTCTCTGGAAGAGAAGGCAAGGGGAAGTGACAGACTGCTTTGCTATAAACCTATATCTATGTTCAGTAGAACTGATCACTCTGGAGTTTTGGACTTCTTGAAATTCCTGCATCTTACAAGCTTTCCTCCAGCTTTGGGGCTGTGTTCTGGGTGTGCAAAAAACTGGAGTCCAGTAACATCTGTAGGTTCTGCATCATTTCTCCAGGAGGTTTTATGTATTATCTCTCTGACCCTCAACCCTATATTTCCAGGGTTGCTTCTGTTGCGTCTTACAGGGCTGTTCTTAGGATTAGGACTAGCTAGGGCATGTGAAGCACCTCGAATGCCTGAAAACACACTATGCATGTTGTTATCCTGGAACAATGCCACACTCACAATAGAAGACAGCAATGCACACTTCACAGTCCACTCTGGTCCTTGTGTATTCACCAGGAGTCCAGCATAGTATGAAGCACCATCGTCACATATACCGTGCTGTCAGGGCTTAGGTTTACAGAATGGGGTATTGCAGAAAGCCAATGGTGACCATTAGCCAACCAAAGTTGTGAAGGAGCTTTGGTAAATTTGGCTCCATAAAAATCACATTTCCCTCCAAAATGTGACAGAAAGATGGTTTCGTCCATCTTTCACCCCGAAGCCCTTCAATTCAGGCCAAAGTTTAAAGGCTTTGAAAATTCAGCCAAGAATTAGTGTGGATAGTATGTGGCCGTTTAAAGACCTTGGTTCAAATCCATGGATTCATAGGGTGCTCTAGGGAAAATCAGTCTCTTGCAGCTTCATCCAACAACATTCTTGCTTATTTGCATCTGGAGAAAAAACCCTTTTCCTTTCACAAAAAAAAACCCCTTCACACATATCTCTAAAATCCACCAAAATGGTTGTCCCAGTTTGGCAGCATGAGAATGGAGCCACAAAATGGCAGGGAGATATTTCAGTCCAGCCTCATATTACCATTTACCTTTAACTAAAGGAGCTGAATGCAGAGAGAACAATCATACCAGCCAGGGAAGCCAGAGTGAGTCAGGTGACACTAGCTGACAGCTATAAAAGCTTCCAGGTCAGCTTGCTCACTGTTACCTGCAACCAGGAATCTTTGATGTATGCAGATTGCCTTCACCTTCAGCTACATCAGAGTCAGATCTGACACCTGTGTACTGTCTAAGGATGACCCAGGTGTGCATGCCCTCAGCAGTCTCAAGAACTCTGCAGATCAATTCATCAAGAGTAAAATATAAATAATATAAATGCATAATATAAATAGCATTGTGAAAACGTTTGCATGGCCATGTATAGAATGAGGAAAGAGAAAATCGACACCGCTCTCCTTCTTTGGCCATGTGATTCATGTGTACAAATGCAGGAGGCTGAACCATAATGTAAAGATGAAATTTCACATCTCTTTTAATAAGCAGGAAAGTTTTCGGGTAGGGTTGGCCCGAGTATATTGATCTGAGGAGAATCTCTCCCTGCCCCTCTCTCTCTCTGTGTGTATGTGTGTGTGTGTGTGTGTGAGAGAGAGAGAGAGAGAGAGAGAGGAACAGAACATCTCTGTGTAAGAGACTTTTAATTTTCAGATAATTTGTGTTTTTGAAACAGTATTTCTTTTTTATTATTACATGGAAACTCTGGAGCCAGGTATTTATACACTAGTGTAGCAACTAGATAGTAGCTTCTTATTCTGTCTGTCACAGAGGCAGCTGGCCAGAAGATGGAGCTGCAAGTACACAGTGCCGGTTTCCCATGTCTCTTGGACACCACTGAGACTGAATAAAGGTACTCTTGACTAGGGAATGGGTGAATAAGTCAGTTTCTGGTTCCCAATTTTTTTCCAACGCTAAATTTGGTTCTTAATATTTCCACAGCAGTTTGTGATTTATTTATTTTTAAAGTCCTCATGAAACTCCTTTGCATTGTACTGCATCCCCCCATTACACATTTTTGTATGCATTTCGCCCCGAATATTCACATTTTTGCAAAGCTAAGCTTTTCATTTGTTATTTTCACTTGTGTATACGTTTATATGCATGCTTCACCCTAGCATTTTTGTACATGTTACTTGGCGGGAGAACTGTAGGGCAAAAATCAGAGAAGCACCAGTTTTGAACAATGTCTGGGTTTCGGTTTGTGTGTTGTTTCAAAAGATGCATATTTGATAAAACAACCTTTAAATGCTAACTGACTCGAATTCCTACTCCTGACAAAACAAGTCTTTCTGCTCTGCCCATTTCTAACCCCTGCAGCCTCTCTGGTGACCTAGGGAACCAGTGCTGTTTTGCCCTCAAGCATCAGAGCCTGAGTTTGGTCTGAATTCTGGGCCACTGGTCTCTTCAGCAACAATCAAGCTTCTGTCGCACTACCTTTCTACATGCTTGCATGCTGCCTGCCCAGTTTGGTCCACATGACATTCCTTGCCCAGACCACTTCTGCTCCACCCAACCTCCTCGACCCTCTTTTAACTTCCAGACTTCACTTTTGACTACTGTTGCATTTTCCCTTCCCATATCCTCATTCTGCTGCTGCACCTGATCATGTCCCCTCCCAGGCAACCTGGCTACTTTTATTGAGAGATTCAAAAGAGGCCTTTACCCAAATGGCACCAGTACATGAATATACCAAAACAATGGCAGATTAATTCCAAAATAGGGTCTGGGTCCTATTTCCGTTCCATTTTAGCAATGGTCTTCTTGCCCAGCTACCTGCATTAGGATACCTGCTGGAAAATGCTGTTTTAAGTAATGCAAATGGTGGAAGCTACTGCTGAAGGATGGAATTATTTTTAGTCTGCCTGCCTCCCCTCTTTAACAAAACTAAATGTCAGTTAAATGTAGCCATGGTATAATTTTCCATCTGTAGGCACAGAAGCTGCTGTGGCATAGGCTTCCCTGTATTTAAAAAGAAGAGAGCTATAAACTTCAGGAATGATGGTATCAGATTTATTATTGCAGGCTGAAACACAATGCACCCTTTCCCGAAGTGCTGAGAATCAGACAAATGAATAAAAATGGAAGCATTACGTCTCTCATGGAATGTCTTGGCTGTGTCAGTTCCAGGGAACATCATTAGTAATAAAAATGCAATAGAGCTATGGCTTTCCTCCTTCTTCTTGTTTTTTTATCAATTACATTAGCAGTTTGAAAGTGGGACTATAATATTTTAGTCATTTAGTTTAAAATCTTCCATTTAGTTAGGTACCTACAAATTACAACTGCACGTATAAATCAAAATACAGGCTCGCAGAATTGATTGTCGTGTCTTTAGCACTATTAGCGGTAAAAAGGAGCAACAGATGTGCTGCGTTCACGGGGGGAGAATGATGGTGGCAGCAGGAGAGTGGGTGACCTTCTGACCTCCCACAGGATACTGAACAGGGAGACTTTTAGAGGCCACTGAGCCACAGTCTCTCCCACTTGGAGAAGCTTCTCAGAAGGATCGAGAAAAGATGGCCAGAGGCAACACTCCAAAACTTCCCTGATTTATTTAAGCAAAACAGAACGGTCCAAAGGTAAGTGTTCTTCCCTTCAGTCTCAGGAACCTCATCCCACAGCACAGCATAATCATAGTGGATCGATGGTGCTTTTTGGCGAGCAGATGGGAATCACTGAGCTAAAACATCCCAAAAACTTTTTGTCACCGTTCTTCAACCTTAAAGTGACCGCTTCTAAAAGTTCATTGAATAAAAGTTGTTTTTTTAAGAAAAGAAAGAAAGAAAGAAAGAGAAAGAAAGGGAAAGAAAGAGAAAGAGAGAGAGTGAAAGAGTGAAAGAGAGAGAGAGAGAGAAAGAAAGAAAGAGAGAGAGAGAGAGAGATGCTTTTTCATACACCCATTTATTTGGACACTTTTTGGGGTATATCAGACATTTTTCAAGGATTATTTTGCTTTTCCGGAGATAGAACACATTCAGACTGAGATTCAGGGGAAATATACAGTGTGGAAAATATCGCCTCGCCACCCTATGCTTTTTAACTGAGTTATACCAGCCAGTCAGTTCCATTGAGAGTCAATGTAGTTGTCTCTGCTTAAAGTGTGAGAGGGTATTAATTGGCTTAATTTCTGAAACACACACACACACACACACACACACACACACACACATATACAGTATTGATTCAGCAAAGCAAATTATTCCTTCTTCCATGTTATAGGAGAATATAATGCATGATTCCTGATCTCTTCCTAGTGTTGCTGGTACAATAATTCAGTGATGTTCCAACAACTTCCAGTAAATTTTCGC